>NC_135233.1:273498799-274123799 GCF_051348905.1 Ranitomeya variabilis | reverse complement strand
TCATAGACATGACTGCAGAATCTAAAAAGTGCTATGTAAATATTTATGGAACTGCTGCATTTCTCACAAAGGAATCAAAAGCCACATAAAGTTGTTTGTTCTCTGCTCGATACTTTTCAATCACAAGTGTTAAGTGTTGCGGTAAACAGGGGCTCCCACATCACCTGATGAATTTACACTTTATACATTAGTAAAGGTCGTACTGTTCTTTCTTATGAGCTGGGACATGGGGAGAACACTGACTTTTTCACTTTTAGTAATACAACATGCCGTAGAGTCGGCAGCGATCTCTTTCCTACAGGATAATTCCTAATTCCTGATATGCGAGTGTCTTTTTAAGCAGTCATTACTCTGAGTAATGATGTTTCCGGAGCACCACACGCAGTTTCAGCACTTACCCAGAAGCTCAGTTCACTGATGTCTGCTCCCTGGATTACAGCTCATTCCATAATGTCCAGGGAAGCTGGAGACGAGCACAATACACCTATGGAGCAGACCTCTCATTATTGCACTCCGTGGTGCTATTTACACAAGGAGCGTGATCCATCAAACCCACAGCAACATTGGTCAATGCAGCCAACTAGTATTTCTCAATGAGTCCTGCAGCATTTATGTAACAAATTATAAGGCTACATTTCTTTCGGCCATTCCTCATTTTCTTGCTGACTAAATTAGATTTTCCTTTTTACATCTCATAAGTCAAACGTGTTCATTACAAATCTCATTCTACAATTGATTATACACTGATTTCTAAACCACTGCTACTTTCTTGACTGTGGTTTTATGGTTGAAAAACAGCATTTAAATGTAACAGTTCTGTAATAACAGGAAGATTAATTTTGCTTTTCCAGTTTACCAACCTTCTTTCGATACAAACTATTTTGCCTTAAACAACCCACTGTAAATATTTTAGAGACAGGAACTTTTTTTGCAAAGAGTTATTTTTTATGCACTTTTTTACAGCATCAAGGGAAAGAACCACGACAATCATTGTGATCAGCCAGTAACTGGATCCATGAATCTCAGAAGAAGATTTCACAATCTGAGTCTAACAGCGTGTCAATTACAGGCTGCCCCACTGACAACTGTGGATGCAGTGCCAGTCAGTAGTCCTTGGCTTCATAGCTAAAAAGACAGCTGTTAGCATGAAAAACTCAAAATATACACTGCTGGATAAAGGTATTATGATGTAAAATTACCTGACAGCATGAATGTTCACTAGAGTGTAAAGGGCCTATAAAGACCAGGCAGTGAATGTACTGCTGACCACCAGGCTCCAGACAATGAATGTAGAACTAAACACCAGGGATCAAACAATAAATGTACTGCTGACCACCAGGCTCCAGACAATGAATGTACCACTAAACACGAGGGATCAAACAATAAAAGTACTGCTGACCACCAGGCTCCAGACAATGAATGTACCACTAAACACCAGGGACCAAACAATAAATGTACTGCTGACCACCAGGCTCCAGATAATGAATGTAGCACTACATACCAGGGACCAAACTGTAAATGTACTGCTGACCACCAGGCTCCAGACAATGAATGTACCACTAAATACCAGGGACCAAACTGTAAATGTACTGCTGACCACCAGGCTCCAGATAATGAATGTAGCACTACATACCAGGGACCAAACTGTAAATGTACTGCTGACCACCAGGCTCCAGACAATGAATGTACCACTAAATACCAGGGACCAAACAATAAATGTACCGCTGACCACCAGGCTCCAGATAATGAATGTACCACTACACACCAGGAACCAAACAATAAATGTACTGCTGACCACCAGGCTCCAGACAATGAATGTACCACTAAATACCAGGGACCAAACAATAAATGTACCGCTGACCACCAGGCTCCAGACAGACAATGCATGTACCACTACACACCAGGAATCAAACAATAAATGTACTGCTGACCACCAGGCTCCAGACAATGAATGTACCACTAAACACCAGGGATCAAACAAATGTACTGCTGACCACCAGGCTCCAGACAATGAATGTACCACTAAACACCAAGGACCAAACAATAAATGTACTGCTAACCACCAGGCTCCAGACAATGAATGTACCACTAAACACCAGGGACCAAACAATAAATGTACTGCTGACCACCAGGCTCCAGACAATGAATGTACCACTAAACACCAGGGATCAAACAATAAATGTACTGCTGACCACCAGGCTCCAGACAATGAATCTACCACTAAACACCAGGGACCAAACAATAAATGTACTGCTGACCACCAGGCTCCAGACAATGAATGTACCACTAAACACCAGGGACCAAACAATAAATGTACTGCTGACCACCAGGCTCCAGACAATGAATGTACCACTAAACACCAGGGACCAAACAATAAATGTACTGCTGACCACCAGGCTCCAGACAATGAATATACCACTACACACCAGGGACCAAATAATAAATGTACTGCTGACCACCCAGCTCCAGACAATGAATGTACCACTACACACCAGGGACCAAATAATAAATGTACTGCTGACCACCAGGCTCCAGACAATGAATGTACCACTAAACACCAGGGACCAAACAATAAATGTACTGCTGACCACCAGGCTCCAGACAATGAATGTACCACTAAACACCAGGGACCAAACAATACATGTACTGCTGACCACCAGGCTCCAGACAGTGAATGTACCACTAAACACCAGGGACCAAACAATAATGTACTGCTGACCACCCGGCTCCAGACAATGAATGTACCACTAAACACCAGGGACCAAACAATACATGTACTGCTGACCACCAGGCTCCAGACAGTGAATGTACCACTAAACACCAGGGACCAAACAATAATGTACTGCTGACCACCCGGCTCCAGACAATGAATGTACCACTACACACCAGGGACCAAACAATAAATGTACTGCTGACCACTAGGCTCCAGACAGTGAATGTACCACTAAACACCAGGGACCAAACAATAATGTACTGCTGACCACCCGGCTCCAGACAATGAATGTACCACTAAACACCAGGGACCAAACAATAAATGTACCGCTGACCACCAGGCTCCAGACAGACAATGCATGTACCACTACACACCAGGGACCAAACTGTAAATGTACTGCTGACCACCAGGCTCCAGACAATGAATGTACCACTAAATTCCAGGGACCAAACAATAAATGTACCGCTGACCACCAGGCTCCAGACAGGCAATGCATGTACCACTACACACCAGGAACCAAACAATAAATGTACTGCTGACCACCAGGCTCCAGACAATGAATGTACCACTAAATACCAGGGACCAAACAATAAATGTACCGCTGACCACCAGGCTCCAGACAGGCAATGCATGTACCACTACACACCAGGAATCAAACAATAAATGTACTGCTGACCACCAGGCTCCAGACAATAAATGTACCACTAAACACCAGGGACCAAACAATAAATGTGCTGCTGACCACCAGGCTCCAGACAATGAATGTAGCACTAAACACCAGGGACCAAACAATAAAAGTACGTTTGACCACCCGGCTCCAGACAATGAATGTACCACTAAACACCAGGGACCAAGCAATAAATGTACTTCTGACCACCAGGCTCCAGACAATGAATGTACCACTACATACCAGGGACCAAACAATAAATGTACTGCTGACCACCAGGCTCCAGACAATGAATGTACCACTAAACACCAGGGACCAAACAATACATGTACTGCTGACCACCAGGCTCCAGACAATGAATGTACCACTACACACCAGGGACCAAACAATAAATGTACTGCTGACCACCAGGCTCCAGACAATGAATGTACCACTAAACACCAGGGACCAAACTATAAATGTACTGCTGACCACCAGGCTCCAGACAGAAAATGCATGTACCACTACACACCAGGGACCAAACTGTAAATGTACTGCTGACCACCAGGCTCCAGACAGTGAATGTACCACTAAATTCCAGGGACCAAACAATAAATGTACCGCTGACCACCAGGCTCCAGACAGACAATGCATGTACCACTACACACCAGGAACCAAACAATAAATGTACTGCTGACCACCAGGCTCCAGACAATGAATGTACCACTACACACCAGGGACCAAACAATACATGTACTTTTGACCACCCGGCTACAGACAATGAATGTACCACTACATACCAGGGACCAAACAATACATGTACTTTTGACCACCCGGCTCCAGACAATGAATGTACCACTAAACACCAGAGACCAAACTGTAAATGTACTGCTGACCACCAGGCTCCAGACAATGAATGTAGCACTACATACCAGGGACCAAACTGTAAATGTACTGCTGACCACCAGGCTCCAGACAATGAATGTACCACTAAATACCAGGGACCAAACAATAAATGTACCGCTGACCACCAGGCTCCAGATAATGAATGTACCACTACACACCAGGAACCAAACAATAAATGTACTGCTGACCACCAGGCTCCAGACAATGAATGTACCACTAAATACCAGGGACCAAACAATAAATGTACCGCTGACCACCAGGCTCCAGACAGACAATGCATGTACCACTACACACCAGGAATCAAACAATAAATGTACTGCTGACCACCAGGCTCCAGACAAAAAATGTACCACTACATACCAGGGATCAAACAATAAATGTACTGCTGACCACCAGGCTCCAGACAATAAATGTACCACTAAACACCAGGGACCAAACAATAAATGTGCTGCTGACCACCAGGCTCCAGACAATGAATGTAGCACTAAACACCAGGGACCAAACAATAAAAGTACGTTTGACCACCCGGCTCCAGACGATGAATGTACCACTAAACACCAGGGACCAAGCAATAAATGTACTTCTGACCACCAGGCTCCAGACAATGAATGTACCACTAAACAGCAGGGACCAAACAATACATGTACTGCTGACCACCAGGCTCCAGACAATGAATGTACCACTACACACCAGGGACCAAACAATAAATGTACCGCTGAACACCAGGATCCAGACAGACAATGCATGTACCACTACACACCAGGGATCAAACAATAAATGTACTGCTGACCACCAGGCTCCAGACAATAAATGTACCACTAAACACCAGGGACCAAACAATAAATGTGCTGCTGACCACCAGGCTCCAGACAATAAATGTACCACTGCACACCAGGGACCAAACTATAAATGTACTGGTGTCCATCAGGCTCCAGACAATGAATGTACCACTACCAACCAGGGATCAAACAATAAATGTACTGCTGACCACCAGGCTCCAGACAATGAACGTACCACTAAACACCAGGGACCAAACTGTAAATTACTGCTGACCACCAGGCTCCAGATAATGAATGTAGCACTACACACCAGGGACCAAACAATAAAAGTACTGCTGACCACCAGGCTCCAGACAATGAATGTACCACTACACACCAGGGACCAAACTGTAAATGTACTGCTGACCACCAGGCTCCAGATAATGAATGTAGCGCTACACACCAGGGATCAAACAATAAATGTACTTTTGACCACCAGGCTCCAGACAATGAACGTACCACTAAACACCAGGGACCAAACTGTAAATGTGCTGCTGACCACCAGGCTCCAGATAATGAATGTACCACTACACACCAGGGACCAAACTGTAAATGTACTTTTGACCACCAGGCTCCAGACAATGAGCGTACCACTACACACCAGGGAGCAAACAATAAAAGTACTGCTGACCACGAGGCTCCAGATAATGAATGTAGCGCTACACACCAGGGAGCAAACAATAAATGTAGTTTTGACCACCAGGCTCCAGACAATGAACGTACCACTACACACCAGGGAGCAAACAATAAATGTACTTTTGACCACCAGGCTCCAGACAATGAACGTACCACTAAACACCAGGGACCAAACTGTAAATGTGCTGCTGACCACCAGGCTCCAGATAATGAATGTAGCACTACACACCAGGGACCAAACAATAAAAGTACTGCTTACCACCAGGCTCCAGATAATGAATGTAGCGCTACACACCAGGGATCAAACAATAAATGTACTTTTGACCACCAGGCTCCAGACAATGAACGTACCACTACACACCAGGGAGCAAACAATAAATGTACTTTTGACCACCAGGCTCCAAACAATGAACGTACCACTAAACACCAGGGACCAAACTGTAAATGTGCTGCTGACCACCAGGCTCCAGATAATGAATGTAGCACTACACACCAGGGACCAAACAATAAATGTACTGCTGACCACCAGGCTCCAGACAATGAATGTACCACTAAACACCAGGGACCAAACAATAAATGTACTGCTGACCACCAGGCTCCAGACAATGAATGTACTAGTAAACACCAGGGACCAAACTATAAATGTACTACTGACCACCAGGCTCCAAGCAAAGAATGTACCACTAACCAACAGAGACAAAACAATGAAAGCACTGGTAAAAAACAGGATCCAAACAATGAACATACCACTAACCTCTAGGAATCAGATCATGATTGTGCTGCTGATTATGAGGAATCAAACAAATGAAGGTACCACTATCTACCAGGGACAAGAAAATAAATATGTCATTAATCACCATGGGCCAAATAATGAATTTACTACTGACCATCAGGGTCCAGACAATGAATGTACAACTGACTACTAGGTATAGTACCAGACAGTACATTTACTACCGACCAAGAGGGACCAGAGAATTAATGGACAACTGACCAACAGGGACCAAACAATGAATGTACTGCTTACCACCACGAACTTGACAATGAATGTACCACTAACCACCAGGGCCTAGACAATGATTGTAAGGCTGACCATGAGGAACAGACAATAAAATGTACCACCAATCACCAGATATCAGAAAATGAATGTGTTACTAATCACCAGGGGGACAAGAGAATGAATGTACTGCTAATTACCAGGGTCCAGACAATGAATGTACAACTGACCACTAGGTACAGCACCAGACAATTTTTGAATGATGGATTGAACAATGCTTTTTGAGATGTTCAGAGCTTGGTCTATTTTTTACAAACTAACACTGCTTTACTGTTCTTCGCTACTTTATCCCTGATCTGTCTGGTGTGTTCGTTGGTTTTCATGATGCTGCTTGATCCCTAATATTCTCAACCAAACCTCTGAGGCCTTCACAGAACAGCTGTAGTTATACGGAGAATAAATCACACACAAGAGTAATCAATTTATTAATTATGTGACTTCAGGAGGCAATTGGTCACTCAGGATTTTATTTAGGGTTATCAGACTACAGGGGGCGGACTACAAATGCAAGTCACAATTTTCAGATGTATATTTTTAAAATAATAGAAACCCATGTATCATTTCCTTTACATTTCACAAATACTTGCTACTTTGTGTTGGTATGAGTCGCCCGCCAGGGCTTGTGGGGTACTCGGTATCGGGTCCGGTACTTAAGGGGATGTGTCACGGCGGCGACCCGGTCCGTGGCCCTGGGCGCCCATGTAAAAGGAATGTTGATTAAAGTTTATGTTCGTGACACCACCTGTGGTATTCGGTCAGTGGGGACCAACGCTGCTTAAAGGGGTCCTCTGGGGTGATGGTATGGCAGCTAGATGGTATAACTTCCCACAGGTGAAGTAGGTCCCCAGGGCTTCCGGTGTGTAGATGGAAGATGGTGAATGGTGCAGTAAAGAACGAGGACACAAGTTTGCAGTCTCTTTACCTGGTTTACTGTAGGCTTCAGGCAACCGCAGTCCAGGGCACCAGATCACAGGTACAGGCAAGGTCCGGCCGGCTTGGAAGCGAATCCACGGTTCCCCTTTACCAGGTGGAGATGAAAGCCTTCCTATAGCGCGATGGTGTTGTAGTCCCTTACTGCCTATGGCTTCTGATAAGGTCCTCACAGTTCTTCTCTGTCCGCCATATAGGTTAGGACGCAACCCGTATGACAGGTGAAGCAGGCCTTTTTACAGGGTCTCTATCACAACCCGGGCCCTATATATATCACTGTGTCTCCTGGGTGTAAAGACGGACAGGTAACTTGACGTTCAGCTGTCCTGCCGGTTTCAGCTATGCCCCTTAGAGTCCGACACAGCCTCGGTCTTCTGGCTACCGGAATCTACGCTACCCAGGGAGGTAGCTAATTCACTGCTCTGCTCCCCTGGTGTCACTCTCCTGCGCCTTCTCTCTCCTGCACACTTTCCACAAGCTTGTTCTTTCCCTTTCTGTTCTCTTCCTCCAGGAGCTATAGTACCTCAGACTACATGGCCCCTTGAGACCTTCTGACACTCTATGTCTGTCTGCTCTCTTCTCTGTCCTCTGACAGTCTGACTGAAATCTCCCTTTCCCTCCAGACCAGAATGTATTTATAGGGGAGTTCACCCTAAACCAGGTTTAGAGCTCCCCCTTCTGGCCTGGAGTATGAACGTGTTGTGTGTATGTGATTACCTGGTGAAAGGTATCCTTCATCGCTTCCAAGCGTGACATCACTCTCCCCGAGAGGAAAGCAATGCCACTGTGACCACCAGGACCCTGGGGCGTCACAGGTACATCACATAAAACTCCAATAAAATACATTTAAGTTTGTGGGTGTAGCATAACAAAATGTGGAAAAGTTAATGGGTATGAATACTTTTCCAAGGCACTGAATCTACATACAAATTGTTATAAGGACTATGGTTGGTGCACATTTATTCTCACGTCCCATTCCATCATCCACAACAGCGGTCTGTAGCCGCTGCATGGTAAAGGGAGTACAGGTTTTACCTGCTCTCATCCGCAGCTATTCTTTTGATTAGCCTGGCTGTCGCAATGCTACATGTGTGTCACAACACAGCGATGATGTTGAGCCATGCCAGCTAATCAAAAAGAAAAGGCACTGATGAAAGCAAGTAAGAGGAGTATTTAGTCTCCTGTCCAGGAGACTACCAACTATAATGGTGCCCATCATCAAATATGGGAAAAAAAAAAGCCTAAAAGATGTAATTCCTGTAAAGATTAAAATGGGTTTAAACTAAAAAGATGCGATGTAAGTTACTTTTACCATATCTTGGTCAAGGCAGGTCAAGATAATTTATTGTACAATAAGAATGACTTATGTGCTATGCTACAAGATATAATATTAAAATTACTCTCTCTTTAAATAATTCAGCTCAACCTGTTCAGGAGCATTCTTGAAATATGACTTGCTGCAAGCAATCTGTAATTATCCCAAGTGCACTCACGCAGGAAATTTTGATATGTGTTCCAGGTTCGTAAGAAACAGATTGAGAAACTTTGTTCTAGATCAGTGGTTTCCAGACATTGAAAACACGGCTGCAGCCCAGATTTCATATTCATTTTTGTTCAGCGTTTGGGCTGTTCAGTTCAAGCTGAATTCTTATTTATAGATATTTCTTCTAAAATGCTGAAGAACGCCTAATTTTATTTCATCTGATTTATTCCAGCCGAGTCTGGTTGCTTCTAACTTGGATTCAAATTTGATTCACATCTGACCAAGAGGAACATCTGTTACTCCTGGAAATAACTTGGTGTCACCATTCACTTTGTAAATATGGTGTGTTCTATTTCATATATATTGACTATGTCCACTTGGACAGGAGGAACTATGGTATAAAAGAAGAATGGCACAATTAAAATGTTCTCCTCTCTAATACGTCCGGAATGCTACAGCTAGGGTTATATTTCTGTCCAGCCACTTCACCTATGCCTCTACCTTGTGCCAGTCATTGCACTAATTACCCATCAAGTACAGAGTGCAATATAAACTCATCGCTTTCACCCAAAAAGTTCTCCACAATTCCACTCCACAATACACTACCGATCAAAAGTTTAGGGTCACTAAGAAATTTCCTTATTTTTCAAAGAAAAGCACAGTTTTTCCCAATGAAGCTAACATTAAATGATTCAGAAACACACTCTATACCTTGTTAATGTGGTAAATGACTATTCTAGCTGCAAATGTCTGGTTTGTAATGCAATATCTTCATAGGTGTATAGAGGCCCATTTCCAACAACCATCACTCCAGTGTTCTTATGGTACTTTGTGTTTGCTAACTGTGTAAGAAGGCTAATGGATGGTTAGAATACCCTTGAAAACCCTTGTGCAAGTATGTTAGCACAGCTGAAAACAGTTTGGCTGATTAGAGAACCTATAAGCCTGACCTTCCTTTGAGCTAGTTGAGAATCTGGAGCATTACATTTGTTGGTTCCATTAAACCCTCAAAATGGCCATAAAAAAATAACTTTCATGTGAAACTCAACAGTCTATTCTTGTTCTTAGAAATTAAGGCTATTCTATGCGAGAAATTGCCAAGAAACTGAAAATTTTCTACAATGGTGTGTACTACTCCTTTCAGAGGAGAGCACAAACAGGCTCTAACCAGAGTAGAAAGAGAAGTGGAAAGCCCCGCTGCACAACTGAGCAACAAAACAGGTACATTAGAGTGTGTAGTTTGAGAAATCAACGCCTCACAGGTCCTCAACTAGCAGCTTCATTAAATAGTACACGCAAAGCGCCAGTGTCAACATCTACACTGAAGAGGTGACTCCGGGATGCTGGCCTTCAGGGCAGACTGGCAAAGAAAAAGCCATATCTGAGACTGGCAAAAAAAGGAAAAGATTAATATGGGCAAAAGAACACAGACATGGGTAAGAGGAAGATTAGAAAACAGTGTTATGGGCAGACAAATCCAAGTTTGAGGTGTTTGTGCAGCGCCCCAGAGTCCTGGTCGTTGCAGTACTGTTGCTCCGCCACTAGGGGGGCTATGGTACATCTGATGGCACTGAAGGAGTTCACCTGACCAGGTATCACAGACACCAATACACTTCACAGTCTGGCCTCCAGGGGGAGCTAAGGGTGCTATGTATTAGGCCACTCCTCACAATCTGGTAAAACTGGGGGTTAGATAGGAAGTTAGAAAGAGATTATTTGGTGTGCACTCAGCCTGAATTCAGGTGAGGTGCTGGTGCAATGGACCAGTGGTCCAAATAGCTGAATAGTCGAAATTCACCGCACTCTCATGTGGATTGGTTATGCAAAGGATTATATTCGTTTATTGGGAGCGTAACAGAATATTACAGTATATGCGATAAACAACGTTTCGGCTCAACCAGAGCCTTTGTCATAACTGTAATATTCTGTTACGCTCCCAATAAACGAATATAATCCTTTGCATAACCAATCCACATGAGAGTGCGGTGAATTTCGACTATTTAGATAGGAAGTTAGACAGAAAGCTGACTGGGTTGGAACCAGGCAACATCCTGTGGCAGAGGGTGTTGCAGGGGAAGATTCAGGGGGGTCCCTGTCAGGGGGTGGGATCCTGACAGAGGCTTAGCGAAGAGAAGGAACGTTACGGGACCGCGCCTGCACTTCATTGCGGCGGTACCCAAAGAAAGGACAAGAAGCGAGGTTTATTGTGAAGAGTGAGAAACGAGATCAACGCAACAAGGAGATAACGCCAGTAGGAGTCGTGCTGTAAGACCGAGGCAACATCCTACTGAGGCGCGTAGCCGGTGGCCGGAACGCCGAGGAAGTATTGAGCTCCAAGCCTTACTTCAAACCAACGGCAGGACAGTCAGTTATAGGCGGGCTGTCTCACCTAAATCACCTAAGCAGACATAGGGGGCAACAGTGGGAGAGAGGCGACTCTAGGGTCCCGGAAGAACTCCAGGCCTACCCGTCATACGGGTGCGTCCTAGCCATATCATCTGGGGGACGGAGAAGAACATCAGAATCAGTTGTGAGGGAACATCAGAAACAGACACAACAGTTGTGAGGACTATCCCGTAAGCACAGCAGGGGAGGACCACAACACACAAGCGCTAGAAGGAAGGCACAGATTTCCACCTCCAAAGGGAACTCTGGAGGTGCCATCGGACCGGCCGGTCTCAGACAGCCCTGTTAACCGTACTCCGGATTGAGGATCCTGAAGCCTTCAGTAAAGAGGTAAAGAGACTGCAACCTTGTGTCCTCGTTATTCATCGCACCCTGCACCACACATCATCACTCTCAACTTCTACTGGACGCCCCTCAGCAGGGTCACGGACCGGGTCTAGCCAATCCCAGAACCGAAATAGAGAAGCCCGGTACCGGGTACCCCTCGGCCCTGCGACAGTGGGGGCGCTCCATATGGATCACACAGAAGAACATTTGTGAGACGCAGAACAACTGAAAAGATGCTGGAAGAGTGTCTGATGCCATCTGTCAAGCATGGTGGAGGTAATGGGATGGTCTGGGGTTGCTTTGGTACTGGTAGAGTGGGAGATTTGAACAAGGTAAAAGGGATATTGAATAAGGAAGGCTATCACTCCATTTTGCAACGCCATGCCATTCCCTGTGGACAGCGCTTGGTTGAAGCCAATTTCATCCTACAAAAGGACAATGACCCAAAGCACACCTCCAAATTATGCAAGAACTATTTAGGGAAGCATCAGGCAGCTGGTATTCTATCTGTAATGGAGTGGCCAGCGCAGTCACCAGATCTCAACCCCATTGAGCTGTTGTGGAAGCAGCTTAACCGTATGGTGCAAAAAGTGCCCATCAAGCCACACCAACTTGTGGTAGGGGCTTCTGGAAGCATAGGGTGACATTTCTCCAGATTACCTTAGTAAATTAACTGCTAGAATGCCAAAGGTCTGCAATGCTGTAATTGCTGCAAAGGGAGCATTCTTTGATGGAAGTAAAGTTTGAAGGAAAAAAAATATTATTTCAAATAAAAATCTTTTTTCGAAACCTTGTCAATGTCTGGACTAGATTTTAAATTCATTTGGCAACTCATTTGATTAATAAAAGTATGAATTTTGATGGAAAACACAAAATTGTCTGGGTGACCCTAAACTTTTGAACGGTAGTATACATCTCCTCCCTCATCTCTGTCTGTCACCCTACTCTTGCTCTTCGTTCTGCAATTGTTCTAACATCCTCCATAATCCAAATCTCCCACCTCTGTGTCCAAGACTACTGCACCAGTTTTCAGGAATGCAGTACCACAGACAATCCTATCATCTCACTTCACTAATCAAACTCTTCCCTGTTCTCTCTGTTTTCCTCAGAATCTAGTCCCTCCTATTCATCTGTCTCTACATCCTCCAATAGCAATTGGTAACTGTACATAGACAGATACTGGCTAGTGTTGAGCGATACCGTCCGATACTTGAAAGTATCGGTATCGGAAAGTATCGGCCGATACCGGCAAAGTATCGGATCCAATCCGATACCGATACCCGATACCAATACAAGTCAATGGGACTCATGTATCGGACGGTATCCCTGATGGTTCCCAGGGTCTGAAGGAGAGGAAACTCTCCTTCAGGCCCTGGGAACCATATTAATGTGTAAAAGAAAGAATTAAAATAAAAAATATTGCTATACTCACCTCTCCGACGCAGCCTGCACCTTACCGAGGGAAGCGGCAGCGTTCTTTGTTTAAAATTCGCGCTTTTCTTTCCTTTACGTGAAGTCCCGGCTTGTGATTGGTCGCGTGCCGCCCATGTGGCCGGGACGCAACCAATCACAGCAAGCCGTGACGTAATTTCAGGTCCTTCAGGATTTTAAAATTACGTTCCGGCGTTGTGATTGGTTGCGTCGCAGTCACATGGGCGACGCAACCAATCACAGCAAGCCGTGACGTAATTTCAGGTCCTTCAGGATTTTAAAATTACGTCCCGGCTTGTGATTGGTTGCTTCGCGGTCAACCAATCACAAGCCGGGAGGCTGGACACGCGCGCATTTTAAAATGCGCGCTTGTCCAACCTCCCGTGACGTCCCGGCTTGTGATTGGTTGCTTCGCGGTCAACCAATCACAAGCCGGGAGGCTGGACACGCGCGCATTTTAAAATGCGCGCGTGTCCAGCCTCCCGGCTTGTGATTGGTTGATCGCGACGCAACCAATCACAAGCCGGGACGTCACGGGAGGCTGGACAAGCGCGCATTTTAAAATGCGCGCATGTCCAGCCTCCCGTGACGTCACGGCTTGTGATTGGTTGCGTCGCCCATGTGACTGCGACGCAACCAATCACAAAGCCGGGACGTAATTTTAAAATCCTTAAGGACCTGAAATTACGTCACGGCTTGCTGTGATTGGTTGCGTCGCCCATGTGACTGCGACGCAACCAATCACAAAGCCGGGACTTCACGTAAGGAAAGAAAAGCGCGAATTTTAAACAAAGAACGCTGCCGCTTCCCTCGGTAAGGTGCAGGCTGCGTCGGGGAGGTGAGTATAGCAATATTTTTTATTTTAATTCTTTCTTTTACACATTTTTACATTAATGTTGTTTCGATACCGATACCCGATACCACAAAAGTATCGGATCTCGGTATCGGAATTCCGATACCCGCAAGTATCGGCCGATACCCGATACTTGCGGTATCGGAATGCTCAACACTAATACTGGCTGATGACCGGAACATGCAGCTTTATTTGACAACCAATATTTTTTATAATTAAGATTGTAAACTGCTGGTAAATATGCTGGAGCTCTAACAATATAATTATTTTATTATTTACAGTGAAGGAAATAATTATTTGATCCCGTGCTGAATTTGTAAGTTTGTACACTGACCAAGACATGAACAGTCTATAATTTTAAGGGTAGGTTAATTTTAACATTAACCCCTTTACCCCCAAGGGTGGTTTGCACGTTAATGACCGAGCCAATTTTTACAATTCTGACCACTGTCCCTTTATGAGGTTATAACTCTGGAATGCTTCAACGGATCCCGGTGATTCTGACACTGTTTTCTCGTGACATATTGTACTTCATGATAGTGATAAAATTTCTTTGATATTACCTGCGTTTATTTGTGAAAAAAATGGAAATTTGGCAAAAATTTTGAAAATTTCGCAATTTTCCAACTTTGAATTTTTATGCAATAAAATCACAGAGATAAGTCACACAAAATACTTAATAAGTAACATTTCCCACATGTCTACTTTACATCAGCACCATTTTGGAACCAAATTTTTTTTTTTGTTAGGGAGTTATAAGGGTTAAAAGTTGACCAGCAATTTCTAATTTTTACAACACCATTTTTTTTAGGGACCACATCTCATTTGAAGTCATTTTGAGGGGTCTATATGATAGAAACTAACCAAGTGTGACACCATTCTAAAAACTGCACCCCTCAAGGTGCTCAAAACCACATTCAAGAAGTTTATTAACCCTTCAGGTGTTTCACAGGAATTTTTGGAATGTTTAAATAAAAATGAATATTTAAGTTTTTTTCACACAAAATTTACTTCAGCTCCAATTTGTTTTATTTTACCAAGGGTAACAGAAAAGTTGTACAATTTGTCCTGAGAACGCCGATACCCCATATGTGGGAGTAAACCACTGTTTGGGCGCATGGCAGAGCTCGGAAGCGAAGGAGCGCCATTTGACTTTTCAATGCAAAATTGACTGGAATTGAGATGGGACGCCATGTTGCGTTTGGAGAGCCACTAATGTGACTAAACATTGAAACCCCCACAAGTGACACCATTTTGGAAAGTAGACCCCTTAAGGAACTTATCTAGATGTGTGGTGAGCACTTTGACCCATTAAGTGATTCACAGAAGTTTATAATGCAGAGCCGTAAAAATAAAAAATCATATTTTTTCACATAAATGATCTTTTCACCCACAATTTTTTATTTTACCAAGGGTAAGAGAAGAAATTGGACGCCAAAAGTTGTTGTCCAATTTTTCCTGAGTACGCCGATACCCCATATGTGGGGGTAATCCACTGTTTGGGTGCATGGCAGAGCTCGGAAGCGACGGAGCGCCATTTGACTTTTCAATGCAAAATTGACTGGAATTGAGATGGGATGCCATGTTGCATTTGGAGAGCCACTAATGTGACTAAACATTGAAACCCCCACAAGTGACACCATTTTGGAAAGTAGACCCCCTAAGGAACTTATCTAGATGTGTGGGGAGCACTTTGACCCATTAAGTGATTCACAGAAGTTTATAATGCAGAGCCGTAAAAAAAAAAAATCATATTTTTTCACAAAAATGATCTTTTCGCCCCCAATTTTTTATTTTCCCAAGGGTAAGAGAAGAAATTGGACCCCAAAAGTTGTTGTACAATTTGTCCTAAGTACGCTGATACCCCATATGTGGGGGTAAACCACTGTTTGGGCGCATGGTAGAGATCGGAAGGGAAGGAGCGCCGTTTGACTTTTCAATGCAAAATTGACAGGAATTGAGATGGGACGCCATGTTGCGTTTGGAGAGCACCTGATGTGCCTAAACATTGAAACCCCCCACAAGTGACACCATTTTGGAAAGTAGACCCCCTAAGGAACTCATCTAGATGTGCTGTGAGAGCTTTGAACCCCCAAGTGTTTCACTACAGTTCATAACGCAGAGCCGTGAAAATAAAAATTATTTTTTTTCCACAAAAATTATTTTTTAGCCCCCGGTTTTGTATTTTTCCAAGGGTAACAGTTGAAATTAGACCCCAAAAGTTGTTGTCCAATTTGTCCTGAGTACACTGGTGCCCCATATGTGGGGGGAAACCACCATTTGAGCGCATGGCAGAGCTCGGAAGGGAAGGAGCTTCATTTGGAATGCAGACTTAGATGGATTGGTCTGCAGGCGTCACATTGCGTTTGCAGAGCCCCTAATGTGCCTAAGCAGTAGAAACCCCCCACAAGTGACCCCATATTGGAAACTAGACCCCCCAAGGAACTTATCTAGATGTGTTGTGAGAACTTTGAACCCCCAAGTATTTCACTACAGTTTATAACGCAGAGCCGTGAAAATAAAAAATCCTTTTTTTTCCACAAAAATTATTTTTTAGCCCTCAGTTTTGTATTTTTCCAAGGGTAACAGTTGAAATTAGACCCCAAAAGTTGTTGTCCAATTTGTCCTGAGTACGCTGATACCCCATATGTGGGGGGAACCACCGTTTGAGCGCATGACAGAGCTCGGAAGGGAAGGAGCGTCATTTGGAATGCAGACTTAGATGGATTGGTCTGCAGGCGTCACATTGCGTTTGCAGAGCCCCTATTGTACCTAAACAGTAGAAACCCCTCACAAGTGACTCCATATTGGAAACTAGACCCCCCAAGGAACTTATCTAGATGTGTTGTGAGAACTTTGAATCCCCAAGTGTTTCACTACAGTGTATAACGCAGAGCCGTGAAAATAAAAAATCTTTTTTTTTCACAAAAATTATTTTTTAGCCCCCAGTTTTGTATTTTCCCAAGGGTAACAGGAGAAATTGGACCCGAAAAGTTGTTGTCCAATGTGTCCTGAGTACGCTGATACCCCATATGTTGGGGTAAACCCCTGTTTGGGCACACGGGAGAGCTCGGAAGGGAAGGAGCACTGTTTTACTTTTTCAACGCAGAATTGGCTGGAATTGAGTTTGGACGCCATGTCGCGTTTGGAAAGCCCCTGATGTGCCTAAACAGTGAAAAAACCCCAATTATAACTGAAACCCTAATACAAACACATCCCTAACCCTAATCCCAAAGGTAACCCTAACCACACCCCTAAGCCTGACACACCCCTAACTCTAATCCCAACCCTAATCCCAACTGTAAATGTAATCCAAACCCTAACCTTAACTTTAGCCCCAACCCTAACTGTAGCCTTAACCCTAGCCCTAACCCTAGCCCTAACCCTAACCCTAGCCCTAACCCTAGCCCTAACCCTAACCCAAGCCCTAACCCCAGCCCTAACCCTAACCCTAGCCCTAACCCTAGCCCTAACCCTAACCCTAACCCTAGCCCTAACCCTAATGGGAAAATGGAAATAAATACATGTTTTAATTTTTTTAATTTTTCGCTAACTAAGGGGGTGATGAAGGGTGGTTAGATTTACTTTTATAGCGGGTTTTTTAGCGGATTTTTATGATTGGCACCCGTCACACACTGAAAGACGCTTTTTATTGCAAAAAATATTTTTTGCGTTACCACATTTTGAGAGCTATAATTTTTCCATATTTTGGTCCACAGAGTCATGTGAGGTCTTGTTTTTTGTGGGACGAATTGACGTTTTTATTTGTAACATTTTCGGGCACGTGACATTTTTTGATCGCTTTTTATTCCGATTTTTGTGAGGCAGAATGACCAAAAACCAGCTATTCAAGAATTTCTTTTGGGGGAGGCGTTTATACCGTTCCGCGTTTGGTAAAATGGATAAAGCAGTTTTATTCTTCGGGTCAGTACGATTACAGCGATACCTCATTTATATCATTTTTTTATGTTTTGGTGCTTTTATACGATAAAAACTATTTTATAGAAAAAATAATTATTTTTGCATCGCTTTATTCTGAGGACTATAACTTTTTTCTTTTTTCTTTGATGATGCTGTATGGCTGCTCGTTTTTTGCGGAACAAGATGACGTTTTCAGCGGGAGCATGGTTATTTATATCCGTCATTTTGATCGCGTGTTATTCCACTTTTTATTTGGCGGTATGATAATAAAGTGTTGTTTTTTGCCTCGTTTTTTTTTTAATTTTTTTTTTTACGGTGTTCACTGAAGGGGTTAACTAGTGGGACAGTTTTATAGGTCGGGTCGCTACGGACACAGCGATACTAAATATGTGTACTTTTATTGTTTTTTTGTTTTTATTATTTAGATAATGAAATGTATTTATAGGAACAATATATATATATATTTTTTTGCATTTTTTTTTCTGATTTTTTTTTTTTTTTCACATGTGAAATTTTTTTTTTTACACTATAACATTGGGGGGGGGGGCATGATGTTATAGAGTAAGATCGCCAATCTGACACTTTGCTGTGCACTGTGTCAGATCGGCGATCTGACGTGCAAAGCTCCTGGAGGCTTCCCGGCGCAGTGAAGCCACCTCCCTGCAGGACCCGGATGCCGTGGCCATCTTGGATCCAGGCCTGCTGCAGGGAGGAGGAGGTAAGAGACCCTCGGAGCATTACATCGCGTTGCTCCGGGGGTATCAGGGAAGCCCGCAGGGAGCCCCCTCCCTGCGCGATGCTTCCCTATACCGCTAGAACACTGCGATCATGTTTGATCGCAGTGTGCCGGGGGTTAATGTGCCGGGGGCGGTCCGTGAACACTCCTGGCACATAGTGCCGGATGTCAGCTGCGATAGTCAGCTGACACCCGGCCGCGATCTGCCGCGCTCCCCCCGTGAACACGGCCGATTGCGCTGGACGTACTATCCGGTCGGTGGTCATACGGGCCCACCCCACCTTGATGGGATAGTACATCCGATGTCAGAAAGGGGTTAAGAGATAGAATATCAAAAATAAAATCCAGAAAATCACATTGTATAAATTATATAAATTTATTTGCATTTTCAGTGAGTTGATCCCCTACCAAGCATTAAGAGTTCTGGCTCCTACAGACCAGCTAGACATTCTTAATCAACTCGTTACCTACATTAAAGACAGCTGTCTTACATAGTCACCTTTATAAAAGACTCCAGTCCACAGACTCAATTAATCAGTCAGAGTCTAACCTCTACAACATGGGCAAGACCAAAGAGCTTTCTAAGGATGTCAGGGACAAGATAATAGACCTGTACAAAACTGGAATGGGCTACAAAACCACAAGTAAGATGCTGGGTGAGAAGGAGACAACTGTTGGTGCAATAGTAAGAAAATGGAAGAAATACAAAATGACTGTCAATCAACATCGATCTGGGGCACCATGCAAAATCTCACTACGTGGGGTATCGTTGATCATGAGGAAGGTGAGAGATCAGCCTAAAACTACACGGGGGGAACTTGTTAATGATCTCAAGGCAGCTGGGACCACAGTCACCAAGAAAACCATTGGTATGGTAACACATTACGCTGTAAAGGTTTTAAATCCTGCAGTGCCTGCAAGGTCCCCCTGCACAAGAAGGCACATGTGCAGGCCCATCTGAAGTTTGCCAATCAACATCTGGATGATTCTGTGAGTGATTGGGAGAAGGTGCTGTGATCAGATGAGACAAAAATTGAGCTCTTTGGCATTAACTCAACTCGCCATATTTGGAGGAAGAGAAATGTTGCCTATGACCCAAAGAACATCGTACCCACTGTCAAGCATGGAGGAGGAAACATTATGTTTTGGGGGTTTTGAGTGGCTCAAAATGAAGCACATTAAGTTCATGGAGCGGACAAGTTGAAGCTTTGAGTTGCCAAATGACCGCCTCAAAATCTTAATGATTTAGAGATGATCTGTAAAGAGGAGTGGACCAAAATTCCTCCTGACAAGTGCACAAACCTCATCATCAACTACAAAAAACATCTGACTGCTGTGCTTTCCAACAATGGTTTTGCCAACAAGTCTTGTTTGCCAGAGGAAGCAAATACTTATTTCTCACTGCAAAATGCAAATAAATGTATATAATTTATACAATGTGATTTTCTGGATTTTATTTATGATAGTCTATCTCTCAATGTTAAAATTAACCTACCATTAAAATTATAGACTGTTCATGTCTTTGTCAGTGGGCAAACTTACAAAATCAGCAAGAGATCAAATAATTATTTCCTTCACTGTATGTGACCAGAATGAATACTCATTTCCAACAGATGATACCTAGCACCTATTCCTACACTAAACGCAGCTAACAGTATTAATATGGAATAGAATACATGTTTCTTTGATATTTATTTTTCAGCTTGCAGTAACAAGGATTATAATTTATAATCTCTCACTAGATGCCTGTAATATGCTATCCCTACTGCAACAGCTTACCCTACACAAATTGCAGATATGAGTGTTGTTAATATTAGAGAATAGAATCTATTTTAATTAGCCCTAAAAGGCTACTTGTTTAACATAGCAGCATCAAGGATTGTTATTTCATCAACCCTGCTGGGGAATAGTTTAACATAGCAGCATCAAGGACTGTTATTTCATCAACTCTGCTGGGGAATATAGTGGAGTGGTTTCACATCTACTCAGCCTGATATGGAGGAGACCAAGATCTCCTAACCCAGCTGTGAAATTCTGTGTGCAGAACTCCCTATGTGACGCCCACCTGACAGCCCATAAAAAGGCACCGGATCATATACTAATAGAACCCACTGGCTTTTTTAGTTTTGAAAAATATTCCTTCAACTGGAAGGTGGAGCCTCAGAAAAGCATTTTTTCTATTATGAAGGAGTGGGTGTCCTAGACTGGTAATGCACATGCACGAAGTGTATGGGTTGAAAAGCATTTACCCCAGAGGTTATACATATATATCAAAGAATGTTAAAGGTAGGCACCTCAAAATTCTTTATGAGGGAATCGTAAATACCCTTAAAAAATTTATAGCAAGGGTAGCATGATCATCCTATTGATATGGTGGTGGATGAGGAGGCAAAAGAGGAAGACAACACAAAAAGACAAAATCTTGAAGTGTATACCCATGTTTGGGTGGGAAAGGGTGCATGGGAGTAGACCAGAAAAAAAACAACAAAACACTGGATTTGAGTTTATGTTCCGCCGCTGTCATCCAGTGGTGTTGAGACGTCTGGGCCAATATAGCCCTTGTTCATTTTGTTAAGAGTCAGTCTGCCAGCATTTCCAGTTGACAGGCAGATGCGCCTATCAGTTATAATACCAGTGGCGGCATTAAAAGCCCGCTCTGACAAAACACTAGTGGCAGTGGCAGGCAAGGACCTCCAAGGCGTAGTGAGACAGTTCATGCCATGTGTCTAGCTTGGATACTCAATAGTTGTAAGGCACAGAGGAATCACGGAGGACACTGGTGCAGTTGGCAAGGTACTCCTTCAGCATCTTCCAAAACTTTTTACTCCTTGTCATAGTACCCCACGCATTATCATCCTGTGTAGTTTCTTGCCTCATCTCAACTTACTGCGTCAGCAAAGCCTCCACTTTAATTGTGAACAGAGAGCATTTCAGTAGACAGCTGAAGCTGATTATGGCATCATCGCCACTCACCATCTTGATCAAGTCCTCAAAGTTTTGCAGAACCTCACTGATGTCAGAAATCCATGCCAACTCATCAGCTCTTATGTGCAGAGGTTGACTGGAATACCGACGGGCATGTTGTAGCTGGTATTCAACTACTGCCCTCTGCTACTCACAAGCCTTGCCAACATATGTAACATGTGTGCGAGATTGCCAAGCTTCAGAGGCGCCACCAGGTTACGGCCTTTGTCACACATGACCATGTCTGGTTGTAGGTTCAGAGGTGACAACCACAGATCAGTCTGGTCTGTTAAACCTTTCAACAACTCTGTGGCAATGTGCGCTTTATCACCTAAACAGATTAGCTTCAGCAGGGCCTGTTGCCGCTTGGCAGAGGCAGTGCTGCAGTGCTTCCAGCTTGCAACTGATGTTTACGTTTCGGAGATGGAGAGTGAGGAAGAGGAGGTGCAGGAACTACTGTAGAAGGTGGTGGAAGCCATGATTGCACAAGGACCTGCAATCCTTGGTGTTGGTAGCACTGCTTCCCCAATGTTCACCCAGTGTGCAGTCAGGGAAATGTAGCGTCTCTGGAACAAGCACTTGCCCACGTGTCCGTGACTAAGTGGACCTTCCCTTTTGTTCAGGGCATGGCTGATGTTATGGAACATGTGCTCGTGTAAGGCGGCGACACCGGGAGAAATAGTGGCTGCTAGGGACCGAGTACAGAGGGAAGGCCGCCACCATAAGGTTGCGAAAAGCTTCTGTATCCACGAGCCTAAATGGCAACATTTCCATGGCAAACAATCTGGAAATGGGGTCTTTTAGTACTGTGGCCTGTGGGTGCGTGACTGCTTATTTACACTTGTGTTCAAAGGGCTGGGGTATGGACAACTGAACGCTGCACTGGGACAAGCATGTGGACGTGGTTGCTGACAGTGGTTGCAAGTGTGCCACAAAAAGTGTAGGGAGGGAGGCATCTTCACCTGTGTCATGGACAGGGTATTGGCATGCATGTAGAACAGGAGAAGAGGCAGTGGTATCACCTGCAGACAATGTTCTGGACCCTGCCATTCAGCCCAACTAGTTGGGTGCTTAGCTGTCATGTGCCTGAGCAGGTTGGTGGTTACCAGGCTGGTAGTTGTGCTGCCCCTGCTGTTTCTGAAATGGCAGATGTTGCAAATGACATTTTTGGTTAACTGGACCCCTGTTGGTGCTCTGGGGAACAGTTGCTCGCCTTGTGTCTCTGGCCCCCCAATGCCTCTTCCTGCCTGTTGTAGTGAGGTGGATACATGCCCCTCTGCACTGCGGTCCTCGCTCTGCATGTCACCTTTCCAGATTGGGTCAGAGACTTCATCTTCCACCACCTCGTCTTCCACTTCCACACCCTAGTTCTCCTCTTGACTTGATGACTTAACAACATCACTTGTTGGCAGTTGTGTCTCACTGTCATCCACCTCATGTGACAGTAATTGCATTTTCCCATCGTCGCCTTCTTGTGACCATGGCTGCTTAAATATTTGGGCATTGCTGCTTGCGATCTCTCATGTCCCACTTGAAATGAACAGGGCCACTTGTCTCCTGGCACTTAGTATATTGGGACAAAGGAGGATCAGGGTGAGTGTTATGTGGTCCAGAATCATGGCTACTGAGACTGGAATGTGAAACAACAAAGAAGCCAAAGTATGGAAGTCAACGAATATATGCCCTACATATGGAAGGAGAGGAAATGAAATGTCCCTACATAATAGCCAAAACACAACAGTAAAAGGAATAAAAATAAAACCATAATAGAATCTAAAAATGCCTTTATTAGAAGTATAATGGTTAAAAATGGCACATACAAACGTGTGCCTGTAACTGGAGGAAAATATAAACTATATATTAGAAAAGATATATATATATACGTATGCATAAAGATATATACGTGAAAATACACTAACATCAATAAAACGGACACAAAAAAGGCAAGGTATACATACAGGAGGAATGCCATAAGTTCATATGCTTGAACCACACGGCACATAAAAGTGCATAAAACAATATAAAGTGCACCACACCATGAAACAATATAAAAAATATAAAAATATATGTATACAACCGCCTATATAAAAAGGGGGGATATGTGTGCAGTAAGTGCAAATAAAGTGTACAAGTGCAAAAATCAATGTGTGTGAAAGCCTCTTATAGGCAAAAGTAAACACTACAAATATCAATATATGTGGACAGTGTAACATAAAACACACATTAATGGGCACCTGGTTCGATAAGCAAACGTAAATAGGTGGATGAGGTATATACCTTGTCCTTTAGGGTCCGATCCTCCAGGTACAGCGCACCCCGACGCGCATTTCGGAATTAATCCTTCGTCAGGGGTGACGAAGTATTAATTCCGAAACGCGCGTAGGGGTGCGCTGTACCTGGAGGATCGGACCCTAAAGGACAAGGTATATACCTCATCCACCTATTTACGTTTGCTTACCGAACCAGGTGCCCATTAATGTGTGTTTTAGGTTACACTGTCCACATATATTGATATTTGTAGTGTTTACTTTTGCCTATAAGAGGCTTTCACACACATTGATTTTTGCACTTGTACACTTTATTTGCACTTACTGCACACATATCCCCCCTTTTTATATAGGCGGTTGTATACATATATTTTTATATTTTTTATATTGTTTCATGGTGTGGTGCACTTTATATTGTTTTATGCACTTTTATGTGCCGTGTGGTTCAAGCATATGAACTTATGGTATTCCTCCTGTATGTATACCTTGCCTTTTTTGTGTCCGTTTTATTGATGTTAGTGTATTTTCACGTATATATCTTTATGCATACGTATATATATATATATCTTTTCTAATATATAGTTTATATTTTCCTCCAGTTACAGGCACACGTTTGTATGTGCCATTTTTAACCATTATACTTCTAATAAAGGCATTTTTATATTCTATTATGGTTTTATTTTGATTCCTTTTACTGTTGTATTTTGGCTATTATGTAGGGACATTTCATTTCCTCTCCTTCCATATGTAGGGCATATATTCGTTGACTTCCATACTTTGGGTTCTTTGTTGTTTCAGTGTACCGAATGGTCTGCCATTCACTTTTTATGTAGCGGTTTCTGCACTTTTCTGCCCTAATTTGTAGGTATTCGGTATTTCCCCACTTGATTACTATCCAGCATCTTTTAGCTGTTAATAATATTTTCGCCATTACTTTGCACAAATTGAGACTGGAATGTGTGGCAAACAGGGTGGTGCTGGCAAAGGGACTGTAAGCATTATCTGCTATCCATCCAACAATCTTTTCACACTCATCTGGCTACAAGAGTGGTGTTCCACGCACCACTACAATGTGGGACAGGAGGCTAGGTCGACATGATGTGTGTGTTTCTTGTGTTCCCGCAGCAGGCACCTGCCCATGGTCTCGGCCTTTGCGCTCACCCTCAGCATCATGTCCACTTCCCTGTCCCTTAACATGCACCTTGCCCATTTTAAATTGCATATGATACAGTGCCTACAAGTAGTATTCAACCCCCTGCAGATTTAGCAGGTTTACACATTTGGAATTAACTTGGCATTGTGACATTTGGACTGTAGATCAGCCTGGAAGTGTGAAATGCACTGCAGCAAAAAAGAATGTTATTTCTTTGTTTATTTTTTTTTTTTAAATTGGGAAAAGTTTTTTCAGAGGGTCATTTATTATTCAACCCCTCAACCCACCAGAATTCTGTTTGGTTCCCCTAAAGTATTAAGAAGTAGTTCAGGCACAAAGAACAATGAGCTTCACATGTTTGGATTAATTATCTCTTTTTCCAGCCTTTTCTGACTATTTAAGACCCTCCCCAAACTTGTGAACAGCACTCAAACATGGTCAACATGGGAAAGACAAAGGAGCATTCCAAGGCCATCAGAGACAAGATCGTGGAGGGTCACAAGGCTGGCAAGGGGTACAAAACCCTTTCCAAGGAGTTGGGCCTACCTGTCTCCACTGTTGGGAGCATCATCCGGAAGTGGAAGGCTTATGGAACTACTGTTAGCCTTCCACGGCCTGGACAGCCTTTGAAAGTTTCCTCCCGTGCCGAGGCCAGGCTTGTCCGAAGAGTCAAGGCTAACCCAAGGACAACAAGGAAGGAGCTCCGGGAAGATCTCATGGCAGTGGGGACATTGGTTTCAGTCAATACCATAAGTAACGTACTCCACCGCAATGGTCTCCGTTCCAGACGAGCCCGTAAGGTACCTTTACTTTCAAAGCGTCATGTCAAGGCTCATCTACAGTTTGCTCATGATCACTTGGAGGACTCTGAGACTGACTGGTTCAAGGTTCTCTGGTCTGATGAGACCAAGATCGAGATCTTTGGTGCCAACCACACACGTGACGTTTGGAGACTGGATGGCACTGCATACGACCCCAAGAATACCATCCCTACAGTCAAGCATGGTGGTGGCAGCATCATGCTGTGGGGCTGTTTCTCAGCCAAGGGGCCTGGCCATCTGGTCCGCATCCATGGGAAGATGGATAGCACGGCCTACCTGGAGATTTTGGCCAAGAACCTCCGCTCCTCCATCAAGGATCTTAAGATGGGTCGTCATTTCATCTTCCAACAAGACAACGACCCAAAGCACACAGCCAAGAAAACCAAGGCCTGGTTCAAGAGGCAAAAAATCAAGGTGTTGCAGTGGCCTAGTCAGTCTCCTGACCTTAACCCAATTGAAAACTTGTGGAAGGAGCTCAAGATTAAAGTCCACATGAGACACCCAAAGAACCTAGATAACTTGGAGAAGATCTGCATGGAGGAGTAGGCCAAGATAACTCCAGAGACCTGTGCCGGCCTGATCAGGTCTTATAAAAGACGATTATTAGCTGTAATTGCAAACAAAGGTTATTCCACAAAATATTAAACCTAGGGGTTGAATAATAATTGACCCACACTTTTATGTTTAAAATTTATAAAAATTTAACTGAGCAACAAAACTTTTTGGTTTGTAAGATTTATGCATCTGTTAATAAATCCTGCTCTTGTTTGAAGTTTGAAGGCTCTAACTTATTTGCATCTTATTAAACCTGCTAAATCTGCAGGGGGTTGAATACTACTTGTAGGCACTGTATATTCCTGTTGGGAAAACTTTGCAGGATTAGTAACAGGAAAATTTGCCCACCTCGAATGGACTTGTTACCCTGCAGTAGCAATATAGTGATGCTATTGCTAACCAACCAAGTCTGACTGTATGCTTTTGATGCAAAACTGGCGCAGTATAAATGGTGTCTAATATTTCCCTGCTCAGAACAATTTTCAGGATTAAGAGTAATAAGAATATTACTAGCCCTGAGAAGGGCTTTTAGTATGTGTTGCAGCAGAAAGGACATGTAATTAACCTTATCCTGTCCCACACTATCCCTTCAGCACAATCTCTCCCTAAGTGCTGCTAACAGCAGTATATTGATTATAATTAGCCCTCATAAGGGCTGTTGTTGCAATTGAAAGAAATATTAATGGTGACTAATCCCTGCCTTTACGCAGCTAAAACTCTGTCCCTAGGCCAGCAGCACCTCTCACTGTGCTGCCTGTTTCAGTTGATATACTGTGCCAAGCATGGCGTCCTGGGTCTGATATAGACCCGATGATGCTATGCGGCCAGTCAATAACAGTAATGTCACAACCAAGATGGTTACCGCATTACAGTGACTGTCAGGCAATCCCCGCATGTTTATTGGCTGTCTAAAAAGCGCCAAGCATGCTAGGCAAGGATTCGAGCTTGCGCATGAGCCTTCAAAAAATACTCGCCGAGTAACCAACATCTCGAGCACACGGATGCTCGAGAGAGTAACGAGCAGTGACGAGTTAGCGCGCTCATCACTAATCTGGAGACATTATTATGGCTGGGCCTCTGCTGCAGCATTTAGATATGCTGACTTGCCATGGTTAATAAGGAAAATAAGCATACACTATTATATAATAATGTTGTGTGAGAACATCCGGCCTCCTCCACATTTCTTTTTCTGGGAAAAAAAGGAGCTTATAATAATCAGACACGTGAGGGAGTGTTACTGAGCCTGGTCCAGCAATTCTGTGCAAAACCTGCCACTGAACACACAATATACTGTATCGATGCAAACCTTCTGTCTACAAGAACCTCAGCTGGTATTTAGAGACAGAATCGCAACTTGACGCTCTCGGGCCCCAATGCAAAACCTCTAACATCTACTTTACGGCCACCTACAGCATTAAGGCTCAGATGTGACTGCTATCTTTGTATACGCTTTAGCTAGACCCCTATGATGCTGATATGTTCCACAGGTAACAGCAAAAAAAATGGAAAACACACAAGGTAACAATGGTTTTAAAATCTGCAATGAAACAATGAAATGGATGGATAGAGGCGCTTGTTCTCAGGAGTATTCAGTCTATTGAAAATGGCTGCAAGTCATTGAAGAACGGCGAGGTTCTTCACCCTGCTAAGTAGTGAAACGGTTAATTTTCAAGAGCTTAATTGTAACGCTTTTGGGTTTGTCTTGAAATTAAGGGTTTATTCTTCGTACTGTGGGAAACATAAAGGCTGCTTTTGTTCTAATCCGCACAGGTCACCATGCAACATAAAAATGAAAACATAGAGTGATGGGAGGAAGATGTAATGTGAACAGCAGTACGTGTGCTTGTCTGCCTTGGGTGTCAGTCTGTATCTGCAGCACGCCCGCCTCTGCTCTGCATCGGGAAGTTTCCACACTGCAGTATGCGTTCACCACAGGAATTAGGCTGGGGGTACCCAGGTAGTTTCCACAGCAGTGCTGCAAAGCATCCAATAATGGGGGAGCACCACGCGGGGGAAGGAACAGTGGTGCTGGCACAGCGATGCGTGGGCATCCCAGACATGAACCATTAGTAGATAAACAGCCTGCAGCGACAGGAGCACAAACCACAAGCAGCTCAGGAGGGAAACCCAAATGCGAGAATGGCAGTAGTGAAGATGCAGTGTGTCTTATTCCCCGGAGTCTCTCTCTGCTGCAGGGGTACCGCCAGAAGGCTCCGTGCTAACATGAAAGGGGGAATCCACCACCAACCTGCTGCTAGATTATTGGGAATCCCTTCCATGTGTTTACGGAAAAGGAAGGAGCTTTGTGGCCGCCTTGAACGTCTAGCATTATGGTGATAGAATGGATGACAGTAAAAATACTATGATTGAGATGCTCCATTACAAGAAGACTCCCTATATTCTGTCCTATATGATAGCCAAGAATTTCGCATTTCCAAGCCCTCATCCATTTGGTCACTATAACGTCTTGAAGTCATCTCTCTAGTGCACTATAACTGAGTTAAAGGGATTGGTAGTGGCACAAATCATGACCATAAGGTGGTGCTATTTTCCATTCTCTCCTCTTGAGTATATAGGTTTTCAAAAAACATAACATGAAATGTAACCAAAAAGCGATGAAGAAGACGTTGTAGATGCATTCTGTGGCAGGTGTCTGAACATAGAGCGACAGACATGAAGCCGTGCACGCTGCTGTCACTATGATCTCGTAAAGAGCCTGTCATTCTATTTTTTCCCTCATTTAGATGTAATCCACGGGCGTCTGCAATGCATGCAGATCACATCAAATAAACGGCTGACAATGGCAATGCTGAATGTTCTGGCTGAAGCCACGTCTGGATCATTCATACTTCATATCATCACCGGCCTGTGATAACACACAGTAACAGAGAAAATGTGCTGCTTATACCTACTCAGTAAAGAATGTGCAAGTATGTAACATACCTCTAATAATAAAACCACCATTTTGCCTCCACTTAGAAAAAGACTGTAAACTATATTGAACACCATTTTACAGCATTTATCTAGACATACAGCCCAGGTAAAAATCGTACAACCATTCTGCTGTACAATCTGTATGTTTGCCCAGAGTTGCCTCCGCAATACTTCTTCTGTTGGAAAGAGTCCACAAGGCGGCTGTCAGACATTTCTCATGGAGAGACAGGCATTTAGCCTTATCTCTCTTATCTATATTTGTTAGAAAAATATTTAGAATTGAGAGTCCTCAGTACCTTTTAATGGCTAACTGAAAAGATGGTAACAAATTGCAAGCTATATTTGTTATGCAGTTCAATGTTATCTGTCGTTGGTTGGAAGCCAGTTAATAAAAATGAATGATTTCAAGCAGTGCCATGTTTTAATCAGGTGAAATTTCACATAGAACTGTAGTTTTAGCCGACTTTGACCTTCGGTGAAGTAGTCGGTTGGATTTCAAATTTTGCCTGATAATTGTGAGTCCTGAGAAAGAATCTTCACAGAAGTTTACCAGAAAGATCATTCATCGTTTGCTCAATATCATTGAACATGTTTGGCCAGTTTGAGAGATTCCAAAGGCTCCCATACTTTAGATGAGTTCTCTGACACTGCTGATTTCATTGGGATCGACTGACCATCTAATGTGTATGGGGGTCTCCCATAAAGATAATGTAGTTGGAATTGAATCTCCTGGACAGATAACTGGCTACCAAATGATTCTGCCATAGAGAACAAGGGAATGCTCACCATGATGAGCATTAATGTGTGTGGAAACTTCAGGAGAATAAATTATTATTTGTCCAACAGTTATTTACCGTGTATGGTCAGCTTTACAGCAGATATGGACTAAAATGTATATAGCAGCTTAAGTGAAATGGTCACTCACCAGGTAATTGTTCAATGGTTGTTCAACCATCTGCTTACTTCTATGTATTCTTACAATTTTTCTGGCTGGAATACCTGGGCATGACTGACAGTGTACACTCTCTGGTATGGCAGGACCCATATGCAAGCTGTTAATGATGCCCAATGATGTGTTATTAGACGATCAATGGCAGGACTCTCACCTGGAAACACCTCTCTAGACTAGTCCTGTCTCTTAGAATATGCAGCACTGCTGGATTAAAGGATATCTGTCATGTCAAAAAAAAGCTGTCCCCCCTCATACATATGTACATATGTAGGATTAATCTGCAGGTTAATAGACTTCTGAAGCTATGTGGCCACCAATTTGAAGGCCCCGCTGTTGGGAGAAAATGAACTTTATTCCTTCCAGAAGCCTCAGGCTTTCAGTCATAGAGTTATGACTGATGCGGCTTCAGTCACTTCTCAGTACATAGTGCCCCGGCACTGTCTGACAGCTGGCTCTGTACTACTGCAAAGCAGAGCTGAATGTCAGTCAGTGTGGGGAGCATAGATACAGCTGCCACTCATTATGTACTTAACAGTAAGGGAAGCCGCTCCTCTTTGACTGAAAGCCAGAGGCTACCGGGTGGAAAAAAAGTCAATTTCCTCCCTGCAGCTGGGCTTTCAGTGCGATAGCACCATAGATTTAGAATACTATTAACCTGCAGATTTTCCATATATCTGCAGGTTAATAGTGTTTTTGATGCGACAGGTCACTTTTAAAGTTCATTTTGAAAAAAACCTGCAGCATAAAACCCATCATACACATTAAATAGCTGTTGGCTGGAAAACAGCTATCTCTTAGATGTCCCCCTTACACAGGAATGCTTGGCAATGTGCTCCTGCTTTCTCTATGAGAGAACCACTGCCAGACTCTTACGGCAGCGTCTTGTCTCCTGAAGAATATAAGGATTAGCCTTTGGAGATCCAACATGCTGGATCCTTCAGAATCATCTGGGACTCCCATACACATTAGACCTTTTGTCTTCAGTGTGCAATATACAGTAGAAGATATGATCAAATTAATGACATCCCCATGCATGCTGCTATGTTACTAATTGGGAAGAGTCAGGAGACCCGGCAAGTTCTCTTCAGTGTGTCTAATCTGGACTTATGAATCTCTTTGACCCCATTCAACAACCAAGGCAAAAATAGGATTGTGTTTAAGGAGCTATCAAGTGCTTGTGAGGAGCAGCAGTACTTGATATCACACAAAGAGACTTCCCCAATTATATAATCTTCCCTCTTCATATGGTAAATGGAAAGGATTTGACTCTAGGGAAGCAGCAGGGTTCTGAGAACTGTGTGATATCTCCAGCAATACTGTGCATGTCTCACTCATGACACTTCTGTCTGATAAATACTATACATGGTACGCTGTTAATGATTCCTCTGAAAACTGTATCTCTGTATCTCCAGACCATAAGGTCACATAGTGGCAGGGCTATACCCTAGGACATAAGGTCACACAAGCCAAGATGTGGCAGATTTACTGCAAATATTAGATAATAGTCAGCTGAACCCACCATTTTTTGGAGAAATCGAGATATAATCTAATGTACAAGGACAGTATGTGTGAGAAAAGTATTGTGAAGTAGGAACAAGCTTGTTGGTTCCTTGTTCTACCTGGAGATAAGTGCTGCCAAAGATAACTGGCGGCAGCTTATCCCTCACTCTTCATTGAGATAAACACGTGAACCCTGGCTGATCCAAGTGTGCATGTTCATGTGGGAGTTGAGAGAAGGCCTGAGAAAAACCTTTCTTGATCTCACTGGACTTGGTTTGAGTTGTGTGCACGGGCTGTACATCCTTCCATGGTAAGAGCATGAATCATGCTACATGCATATAGCCAGAAGCATGAACCTTTAGACATGTTAAGATCCATCTTTCCACAGTTTTCCAGCCATCACACAGGAGAAATGTACTATTTTATGTCAACTATGATGTGGCTAATAAGACATGGAAAAGTGCTGTCCGGATGAGGAGTCATTGACTGCATACTCAGCAATAATTGTGACTGATTGGTGAACATGGCAGTGAGAGTCCCACAATGAACTCATTTTGTCAGTTGACCTTTAAGGCCGGAGTCACACTAGAGAGGAATACGGAGAAAAAAATCACATAGCACTCTGCCCAATGTTAATCTATGGGGCATCTCCCATCATGCATGTTGCGATTTGCACCATATATCGGCCGAAACTTGCCAATGAAAATCTATGGGTTCGAGAAAAACTCGCACAAAACAAGAACCATCAGTGTGACTTGCGAGAAATACGCACTGGTGTCCTTTAGAAGAGCCGTCAATTCGGTGCGGTGTACAGTAAAATCACACTGACTGGTTAGAATAGAATAGATAAAATAAATGTATACACATAGTATAGGTATATATATATATATATATATATATATATATATATATATATATATATATACTAGCTATTGAACCCATTCTATGCCCAGGTGGCAAGCATTTATATTGGTATATGGTCTTCATCCTGGTATGTGCTGCTTCCATCCTGCGCCCTAATCTTGTCATGTGCTGCTACCATCTTGTGCCCCCTTCCTGTCATGTGCAGCCCTATCCTGTGCCCTATTCCTGTCATGTGCAGCCCCCATACTGCGCTCTCATCCTGTTTTGAGCGCCTCCATCTTGTCATGTGCTACTCTCTTCCTGTACCCTCATCCTGTCATGTGCTCCCATCCTACGCCCCAATCCTGTCATGTGCTCCCATTCTGTCCCCCAATCCTGTCATATGGTGCTCCCATCCTGCACCCTATCCTGTCATGTGGTGCTGTGCTGTGCAGTATATATATATATATATATATATATATATATATATATATAGGATATAGAGGTGGTACTGTGTAGTTTATATATACAGGATATAGAGGTGGTACAGTGCAGTATATCTATATATATACATGATATAGAGGTGGTACTGTGCAGTGTGTATATACAGGATATAGAGGTGGTACTGTGCAGCGTAAATATACAGGATATAGAGGTGGTATTGTGCAGTGTGGGTAGTTGTAGTCAGAGCTGCCTCCCTTGTACTTCTCTGTCCATGTGCTGCATACGTCCGTACATTCAGCCAGTGAGGACTTGGCCGTCGTCATCTGGTGTTAGGGATTGGGCGCCATTGTGGCTTGTTCTGGTGTGTAACTGCAGACTGAGAATACACTGCCCATCATGGTGCCAATAGCCAGACTCTCCTGCTGGTGTCAGCATCTTGTGTGGAGAGATGTGTGACTCCAGCACGGGCCACGCGGTGGGAGGCTGTCCGCGTTGTGGGAGGGTGTCCGCGATCTCCTGGGCCACAATCCTCATCCCCGGATGTGTAACTCTGTGGGGTCCAGACTGCGCAGGCGTGTCGCGCTTGCACAGTCTATAAAGGCTTCGGACAGAGTGGTGCTCCTAGCCTTATATTATAGGTATGTATATATATGTCATTGATATATATATATATACTGCTCAAAAATAAATAGAATAGAATAAAGAGAACACTGAACTCGGAAATTATAGGCCAGTAAGCTCAACCTCTACTTTGGGTAAAACCCTGGAGGGTATTCTAAGGGATGCTATGCTGGAGTATCTGAAGAGGAATAACCTCATGACCCAATATCAACATGGGTTTACTAGGGACACTTACTGTCAGACTAATCTGATCAATTTCTAAGAAGAGGTAAGTTCCGGACTGGACCAAGGGAACCCAGTGGACGTAGTGTATATGGACTTTTCAAAAGCTTTTTATACGGTGCCACACAAAAGGTTGATACATAAAATGAGAGTAATGGGGATAGGGGAAAATATGTGTAAGTGGGTTAAGAGCTGGATCAGGGATAGGAAACAAAGGGTGGTTATTAATGGAGCACACTTGGACTGGGTTGCGGTTAGCAGTGGGGTACCACAGGGGTCAATATTGGGCCCTCTTTCTTTTAACATATTTATTAATGACCTTGTAGGGGGCATACAGGGCAGAATTTCAATATTTGCAGATGACACTAAACTCTGCAGGGTAATCAATACAGAGGAGGACAATTTTATATTACAGGATGATTTATGTAAACTAGAAGCTTGGGCTGATAAATAGCAAATGAGCTTTAATGGGGATAAATGTAAGGTCATGCACTTGGGTAGAAGTAATAAGATGTATAACAATGGCTTAATTCTAAAACTCTGGGCAAAACCATCAATGAAAAAGACCTGGGAGTATGGGTGGATGACAAACTCACATTTAGTGGTCAGTGTCAGGCAGCTGCTACAAAGGCAAATAAAATAATGGGATGCATTAAAAGAGGCATAGATGCTCATGAGGAGAACATAATTTTACCTCTACAAGTCACTAGATCGACCACACTTAGAATACTGTGTACAGTTCTGGACTCCGGTGTAAACGAAAGACATAGCTGAACTGGAGCGGGTGCAGAGAAGAGCGACCAAGGTTATTAGAGGACTGTGGGGTCTTGCAATACCAAGATAGGTTATTATTACACTTGGGGCTATTTAGTTTGGAAAAACGAAGACTAAGGGGTGATCTTAGTTTAATGTATAAATATATGAGGGGACAGTACAAAGACCTTTCTGATGATCTTTTTAATCATAGACCTGAGACAGGGACAAGGGGGCATCCTCTACATCTGGAGGAAAGAAGGTTTAAGCATGATAACAGAAGCAGATTCTTTACTGTAAGAGCAGGGAGACTATGGAACTCTCTGCTGTATGATGTTGTAATGAGTGATTCATTACTAAAATTTAAGAGGGGCTGGATACCTTTCTTGAAAAGAATAATGTTACAGGTAATATACAGTGCCTACAAGTAGTATTCAACCCCCTGCAGATTTAGCAGGTTTACACATTTGGAATTAACTTGGCATTGTGACATTTGGACTGTAGATCAGCCTGGAAGTGTGAAATGCACCGCAGCAAAAAAGAATGTTATTTCTTTGTTTATTTTTGTTTTTAAATTGGGAAAAGTTTTTTCAGAGGGTCATTTATTATTCAACCCCTCAACCCACCAGAATTCTGTTTGGTTCCCCTAAAGTATTAAGAAGTAGTTCAGGCACAAAGAACAATGAGCTTCACATGTTTGGATTAATTATCTCTTTTTCCAGCCTTTTCTGACTATTTAAGACCCTCCCCAAACTTGTGAACAGCACTCATACATGGTCAACATGGGAAAGACAAAGGAGCATTCCAAGGCCATCAGAGACAAGATCGTGGAGGGTCACAAGGCTGGCAAGGGGTACAAAACCCTTTCCAAGGAGTTGGGCCTACCTGTCTCCACTGTTGGGAGCATCATCCGGAAGTGGAAGGCTTATGGAACTACTTTAAGCCTTCCACGGCCTGGACAGCCTTTGAAAGTTTCCTCCTGTGCCGAGGCCAGGCTTGTCCGAAGAGTCAAGGCTAACCCAAGGACAACAAGGAAGGAGCTCCGGGAAGATCTCATGGCAGTGGGGATATTGGTTTCAGTCAATACCATAAGTAACGTACTCCACCGCAATGGTCTCCGTTCCAGACGAGCCCGTAAGGTACCTTTACTTTCAAAGCGTCATGTCAAGGCTCATCTACAGTTTGCTCATGATCACTTGGAGGACTCTGAGACTGACTGGTTCAAGGTTCTCTGGTCTGATGAGACCAAGATCGAGATCTTTGGTGCCAACCACACACGTGACGTTTGGAGACTGGATGGCACTGCATACAACCCCAAGAATACCATCCCTACAGTCAAGCATGGTGGTGGCAGCATCATGCTGTGGGGCTGTTTCTCAGCCAAGGGGCCTGGCAATCTGGTCCGCATCCATGGGAAGATGGATAGCACGGCCTACCTGGAGATTTTGGCCAAGAACCTCCGCTCCTCCATCAAGGATCTTAAGATGGGTTGTCATTTCATCTTCCAACAAGACAACGACCCAAAGCACACAGCCAAGAAAACCAAGGCCTGGTTCAAGAGGCAAAAAATCAAGGTGTTGCAGTGGCCTAGTCAGTCTCCTGACCTTAACCCAATTGAAAACTTGTGGAAGGAGCTCAAGATTAAAGTCCACATGAGACACCCAAAGAACTTAGATAACTTGGAGAAGATCTGCATGGAGGAGTGGGCCAAGATAACTCCAGAGACCTGTGCCGGCCTGATCAGGTCTTATAAAAGACGATTATTAGCTGTAATTGAAAACAAAGGTTATTCCACAAAATATTAAACCTAGGGGTTGAATAATAATTGACCCACACTTTTATGTTTAAAATTTATAAAAATTTAACTGAGCAACAAAACTTTTTGGTTTGTAAGATTTATGCATCTGTTAATAAATCCTGCTCTTGTTTGAAGTTTGAAGGCTCTAACTTATTTGCATCTTATTAAACCTGCTAAATCTGCAGGGGGTTGAATACTACTTGTAGGCACTGTATACTAGATTTCTTGATAGGGCGTTGATCCAGGGAACTAGTCTGATTGCCATATGTGGAGTCGGGAAGGAATTTTTTTTGTCAATGTGGAGCTTAATCTTTGCCACATGGGTTGTTTTTGCCTTCTTCTGGATCAACATGTTAGGGCATGTTAGGTTAGGCTATGGCTTGAACTAGATGGACTTAAAGTCTTCCTTCAACCTTAATAACTATGTTACTATGTTACTTAAACAACAGAATATAACTCCAAGTAAATCAAACTTCTGTGAAATCAAACTGTCCACTTAGGAAGCAACACTGTTTGACAATCAATTTCACATGCTGTTGTGCAAATGGAATAGACAACAGATGGAAATTATTGGCAATTATCAAGACACACTCAATAAAGGAGTGGTTCTGCAGGTGGAGACCACAGACCACATCTCAGTACCAATGCTTTCTGGCTGATATTTTGCTTACTTTTGAATGTTGGTTGTGCTTTCACACTCGTGGTAGCATGAGACAGACTCTACAACCCACACAAGTGGCTCAGGTAGTGCAGCTCATCCAGGATGGCACATCAATGTGAGCTGTGGCAAGAAGGTTTGCTGTGTCTGTCAGCGTAGTGTCCAGAGGCTGGAGGCGCTACCAAGAGACAGGCCAGTACACCAGGACACATGGTGGAGGGGCAGTAGGAGGGCAACAACTAAGCAGCAGGACCGCTACCTCAACCTTCGTGCAAGGAGGAACAGGAGGAGCACTGCCAGAGCCCTGCAAAATGACCTCCAGCAGGCCACAAATGTGCATGTATAACCAAAAAAACTACCTGAAAAAATACTATTAACAAAATTTCATTAAAAACAATATATTTTATTATGTATTAGAAACATCAGGTTCACTCCCTGAGGAAGCAACGCAACGTGCGAAACGCGCGTTGGAGTGTTAGGCTGAGGCACAGGAACGCTGACATGAGCACTGGTAAGAACCAACATGTGCACTTAGCACTTTATACGAACCATATTTAAACAAAGAGACTTTTTAGGTATATACCTTATTTATATGTGCACGTAGCACTTTATATTAATTATATATAAATAAGAGACTTCTAGGTACATACCTTATTCAGCGGTGCCTTATATTGGCATTGACTATGATAAACACTATGCACTATGCACCTTATCCTTGGATGATCTATAAGTAGTTAATTGAGTCTACTAAGCTTTAATGCGTTTGTTGGTAGCTCTTTGCCATAGCTCCTGTCTATATTGATAATAAAATTGAAAGCGAGGGTATAAATATTATCATACATGGAACATTGTCATACCTTGTAAAAATTGCTTTCTGATATATACCTTTTGTGTGCCTCGTTTGGATTTTTGTGTTTTGTTCTGTGTAGTGTTTCTAATACATAATAAAATATATTGTTTTTAATGAAATTTTGTTAATAGTATTTTTTCAGGTAGTTTTTTGGTTATATGCTCATGTTTCTACTTGAAATGTAAAGATAATATGGGTTAGATTTTTCTCCTTTGGTTTTTGGTTAAAACACAAATGTGCATGTGCCTGCACAAACGGTTAGAAACAGACTCCATGAAGATTGTCTGAGTGCCTGACACCCACAGATGGGGGTTGTGCTCACAGCCCAACACCGTGCAGGGCGCTTGGCATTTGCCACAGAACACCAGGATTGGCAAATTTGCCACTGGTGCCCTGTGCTCTTCACAGATGAAAGCAGGTTCACACTGAGCACATGTGACAGACGTGACAGAGTCTGGAGGCGCCGTGGAGAGCAATCTGCTGCCTGCAACATCCTTCAGCATGACCGGTTTGGCAGTGGGTCAGTAATGGTATGGGGTGGCATTTCTTTGGAGGGCCGCACAGCCCTCCATGTGCTCGCCAGAGGTAGCCTGACTGCGTTTAGGTACCGAGATGAGATCCTTAGACCCCTTGTGAGACCATATGCTGGTGCGGTTGGCCCTGGGTTTCTCCTAATGCAGGACAAAGCCAGACCTCATGTGGCTTGAGTGTGTCAGCAGTTCCTGCAAGATGAAGCCATTGAAGCTATGGACTGGCCCGCCTGTTCCCCAGACCTGAATCCGATTGAACACATCTGGGATATCATGTCTCGCACCATCCACCAATGTCACGTTGCACCACAGACTGTCCAGGAGCTGGCGGATTTAGTCCAGTTCTGAGAGGAGATCCCTCAGGAGACCATCCGCCGCCTTATCAGGAGCATGCCCAGTCATTGTAGGGAGATCATACAGGCACGTGGAGGCCACACACACTACTGAGCATCATTTCCTTGTCTTGAGGCATTTCTGCTGAAGTTTCATCAGCCTGTAACTTCATTTTGCACTTTGATTTTGAGCATCATTCCAACTCCAGACCTCCGTGGGATATTAGTTGTGATTTACTTTGATCATTTTTAGGTTTTATTGTTCTCAACACATTCCACTATGTAATGAATAAAGATTTACAACTGGAATATTTCATTCAGCGATATCTAGGATGTGAGATTTTAGTGTTCCCCTTATTTTTTTGAGCAGTATATATATATATATATATATATATATATATATATTTCATAGAGGGTTAGGTAGCAGAATAGCCGATAATTCAGTTGTCAGCTTCTGTAATATCATTGCAGAAGCCGACAGGATATGAGACATGGTTTACATACAGTAAGCCATTGCATATCCCTTAGATTTATACATGTCCCTGACTAATAGTGTTAGTAGTATATGTGTGTAAACTTGTGGATCTGTAGATGTTAAATGAAAGAATTAAATCATGGAAAAAACTGGCGTGGACTCCCGCGCAATTTTTTCTGCCAGAGAGGGAAAGCCAGTGACTGAAGGCTAATATTAATAGCCTAGAGAGGGACCATGGTTATTGTCCCCCCTGGCTAAAAACATCTGCCCCCAGCCACCCTAGAAAAGGCGCATCTGTAAGATGTGGCAATTCTTGAACTTAGCCTCTCGCTTTCCATTGCCCTGTAGCTGTGGCATATGGGGTAATAAGGGGCTAATGTCACCTTACTATTGTAAGGTGACATTAAGCCCGGTTAATAATGGAGAGGTGCCAATAAGACACCTATCCATTATTAATCCACTAGTGTGAAAGGGTTAAAAAATACACATACATGCAGAATAAAGTTTTTTGAATGAAATAATTAAACACACAGGTTTTCCATCTTTATTAGGCCCCTTTTACACATCACTTTTTTTCCGTCAGTGATAATCCGTTGGCTTGATTGTAAAAATCTGATGTGACAGATCTGTTTTTTGGCACGGATCCGACTAGCGGATCTGGCTAAATGGATCGGAGCATGCTCAGTTAAAAAAAACGGAATCCGTCGCTGGATTCCATCATTTGATGGATCCGGTGTCATAGGCTTCCATTCTAGCAAATGACAAACGGCGACGGATCCGTCGCTGTCCGTTTTTTTTGACGTACGCAAAAAATGCTACTTTGTCCATTGTCTCCGCTCGCCAGACAAACAATTTTCAACGAATCCGAATACAAGTCTATGAGAAAAAACAAATCAGGCGGCATCAGTTGCCGGATTTGTTTTTTTCAAAATTCGACGGATTGCGACTGATGGCAAAAAACTGATGTGTGAAAGGGGCCTTACACTCTCAATCCAAGCGATGCCATCGATCTGCTGTAAAAAATCAAAAAGCAAAAATATCCCATATCTCTCCACTGAGCAGTCAATTCCAATGCTGCAATCCATCTCAAGGGGTTAAATAGTTTACAAACGGGAGCGGTAATAATGCTACCGCCCCAACTGTAAACCACTGTGTAATGAATGAAAAGCTGCCTGCGCAGCCTCCCCGCCTGACCGGACATGAACTCATTAGCGTGGGAAAGTTTCTGATAATTTTCCCACACTGTCAATTTCACCGCGTCAGGCGGGGAGTCTGAGCAGTTTCCTGCATTATAAGCTTTTGACACACTAAGTGGCTAAGGCAGGAGCGGACAAGGCAGGAGAAGACACAGACTGAAAAGGGCCCCTGTGAAAGATCTACAGTATATATGGGCATTTTGGGGTCCAATAGCTGATTATAATGCACAATTTTGCCTGCTTTGGAATGTGGAAATGGGCCTCCTTACCTCTTGGGCCCCTGTGTGGTTGCACCAATGGTTTATCTGCCACTGGGCAAAGGAGTAGCTGTGATGCAGATTGTTTCAGAGTTGGCCTGTTTTATAAATGAGTGTTAGTGTTCACATTTTTTTGCATGTAAAATCATTTGAAAACCACCTTGATTTGGAGCTAAACTTCATGTCATTTAAAGCACCACCAGCAGTTTTTTTTTATTGCACTACAGGAGTAGTACTTTAAATGTTATTCCACTGCCCCGTCTCATACTCACCTGCAGCCTTCACCCTTTTCCAGCGTCGCACCCGTCGGTCTCTGGCAAAAAGGGACCTGCTGGCGGCTTCAGTGTTTCATGGAGCACACCGGAAGTCACTTTTCAATATATCTGTATGAGCACGTCATTCTGGTTCTCATAGACTCGCATTCAGCTCTTGGGACGTAACTTCTGACTTCCGTCCAGTCATAATTTACGGGTGTAAGATGTTGCAGTGGGAGTGGAGCAGTGTCAGTAAAAGGTGAAACTGCCGGAAAGGGAGTATAAGAACAGGAGAAGGGGACTTACATTTAAAGTACCACTCCAGAGTTGAAATAAAACAAAATATTGGAAAGGTGCTTTAAGTGTTGTTTTAAGATTTTTCTGGCAGCCCTATAGGGAATTATTGGAATGTCAGCCAAGGATTCGGCCTGCCTCTTCATTTTGTAACTTGGAAAAATTCCCATTCAAAGAAAAAAATCCTTGTTCTTCTTGAGGATAGTTCATAATGACCTATGAAACAAGAAGGATTTTGGTTTACTCATGTACATTTTGGCAAACTGCAGTCTAGCTTTTTTATGTCTCTTTTGTGCATCCGAGGACACACATCCAGTTGAAGTCTGCGCTGGTGTCAGCAGGCCCACCACCCACAATGGCCCAGTCATGGTTGCGAACTGAAATTATTAGGCCCCTGGAACTGAAGCTTCCGGTCCACTTTTTGTGTGAATGTCAATGCCATAGGGGGCTTGATCTCTGCAGTTATACAGTCAAGACAGTTTTGGCCACTTTTATGCACCTCAGCAGTTGGTGATCCCACATGTGCAGTTTTAACGGCAGTTTTTGGTACAGTTATCAATGCAGATTTTTGAGCCAAAGTTTATTGTGGAATTTGGCTTGGGTGATAGATCATCTAAAGATCGTGCTGCTAAATCATTAGAAAATGGAGTTGCTTTACCTGCAAGTTGCAGCGACTGTGACATCTAAGTGACAAAAAAACCAAAATGATTTACCGGTAGGTCCCGATTCATCAAGACCAGACTTGTTCATGCCTGCCTTGATGAGATGGGGTGTTGGAGTCAGATACCCCTTATTTATTGATAGACGCATGCCTCTTAATTAATCTGGATAGTCTTAAAAGTGATGTGAACCAGGGAGTGGAGTAATAATTGTGTCATAAGACATGTCACAGTTCGTCATGAATTTGACGAGGTGGAGTTTCCCTGCCCCCCCCCCCCCCCCCCCCAGCGAGCTTATTTGAGTAGACCTGGCCAAAAATGGTGTGGAAACGTTAAAAGTTGAAAATTTTACGCAACTCACAAAATGTATGTGATTTTTCAAAGTGTTTTACGCCAGATTAACCATTTTGATAAATTGGAGCCTTTGACTTTTCATTATTTGCTTGCTTCAGTTGCAACTTTCTTCTGCAATGGGAACCCTATTACCTAACATCTATGGCCCCACAATGAGTGTTGTAACAAATCCTATGACCCTGCCTTAAAGGATTGCGTCATTCGGGACAATGTCATACTTGCAGGATGTACCATGTATTTAACCCTTTACATGAGACTGGAAATATTCAGACTGGTTGTTCCTGCTGAATCCATTTCTGGCTTTGGCGTAGAAAACTGCATCAAAATCTGCATGTGTGATTCCAGCCATAGTGGTACCATATAATGTTAAAGATGACAGGGAGCGCAGCCACGGGGACTCTGTCTCCCCTGTGACACATCTCCTCTATTACCCTGATTGCTCTCATTTGTAAAGGAGGTGATTTGGATAATAGATATATTTAAGTGAATCGCTGAAATCTATTTCTCTCATATATAAAAGAAGGATCACCAGAAATGAACGTTCCCTTCACGGTATCTATAAACATTCACTGATTCTTCATTGAACTGACAGCCATGTTTTATATTTTCAATCAGTACTTAACATTGCTGTAGATTGGCGATCGTGGTGTCAAAGAGCGCGGCGTGTAAGAGGTTAAACAATGCCTGGGAATTAAAGAACAATTAACGTGTATTATATAAAGGTCTGGTGAGGTGTCCTGTTGGGGGCTCCTCTCTGTGAGCTCCCCCATCTCATCATTTGCAGGGCTCTCCTGGGATGTCTGGTAGTGAATTAATAATGACAGTGCGCCTGGTTCTGGAGCTGTGTTACACCGCGCACCCCCTCCCCCTGCAGAGATTGCCGCAGCCGGAAAGGTTCCCTCATCATTTCCATGGGAACAGGCAGGAACTGAGACGCTAAGAGACATCTTGATGGGGACTGAATGAGGCCATCAAGGGCTTTCCTTAACTCATTGTTACCCTGCAGTACGCTATAATAAGCTGACATTTACCACAGATAATGTTTTCTTGGCATCATTGCATGATATATAACTCTACAGGTGCTGGTGATTAATATATCAGGCTCATGCACAGGGAAGCGAGGTCTGTGAAAGTGCTGTAACCCATGGCAACCAAACACACGATGCGGCGCTGTAGTAGAGGTAGCGGCAATGACTGCTATAGGTTAGGACTGCCAGAATATTGTATTTTTCATTTGCCAATCTTGGTCAATAAATTTATCAATCAATGTCAAATTATGAACATGAGACTGCATTACATGATTTCAGATGGAGGACAACTCCAGCACAAGACATGGCTCCCCTAGATGCATCGATTGAGGCCGGGTTCACATGAGCGTATTTCATGGTCCATATACAGATTGCAATGCTTGGACTGACCGCGGATCTCCCAATCCAAAATGACAGCCTCATATGTGTCTGTGAGGCGGGATACCAGCGGTCAGTCCAGGTACTGCAATCCCACCTGCACACATGGAGCAGGCCTAGCTCTCTATACTTGGTACCTGTTCTATACACATGGTACCTGTAGACTGCTATAAGACCCCACACTACATGATCACATCCAATGGCATGAAGATGTTGTTTTCTACTATGGCAATATTTTTCCTCAAGAAGCATTACTACTAGTAGGGGAGAATACCATTCCCGAAAATGTGGACCTACCGTAGGTACACCAGGCACAGTTATACAGCTGAGCATATGCACTTAGAATTATATAGCTTTGTATTTGCATTACTATTCAGAATTGAGCTGTGATTCTCAAATGTGCACTTTATGTGACCAACCAAAAAAAACTCAAAGATCGCCACTGCCATTGCAACTGGAATGTAGGCACATATAGCGTAAAAATAAATGTGGCATACACGACAAACCTGCTTATGTGAAAATGGCCCTAGGTCCATTTCATACAAGAAGGACTGAATTCACATTACAAGTTTTCAACCTCTTAAAAGGCTCCGTTTCATGTATTAGTAGATTATGTATTAGGTTCCTTTTTTATAGTCGTAAAAAAAAAAAGAGAAACAAAAAAGAACAGTACATGTCAACATGAGACAAAAATATGGCATTAAGGGCATTAGGGTTTGCATTGTAGCTGGTTGTACTGAACAACTGACTTTTAGAACTGCCATAAAAACCAGCAGATAAGCTCTACTCATTATTATGTTTATGGTTGGGAAATTAACTGTGGCAGCAAAATCTCCATAAAGGGGTTGTCTGGGCAAAAAGAAAAGTTCTCAATGGTCTTGGAGCTGTAAGAAATAAAGTTATAAAGCTACTGTACACATTAAAGGAACATTGGCTGATATCCATGGGTTCAGCAGACAGACTAATGTGTACGGGGCCCCCCAACACATGATTATTGGTGGAGGTAGGGATGCGGCATGTCCGATTTCGGACTGACAATCCTTTTGTTCTCTACTGGTAAGCCCTTGCAACATGGTCTCTCCTAGAGAACACAGTAGTGCTCAGCAGAGTGAGCGCTACTGTGTATAGGCGAGTCGGGCAAGATCACTGTTTGGCCTATTGCTCGGCTGGCAGCTACCTTGTGTTTAGGGGGCCATAATCATGTAACGGGACCCACCTTGATCCAGTACAGGTCGCTCTTGGGTCTGCCCTGACACAGGAAGAGGAGATGTCAGAGTTTCACCAGCAGTATGACCACTGCAGCCTGTGACTAGCCGCAGCGGTGAGGTATGACCACTGCAGCCTGTGACTAGCTGCAGCGGTAAGGTGACTTGAACAAAGCATCATAGGTTGTTTTTCTGATGATGATGAGCTGCTCAAGTCACCTGAAGCCAATAACAGACTGCAGCGGTTCTACTGCAAGTGGAATGGTCACGTCTTCTCTTCTTGTGTGTGCTGGATCTAGATGGGTGCAAGTAGTTGAGTATCACTTTGTTTTATAATTTTTTACAACTCCAAGCCGTGGGGCTCACTTCTTTTTGCCCAGACAACTCTTTTGGGGGCTAATTCACAAAACCAGATAGCAGGTATATTTTCTCATCCAGTTTGCGATATAAGCCCAAGTATGAGTGACCCAAACTAGCAGCATCATAGGTATATATAATGCTACTCATTCAGGTCAGGCGACAACAGTCAGACTGGAACTTTTGGCCAGAATATTGACAAGAAAGTACACCCACTATCCTGTTGTCTGAATTAGTCCAAATATCTTGATAGCTCATTTAAGAATGTATTAAAGCCTTAAAGAAAACAGTATATATAGAACACGACACCAGAGACAGGTTAATACATTGTCTTGTTGAAGGGGAACAAATCAGCCTTGTACCCCTGACTGGGCTTGTAATTTGCCAGCTGTATTGAAATTAATAGTCACCATCTGAGCGACTGCATGCATAGTAGGTTACTGCTGCCATGGTAAATGTGTAAGTATTAAATACGTAGGTTTGTAAGTTCAATTCCAACCTCAGACGCCTACACTCCCTTTGGCAAATCCCTTTATCTTCCTCTGCATCTGATTCTTACCAATAAGCTGGTGATAAAAAGCAGGTGTTTATGGGATATGATCTGCATATTCTAGTGAATCACTGCAAGACATTCTGGTCGTAAGGTAACACAATCCTCTATACATATTCTAATCGATACAGGTCAACGTGACTAGCGTAATGAAAATTGTATACGGCATTAGTTGAATAAACAACATGACACTGAGTGACCATGGAGAATAATGGCCACAGCAACCTTTATTGATTACAATATAAATATAACAACACATAAATTATCCTCTTTTAGAGGCAATCCTGGATGGCCGACCCAAAAACACAGTGGGCAGTACAAACTCAAAAACACTCCCCAGTCGCACCGCTTCAACTCGGGGTTGACAAACTGTCATAGTGCTGCCCACATCACCATTTCTCTGTTCCCCAGAAACCGTCCGAGCGGGAACAAACCACACCCATTGATTAAGGGTCACCATCCCTCTGATGTGCCCAAACCCCAATTAACCAAGGTCATCCCTGACCTCCTCACCTCCAGCTTCCATGACAAGACAAACATATCGAAGAGATTCCACACCACCGAAATCTAGTCAGTGATAACCAACCAAAACTAAGAGCAGGTAGGAGGGACGTTCGCTGATCCTGTATTCTGCACAGACAAGGTCGGTCCGTGATCTTTTTATAAGGTACCCTACACTACTCCTCCCCTTATAACTTTTATCCAATCACACCCAATGCCCTCCTTGTGACCTATCCCTCAACTTACGCCCCCATATCACCACCCTCTTCATTCCTATGTGTAAAACTACTGGTTAACCCCTTCAATACCTCCCACTTACAAACTCCCGTCATGTCCGGGCCTCCACCAGCTGCACCCATTCCAGCCCCTATCTTGATGCCTACCTATTTTACTGTTATAGAAAGCAGCAATTTTGTGTTTCCCTTCTGGAAAGGGTTGACAGCGTCATTCACAGAGATTATCTCGGGCAGGACAGAGTTCTGCACCATTTCAGTCCATGCATTACAATCAAGGAATAAGGAGCAATGTGTCTCACACGTTATACCTTAGTGAGCTGTGACAGGACCAACAGAGCAACGTTAGTAAGAGGCCAAAGGGAAATGATCCATGTCTGATGCAGAAAGTCTTGTAGACAAAGATAATATATTTCCCATCAATCTTTCAGAGAGTTGTGGCTGAAACAAATGTGCTTATTGAAACAAAGGAATCGCGTCCAAGCAGTAAACCCTAAAATATACTGTAAAGTATATCGTATGGATGTCAAAGACGAAGCCCTCTAAACAAGCCAAACACGTCTACTGAGGATATTTGTAGGGGATAAACGGTTAGGGGAGGGCTGTTAAAAAACAGTCTCATAACAGCTTTACTTGTCTTCAACAGCATTGGGAAGTCCAAAGATAGACATAATTTTCACTTAAAGGGGTTTTCCCACAAACAAAGTACATTTTAATTAATAGATCTTGGAATAAAAATAAGTTTCACAATTAGATGTATTAAAAAAAAGTTCCTGTGCTTACATAATCTTATAAAAGTGCCCCTGCTGTGTACTGTGTAATGGATGTGTCTGACTGTACAAGAACATGGTTGGATCATACCATAGCTCCTGGGCAGGGGAGGAAGCAAAGAGTATACAGACAGGAACATGGTCTGATCCTACCACATCTCCTGGGCAGGGGAGGAAGCAAAAGAGTATACAGACATTACAAAAGTGGATCACAGCTGATTCTTTCTGGGAGCTAAAACATTTCCCTGCTTGTTTTTAAACATGTTGTACCTCACAGAAAGAATCAGCTGTGATCCCGTGCTGTCCTGTCTGTATACTCTTTGCTTCCTCCCCTGCCCAGGAGCTATGGTATGATCCAACCATGTTCCTGTACAGTCAGACACATCCATTACACAGTACACAGCAGGGGCATATTTATAAGATTATCTCAGCACAGGAACATTTTATTTAAAGACATCCAATTGTGGAAATTATTGCTATTCCAAGATCTATTGATTAAAATATACTTTGATCAAGGGAAAACCCCTTTAATGCATTTATTATACTAAACTTTAGAAGGCTAGTGTATGTCAACACCTTGCCCTGTGTATCTCTCAAATTATAGCTCTTTAAATGACATTAGTCTGGTATGCTCACTTGGAGTTTTTAGATATGGGTGTTGGAGAGAACTCTGTACCACAAACCTCAGCAAACAATACTTCAAGTATGCTTAAAATAATTTTCCAAATGTTCTTGATAGGAAAATGTGCCTAAAGAGCACAAGACACTATCTCGTAATGCCAACTTTTCATGCATTTTTTTTACAAGTTTTTTTTTTAATGCAGTTTTCACAGCCAATAGAATCCACAAGGAAAATCTCTTTAAAATCTTTATAAACATAGACAAAATGCAATTAACCATGCAGGGGTAGTTTAGGTTTTTTATTCCATTTTTGAAGCCAAAATCAAAAGAAAGTTTAAAGATCAGCCACGACGCGACAAATTTCCATTTTTGCATGGCCATAACTTTTTATTTTTCTGTTCACATAGACATATGAGGGTTGTTTTTTGTAGGACGATGTGTACTTTTGAATGACACCATTCATTTTACCCCATAATGTTCTGGAAAATAGGAAAAAAATTCAAATGTGGAGAGAAATTGTAAAAAAAATGCAATTCTGACATTGTTTTTTGGCAATTGTTTGCACGATGTACATTTTGTGGTCAAATTGACATTGCAATATGATTCTGCTTAGCAGTATGATTATGGCAAAACAAAATCTCTCCAGTTTTTTTTAATTATTTTAGTGGTGAAAAAAAATCAAAAGTTAAGTTTGACAATAACATTTTTTGGGGGATGTGTCACCATTTTCTGAGACCCGTAGCATTTTCATTTAATGGTCGATTGAGCTGTGTGTGACAGGTTATTTTTTGCAGGGTGAAATGACGTTTTTATTTAGACTATTTTGGGATAGATATGAATGTTGATCCTTGACACCGCATTTTTGTGCTATTGCAGCTACACAAAAAATCGTACTTTTGGCATTCTTTAATTTTTTACCTTTAAGGTGTTTACAAATTGAGTTAATTTTTATTTTTTTTCTGACTTTTCTGAATATGTATTTTTTTTCACATTTTTATTATCTTTATTTTTAATGGGAGAAAACAGGGGTGATTTTAACGTTTATGGTTTTTTGAATTCTTTTCAGAACTTTTTTTTATGTTTCTCCTTATTTACTGTATTAGTCCCTCTAGGGGGCTATAATCTGTGGTTGTCTGATTGTTTGTGTTATGTACAGCAATACCACAGTATTGCTGCATTTATTGAAAATCGGGGTCTCCTTTAAAGCCCGTCCTCAGACATGCACTCTACTATATCCCCACATGGTTTGAATGATCACAACAGTTTCCAACCTTTTCTGTAATAAGAGTCTGTGCAGCGCCCCAGAGTCCTGGTCGTTGCAGTACTGTGGCTCCGCCACTAAGGGGAGCTACGGTGCGTCCGATGGCACTGAAGGAGTTCATCTGATCAGGTATCACAGACACCAATACATTTCACAGCTGGGCCTCCGGGGGGAGCTAAGGGTTCTATTCATTAGGCCACTCCCCACCATAGTGGGTAAACTGGGGGTCAGGCAGGAAGTTAGATCAGAAAGCTGACTGGATTGGACGAAGCAACACCTGGTGGCAGAGGGTGTTGTGGAGGAAGAGACAGTAGGGTCTCTGTCAGGGGTGGGATCCTGACAGAGGCTTGGCATTGAAAAGAACGTAACGGGTCCGCGCCAGCTCCGGGAAGCGGCGGGACCCAAGAAAGGACTAGAAGCGAGATAGATTGTGCTGAGTGAGAAACGAGATCAAGCAATAGGAGAATACCAGTAGGGGTCATGCTGTAAGACCGGAGCAACACCCTACTGAGGCGCATTACCGGTGGCCGGAACGCCGAGGGAGTGGAATAACATTCAGCTTCAAGCAATACTCCAAACAGCGGCAGGGCAGTCAGTCTCAGGCGGGCTGTCTCACCTAAATCACCTATGAAGTCTTGGGAGGCAATTGCGGGAGAGGGGCGACTCTAGGGTCCCAAAAGAACTCCAGGCCTACCCGACAAACGGGTGCCGTTCTAACTGTGACATCAGGAAGGGACGGATGATTAGCAGAAGATCAGTTAATCGAGTTGTTGTGAGGGAACTTAAGAAACAGACACAACAGTTGTGGGGTACTTTCCGTAAGCATAGCAGGGAAGGACTACAACACATAGCGCTAAGAAGGAAGGCACCGATTTCCACCTGGGAAGAGAACTCTGGAGGTGCCATTGGACCGGCCGGACTTGCGCAGCCTGGTGAACCGTATTCTGGACTGAGGACCCAGAGATCTTCAGTAAAGAGGTAAAGAGACTGCAACCTGGTGTCCTCGTTATTTACCGCGACCTGCACCCCACAACTGCACCGTTACAACACCACTTATTGCACCGGACGTCCCCCACTGACAGACAGGGCCACGGACCGGGTCTAGCCACCGTGACAACCCCAGAACTGATAACTCAGAGGCCCGGCTCCGGGTACCCCTCGGCCCTGCGGCGGTGTGGGGGCGCTCCATCTGGTCTTTGTTTTTGCATATTAATTATGTAATATTTCTGTATTACCAATTTTTTCTTCTTTACTCCGTTATACCAGTTGTTTTGATTATTATTGTATTTTATCATATTTGTCTAAAATAATTTTGTATTAATTTTATTGTTATCTCTATATGTCCCTTTGTTGAGCTGTTCGTTGTTTTTAGTCGTTGGTTTTTATGTTTTATATGTTTTTTGTCTTTAATATGTTGTCTATTTCTTTCAGATGTTGGCCCTGATCCATGCTGTGCTTCTGCCGTTTCTATATCGAGGATGATGTCCTTCCTTATGCACTATGCACTTTGCTTCTTCTCATGCACTATGCACTTTTTGTAATACTGTGTGTCACTTTACTCTTTTTATGAGTAATTGTATATTACTATGTATGCACTTTTTTATCCCATCATTAGTCTGCTGGGGTTTTTTACTTATGTAATTTTGTCACTTCATATTATTATGTCCTAGTGCACTTTAATTTATGTTTATTTATATGTACACATATATTCATTTTCACTTCGTTTATCTAGATATGCACTGTTGTCACCTGTTCATGATAAATCATTTTTTCCGGGTTTTGCTTTTGTACTGATAAGCATCATATTTTCACTTTTCTTTGTCACTCTGTCTCTTTTTTTCTCTGTAATACAGCTTGTTCTTTTTTTTCCCTCTTCTTCAATCTTTGAGACAGCGTCTATGTTGCCTGGATACTTACCACTTCTATGATCTCCATAGGATCCTGCTTTACTGCGCTGACCTAACACGTGATCGGACTGACTTACGGCTTGTTCCCCGGAAGTGTTTTCTCGGTGTCTTCATGGCATTGGCAGTACAGCAGTTTTCATTATTGAATCACGCGATAGTTTTTCTTTTTTTATTGCGCTTACCTTTCACGTGTTCCTTCCTTTATATGCTCGGGCGGTTTTGGACTGGTATTGGGCGGATTCTCTTTTGCGGTATTGTTATCCTCATGACAACGGCGTAAACATTATCCCTGGTGCATGCGCTTTGGACCACACATTTTTTTGTTTATTGATTGGCCATTTGCAATATAAAAAGGTACCTTACCAGCGTCTATCCACCCCTGGACAAAGCATTTCATTGCGAAACGCGCGTTGGGTGTGGTGGACATCTGGATTTCCTCTACACTTTCTGGTAATGAATGTTGTAATTTTATTAGACATGTACATAGGATGGCTGTGTTAAAAGTGTTGTATCCATTTGACTAAATACATGTGGGTTTCCATAATGTTAGTGCATACATTTAGGCCCACCACATGGGTATATCCAATTACATGGGATCTTTTTTGTCTGCTATCGGGTGCAGTGTAGCACTAGCTCATAATGAACAAAGTGTGCCATTCTTGTCTTTTTATATGATATTTAACATTCTTTGCCTGAGAGAGATACACACACATATATATATATATATATATATATATATATATATATATATATATATATATATATATATATATATATATATATATATATACACACTTGTATTTGGATTTTATGTCCTTATTATTTTTCCAGGTTTGTCCATCTGTTTTTCTGTGCATATGTGAGCCTCACCTGTTATTTATGTGGAATTTTTAAGTCTATGTTTGGTCTTGTTTTATCTTATGTCACAAATAAATATATTTTTTATTAGTAATTGCTCAGGTGTGGAGCCTTATTCCATTTGTAGGTGTATTTATGTACTATGAGTGTAATAATAATCCCAAGCTCCCCGCAGAATATAGACCTATACCACAGTAAAATGAAAGCAAAACCTGTAACCTTTAGGGTATGTCTCCACGTTCAGGATTGCATCAGTCTTTGGTCAGGATTTTATGCAAGTAAAATCCTGACCAAAACTGCACCTGAGGTCACTGGCAGGTCACCTGTGGTGTACCTGCGTGTTTTGCTCATAGTAGCAACATGTAGCGTTTTGAAAAAACGCACAACGCATGCGTTTTCGCGGCAAAAACGCATGCGTTTTTAAACGCATAGTGGAGTCTGGATTTCATAAAATCCCATCCACTATGCTGTAACATCTGGACGCTGCGTTTTTGACGCAGCAGAAAAACGCAGCGTCAAAAACGCAGCGTTTCCTGAACGTGGAAACATACCCTTAGAGGTACTTAAAGTCATAGTCTGCTCCTTGCCAGGTTCAAAATCATTGTGCAGCATATAACCCTATCACTTCTCCACCCCCACCAACCTATAAATGCCACCAATAGATGGTTAGCAGTGGACAAGGAGTATACTGACCGTGGACATCATAATTGGCATGATTAAGATATACAGAAGGAGGGTGAGCATTGGCAACTGCATCGACACGAGCTTTATGATTGTCCCTTTATATTTGCGCACTTTTTATATCATCTTGATTAAAGGGCCACTGTCACCCCCCCCCCAGCCATTATAAACTAAAAGAGCCACCTTGTGCAGCAGTAATGCTGCAGTCTAACAAGGTGGCTCTTTTAGTTTTTGATTCATTTATTACCTCAATAAAGAGTAAAATTGGCCACAAATACCAGATATTGTACCTGGAGGCGGTCCGAATCGTCCTCTATCAATCTCCCAACTGCCGTCACTCTTCTCTTCAGGGGCGATGGTCGCCGCCCCCTTCGCGCTGTTGCTTCTTAAATCCGGCGCCTGCGCTGTGCGTGCCTGCCTGGGGCCTGCGCAGTCTTCATCGTCAGTCACAGCTCAGACGCAGGGTGCCTGACTGCGCAGGTGCGGGCAGTGCGGCCACCCTGTTCCTGAATCTCCGCCCCGCACTGTGTTATTCATTATGCACAGTGCGGGGTTGGGGTTCCTGGGCATGCGCAATGCGCTTGTCAGACGCTCCCCCGGTCCCCCGCCTTCCAGCGTTGTTCTTTGTGGCTGTTCAAAACTTCGGCAATGAAACCTGTATATTCCGGCAATGCTGGAAGGCGGGGGACCGGGGGAGCGTCTGACAAGCGCAGTGCGCATGCCCAGGAACCCCAGCCCCGCACTGTGCATAATGAATAACACAGTGCGGGCCCCAGGCAGGCACGCACAGCGCAGGCGCCGGATTTAAGAAGCAACAGCGCTCAGGGGGCGGCGACCATCGCCCCTGAAGAGAAGAGTGACGGCAGTTGGGAGATTCATAGAGGACGATTCGGACCGCCTCCAGATATAATATCTGGTATTTGTGGCCAATTTTTAAAACGCTTTATTGAGGTAATAAATGAATCAAAAACTAAAAGAGCCACCTTGTTAGACTGCAGCATTACTGCTGCACAAGGTGGCTCTTTTAGTTTATAACGGCTGGAGGGGGTGACAGTGGCCCTTTAATTTATGCCATGTTTTGAATGATCAACTATTGTAACACTGTTGCTCACTGACAATTCGATCCCTCTATAAAGATCCACCTTTAAGATTTTGAAATGTTATCTTATTATTAATAAAATTGATGTTCTATGATTATTTTTGGTAGTCCAGTTGTTTCTACAGATGATATACTATTTGGAGTTTCTACCAGTGATTTATATTATGATTATTCAGAGGACTAGCTATTAAGGATGAACGGACCTGTGGAAGTTTGGGTTAGACCTTAGACTTTAGTTTAAAGTTCGGTTAGGGTATCAGAACTCTACCAGAACTGTAACCAGAACTTGATCTCCATAGACGTCGATGGGGAACCAAACTTTGGTGTTGTAAAATGGTCATAGTAAGGGCTAGGGGGCTTTGGGGTATGTCTCCCTCTCTCTCCTCCGGGACATCACCCAGAACTCCGAACACTAAAACAGACTTACAAATGTGTTTAACCAACGGTTTGCTCATCTCTACTACCTATCTATTATAGATGCTCCTAGCTCCAGTATTCAGGCGTTACCTTGTAAATATAGTGAGAATCTAGAAGGGAATATTGACGGTCGCCATAGAGAGCAGGAAGGCTTTGTTTTCTTTTTTTCCTGTCCCAGTAATAAACTTTGAGAACTACTGGTATAATCTACCAAAACAGCTAAATTTACCTGAGGTTCTGGAGTAAACAAGGCTCAACTGATATGGCTTCCTAGGTTTAGTTGGTGTTTGACAACTCTATGCTTCTTTATATTGAAGTCAAATTGCTGCTCTTGGAGGCTATAGTACTAGATTTTCTGTAAGAATACGTCTAAGAGCAGGCCAGCTGACAGTATCTACTACAGGAAAGCATAAAATCTTGTCCAATAGCACAATTGTCATCTGCTACTCATCTCGACCACTTGGCTCAGTCATCTTATTTTCCAGAGCAGCACATTCACATATTCTTCGGAATACGATTCTGAGGAATTAGCTTCAGGGTCATAATTTAATCTAGAATTCACGGAGGCTGGAGTGAAAGCTATTTGCCACTACCTAGAAGTTAACACAAATAACAAAAAATATGGAGCTTTTCTGATTAAAAGCTGCCATCATGATTCATAAATGTTTCCGAGGATTCGCAGAACAGGAGATAAATTATGTAAATAAACTCTTCTCAAATTCCTGTCAATAATCTTAACCTTAATCCATAAACACAGTTTTTCCAGTCTGAAAATGCTGTTTATAGACTGCAATATATTGAATACCTTAGCTAGCAAAGAGGATTGGATTACTCAGATCAAGTAACTTAGGTCTCTAATTTTATATTGGGAAAACCTGGTGACAGGTTCCCTTTAAGGGGTTAATTGTGGATATAAAAAAATGTGTAATACAGATTTAAAAAATGAACACATGGACAACACATAGACCTCCTTAAAGGGATTGTCCAAGCTTGGTGTGAAAGTCTGCAGTCACTGCATGTGACTGTAGACTTGTAAACCCTCACATCACAAACCGTGAGCTGTCAGAATTGTCTGGTATCGACGGCGAGACCGGGCATACTCCAAACCACATTGTGATACAAGTAAATTGAGCGAGGCCGCACATGTTTAGTTGAAATTTTCATATCGCATATTTGGGATCACAAGACAGCCTGGTCTCGCCGCCGGCACCGGAGAATCCTGACACCTCATGTTGTGAGTGATGTGAGGATTCACAAGTCTGAACTCACATAGACTGACTTTTGTGGCAAACTGGGACAAACACTTTAATTATACAAACTTTGCCTAAGTCCAGGTTCAGTGTATGAAAAATTGTCTGATTTGTTAATAAAATGGACATAAGGGTGACGTATGGTTAACAGTATGACTTATTTTTTTGCTGGCAGTGGATTAACCTTTGTACTGTCCAGCCGTTCAACAGTGAAAATATATTTATTAAGGAAGAAAGATAACACAGCTTACAACTGGTATTTCTTATAGCTTAAGATCGTAGCATCTTGTCTGTCACCTTGCAAAGTGAAAGTAAAGTGAGCTCCAGCTACACACACACAGTGAGCAGGAACTGTTTTTTTTTTTGTTTTTTTTAAACAGTGCTTTACTTGCAATATAATACTTGCTGGAGACAGAAACTCATGCACTATTAAACAGTAGTAATTAGTAGTTCTTGCAATATATACTATAGTAAGCACTATTCCAACATTTATATGTATCAAAAATTTTAAAAAATTAAGTAAGAAATCCAACTACGGTTTCCTGTGTTAACAATTACAATAGATCTGTAAAAAATGGGTGCCATTTGGATGGTGTCCATATAGCACCTGATTTTTTAAGTATCTATTGAGTTTAATGGGTGAGTCTGACCTAAATAAAAACTCCATTATCAGAGTAGTCCATGGCGCAATTTTGTTTTTAGATGCAGATCATCAATTAAAAAACATTCATCGGAACAATCCCATTGACTTGACTTATTGAATCTTTTTCCACAAACCTCTATATTAATCTGGTCAGATTCTCCTGCTCTATAGCATAATGCCCATAGATTGCATGTCCATTTAATAGCAGAATATGCTAAAAATGAACATATTCTACGACAATTATGCCCTGGAAGTTCTTTATGTAGGTATTACCAGGCAGATCTAAGGCACATCACTTTTAATGCTCCTAGACCAGTGTATGGAGCCGACTCTTCTCTTTGCACCGTGATAGTCACAATACCAGAATTTGGTGAATATCTAATACAATTGAATGCTTGACAAATATAAATGAATACTCCATTATCTCAATAATATTCTTCCTTCAACATAACTGAATCAGTCAAGAAGAAGCAAAGATATTTCTGCACCATCATGTGTCTGATTAAATGGCATCTGTCACCACCACATGATGGATGTCCTCATTTTACTGATAACTTTAGCTACTATTTCTTCCAAGCAAGCATCCTCGGCACTTATACATTCACATAAAGAAGTGGCCAATATATACCTATATGGTTTTACTGCCTCACCTGGAGCAACATCATTCTTGGGACAATTGTTGTGCGGATAAGTTGAGAATATCTCTGGGAAATAACATAAATGTCTTTGAGTAAGTCACCATGAAGCTAATCCGCTGCGGAATGTGCATGGCTAAAATCTACAGCATGTATCCCAAATCCCAGTGCTGCTCTATTTATATTGCAGATTTTCCCTGCAGTGCCTAGAAGAGATTTTATGAAATCCTATTTACAATGCTATTACTGTAATGTGAAATTAATTTTATGGCAGAAAAATCTGGACAGAATATCCACTGGGCCATCTTCCACAGTTTCTAGCGCCGCTCCAATCTTCTTCTGGACCATGTGACCACTAATAAGCAGTGCAGGCACTCAAAGTAACTATTGTGTTGAGGAGTAGCAGCTTTTTCAAAGTAAGTCTATGAGTCTGAGAAGTTCCATAGATTTACATTGAGAAAGCAACTTCTGGACCACTCATAAACACCAGTGTGATTCTGCAAGTTTGGTCCAGAAGAGAAACAAAGCTGCGTTGGAAACTGGAAAGGACAACAATTAGAGACTATTATAATATAGAGTCATAGAATGTTAGCATTGGAAGGGACCTCCAGTGTCATCATGTCCAGTCCCCTGCTCAATGCAGGATTCACTAAACCATCTCAGACAGATGTCCAGCCTCTGGTTGAAGACTTCCATTGAAGGAGAACTCACCACCTCTGGTGGTAGCCTGTTCCACTCATTGATCACCCTCACGGTCAAAATGTTTTTTCTATTATCTAATCTGTATCTTCTCCCTTTCAGTTTCATTCCATTGTTTCTCGTGTTTCCATGTGCAAATGAGAGTAATGATGAGCCCTCTACACTGTGACATCCCTTTAGATATTTGTAGACAACTATTAAGTCTTCTCTTAGCCTTCTTTTTTGGAAGCTAAACATTCCCAGATCCTTTAACCATTCCTCGTAAGACATACTTTGCCATCCACTCATCATCCTGGTAGCTCTTTTCTGAACTTGCTACAGTTTTTCTATTTCTTTTTTTTAAATATGGTGCCCAGAACAGGACACAGTATTCCAGATGATGTCTGACCAAGGAGGAGTAGAGAGGAATAATTCAGGTGATCTAGACTATATGCTTCTCTTAATACATCCCATAACTGTGTTTGCCTTTTTTCTGCTGCATCACACCATTGACTCATGTGTAGTGTGTGATCTATTAGTATAAAACAAGTCTTTTTCACACATGCTGTTGCTTAGTTCTATTCCTCCCATTCGGTAGATGTAATTTTAATTTTTCTTGCCCAGATATAGAATCCTGCATTTCTCCTTGTTAAATTCCATTCTATTAGTCACTGCTAGGGTTGATCGAATAGCTTTGGATAACTCCTTATTCAACTAACTATATCGCTTACTGAATAGCTGCCTCAGCATCCCGGATACATGGAGCGTGCCGGCTGATCAGATGTTCTTTGCCACAACTGCATGTGTCGCGGCTGTATGACAGTCACAACACATAGATGGAGAGCCTGTGTGTTGTGACTGTCACACAGCTGCGACACATGCAGCGCTAGCACCGAACAGCTGATCAGCAGGAGCGCTCCAGGTATCCAGGTTCCCGACGCAGCTATTTGGTAAGCTCTATAACTATTCGGATAAGGAGTTATCCGAAGCTATTTGCTCATCCCTAGTCACTGCCCATTATTCCAGTTTACACTACTTACACTACAGTATATCACATACATATGTAGAAAGGATTAGGGAAAATTAATTGCTGGGAGCGCTTATTTAAGCCGGCTGTACACGTTACACGTTAGCTATTTGTCAAGATTTCACCATGGTTGAAAGGATACTTCCATAATTTAATGTCCACAGATATCTCCCACTAGGAGCTACAAGGAATGGACAAGTTGGATTTGAACATCTCTGATTTTTTGTTTCTTCACTATATACAGTATGTGGTACATACCGGGTGTAGACATTTTCCCACTATTCTATTACCATATGGCCTCAGTCACTCATTTGTTTAAACATGTATGTGAAAAAATGGTACCGGTGTCATCAGTGTTTTGCAACACTGTGTCATTAATGTGTCTGTTTTTTATCATCAGTGTGTCATCCGTGTATCCGTTTTAACCATAAGTGTGTCATTAATGTGTCCGTTTTTACCATAAGTGTGTCATTAATGTGTCCGTTTTTACCATCGGTGTGTCATTAATGTGTCCGTTTTTACCATCAGTGTGTCATCCGTGTATCTATTTTTACCATCAGTATGTCAGCTGTGTGTCATCAGGGTGGCCATTTTTCATCCGTGCTGCTGAAAAAAACAGACTCGTCTATGTGTTTTTCATAGACGCACGGTCCGTAAAAAACACAGACCTGTGAATAGAATCATAGAGCATAATGGGTATTTGCCGAATCCGTAAAAAAAATGGATACAACTGTAAGGAGGTTGCTTTCCCTGCTCCTTACCTGGAACCACTTAGTCAGACAGCTGGGACTTTCTGCCCTGGACAGAAGGGACCATGTGACTGCTGGGGGCAGAGAGGAAGAGAGGGGACAGCGTGCCAGAGAGAAAGCAGGCTGCAGCGCCGTGCTACCCATGAGAGAGTGCTCCCCGTAAGGGCACTGAGGCTGAGATACCAGCCGTAGTGGAGGCTGGATGTGAGAGTGTGGACTTGGAAGCCTCCGTAATCAGAAAAGACATATCCCCTTACAGTGACCTGAGCGCGCAGCCCCGGTGACCGCACTGACAAGCCAGGACCCCTGAGTGTGACAAAGTAAACTGCTCAGTGTGTGTGTAGCATTGCTGCTGCAGAGAGAGACTGTCAGCCTAATATACAGAGACTAGCAGCAGAGTGGCTGTGTGTTATGACCCCAATGGCAGAGGGTCTCAGAAATAATTACTAAGTCTGCAAACACAAAAAACCAGCTCATAGGGCAGTGGTAACTGAGCTGACCATATATCTAATCCTAGCACCACAAATAGCAGCAGCCGGGGAACGTGCCTACGTTGGTTCTAGACGTCTCGCGCCAGCCGGAGAACTAACTAACCCTAGAAGGGAAAAGAAAGACCTTTCTTGCCTCCAGAGAAAAGACCCCAAAAGTTGGATACAAGCCCCCAACAAATAATAACGGTGAGGTAAGAGGAAAAGACAAACGTAAGAATGAGCTAGGTATTTAGCAAAGAGAGGCCCACTAGCTAATAGCAGAATATAGTAAGATGACTTATGTGGTCAGCAAAAACCCTATCAAAATATCCACGCTGGATATTCAAGAACCCCCGAACCGTCTAACGGCCCGGGGGGAGAACACCAGCCCCCCTAGAGCTTCCAGCAAAGTCAGGAATCACATTTAGTACAAGCTGGACAAAAATAAGAGCAAAGCAATAACCAAAAAACAAAGAAGCAGGACTTAGCTTAATTTTGCACGAACCAGGACAGCAGACAGGAGCAAACAGAAAGGATCTGATTACAACGATGCCAGGCACTGGACTAAGGATCCAGGAAGTTTATATAGCAACACCCCTGGGCTAACGACCCAGGTGGGTGCCAAACTGAGGAAAGAAATCCCAGAGTCATATCACTAGTAACCACAAGAGGGAGCCAAAAGGTCTAATTCACAACAGTACCCCCCCCTTAAGGAGGGGTCACCGAACCCTCACCAAGACCACCAGGGCGATCAGGATGAGCAGCGTGAAAGGCACGAACTAAATCGGCCGCATGCACATCAGAAGCAACCACCCAGAAATTATCCTCCTGACCATAGCCCTTCCACTTGACCAGATACTGAAGCCTCCGTCTGGAGAGACGAGAATCCAAGATCTTCTCCACCATGTACTCCAACTCGCCCTCAACCAACACCGGAGCAGGAGGCTCAACAGAAGGAACCACAGGTACAACATACCGCCGCAACAAAGACCTATGGAACACGTTGTGAATGGCAAATGACACCGGAAGATCCAAGCGAAAGGACACAGGATTAAGGATTTCCAATATCTTATAAGGACCGATGAAGCGAGGCTTAAATTTAGGAGAGGAGACCTTCATTGGAACAAATCGAGAAGACAGCCATACCAAATCCCCAACACGAAGTCGGGGACCCACACCGCGGCGGCGGTTGGCAAAACGCTGAGCCTTCTCCTGTGACAACTTTAAGTTGTCCACCACATGATTCCAGATCTGCTGCAACCTATCCACCACAGAATCTACCCCAGGACAGTCAGAAGGCTCCACATGTCCCGAGGAAAAACGAGGATGGAAACCAGAGTTGCAGAAAAATGGCGAAACCAAAGTAGCAGAACTAGCCCGATTATTAAGGGCAAACTCAGCCAACGGCAAGAAGGTCACCCAATCATCCTGATCTGCCGAAACAAAACACCTCAAATAAGCCTCCAGAGTCTGATTAGTTCGCTCCGTTTGTCCATTAGTCTGAGGATGAAAGGCAGACGAAAACGACAAATCAATGCCCATCCTAGCACAAAAGGATCGCCAGAACCTGGAAACAAACTGGGATCCTCTGTCAGACACAATATTCTCAGGAATGCCGTGTAAACGAACCACATTCTGAAAGAACACAGGAACCAAATCGGAAGAGGAAGGCAGCTTAGGCAAAGGCACCAAATGGACCATTTTAGAAAAGCGATCACATACCACCCAGATGACAGACATGCCCTGAGACACGGGGAGATCTGAAATGAAATCCATGGAAATGTGTGTCCAAGGCCTCTTCGGGACAGGCAAGGGCAAGAGCAACCCGCTGGCACGAGAACAGCAAGGCTTAGCTCGAGCACAAGTCCCACAGGACTGCAGAAATGACCGCACATCCCGTGACAAGGAAGGCCACCAAAAGGACCTAGCCACCAGATCTCTGGTACCAAAAATTCCCGGATGTCCTGCCAACACCGAGGAATGAACCTCGGAAATGACTCTGCTGGTCCACTTATCAGGAACAAACAGTCTGTCAGGTGGACAAGAGTCAGGTCTACCAGCCTGAAATCTCTGCAACACACGTCGCAAATCAGGAGAAATGGCCGACAAGATAACTCCCTCTTTAAGAATACCAACTGGTTCTGCGACTCCAGGAGAGTCAGGCACAAAGCTCCTTGAAAGAGCATCAGCCTTCACATTCTTTGAACCTGGTAAATACGAGACCACAAAGTCAAAACGGGAGAAAAACAATGACCAGCGGGCCTCTCTAGGATTCAGGCGTTTAGCAGACTCGAGATACATCAAATTTTTGTGATCAGTCAAGACCACCACACGATGCTTAGCACCCTCGAGCCAATGACGCCACTCCTCAAATGCCCACTTCATGGCCAGCAACTCCCGATTGCCAACATCATAATTCCGCTCAGCAGGCGAAAACTTCCTAGAGAAGAAAGCACATGGTCTCATTACCGAGCAACCAGGGCCTCTCTGCGACAAAACGGCCCCTGCCCCAATCTCAGAAGCATCCACTTCGACCTGAAAGGGAAGTGAGACATCAGGCTGGCAAAAAACAGGCGCCGAAGTAAACCGGCGCTTCAACTCTTGGAACGCCTCCATGGCTACAGGAGCCCAGTTAGCAACATCAGAACCTTTCTTGGTCATATCCGTCAAAGGTTTAACAACGCTAGAAAAATTAGCGATAAAACGACGGTAGAAGTTAGCAAAACCCAAGAACTTCTGAAGACTCTTAATTGACGTGGGTTGAGTCCAATCATGAATAGCTCGGACCTTGACTGGGTCCATCTCCACAGCAGAAGGGGAAAAAATAAACCCCAAAAAGGGAACCTTCTGTACTCCAAAGAGACACTTTGAGCCCTTAACAAACAAAGAATTCTCACGCAAAACCTGAAACACCATCCTGACCTGCTCCACATGTGAGTCCCAATCTTCAGAGAAAACCAGAATATCATCCAGATAAACAATCATAAATTTATCCAGATACTTCCGGAAAATATCATGCATAAAGGACTGAAACACTGAGGGAGCATTAGAGAGCCCAAAAGGCATCACCAAGTACTCAAAATGACCTTCGGGTGTATTAAATGCTGTCTTCCATTCATCTCCTTGCTTAATGCGCACAAGGTTGTACGCACCACGAAGATCTATCTTGGTGAACCACTTGGCACCTTTAATCCGGGCAAACAAGTCCGACAATAGAGGCAAAGGATACTGAAATTTAACAGTGATTTTATTCAGAAGCCGATAGTCAATACAAGGTCTCAAAGATCCGTCCTTCTTGGCCACAAAAAAGAATCCCGCACCAAGAGGGGAAGAGGATGGACGGATATGCCCCTTCTCCAGAGACTCCTTGATATAAGAACGCATTGCGGCATGCTCAGGTACAGACAGATTAAATAGTCTTCCCTTAGGAAATTTACTACCTGGAATCAAATCTATGGCGCAGTCACAGTCCCTATGAGGAGGCAGAGCACTGGACCTGGACTCGCTGAATACATCCTGATAATCAGACAAATACTCAGGAACTTCCGAAGGAGTAGAGGAAGCAATAGACACCGGGGGGGAATCACCATGAATTCCCTGACAGCCCCAACTTGACACAGACATAGCATTCCAATCCAAGACTGGATTGTGGATCTGTAACCATGGCAGACCCAAAACGACCAAATCATGCATTTTATGCAGAACAAGAAAACGAATCACCTCCCGATGTTCAGGAGTCATGCACATGGTTACCTGCGTCAAAAACTGCGGTTTATTTTCCGCCAATGGCGTAGCATCAATACCTCTAAGAGGAATAGGATTTACCAACGGTTCAAGAACAAAACCACAGCGCTTGGCAAATGACAGATCCATAAGACTCAGGGCAGCACCTGAATCCACAAACGCCATAACAGGGTAAGAAGACAATGAGCAAATTAAAGTCACAGACAAAATAAATTTAGGTTGCAAATTACCAATGGCGACAGGACTAACAACCCTTGTTAGGCGTTTAGAGCATGCTGATATAACATGTGTAGAATCACCACAGTAAAAACACAACCCATTCTGACGTCTATGATTTTTCCGCTCATTTCTAGTCTGAATTCTATCACATTGCATTAAATCAGGTTTTTGTTCAGACAACACCACCAGAGGATTAGCGGTTTTGCGCTCCCGCAAACGCCGGTCAATTTGAATAGCCAGCGCCATGGAATCATTCAGACTTGTAGGAATGGGGAAACCCACCATCACATTCTTAATGGCTTCAGAAAGGCCATTTCTGAAATTTGCGGCCAGAGCACACTCATTCCACTGAGTAAGCACGGACCATTTCCGAAATTTTTGGCAATACACTTCAGCTTCATCCTGGCCCTGAGAAATAGCCAGCAAGGCTTTTTCTGCCTGAACTTCAAGATTGGGTTCCTCGTAAAGCAATCCGAGCGCCAGAAAAAACGCATCAATATTTGCCAATGCCGGATCTCCTGGCGCTAGCGAGAAAGCCCAATCCTGAGGGTCGCCCCGTAAAAAAGAGATAACAATTTTAACTTGCTGAGCTGAATCTCCAGATGAACGGGGTCTCAGAGATAGAAACAATTTACAATTATTCCTGAAATTCCTAAACTTAAATCGGTCTCCAGAAAACAGTTCAGGAATAGGTATTTCAGGTTCAGACATTGGACTACTTATAACAAAATCTTGTATGCCCTGCACACGAGCAGCAAGCTGGTCTACACTTGTAATCAAGGTCTGGACATTCATGTCTGCAGCAAGCACAAGCCACTCAGAGGTAAAGGGGAGGAAGAGAGGAAAAAAAAAAAAAACCCTCAGAATTTCCTTTCTTATTATCCCACTTCTGCAATGCATCAAACATTCAATGTTGGCCTGGCATACTGTTATGACCCCAATGGCAGAGGGTCTCAGAAATAATTACTAAGTCTGCAAACACAAAAAACCAGCTCATAGGGCAGTGGTAACTGAGCTGACCATATATCTAATCCTAGCACCACAAATAGCAGCAGCCGGGGAACGTGCCTACGTTGGTTCTAGACGTCTTGCGCCAGCCGGAGAACTAACTAACCCTAGAAGGGAAAAGAAAGACCTTTCTTGCCTCCAGAGAAAAGACCCCAAAAGTTGGATACAAGCCCCCAACAAATAATAACGGTGAGGTAAGAGGAAAAGACAAATGTAAGAATGAGCTAGGTATTTAGCAAAGAGAGGCCCACTAGCTAATAGCAGAATATAGTAAGATGTGTTGTGAATTTGGATTCTGGGCTCCCCCGGTGGCTACTGGTGGAATTGAACTTGTGTCATCATCTGCTCTGTTCACCTGTTCCCATCAAGATGTGGGAGTCGCTATATAACCAGGCTTCTCTGTTAGTCTGATGCCGGTCAACAATGTTATCAGAAGCCTTCTGTGCATGTTCCTGCTCCTAGACAACTCCTAGATAAGTTGGACTCTCGTCCATGTTTGTTTTTGTATTTTTGGTTCCAGTTCACAGCTGTAGTTTCGTTACTGTGTCTGGAAAGCTCTTGTGAAACAGAAATTGCCACTCTGGTGTTATGAGTTAATGCCAGAGTCTTAAAGGAATTTCTGGATGGTATTTTGATAGGGTTTTTCAGCTGACTATGAAAGTGTCCCTTCTGTCTTTCAACTATCTAGTAAGCGGACCTCAAATTTGCTAAACCTATTTTCATGCTGCGTTTGTTGTTTCATCTTGATTCACCGCCAATATATGTGGGGGTCTTCTGTCTGCCTGTCGGGGAATTTCTCTAGAGGTGAGCAAGGACTGTATTTTCCTCTGCTTAGACTATTTAGTTCTCCGGCTGGCGCTGGGCATCTAGCGATCAACGTAGGCATGCTACCTGGCCACTTCTAGTTGTGTGATAGGTTTAGTTCATGGTCAGTTTAGTTCCCATCATCCAAGAGCTAGTTCTGATATATGCTGGGCTATGTCTCTTGCCATTGAGACCATGACAGTTTGACCGGCCCACTAAAGGGTTAAATCCTTGGCTGAGAAAGGAGAGAAAAGAGAAGCTGCTGAAATTTTTTTTTTTTTTTTTTCCTCTAGCTCTGAGTGTGCTCATAATTGAACCACCTGCCAGTCTGTCTATACTACAGCTTTCCTTTCTTTCTCTCCTTCTAAACCTTGAATGGCTCTGTGTTCATCTGTGTAAAATGGATCTTCAGGGTGTAGCTGCAGGTTTGAGTAATCTCGCCACGAAGGTACAAAATTTGCAAGATTTTGTTTGTCATGCACCTGTATCTGAGCCGAGAATTCCTTTGCCGGAATTTTTCTCGGGGAATAGATCTTGGTTTCAGAATTTTCGAAATAATTGCAAATTATTTTTGTCCCTGAAATCTCGCTCTGCCGGAGACCCTGCACAGCAGGTCAGGATTGTGATTTCCTTGCTCCGGGGCGACCCTCAAGACTGGGCTTTTTCATTGACACCAGGGGATCCTGCGTTGCTCAATGTGGATGCGTTTTTTCTGGCCTTGGGGTTGCTTTATGAGGAACCTCATTTGGAGCTTCAGGCAGAAAAAACTTTGATGTCCCTATCTCAGGGGCAAGATGAAGCTGAAATTTATTGCCCTTGCCTATCCCTAAGAGGCCTTGGACGCACATCTCGATGGATTTTATCTCGGATCTGCCTGTTTCTCAGAAGATGTCTGTCATCTGGGTGGTGTGTGACCGTTTCTCTAAGATGGTCCATTTGGTTCCCTTGCCCAAGTTGCCTTCTTCTTCCGAGTTGGTTCCTCTGTTTTTTCAAAATGTTGTTCGTTTACATGGTATTCCTGAGAATATCGTTTCTGACAGAGGAACCCAATTTGTGTCTAGATTTTGGCGGGCATTCTGTGCTAGGATGGGCATAGATTTGTCTTTTTCGTCTGCTTTCCATCCTCAGACTAATGGCCAGACCGAGCGGACTAATCAGACCCTGGAGACATATCTGAGATGTTTTGTGTCTGCGGATCAGGATGATTGGGTTGCTTTTTTGCCTTTAGCGGAGTTCGCCCTCAATAATCGGGCCAGCTCTGCCACTTTGGTGTCCCCGTTTTTCTGCAATTCGGGGTTTCATCCGCGATTTTCCTCCGGTCAGGTGGAATCTTCGGATTGTCCTGGTGTGGATGCTGTGGTGGAGAGATTGCATCAGATTTGGGGGCAGGTGATGGACAATTTGAAGTTGTCCCAGGAGAAGACTCAGCTTTTTGCCAACCGCCGTCGTCGTGTTGGTCCTCGGCTTGGTGTTGGGGATTTGGTGTGGTTATCTTCTCGTTTTGTCCCTATGAGGGTCTCTTCTCCTAAGTTTAAGCCTCGGTTTATCGGCCCGTACAAGATATTGGAGATTCTTAACCCTGTGTCCTTCCGTTTGGACCTCCCTGCATCTTTTTCTATTCATAATGTTTTTCATCGGTCATTATTGCGCAGGTATGAGGTACCTATTGTGCCTTCCGTTGAGCCTCCTGCTCCGGTGTTGGTTGAGGGTGAGTTGGAATACGTTGTGGAAAAAATCTTAGACTCCCGTGTTTCCAGACGGAGACTCCAGTATCTGGTCAAGTGGAAGGGATACGGCCAGGAGGATAATTCTTGGGTGACTGCCTCTGATGTTCATGCCTCTGATCTTGTTCGTGCCTTTCATAGGGCTCATCCTGATCGCCCTGGTGGGTCTGGTGAGGGTTCGGTGCCCCCTCCTTGAGGGGGGGGGTACTGTTGTGAATTTGGATTCTGGGCTCCCCCGGTGGCTACTGGTGGAATTGAACTTGTGTCATCATCTGCTCTGTTCACCTGTTCCCATCAAGATGTGGGAGTCGCTATATAACCAGGCTTCTCTGTTAGTCTGATGCCGGTCAACAATGTTATCAGAAGCCTTCTGTGCATGTTCCTGCTCCTAGACAACTCCTAGATAAGTTGGACTCTCGTCCATGTTTGTTTTTGTATTTTTGGTTCCAGTTCACAGCTGTAGTTTCGTTACTGTGTCTGGAAAGCTCTTGTGAAACAGAAATTGCCACTCTGGTGTTATGAGTTAATGCCAGAGTCTTAAAGGAATTTCTGGATGGTATTTTGATAGGGTTTTTCAGCTGACTATGAAAGTGTCCCTTCTGTCTTTCAACTATCTAGTAAGCGGACCTCAAATTTGCTAAACCTATTTTCATGCTGCGTTTGTTGTTTCATCTTGATTCACCGCCAATATATGTGGGGGTCTTCTGTCTGCCTGTCGGGGAATTTCTCTAGAGGTGAGCAAGGACTGTATTTTCCTCTGCTTAGACTATTTAGTTCTCCGGCTGGCGCTGGGCATCTAGCGATCAACGTAGGCATGCTACCTGGCCACTTCTGGTTGTGTGATAGGTTTAGTTCATGGTCAGTTTAGTTCCCATCATCCAAGAGCTAGTTCTGATATATGCTGGGCTATGTCTCTTGCCATTGAGACCATGACAAAGATGACTTATATGGTCAGCAAAAACCCTATCAAAATATCCACGCTGGACATTCAAGAACCCCCGAACCGTCTAACGGCCCGGGGGGAGAACACCAGCCCCCCTAGAGCTTCCAGCAAAGTCAGGAATCACATTTAGTACAAGCTGGACAAAAATAAGAGCAAAGCAATAACCAAAAAACAAAGAAGCAGGACTTAGCTTAATTTTGCACGAACCAGGACAGCAGACAGGAGCAAACAGAAAGGATCTGATTACAACGATGCCAGGCACTGGACTAAGGATCCAGGAAGTTTATATAGCAACACCCCTGGGCTAACGACCCAGGTGGGTGCCAAACTGAGGAAAGAAATCCCAGAGTCATATCACTAGTAACCACAAGAGGGAGCCAAAAGGTCTAATTCACAACAGCTGTGTGACTTCCTGCTTCCAGCTTCACTGGGAGAAAAGGCAGCAAAGACTTAACCCCCGAGTCTCCAGTTCCCAGGAGACAGAGGAGAGACTTCAGGATCTCAAGCGCTGCTGGTGACTGTACCCACGTTGGGATAAGGACCCTCCAGTCAGGACCGCCCTGGACTGATAAGTTACAAGAACACTTATTAACCGTTGCGATTCCGCTTAACTTTTTACTCTTTGCTTTATCTCTATTAACCCCCTGTTTACTCCCTGCGAGGAGAATCTTACTCCTGTTAGTAAATTCCCCTCAACAGTTGGTCTGTCTGTTCTGTGGTGACATACTCTACCCTGCACTCTATTACACAACACATATGTGCAACACTGACATGTGAATGAGACCTAACATGCACAATAGGATGTGCTGCCCTTTCACATTTATAAGAAAGTTGTGGAACAAAGGGCTTGTCTGAATGCTAATATGGCTGATGGCTATTTTTGTGTATGGGCAGCTTTTCCGCACGGATGAGAATAATCTGCCTGCAGGGTTTAGTGCTGGATTAGCGTACATAACCCCCTCTTTATGCTTTCTTTAAATGCTCTTTTTGTTAAAGTAGTATTGCGACTGAAGCCAATAAACCCTATCCATTTATGTTGTATAAAACATGATAGTTATCTATTGTATCTGGTGAATGACATTCTCATGATGTTAAAGATCTCTGCTTGTAGTCGCTTCCTATCATCCTCAATGGTTTTCTTCCATATTTCAGCCTTGTCATTATCGCCAGGAATAATATGTATGCCGGGCCGGTTTTAGACAAAGTGGGGCCCTGGGCAAAAGTTTAAAGCGGAGTCCAAATGCTCACATATTCCACCGTCACACAGAAACATTCAGGTCGCATTTACCCGCTCTGAGTTCAGACCGCTAAATGAGTGCGATCGACAATCCTGAAGTCGTTTGACGCTTGTTTACTGGCATCTTTACACCGGCTGACGAAGGAGGATGTTTTTCCTCCCCTGCATCCATATTTTTTTGTCCACATAGCTGTATGAGGGCTTGTTTTTTGCGGAACTTTTGAATTACGCCATTCATTCTATCACATAATTTACTGGAATGTGGGAAAAAATTCCAAGTGCGTTGAAATTGCAAAAAAAGTGCAGCTTCACAATTGTTTTTGAGTCTTTTTATTTACCATGTTCACTATATGGTAAAACTGACATGGCAATATGATTCTCCAAGACAATTCGAGCATGCGGATACCAAACATGTATAGTTTTTTTAATTTAAGAGGTGACATTTGTAAAAAATAAAAATATTGCATTTGTCGCCATTTTCAGAGTCCCTTAATGATTCCAATTCTCAGGATATGGGGCTGCATGAGGGTTTATTTTTTGCACCCTGAGCTGATGTTACCATTTTAGGGCAGATGAGATGTTTTGATCACCTCTTATTGCAACGTTACGGTAGTCAAAAAAGGAATTCTGGCATTTTGATTTCTTTACTGGTTACGCCGTTTAGCGATCAGACTAAGTAATTTTATATTTTGACAAATCGGACTTTTACGAATGCAGTGTATTTTTTAAAATAGTTTTAATGCTATTATCCGTGTAGCTCCTGCTGTGGAGGCCGAGGATCCTGGGCAATTGCCCAGTTCGCTCTCCCTAACACTGACACTGCATGTACAGTACCGTACATGTTATATCCTTGCTTTTCAAATTAGAATAGAATATGCACCCATTATAGTTTATGGGGCTGCTCACGTCTTTTTTTTTTCTGGAATTACCAATACAAATTTATGAGTCAATGAGAACCACAAACAGCACATGGATGGCATCAGTGTACTATCTGTGATTAACACACTGCAATGATGGGAGAAGATTTTTCTTTTTTTTTTTTTACCAAAAATCACTGACGAAAAGAAGTGATAGTAAAAAATTAAACACCGACTGAACACTGATGACACTCGGACCATTTTTAATGTACAATAAAAATCCTGAATGTCTGAATGAGACGTTAGTGTAAACAGACTTCTATAGGGAATTTCTCGTGATTAACCAACATATAAGGGTACAGTCAGATGGACATATAAATTGGACCGAGATCGGAACAGAGTGTATGGACTGGCCGGCGGCTCTCACGACCCAACTGTCACAACTACATAGAAGCACATGAAGCTGTCACTCTCGGGTCAGGAGTGCTAAGTCGGTCCATTGTGTTCCGATTTTGGTCCGATTTATATGGCCGTGACTGCATCCTAATAGACATATGTGAAGGATGAATAGTTTGGGAGATCCTGTGTTACTTGAGTAATCTGTTGTATCAGCAGTAACCACAGATAGCACCATGAGTGGTGGCAAGTGACACAAATGACAGCTCTGCCACATCTGACAAACGTCGTATCACTACATCTTGAGAATGTAGCCTTTAGCATTATATAACCTGTTGGGTATGTAGTGGTCCTCTCACTGAATCTGACATCAATAGATTCTGCTGCAACCAAACAGCGACTAATGTGTTATGTCCAGGACGGGGGACACTGGGGGGACGGCAGCAGATGATGGTATTCCCTAGAGTTGATTGCAATATATAAATGGTCTTTACTATACATCCCTTTGACCCTGCTGAGCATTGACTGTGCCGGGAGACATCAGTATCACGTGTAGACCGAATTCTTGTCGAAGGGATGCTGAGTTCAGCTACGACGTCACCATTCTGTCACAAGCATAATTTTGTATTTTGATGGCATCAGGCGACTACTGAGAAACATAAAAGGAGGTTGAGAGAAAACTAAAAATCACGGACTGGCTGCGGTACAATAATGTTATATTGAATAGTTTGAGTGAGAAATCTTAAAGGAGTTGTCCAGGATTTGAAAAACATGGCTGCCTTCTCCCCAAAAACAGCACCAAACCAATACACAAGTATTGCATCTCAACTCCATTGAAATGAATGATGCAGAGCCGCAGTACCACGCACAACCTGTAGACAGGAGTGGAGCTGTCTTTAGATTAAGGCAGCCACATTTTTTTTAACCATGAATAAGCCAAATAAAAAATGTCTTCTCATGTAATAGTGGCCAACGACAGATATGTTACCGATACGGTGAATTAATGAGACCGCTGATGCATTATGATCCCAGATAATAATAAATACTTGATACCTAGTCTGCTATATGGTCTGGTTGTTATACTGGAGAGTAAGGCCAGGTATGCACCGCACATTTGTGGCCGATAAATGACCATCGATTAGCTATGTGTAAGGTGATCTGCAGTTGTTTAATAGCCTATCTAGACCAGACGAGGGAACTTCCATGAGCGCAGAGTTCTCCTGAAATGGCAGATACAGTTCTCCATAGAACTTCATGAGCACCAACTGTCATCTCCTCTCTACGTGATGGGAAAATCTGTATTCTCTGAATGCAGATTTTATTCATTAGTTGAAGATTATCAGTGACGACGTGAAAGAAGCAGATATATTACATTTTTTTTTTATTTTCATTTGCACTTTATATATGAAAAATAAATTAAAACGATGGTTACTCTATGAGGCCGAAATATTTTGTTATCCTAAAGGCAGCAAGTAGTTTCTATGTAATATGTCACGTAATTAGATGACTTTGGTAAGAACTGACAGCAAGGACATTTGTGTGCCCTAGCAATCAATTAGTGTCAGTCCCTGTCCTGTCAACTGTGTCCACAAGCATATATTCACATGTGGCATTTTTAGTGCGTTTTTGTCCTTTTTCGGAATCAAAACTATGATGGGGCTTCATACCAAAAGTCTACATATAATCACTACTGCCTAATATTACATCAGATCACAGCATGCTATCATTTATAATATGTTTTCCAATGAGGTTCCATTACACGGCATATCGACATGCATATGTGCCATTCCATATGAATTGAAAATTGCAGTATACCCACAATGGCATGCGATATTAAAATCTAATTTTATTTTAACTCTTAAGACAGATTCCTCAGTTGATGGCAGAAAGTCACTTGTGAAATAAATTGTGATGTCTGAATGGCAAAATCATAAATGCACTGTGGAGCTTTATCTTAAAAAAGTGCAGAAAAGCCAAAATCACACAGAGGGACATACAGTAGTAGCATTATGTATTGTGTAGATCATGTCATGGAGACTGTAGCAGACACATATTTCTGTATAATCATGTCCATTCCCCTCCTCCCTTTCGCTTGTAAAATCACTTGGCTCTTCCTTCTCTTGACTCATTGCCCTTGAGATGACAGCAGTGCTGCGTGAGAAGCTCATCTCACCACCAGCACGTCGCAGGTCAATCCACCACGAGAGCCATTCAGCAAAGTGCATGACGAGCTACATATGCTACACATTCAAGCTTCCCTTCCCATACGACATGTGCCCACACACACGCCATAGGTGATGAGCTCCCATCAAAGAGAACGGCAAACCTTTTGGATTCAATTTCATATTCTCAAATTACTGTGCCCAATCTCTAATGTTCTAAACCGTAGCTCTGGGATAAAATATCCATTTGTGATATCCGATATCAAAATCCCTCAATATCTTTCTACCCCTGGGTAAGAAAGTTATTGCATTTTACTGAAGAATAAGAGCCTGTATGGTCATTATGTAGGGAGGAGGCCCCAGCCAATGGCTTGGGAACCACAAATGGTCCAAGTTGGTGTCTTGTGGCTCTCTGCCAGCTTGGTGCATTAGCGCTTGGTGCATTAGCTATTAAGAGTAGGTGTCCACACGGTGACTATTGCGAGTAGCCTTGTACATAAGAGAAGATCTGAATGTGCATATATTGTTGTGATGGGTGTGAGAAATATAATAAGCTGGATGATTGTGTTAGCGAGGAGCTTGAGGGTGAATGCAATAGTGTGGAGGGTGTGCTTGTTAGAAGAACACCAGATGAGAGTAAGGTAGACCTCTTTGTTGTAAGTATACTTCCTAGATGGGCACAAGATCTCAGTGTGCTTTCTGTGGTTATGTTTTGGCTTTCATTCTGGTAATGGGAGTATCTGAGTGTCACTAGTATGAGGGTTGGCGCAGGATGTAGCTCACAACCATCTCTCAGAGTTGAATGTGGCTCTCAAGGTAAGAAATTTTGAGGACCACCTATGTAGGGCATGAGACCATTCATACATTAATTAACATCTCTTCAGCACGTTGAAGTGTCTGGTAAGAGAACTGAACATCCATATGCCGTAGGAAAGCTGTAGAAGTTCAGATACATCAACAAGGCCAATGGACCTGAACATTCCCCAATTCTATCTAAGCTGGTACAGGAACCTGCACCAATCACTTCCTGCTCTTTGCATGGCACAGGTAAAATTAATTTAATGCTGGAGGTTGTATGGAATACTGTAAATAGGGTGTCATATCTAAAGATATTAAAGTCACCATGTCTACTAGGTCCAAAAACATTCAATCCCAATCTGCATTTGGAAATGATGCCAAAGTCAATCAATTTGGATGAACAACCATATTACCGTATTTTTCTGACCATAAGACGCACTTTTTTCCTCCAAATTTGGGAGGAAAGTGTGGATGCGTCTTATGATAGGGATGTAGCATGTGGGGAGGGGGGCAGCAGCCAGTGGGATCACAATGTTATCCCACTTCAGGAGGCAGAAAAATGTCCCCACTGCCGGGAATCAGCTGCTGGGGAAACCATGTGGTCCCGATGATTAAGTGCAGTGAATATTCATTAGCTACTCCCCACCTATCAGCTGTGCGGTGAGCCAGGAGCAGCAAATGAATACTGCACTTAAGCAGGGACACACATGGTTTCCTCAGCGCTGATTCCTGCAGCAGCTGGGGAGATCCGTGTGTCCGGGGGAGGAGGCAGCAGCAGCAGGGTCCGGGGGAGAGGAGATCGCTGCATACCTTCCTGGGCTGGACGCTGAGTGCTGTGCACTGTGCACAAGGAGGACCTGTGTGATGTCAGAAGTGGGCGGGCTGGAGCATCACATGGCAGCACAGAGCCCTCCCTCTTCTTGACATCATCACAGGTCCTTCAGACTCCAACACTAGAATCTGCTGGCTTCCATTACCTGTGCTGTGGAAAGGCAACAAGAGGGAGGGCTCTGTCTGTGCAGCCATGGGATGCTTTTCACCTCACCACAGGCTGGCTGCCACAATTAAGAGGTTAGTCTTTCCAAAACACAATAAAGCACTCTGCCACTCCTTTAGTGAACTATAACTCCCCGCATGCCATAGGATCTGCAGGACATGCTGGGAGTTATAGTTCTCCCATGGGATTTTAAAGCAGCACTCCAGTGTTATTTTGCAGTGCTGGAGTGGTGCTTTCAATATAAGCCCTGTGCCACCATTCTTATACTCACCCTACAGCATCTTCATATAGTACTTCACAGACACCACACTGGTCCCGCAGCTTCCAACATAATAACATACTATTATATATAATAACACCACATATAATAGTATGTTATTAAATATTTTACCACATTTTTTTGCTTCAAATATTTTTTCCCTATTTTCCACCTCTAAAACCTAGGGGCGCCCTATAGTCCGGTGCATCTTATAGTCCGAAAAATACGGAACGCCATCTCAGTTGTGTCTTCGCCAAGTTGAAGTCAGTATTGGAAGTGAAACATTCTACTTTTTGGGGCAGTGTCAAGATCACAAACCCAGTTTAGACCTTCTGGAAGAAAAACCTGTCATTATTTCCTAAATAATTTACTTCCATAACAAGAGATTCTGCAATGAAAGACATCACGCCATGTGGTTTTATATTGTTCTTCAGCACCAGTGCCAACATTACTTTATGTGGAGACTTGCAAATGAGGAAATAACAAGTTGGTATGTCCTCATCACCATGTATTTCTTTCTATATTATTCCACCTCCCAATTTCCTGAAGTTTCTTGACGCTGATTTCTTTATTTGTACATCTATAAATCTATGACCACCCAAGTGCAGTTTCCATTCGTAGGTTGCTAACACATGTTCCTACTGTTACACCCATCCAGTTTAGAGAGTGCATTGTCATTTTACAAACTGGTCAATATACATAACTGGTCCCTGTGACTCCATAGTGAACCACTATATGATGCCTCCTTACTGGATCCGATGCTTCTACAATGCCACACTTTGGTCATAATACACTTATAGTCATGGGACCTAGTCTAAAAAAACAAGTACAAAACATTTTTTTTTTTAATTCAGTGCTATGGTGAGTGGTGACTCTTACAGCTAGAACACAAGCCCCAAGTTATATTACCTGGATTAAGAATTTACTCAGTCCCCTCTAAAATGTAAGGTGCTGCGGAATATATTATTATTATTATTATTATTATGCATTCTGAATAAAGAAGATATCAGTATGGGATGGCATATCATTAGGATATACTACATATCTTTAGTCACTGGAAATCAGAACTCTTGGAACCCAGTGATTGTAAGAATAAATCTGCAGCATGGCAATTCTTACAGAGTTTTTGCAGCATTTTTTCATCCTTAGAAAGAGATGAGAAAGTGTAAAAACGCTGAAAATAAAGGCACCAAACAGGTTTTTCTGGATTTTTGTATAAAACTAACTTTATTAAGCATGTACTGTGGACAAATCACACATGTGGACAAATGTCACATGTTTCGGGACATGTAACATTTTCATTTTTTGACTGATGGAGTGTTTAGAGACTTGTCTTTTGCACCAGGAGCTGATGTTTTTATCAATATCATTTTGGGTTAAATATGACATTTTGATTACTTCTGACATTTTTTTGTGGTGTTTCAGTGACAGAAACCTTTCTGGTTTTTCAGTTGCTTTTGTCATTACGACATTTACTGATTTTACGTTCATGAATGTGACAATAACACATATGTTTACTTTTTTCACTTAATTATTTCTAACTGAATGAAAAATGGGGAGGATTCAAACTGTTATATATTTACATTTTCTACAATTTTTTTGAAAAAACTTTTTTTTCACTTTTTACTGTATTTTCTAGTCCTTGAACCTGTGATTGTTTGATTGCTTATACTACACACCGCAATATCACAGTATATAGCAAAAATCATGGTCAGCCATAAAGCCCAACTAAATGCTTGGCTTCAAAGGAGCACGATCATGACAAGCACTAGGGTCTTCAGCAGACCCATGCCTGTCATGGCAACCCATCGGCAACCCGCAATCACATTGCTTGGGGGGGCTATGAACGCTTAGCTTGGCATGTGCTGTCAGAGATTGACAGTGACATCTAACAGGTTGACAGCAGCACACTGAGCCCGGCTCCACTCGCTGCTGTTAGAGGCAGATGATGACTCAACAGCACTATCATCCATCTTCTGACAAGACCGCAGGCTGTTCTGAGCCTGTTTCAAAGAAGAAGACCAGACATATGATGTAAATGTACATCATATGTTGGGAAGGGGTTCATATCGAATTCCATCATTCTATTGTTCATTTATATGTACAAGCTGTATTTGGGAGTACCATCACTATCTGTATCTTGGCAACAGCTTTGTTCAGGGTGGGACATGGAAGATAGGACCCTATTAAAAAAAAAGACTACTTATTCAATATCAGCTAACTGTGCAACAGTTCCTATTTTCATCAATGATTACTGAGTACTAGAATTGGCCAAGGATCCTCCCATTACTGCACCAAACCATCTATACTGCAATTTCTTGAAGCAGAAGGTTCTTTAAATTCACCAGTAAAACAGTCCGGTGTTTCTGTGAAGCAGCATGTGCGCTGATCGTCCTCCATTGTCACAGATCTTTGTTGATTCGAATACGGGATGTAAGACATACTGACACACATCACTATTGTCCTCCATATAGGCTGGCAGGTCAGGATACGGTGGGCCTCATTCATTTCTTTTACTGCTCTGGTGAAATGATAGCTGAGCTCTGACTGATTGCTATAAGCCACAAAGACTGTTTTACTGTAAGACAGTTCTGATGAATGAAACCCGATAAGTATAATCCTGTACAAAGCACACAGGGGAAACAGGGGTCTGTGTTTCGTGTCTCACCATATATAAGATAAGGTATAACTTGCTTCCTTTGCATTATCAAAGTCGGTGCCTCCTAAAGAGTTAGCTTTGCTGCAAACCACCCAAGCATAGACTGGCAGAACTTACAATTTAGGCTAAAGTTGGTGGAACTGGCTGATTTTGTCAGGGCTGGCCGACCATCTGATGTGTTTTGAGTCTACTATGATGAAGTTTGGGGAGATAAAGCTCAGGCGGGGAAATTTAACCCCTTAACCCCCGGAGCTTTTTTCGGTTTTGCGTTTTCGTTTTTCACTCCCCTTCTTCCCAGAGCCATAACTTTTTTATTTTTGCTGTCAATTTGGCAATGTGAGGGATTATTTTTTTGCAAAACGAGTTGTACTTTTCAATGATACCATTGGTTTAATACCAAACAAGGTAAGTGTCAGTACTCTTGGATACATTGACTACTAATTCTAAGGTATTGTTTCTTGTTCAGGACTCTGCATTCAGCCATTCCACACAAATATTTGAGTACTTTGACAACAGATTGTCTGAGTCAGACTGGGTAGAGACCCCCCACATAGACAAGAGGAATAATAACTCCAATTTATCGACTTATAAATTCAAGTAGTGTAGGAATCAACCAATGCAAAATTTGAAAAAGAGATGCTCCAGCATTTTTACTTTACGAAGAAAACAAGAATTCACGGAAACAGACTTAACGGAGAGCTGGATATTAAGAGAAGCTCTGGACCAATTTGCTATCACAAGCGACGAACACTGCAAAAATATGAGGTAGATTAACAGATGTCTCTATTTTTAGTGTAAAACAATAATGTTTCATCCTAGGAACAAGGCTTTCCTCAGATGTCAGGAGAGCTTGTTCATGTCAGGAAAGCTTGCAGGTCCTCTGTTTTACAGAAAAACATGACACACTGGTCACAGGATGAACTGCTTCCCTTATTACTATCCTTAGATCGTTGCCTTTTTCCAGAAGGCAGGCTGTAGGGTCTCGGCAGCAATTTTTTGTCCTTGATGCCTGTTGCAACCTCAAATACACAGACACCCATCATAGTGTTGAAAAGGTAAATCAGGAGAAAATGGTAACATTTCCTTCTGACTATATACGTAAACAGTAAAATTTCAGAAGTAAATGTAAAGGATCGTAGATGTGTTGCTTTCTGGGACAGTGTCAGGAATCCAAAATTGTCTCATCGAATGCTGAACATTAATCAGGCAGAGAGATGGATATCCAGGAAGCACATGAAAAAAAAAATACATTGGTGTGTATTTTCCAAAAGGATAATCCATGACCGGATAATATATACCCAGCTGACAAAAGAGTTTGCAAAGTTCTTTAAAGAGGTTACACCAAGTTTGGAAGTTATTCTCTATCAAAGGATATGGTACAATTTCCTGATTGCTGGGGGTCTGAGCACAGGTCCTGAAAACCAATGCTCTGTAGAGCCCCTTGTGAAATAAGTGTTCGCCAATTATTCGCACCTCGGTTCCATTCGTTCTCCATGGAACAGTTTGAGATGTCCGAGCACAGGGTTTGACTGAGCTTTGGCAATCCTATTAAGAATTAATGCAGCAGCAGTACGCATGATTGACCACTCCACTACCCTATTCCAATAGCGATTTTCAGTGCCCCTGTTTTTAGAGTGGTGGCACCAGCAGTCTGACCCCCTATGATTCAGAAGTTATCCTCTATCTTAACTGGGTACAACCTATTTAAATGGTTGTTTTATGAAGGAAATCTTTTATTCTATTTGGATATACTTCTTGCTCCTCAGTGGGACTGTTTGTACGCACTATTAAGTTCCCAACTTTTATATAAGAAAAGAACCATTGTACATATGGTACTATATAAAATAAAGGCATGTTATTTGTTAGAGCAGTGTTTCTCAAACTGTGAAGCGTCCTTTAGTTATTGGCACAGCTGGGAAGGCAGTTTTCATACAAGTGATCGTACGCTGCACAGTACTTTCTATGGCCGCAGCAATATTTTGTTTAGCAACATACATGACTCATTTTGTATTGTTACATTATATTCAGGCGAAGCAAAAAAAGGAAAATTAAGAGATATTTTGAACTTTTTTTATAAATTTCCACTAAAGAGGTGTGGTGCAGTGACCAATGTTACAGCCAGGGGGCGCTGCGCATGCACTTCAAGATGCACTTGGAGGCATAATTGTGATGAGACAAAGTCCGGCAGTATTGTAGATGGCCAGTATGTGTGTCGCAGAGGAGGACACTCTGCGCTGTCAGTCTGAAGTTATGTTGTGGTCTGGGATATGTAGTCCCAAATGTAAATGTGTAGTTCTAATGGGAGACTGGCAGGGCTAGTTATGAGAGATGGGCGGGTCAAACTAGCCACACACACCCACACTCCCACCCAGGGGAGTGGTTACAAGTATGTAATGTGACCAGGGTGTGGGTCACATGTCTCCTGTGGGTTTCCTGTGTTTGGATCTGAATGGTCCAAGTGCAAGGCCCTGGAAGCCTGTGTTGGAAGTCCTGGGGAATAGGATTCCTGAATAGCATATGGTTGGGTTTTGGCACTGAGTGGCCTGTGTGCTGTAGGTCCTGGACGGTCAGTGTTGGAGGCTCCTGGGAGTGAAGACGTCCTGGCAGCACTGTGAGACCATCAACCTGGACAGTCTGTGTTGAGGACCTGGGACTGACGTGGAGTCAACCTGTGGAGCAGGAGCTCCTGAGAGGTAACCGCTGGTATGGGGAAAAGAACTGTGTGCTAACATATGATAGTTGCTGAACTGTGCAGTCACCTGGTGACTGGAGAGATAAGGCGTGCCTATTGAATGCTTTGTAAAGCCACACATGTTGAAGCAATGGACTATGTGTAAGCTGGTGATGTGTAACCTGGCTTACGGTGCGGTTTATGACAAATAAATAAACCTTATGGACTGATTTGTGTGAGATATCTTGCTGAGTGCCTGAATCCTATGCCAAGCGAGTGTCCCCCAAGACACGTAGTAGGTGAAACGCTACAGAAGGTATAGTGCAGTGGTGTTCACACCATACAGTAATGAAGCAGTGACCCAGGAAAGTTCAAAGCAAACATATTTAATGTCAAAATCTCACAAAATTAACTTCACACGGTATCCTCCGGATTGCTGCCGGGGCGTCACAACAGTCCATATCACAGACCGGTTGCCCAGGACGACTGCACCACCATGTCACGCTGAGGGGTGCCAGGCATTCGCTGCTTTTGGCTCTGTCTTACCTCACCCAAGCCGACTGTTGCAGAGCCACTAGCTCTGCCACTTGCAAACAAACACTGACACACCCAAACCCTTTACTGAAGGGTTTTTAAATGGAATCAGTGGCCATGGGCCACTTGTAAGACATGGAGGGAGCAAACCGACCCACTACCATTCTGTAGTTTGCTCCAAAAATAAAAGCCCATGTCACGTGATCTGCATTGCAGTCACAGCTATACCTGTGACTGCAATGCACTACAGCAGCCTTAATTTGCCTCTATGCGCATCCTGGGGGATACATAGCGCCCCTCGCATTTAATACCTGTCATTGCCTCACAAGGGTAAGGCCCAGATTTCACACTTGTCTGTCTGGTGATTCCTGGATACTACTTATGTCTGCTCAGTAAGGCCCGGGCATTAGCTTGATCTGTCTGACCAGGCCCGGGCATTACCTTGGATTGGCATTTGAAGTCGGCGCAATAACTTGGTCTGTCTAATGAGGCCTGTGCATCATCTTAGACTGTCTTGTAAGGCATGAGTACTGGGTATTAGCTTGGTCCAGCTAATGAGGCCCAGGCATTATCTTGGACTGTATGTAAGACCCAAGCATTATTTGATCTGTCTAATGAAGGCCGGTCATTATCTTGGTCTGTCTATTGAGGTCCGGGCATTATCTCGACTTGCCTGGTGAGGTCCGGGCATTATCATGATCTGTCTGGTAATATCTGGGTATTGTATTGATCTGTCTGGTGAGGTCCGGGCATTATCTTGGATTGTCTGGTAAGGCCCAGGCATTATCTTGGTCTGTTTGGTAATATCTGGGTATTATCTTGATCTGTCTGATGGGGCCCGGGCATTATCTTGGTTTGTATGATGAAGTTTGTGCAATATCTTGGGTTAACACATGAATCTCGGGCATTATCTTGGTCTTTCTGCTGAGCCCTAGGCATTATCTTGGTCTGAGAGATGAAGCCGGAGCATTATCTTGGTCTGTCTGATGAGGCCCGGGCATTATCTATGTTTGTCTGGAGAAATCTGGGCATTATCTTGGGTTGGCAGATGAAGCTCAGGCATTATCTTGTTCTTCTTGTGAGCCCTAGGCATTACCTTGGTTTGGTGAGCCCCGGGCATTTTCCTGCTCTGTCTGATAAAACCAGGTTATTATTGTGGTTTGTCTGGTGAGGTCTGGGCATTATCTGATGAGACTCCCAGCAGAAAAAGTTTTAGCATACCTTTGTTATAGGATAGGCTTGCAGATTGTTACTTGTAATGTGTGGGTCATCCTCCCTTTCTGTGACCCTGAAAATTACATTCAGTATAATGTCTGCAACTTTTCTCAATCTGGGAGTATTAAACATATATATGAAAAAACAAGTTAATTTTCAGTCCAATGTGTAAGTATTTCAAAGCAGGTATGAGTCAGAATATATGTTTCTCACAATGGAAGTGATAATGTAACTGCGGGCACTAAATATATGTGCGACAGTAATGCTGGTGTGCCAGACGTACTAGTGTGTATGGTTTCCTCCGTGTGACAGTGAATGTTTTGCAGATGAGGATATAGGTTATTTAGATCATTCTACTGGTCGGTTATCTCTAGGAGGGCAGTGAAAACATAACATTATTGGAAGACAGACAATTCTCCTTGTATTTGCCTGCAATCTTTGATTCTTAAGATTTGAGTCATTTGTAGCTGTCTCTGGTTACATGTCAAGCCTATTTTTTGCCTTTTTTAGCTGATAATGGGAGTGTGAGGTTGGTGGCATGTATTACCTTACTTTGGGTGGAACTCAGACCGACTTGTAGAAATACAGAGAGCATAGGATAAGGACATCACAGTCCTCATTGCACGGTGTAGGTCAACATAACTGCTGGATTATGATGATGATATTACTGATAGCAACAACACGTTGTATTGGCACTAATACAAGACCTTTAAACAAGTTGTCTGGTTGAGTAATTATTATTCATTTTTGGTGGTGATGGGTATTCCCATTCAGGACCTTTGTCTATTAGCCAGTGCAAAGAGCAGTAATAAATGGAAATGGAACGCTTGCCTCCTGGTTCCATAACAGGTTTATGGAAGTCTCTGCAGCGGGACACATGGTGATCATTTTATTGTGATCACTCTATAAAAAAGGGATTGTATCAGCCATGTTTTTGGAGTCTTTTCTACAGCGCTCTTGGCACATTGCACAGTTTAACACAAGTTCTCAAAAACTACTTCACGATTAAACATTGGAATAAGATTGGGTGAGGGGAGAGAGGGGGGAAGAATTAATAAAGATGGATGTTTCATATGGCAGTCTTGAAGGAAAATGCTAAGAAGGACAACATCTGCACGGAGTTAGTTTGATTAAAATTGCAAAACTGCAAAGTGATTGTAAAAACAAGCAACTTTGCAATTTCCCTCTTATTAATAATCCTCTTCGTTCTGGAGAACAGATGGATTTTTAATTGTAGAATTTACAGATCGTTGCCTAGGTTGCCATCCTTCTCTGCAATAAGGGTGGCCTGTAACCTAGGTAAGGAGTGCGAGCTTGCAAGATGATAGCAGCATCTGAGACAGCACAGTTCAGACCAGCGGCACGACCACGCAGCTGGCCTAAACTGTCAGTCTTCGGGAATGCACCGCCTCCTGGTAAGCAGGTGCAACTCTCTTACATTCAACCAATTATGGTGAATGAGTTATTGCAGAAGTCAACAAATTTGTATTTCTGTTTAGTGTCACGCTGCATTAAAGGTAACCAGTGGGTGAAACATGACCACAGTCACTAGGATTAATTGCAATGTGGTAACTATTAAATCGCTGAGCAGCTTCAGTCTACAGCACTAACTATTAGTTACATAGTGATAGGCCACATTCTTTTGTTTTCAGTAAAACCAATCATCTTTTTATCGTGAGCCCATGTTTTTCTTTGTGTGAATGAATGTTCTCCCTTTTGTGTTTGCTTGTATAACCCGGATGCATTATTTCTAAACAAACATCAATGTTCCTGTAGCCATGATCCTCCTGATATGTTTTCTGGGATCAATAACTGCAAAAAGACACAGTGCAATCCTCAAAGAATCCAGCTGAAATGGACAATTGAGAGGAGCATTGCGAGACCTGCCCCATTTTACAGCTCCTCTGCACCAATCAGCATCACTGAGAACAATCACAGCGATTCTAATTGGTTTAGGGCAGCAGGTAGGCGAGGCTTTCTCACTCATTCTAAATGTCCTTTTCAGCTAGATGCCTGCAATTGTATATTGTCCCCTAGTTTCTAGTCTTGAAAATGTATAGTTTAAACTCAGAACCAAAAACGTAAACACAACCACTATAAGGAGTGGATATTTTATACCAGGTGAAAGGAGGCACGGGAAACCTTGCACTATACTACAGACCAACTATAGGTTATAGACGAACTAGTGAGTTCCTGACTACTACAGACCAACTATAGGTTATAGACGAACTAGTGAGTTCCTGACTACTACAGACCAACTATAGGTTATAGACGAACTAGTGAGTTCCTGACTACTACAGACCAACTATAGGTTATAGACGAACTAGTGAGTTCCTGACTACTACAGACCAACTATAGGTTATAGACGAACTAGTGAGTTCCTGACTACTACAGACCAACTATAGGTTATAGATGAACTAGTGAGTTCCTGACTACTACAGACCAACTATAGGTTATAGACGAACTAGTGAGTTCCTGACTACTACAGACCAACTATAGGTTATAGACGAACTAGTGAGTTCCTGACTACTACAGACCAACTATAGGTTATAGACGAACTAGTGAGTTCCTGACTACTACAGACCAACTATAGGTTATAGACGAACTAGTGAGTTCCTGACTACTACAGACCAACTATAGGTTATAGACGAACTAGTGAGTTCCTGACTACTACAGACCAACTATAGGTTATAGACGAACTAGTGAGTTCCTGACTACTACAGACCAACTATAGGTTATAGATGAACTAGTGAGTTCCTGACTACTACAGACCAACTATAGGTTATAGACGAACTAGTGAGTTCCTGACTACTACAGACCAACTATAGGTTATAGACGAACTAGTGAGTTCCTGACTACTACAGACCAACTATAGGTTATAGACGAACTAGTGAGTTCCTGACTACTACAGACCAACTATAGGTTATAGACGAACTGGTGAGTTCCTGACTTTCTTCATGTTCACTGAGCAGTAATTCCTCCTTATCTTACTGTAGGGGTCTCAAACTCTGCCGCGTGCTTAGAAAAAATTTGAAGTTGACATGCTGCATTACTTGTAGACAGGATGATGTTATCTGTGAGATTATTTTTCTATACATTTTTGGATCATTCTTTGCTATTTTTTTTGTGTGTCAGTATAATGAAAATACTACATTTTTGGTGTGTTCATATTTTTCACTATGTTCATCGTATGGGTTATGGTACAGTATTAAAGCTTGGGTCATTCCAGCATTTTTAGTGTCAAAATATTTTTTCACTTATTTTTTCATACTTTATTCAGAATGTTTACTATTTTTTCCTATTTCTGTTTTGAACTTCATTACTTAGTCCTTATATGGGACGTTAACTTTTTAATTGCTTGATCACTGATCTACCGTATTATCCTGAAATACTTCTGCACTGCAGGATGTTCTGTCAGTTTTATACTGACCCTTCACCTGTTTATTGCAGGGCCTTACATACCAGGTGGCTGACTTGAAGGCCATTTTTTGGCCATGACACTACCGGCACCCTTTGATCGTGGGCTACCAATAGGCTCAAAGAGGGAGCCCCCTGCCTCAATAAACATGTGTATCTAAGGGGTTAAATGGTCGTTTTCGGTACTAAAACCAATTGTGACCTTTTTCAGCAGGTTGTCAGCTATGATATTCAGCGAACACCTGCTGAAGATGGTGCCAGTTCTGCTTGTGAGCTGATGTGATGTCACACTGTGGTCCGGTGTGGTCATTAAGGGGCACCTGATGTGCTCCTTCTTTGGCCTGTTTTCCAGACCAAAGAATGTCTTGTGGGAGCTCTGGTGTCCCATGAGCCACAGAATGCAGCCTCAGGAGCTACATGTGGACCGTGGGCTGTGTGCTTGAGACCCCTGTCTTACAATAAGCTAAGGCTGGCTGCCTCTCATCTCAATGTCTTGTCTCTTTTCTTCAAAGCCAACTCTTTGCCGACTGGTTCATGGAAGATGTAACCAGCAAAGCAATTTCTAGTGGTCTAATATATGCAGACCAAGAACATCACTGCCTGTTATATAAAATTGCATGATTGAGACAAAGTATGCACACAAATGAATAGTCATGCACATCTAGGTGCTGTCAGAACGCCATCACAGGAGCAGATACACTGAATGGTTAGTCAGCCATTAGGGAAATTGCTAGTTTGACTGTGAAATCACTAGTTGATTATATAAAATATATGTATCACTAACTATGTAATGCCAAAAAATTTTTTATAATGTCAAAAACGTTTGAACTGAGGAAGGTTCAATTATAGTAAAAAGACTAAATCATTCATGTGATCCTTTAGTGTGGGGATCAATACCAAATTTCTGATATTTTTTTTTATAAATAAACACAAAACATATCAACCTAAATTTAGCATTATCATAAAATATAATGTGCCATGAAAAAACAATCTCAAAATCATTGGGATATGTTGAAGCATTCGACATAAAGTGACAATGGTCGGAATTCTAAAATTTGGCCCGGTCACTAAGGGGTTGCGGCAGGTGTTTATAAAGGACAAGCTAATTATCCTTATTCATGTCATGAAGTCACGTTGTCACAACATGCATTGTTCCAGGCCTAGTCAGCATCTCAGGTGATGCACATTGCAATGTTGTGGCGTCACGATGTGTGCCATGATATCACGACGTGCGGTGTGATGTCAAAGGCCTACTTGATACTACAATCCCTTGCGCAAAGTGAAAAAGGCCAAACAGGATGTTGGTGATGGGGAAGGCAGACGTAAGTGGCTGCTCATCAGGTTGATGTGGGATAGGTGGGCAGCAATGTCAGAATTAATTGTTATTTATGTTTTTTTACATTTTTTTTGTTTATTGTATTCTTGGGTCTGGAAAGACCATGGAACAGAAAAATTAACTTTCAATTCACAACAATAGAAATTCCCTGCAAAATTTGAGAAATCTCCTGAATTCAAATCTTAGCAGATTCACTCCCCTCTAACTTAGCCCATTGGCTAATAATAATAGGTAATATGTGGACTGACCATTGTGGAAAGGAAAAACGCAAAAGGTGGTCTCTGATGAGAAACAAAATTATGGGGGAAGTGGGTGAGTGGGGATGTGACAGCAGAGAGAAAACAATCAAAGTCTGAATGATGGTATCAAGACTCAAAACCATTTTCAGGATTTAAATGGGTATTCCCAATTCCAATATCCTATATCTATCCCAACATGTAGTAGGCGTAATATTAATAATAGTAGCAAATACCGCCAATTACGAATGTAGTATAGTTCTTCAGATTGGCTATGTTGCTTACCCCATGTGCAGGGCATTGCAGTAGCTTAGGTATCCATGGTTACGGCCACTAAGAGCTGTCTAACTGTCACTATGTGAGTGGTCATATCCATGGGTTCCTAAGCTACTGCAATGCCCTGCTAATATAGATTCATCTTTTACATTTTAAAAATTAGAAAAAAGGAAAATGGGCAAATACAAAAGTTTGGACACCCTGCATGGCTAGTACCTAAATTTATCAGAGATCCACAAAGTGCATAGTTTCACTTTGGCATAAATTAGAAGTGATACTGAACTGACTTATAACAAATTTTTTTTCTTAGTATTCCATCATATAAAAACAAATTAAAATCAGAAAAGGTGCAAAATTAGATGAGAGACTTAGACTCTAGTAGAATGATAGCGAACAGGCAAAAAAATTGATTCAATGCTCTAAATGCGAGTCTATTGTCAAACGTATATATACAAAACAAGAACTAAACAATTACCTCTAGAAAGTCGTATGCAGTAAAGTGACCTAGTGAATGGGATATTAAAGTGCAATGTGCCACAATTGATTCATTCCAAACAGATCGCTCTATTGCTGCAAAAAATGTTATCATCTATTGTTGATATTCCAATTTTGAAACTGGTGTTAATAATAAAAATTACTTCACATTATTAATTGTCCAAATAAAGGTTGCATCTTGCAAACTGTAGCTAAGTAGCCTACAGTGGGAAAAATAAGTATTTCATACACTGCCGATTTTGAAAGTGTTTCCATTTACAAACAATGGAGAGGTCTGTAATTTTTATGGTAGGTACACTTCACCTTTGAGAGACAGAATCTAAAAATAAAAAACAGAACATCACATTGTATGGTGTGCTGCTAGGTCAGCTGATGTGGGTGGTGACCACTCCCACCATCCTTTAAATAGTCACATGATGCATCAGCTGAGTGTTGGTAATAGAGTTTTTATGATTATCCACCACCCTCGGATCCTTCAGACAGAACCTGAAAACTCATCTCTTCAGGAAAGTCTACAGCCTGCAATAACCATTCTGCAGCCTCACCACCACCCGAGCTGCTGCCTCACCACCACCTGAGCTGCTGCCTCACCACCACCAGAGCTGCCAAGTCACCACCACCAGAGCTGCAGCCTCACCACTGACAGAGCTGCCGCACCCCCAATCTTCTGTCTCTTCCCCATAATCCTGTAGAATGTAAGTCCGCAAGGACAGGGTCCTCTCCCTTCTGTACCAGTCTGTCATTGTAAATTTGTTTACTGTAAATTATATCTATAGCTCTGTACGTAACCCCTTTCTCATGTACAGCACGATGGAATGGTGCTATATAAATATTAATAATAATTATGTATGCCAGCCTTGGAGCTACAGCTATTTGGTGTCAGCACTGAATCTGCTACTTCTGTTTCTGTATCCTCTGCGGTGTGAAGCTTGGCAGCGGAGCCTGGAGCTAAGTTGCTTGATTATATACCTTGTCTGTCTCACACTTGTCACAATACCCTGTGTTTGTACTATCTGAAGTGGTGAGGCTGGCGTCCTTGCTGGCAAGTGCATTAGCCAGAGTTTAGTGAGGTGATGGCTAGGGACTAGCCACGAGACGGCAGCAGGTGGAAGGACCTGCATAGGGCGTTAGGGGAGCTTAGTGAAAGGCACTCAGTTAGGAGGTGCCACATACCTCGTTCCCTAATATTAAGGTATTCCTCCCCCTTTTCCCATTCCAGTTGTTGGTGTTTGTTGTGTTGACCCTTGTGGTCGTGACAATATTCCTTTAAATAGTGAATTAAAAGTTATATTTTAACAGTCTTTAGATAGGGAATTTTGTTGCCAATTTGTCAAACTTTCTCTGTTCACAATAACAGTAAAGCTAAGTGAACACATTGTAGAATTGCAGTGGAAATTTCCACAGCAATTCCGCAACTCCTGCCACGGGTATATCGCATGCGGAATTGGCATGCGTATTCTCGCTAAACACTAGGGTTTTGCAAGTGTAATTAGCTTGCAGAATCCTAGCGTCTTACATGCGATCTGTAGCATTGCTTGGAAAACTGATTAACAGGTTGCTCACACTTGTCAAACATAGTGTTTGACAAGTGTGACCAACTTTTTACTATTGATGCTGCCTATGCAGCATCAATAGTAAAAAGATAGAATGTTAAAAATAATAAATCATGATATTCTCAACTTTCGGCTTCCCCGACAGCCTTTCCCGCTCCTCGCGATGCTCCAGTCCCAGTAATGCTTTGCGGCATGACCCCAGATGACGTAGCGGTCTCGCGAGACCGCACGTCATCACAGGTCATTTTCGCAAAGCATTATTGGGAACGGGAGCGTCGGGAGGAGTGGGAAAGCTGCGAGAATATCACGATTTTTTATTTTAATTATTTTTTTTAACAATTATATGGTTCCAAGGGTCTGGAGGAGAGTCTCCTCTCCTCCACCCTGGGTACCAACCGCACATGATGGGCATAGCCACATGCGGGAAGTAAGCGGATTAATGCATTCCTATGTGTGCAGAATCACCGCGATTCCGCACTTTAATGAACCTGCTGCATTTTTTTCCGGACTGCAATTCAGCTGCGGAAAAAAACGCAGCATGTGCACAAAAAATGCGGAATGCATTCTAAAAATAGGATGCTTAACCCCTTTCTGCCATTGGACGTACTATTCCGTCCATGTGGGGTGGGCCCTAATTCCCAAGGACGGAATAGTACGTCCAGCACGATCGGCCGCGCTCACGGGGGATTTTTTGCGCAGGGTTGACGAACTGTTTATTGAGGGTGATACTCTGATGGCTTCAGCAGATGTGGAGTCATTATATACAAACATCAAACATACCGATGGTATATCGTCTGTGAAATTTTTTCTAGACATGTCATCCTTGTCTATTGGAATTCGTACACTTCTGCTAGAGTTGTTAGAATTCACCCTCACGCACAACTTTTTTGTCTTCAAGGGGTGCTTCTACCTTCAGCTCCAGGGGACCGCCATGGGGGCGTGTTATGATCCCAATGGCAGAGGATCTCAGAGATTACAGCAAAGTCTGCAAACATAAATACCAGCTCATAGGGAAGTGGTAACTAGGCTGACCATATACCTGATCCTAGCACAAACAATTAACAGTAGCCGGGGAACGTACCTACGTTGATCCTAGACGTCTCGCGCCAGCCGGAGAACTAACTAACCCTGTCAGGGAAAATAAGACCTCTCTTGCCTCAAGAGGAAAGACCCCAAAGTTATAGTACAAGCCCCCAACAAATAATAACGGTGAGGTAAGAAGAAAAGACAAACGTAAGAATGAACTAGATTTTAGCAAAGAGAGGCCCACTAACTAATAGCAGAATATAGTAAGATGACTTATATGGTCAGCAAAAAACCCTACAAAAAATATCCACGCTGAATATCCAAGAACCCCCGAACCGACTAACGGTGAGGGGGGAGAATATCAGCCCCCTAGAGCTTCCAGTGATATCAGGAATCACATTTTGTGCAAGCTGGACAAAAATAGGAACAATGCAAATAAACAAAAATAAGAAAGCAGGACTTAGCTTATCTTGCAAGGAACCAGGACCTGAAGACAGGAGCAAACAGAAATGAACTGATTACAACAATGCCAGGCACTGGACTGAGAATCCAGGAAGTTTAAATAGCAACACCCCAGGCCTAACGAACCAGGTGAGTACCAACCTGGGAAAAGACAATCCAAGTGCCAAACCACTAGTGACCACAAGAGCGAGCCAAGAAGTATAGTTCACAACAGTACCCCCCCTTTAAGGAGGGGTCACCGAACCCTCACCAAGACCACCAGTGCGATCAGGATGAGCAGCGTGGAAGGCACGAACCAAATCGGCCGCATGAACATCAGAGGCGACCACCCAGGAATTATCCTCCTGACCATAGCCCTTCCATTTGACCAAATACTGAAGCCTCCGTCTAGAGAGACGAGAATCCAAGATCTTCTCCACCACGTACTCCAACTCGCCCTCAACCAACACCGGAGCAGGAGGCTCAACAGCAGGAACCACAGGCACAACGTACCGCCGCAACAAAGACCTATGGAACACGTTGTGAATGGCAAACGACACCGGAAGATCCAAACGAAAAGAAACCGGGTTAAGAACTTCCAAAATTTTATAAGGACCAGTAAAGCAAGGCTTAAACTTAGGAGAGGAAACCTTCAGAGGGACATACCGAGAAGACAACCAAACCAACTCCCCAACACGAAGTCGGGGACCCACACCGCGGCGGCGGTTGGCAAAACGCCGAGCCTTCTCAACTTCAAGTTGTCCACCACATGACTCCAAATCCGCTGCAACCTATCCACCACGGAATCCACCCCAGGACAGTCAGAAGACTCAACATGACCCGAGGAAAAACGAGGATGAAAACCAGAGTTGCAGAAGAATGGCGAAACCAAAGTAGCGGAACTAGCCCGATTATTAAGGGCAAACTCAGCCAATGGCAAGAAGGTCACCCAATCATCCTGGTCCGCAGAAACAAAACATCTCAAATAAGCCTCCAGTGTCTGATTAGTTCGCTCCGTTTGGCCATTAGTCTGAGGATGAAAGGCAGATGAAAACGACAAATCAATGCCCATTTTAGCACAAAAAGATCGCCAGAATCTGGACACAAACTGGGATCCTCTGTCGGACACGATATTCTCAGGAATGCCGTGTAAACGAACCACATTCTGAAAAAACAAAGGAACCAGATCGGAAGAGGAAGGCAACTTAGGCAAGGGCACCAAATGGACCATCTTGGAAAAACGATCACACACCACCCAGATGACAGACATACCTTGAGACACCGGAAGATCAGAAATGAAATCCATGGAAATGTGTGTCCAAGGCCTCTTCGGGACGGGCAAGGGCAAAAGCAACCCGCTAGCACGAGAACAACAAGGCTTAGCCCGAGCACAAGTCCCACAGGACTGCACAAATGACCGCACATCCCGTGACAAGGTAGGCCACCAAAAGGACCTAGCCACCAAATCTCGGGTACCAAAAATCCCCGGATGCCCTGCCAACACTGAGGAATGAACCTCGGAAATAACTCTGCTGGACCATTTATCAGGAACAAACAGTCTGTCGGGTGGACAAGAGTCAGGTCTACCAGCCTGAAATCTCTGCAACACACGTCGCAAATCAGGAGATATGGCCGACACGATGACTCCCTCTTTAAGAATACCAGCTGGCTCCGAGACTCCAGGAGAGTCAGTCACAAAGCTCCTAGAAAGAGCATCAGCCTTAACATTCTTCGAACCAGGCAGGTACGAGACCACAAAGTCAAAACGAGAGAAAAACAATGACCAACGAGCCTGTCTAGGATTCAGGCGCTTAGCAGACTCGAGATACATCAGATTTTTGTGATCAGTCAAGACCACCACACGATGCTTAGCACCCTCGAGTCAATGACGCCACTCCTCAAATGCCCACTTCATGGCCAACAACTCCCGATTACCAACATCATAGTTCCGCTCAGCAGGCGAAAACTTCCTAGAGAAAAAAGCACATGGTCTCATCACAGAGTAACCAGAGCCTCTCTGCGACAAAACAGCCCCAGCACCAATCTCAGAAGCATCCACTTCAACCTGAAAGGGAAGTGAGACATCAGGCTGGCACAAAACAGGCGCCGAAGTAAACCGGCGCTTCAGCTCCTGGAAGGCCTCCACGGCTGCAGGAGCCCAATTAGCCACATCAGAACCTTTCTTGGTCATATCCGTCAAAGGTTTAACAACGCTAGAAAAGTTAGCGATAAAACGACGGTAGAAATTAGCAAACCCCAAGAACTTCTGAAGACTCTTAACAGACGTGGGTTGAGTCCAATCATGAATAGCTCGGACCTTGACTGGGTCCATCTCCACAGCAGAAGGGGAGAAAATAAAACCCAAAAAGGAAACCTTCTGCACTCCAAAGAGACACTTTGAGCCCTTCACAAACAAAGCATTATCACGCAAAACCTGAAACACCATCCTGACCTGCTTTACATGAGAATCCCAATCATCAGAAAAAAACAGAATATCATCCAGATAAACAATCATAAATTTATCTAGATACTTCCGGAAGATATCATGCATAAAGGACTGAAACACTGAAGGAGCATTAGAGAGCCCAAAGGGCATCACCAAGTACTCAAAATGACCTTCGGGCGTATTAAATGCAGTTTTCCATTCATCTCCCTGCCTAATGCGCACAAGGTTGTACGCACCAAGAAGATCTATCTTGGTGAACCACTTGGCACCCTTAATCCGAGCAAACAAGTCCGACAATAGTGGCAAAGGATACTGAAACTTAACAGTGATTTTATTCAGAAGCCGATAGTCTATACAAGGTCTCAAAGACCCGTCTTTTTTGGCCACAAAAAAGAATCCCGCACCAAGAGGGGAAGAGGATGGACGAATATGCCCCTTCTCCAAAGACTCCTTGACATAAGAACGCATCGCGGCATGCTCGGGTACAGACAAATTAAATAATCGTCCCTTAGGAAATTTACTACCAGGAATCAAATCTATAGCGCAGTCACAGTCCCTATGAGGAGGAAGAGCACTGGACCTGGACTCACTGAATACATCCTGATAGTCACACAAATACTCAGGAACTTCTGAAGGAGTAGAGGAAGCAATAGACACCGGCGGAGAATCGCAATGAATTCCCTGACAACCCCAACTCGACACAGACATAGCCTTCCAATCCAAAACTGGATTATGGGTCTGTAACCATGGCAGACCTAAAACGACCAAATCATTCATTTTATGCAGAACAAGAAAACGAATCACCTCCCGATGTTCAGGAGTCATGCACATGGTCACTTGTGTCCAATACTGCGGTTTATTTTCCGCCAGTGGCGTAGCATCAATTCCTCTGAGAGGAATAGGAATCTTTAAAGGCTCCAGGACAAAACCACAGCGCTTAGCAAACGACAAGTCCATAAGACTCAGGGCAGCACCTGAATCCACAAACGCCATAACAGGGTAGGAAGACAATGAGCAAATTAAAGTCACAGACAAAATAAATTTAGGCTGCAAATTACCAATGGTGACAGGACTGACAACCTTTGTTAGGCGTTTAGAGCATGCTGATATAACATGTGTAGAATCACCACAGTAAAAACACAGCCCATTCTGACGTCTATGATTTTGTCGTTCGGTTCTAGTCAGGATTCTATCACATTGCATTGAGACAGGTGTCCATTCAGACAACACCACCAGAGGATTAGCGGATTTGCGCTCCCGCAAACGCCGATCAATCTGAATAGCCAGCACCATAGAATCATTCAGACTTGTAGGAATTGGGAAACCCACCATCACATTCTTAATGGCTTCAGAAAGGCCATTTCTGAAATTTGCGGCCAGAGCACATTCATTCCATTGAGTAAGCACGGACCATTTCCGAAATTTTTGGCAATACACTTCAGCTTCATCCTGGCCCTGAGAGATAGCCAGTAGAGCTTTTTCTGCCTGAATTTCAAGATTAGGCTCCTCATAAAGCAATCCGAGCGCCAGAAAAAACGCATCAACATCCGCCAATGCCGGATCTCCTGGCGCAAACGAGAAAGCCCAATCCTGAGGGTCGCCACGCAAGAAGGAGATAACAATTTTAACTTGCTGAGCTGAATCTCCAGACGAACGAGGTTTCAAAGATAGAAACAATTTACAATTATTCCTAAAATTCCTAAATTTAAATCGATCTCCAGAGAACAGCTCAGGAATAGGTATCTTAGGCTCTGACATAGGACTGCTAACAACAAAATCCTGAATGCCCTGCACTCGTGCAGCAAGCTGATCCACACTAGTAATCAAGGTCTGAACATTCATGTCTGCAGCAAAGCTTCAAGCCACTCAGAGACAAAGGGGAAGAAGAAAAAAAAAACAAAAAAACTCAGAACTTCTTTTCTTTTAATCCCGCTTCAGCAATTCACTCTTAGGCCTGGCATACTGTTATGATCCCAATGGCAGAGGATCTCAGAGATTACAGCAAAGTCTGCAAACATAAATACCAGCTCATAGGGAAGTGGTAACTAGGCTGACCATATACCTGATCCTAGCACAAACAATTAACAGTAGCCGGGGAACGTACCTACGTTGATCCTAGACGTCTCGCGCCAGCCGGAGAACTAACTAACCCTGTCAGGGAAAATAAGACCTCTCTTGCCTCAAGAGGAAAGATCCCAAAGTTATAGTACAAGCCCCCAACAAATAATAACGGTGAGGTAAGAAGAAAAGACAAACGTAAGAATGAACTAGATTTTAGCAAAGAGAGGCCCACTAACTAATAGCAGAATATAGTAAGATGACTTATATGGTCAGCAAAAAACCCTACAAAAAATATCCACGCTGAATATCCAAGAACCCCCGAACCGACTAACGGTGAGGGGGGAGAATATCAGCCCCCTAGAGCTTCCAGCGATATCAGGAATCACATTTTGTGCAAGCTGGACAAAAATAGGAACAATGCAAATAAACAAAAATAAGAAAGCAGGACTTAGCTTATCTTGCAAGGAACCAGGACCTGAAGACAGGAGCAAACAGAAATGAACTGATTACAACGATGCCAGGCACTGGACTGAGAATCCAGGAAGTTTAAATAGCAACACCCCAGGCCTAACGAACCAGGTGAGTACCAACCTGGGAAAAGACAATCCAAGTGCCAAACCACTAGTGACCACAAGAGGGAGCCAAGAAGTATAGTTCACAACAGGGGCGGCCTTTGCGCCGTCCTATGCCGGTCTTTTCCTGGGGTTGTGGGAGAGGGACCTCTTCCTGTCCGACAGATTGGGGTCAATTGAGCGTGTCCAATTGTGGACACGCTACATTGACGATATCTTCTTTGTCTGGCAGGGCACTCCGTTCGACCTTGCGCAATTCATTGATATGGTAAATAATAACGACCGCAACATTCACTTGACGTTCTGTTCAAGTGAAGTGACTTTGGACTTTTTAGATGTGACCATAAGGAGGGATTCGTCAGGCATTCTACAGACTGATGTCTTTAGAAAAGCAACATCTACTAATACCCTCCTTCATGCCACATCTGGTCACCCTAGGCATATGATTAAGTCGGTCCCCACTGGCCAGTTCCTCCGTATCCGTAGAATTTGTTCTACGGATGCTGATTTTGAACATAGGGCGGAGGAACTTAAACAACGCCTGATATCTAGGGGCTATAGTCGCCGCATGCTTAAGAAGGCATATTATAGGGCCAAGCATTCTTCCAGACAGGAACTTCTTTATAAACAGGCACGTTTCCAGCCCTCTTCCACCAAGCAAGTAACACGCTTTGTGACTACTTTTAATTCCCAGTCCAATAGGGTTCATTCCGCTGTTTTGAACGCGTGGCCCATACTTAAAGTGGATACCACTTTAGCTAAAATCATCCCCGATAGACCGTCTATAGCATATAGACGTGGTAAAAACTTGGGTGACCTTCTAGTCTCCAGTCACTATGACAACTACCAAAAGTCAACATTTTTGGACAGATTTCCAAGGAGGGTTGGCTGTGTTCCGTGTGGTGGCTGTGTCGCCTGCCCAAACGTGGACCGTACAGATACGTTTACCAACTTTGATGGGACTAGGACCTATAAAATTAACCAGTATATTACTTGTACAACAAGATACGTGGTATACCATGCCACGTGTCCTTGTGGACTCGTATATATTGGATTAACATCAAGACAGCTCAAGGTCCGTATCAGGGAACACGTTTTGGGCATTGAGGCAGCAGCCACTCATGCGGAACCAGCCACCCTGAAAACCATTCCTCGCCATTTTAAATTATTGCATAACTGCAACAGTGCCCTGTTGAGAGTACGGGGCATAGATTGTATTAAGATCAATATACGTGGCGGTAATCTGTCCAAACGTCTTAGTCAACTGGAGGCTAGATGGATCTGGCGATTGAATACAGTTCATCCGTATGGCCTCAATGAATGTCTTTCCTTTGCTCCCTTCCTTTGAATCGGCTGTTTATATTGGGTAAACGTAGTCTGCGGATCTATACATGGTTCTTTTATTTTATGTGTGTTTTTTTAATATTTTGCTTTTTACCTTGTAGCACCATTACGCCATCTGTCATGTCATCTATCTGCAATGGGTATTTTCTCCGTCCATTCATGGGTTCGTCGCGGGATTCATCTTAGCAACCAAACGTGTACCAAATCTTGGAACATTTACCATCATGTTCCTCTATGCATATAATAAATTGATGTTTCTGTATTTCTGAGTATATATAGTATATTATTATAGGTAGTCTTGTTTGCTTTTTGTTATATACGTATCTTTATACACCATATTGCCATTTGTTACTTGTGCATATTATTGTATTGCATGTATTATTATTTATTATATTGTCATTCATTATTTGCATATTGGTGTATTTATATTGTACTGTCTTTTATTTTTATCTTTTCGGTGTTATCTATTATTATCTGTATGTCTTTATATCTATATATACGCATACTGCCTCTTTTTATGTGATATATTACTCTGGGCAGTCTCCAGATATATATTTATGTGCACAGATAATTATTTTCATTGGTTGCCCGGCCCTTTTTATATATGGCACTCTTTCCCTTCTTAAACATGGCCGTTATTGCGTTTCCGGTCCCATTACCATCACATTACCCTGTACCCTGTAGTTTTCTTCTCTAACATGGCCGTGGGTTCATTTCCGGATATGCGCAGTAGTTATCTTCCCCTTTCTTCTTACTTCCGGGTCGCGGTCTGGCGCCGGATTGCATGGGCCCGTGCTTTCCGGCGCCGGTCTGGGCGCCCGCCTGCTTTAGTCTTTCTGCGCATTGGCTGTTCACGACGCCCTGGGACTATATAAACTACGTGCGGTGATTACATGACACGCCCCCTGAGGAAGGACATCTCCGAAACGCGCGTTTGGGTGGGTTTTGGAGTGTACGGTCTCCCTCTGCCATCAGCCTATCAGGTATTTCACTGGATTACTTCTGTGACTATGTGCCATTTGGTTTTACATCTCTGCGGACTTTGTTTGTTACTTTGTTGTTATTTAATACCATTATGAGGTTCGCAGGGGCTATTGTTGCCCTTTCTTTGAAATACACTGTATTTGGCTGCTGATGTGATGGAGTTCCTGCACTCTGTGTGTTCTATGTATTTTGCAAACAGATTTTAACCCACTACTAGTTCTTTATCCTTGTTTTGTATATTTTATATTTAATAAAGATTTTGGCATGATTTTTGGACTTTGTTGCACCAATTTTTTGTGGCTTTGCATACACAGACAGGTATGTATAGCCAGACTGAATTTATGTTTGTTTACATGAGATTGCTCGTGTAGACAGTGTAGCTCCTTGGCACAGGTAATGTATTGCTGTCTAGTAATATATTTGCTTGTGTCTCATGATGCGTTCATCAAACGTCTGTAGATCAAAACATCCACAGATGAACCATATGCTCATACCTAAAGCACACAATGAAATGTAGATCTACATGAGTCTATGTATATATTTATTGGAGTGTCAACATTTCTGACAACTCATTAGGAGCAATTCTAAAGCATAATTTATTTATTACATTTTCACTTTGCTACAAAGACATTTACAAGAATTTAACATAGAAGTAGAGTTGAGCAAAGTGAACAGTAGGACCCCGATCCAGTCCATGAATGCCGATACACAGCCCTGTGAACTTTCTCCTACCTGCCGAGATTCCTCCCATGCTTCACACCGTAAAGATGATGTTGTGTTGGGCCTCCTAATCAGTAGAAGCGCCAATGATGTCGTAAGGTAGAAGGACATTTACACAGGGCTCTAGTCTAGTCTAGTGAGGTGGCCGCAGGACCAGGGTCATACAGTTCTTTTTGCTCAACTCTGCTTATATAGTCTGTATAAAGTGTAATGTTAGGCTGGGTTTAGATGATGCAGGTCACTTTTGCACATTAATTCAATGCGTCTTTACCGAAAACATAATAAACAGTGTTTGAACATGTTAACTTCGCCTTAGAGAATCTAGCCAAGCACAGCAAACTGATCATAATCATCTTACTTTGATTTCAGCTGAACTGAATATTGTCATATTTTGATGATCTACCCAATGTCTACTAGTTTTAATTTTGGAATAAATTTCTACTGTTTCCTTATATTGAACCCGACAAGGTCATTGTTTACATGGGGCTGAGAAGTTCTTTTGGGATAAGATCTGAGAACATGCAGAAGACTCATGCAGAAGACTTTTACTAAATGCACATTTAGGCAGGCTGATACTCGGAGAACAAGTGTCCATAAAATTGCTATTTCCCAATTGTCTGCCCATGTATACATGCCATCCAAAGTATGCACAAAATAATTGTTTGTCTGGAGATTGGCATAAACATCATCGTTGTCGGCGACACACCACCTCATGTATGGAGACAAAACAATCGTATCAATAATGTTGCTGAGCGGCGGAGTGCTCCTTAAAAATGACAGTTATGGCCGGCATCATGGCCACTCCACTGGCCTGAACTGTGTGCTCTCTCGAGCGGCAAGCAAGGACAGCATAGTCGCTGATGCATTGAACAAAGCAAGAACATTGAAGCTGGCTGGGTGCAGCAATCTGGCCAGCTTTAAAGCATTGCTTGCAAGCTAAGAATGTATTCGTTTCCCGTTAATCTGGTAGTGTAGACCGGCTGCCAATTACCCAATGAACTAGCTCGAACCTGGTTAAAAATCATTGTTCTTGGCAGCACATCATCCTGTGTACACAGGACATGTTGCTGAGAACAATGACAGTCTATACGCACAGAACGATCTATTGATGATCATTCTGTGCAAATAGGATGTGTACCAGCCTGTCTAAACTTGGTATTAAACTACCACAATTGTTAAACATGAATTTCCGACTGTCCCTCTAGCCAGCACAGTCCAGTCTTTTGGGTCACAGTATTTACAATATAGGTTACTTATATTTAGTATTTGTTTATACCCATTAATAGACCTATTTTTTTCCCTTGTCTTACGTTGCCACAATTGGCAAACATGTAGCCGATTGTGGGTTGTTTAACAACGCCAGTGTAAATGAGCCTAAAGGAAAAGAAATAGTAGATATGCGGGATTGGTCTTGTCAAACTAATCTGATCAGCTTCTATGAAGAAGTAAGTTCCAGACTGGACCAGGGTAATGCCGTAGATGTCCTCTATTTGGACTTTTCAAAGGTATTTGACACAGTGCTACATGAAAGGTTTGGACATAAAATGAGAGCAATGGAACTGTGGAAAAACATGTGTCGTTGGGTTAACATCTACCTCACTGATGGAAAACAGAGGTTAATATTGGAACACACTCGGACTGAGTTACAGTTAACAGCGGAGCACCAGAGGGGTCTGTATTGGGCTCTCTTCTTTTTAACATGTGTATTTATGGCTTTGTAGAGGACATTTAGAGTAAAATCAAATGTCAAAATCTGTAGATGATACTAAACTCTACAAAGATAATTTCATATAATTAATGTAAGCTGGAGTTTTAGGCTTAGAAATGACAATTAAATGTTAATGTAGATAAATGTAAAATCATACACTTGAGGAAATAAAAACACTGGCTAAAACTGTCACTGAAAAGACTTGAGTATATGGGGTATATGGGCAGACAGTAACCTCTAAGTTAGTGACCAGTGTCAGGCAGCTGCTGCCAAGGCAAATAAAATAATGGGATGCATTAAAAGAACTATAGATGTTCATGGCAAGAACATAGTTTTGCCTCTATACAAGTCATTAGTGAGGCCACCCTTAGAACATTGTGTACAATTTTGGACTCCAGTGTATAAGAAGGACATAGCTAAACTAGAGCGGGTGCAGAGAACAGCAACCAAGGTTATTAAGGGAATTAGTTGATTACAATATCAAGAAAGGTTATCAAAGTTTGGGATTTCAGTTTGGGAAAAATGAAGGCTTAGGGGCAATCTTATTACAATGTACAAATATATGACGGGACAGTATAGGTATCTTTCTAATGATTTGTTTACACCTAGGATTTCAATGATGACAAGGGGCATCCTCCAAGTCTAGAGCAAAGAAGGTTTAATAATCATCATAAACAACATTTTTTTTACAGCTGGAGTAGTGAGATTATGGAACTCTCTGCCACATAATGTTGTAATGGCTGATTCATTAAAAAGGTCAAGGAGTCTTTCTTGAAAAATATAATGTATAGGTTATGGTTATTAGATTCTCTGGTGGGACATTGATCCAGAGAACTAGTCTTATTACCATATGTGGGGTTGGGAAGGAATTATTCCCTTAAAGGGAATTTGTCAGCAAGTTTTTGCTACCTAACATGAGTAGATTGCAATGTAGGCAAAGAGAAGTTGAATCCAACGATGCATCACTTAGCTTACGGGGTGCAGCCGTTCTGACACAATCAGAGATCTTAGCTGCAGCATGAAACAGAGCTGAAAAACTTGCCACAACCCCTCCTCTTCCCCCTGGGCCACACCAGGCTCTCTGTGTACATAGCTATGGACAGTGAGCTGCTTATCACAGAAGGGGCGGAGTCAGACCAGGAGGCACCAGCTTCTGAAGTCCAGACAATGATAATCACAAGGTGATAAAACCTTCAGTATACGTAAACAACAGCACACAGCTAGACATGTGACACATCATTGAATTTTGTGTTTTAACCCCTACCTCATGCTATCCTCAGATAACATAGCAAATATCTGCTGACAGATTCCCTTTAATATGAAGCAATTAGCGTCTACTTTCAACCTTAAAATGATGGAACTATAAATCCAATGAGACCTGATTGCTAACAATCATAATGGCTATAACGTACTTATTGATAGTCTTTCACAAGGTGTCTGGCCAACAGCAAATTTGACCACAGACATTGGTGGAAAGCTAGCCTATCTCCACATCTAACACCAATGACAAAGTCTCAACATGTGTCTTCAAAGAAGGTTCATCAGGGGAACATAGAAATATCACAATATGCATAAAGCAGAAATGGTACTGGCAGGAAATGTAACATGATAACCACTTTCTGATTCTCTGCCATCTGGTATTGGACATTGTGGGATATCCAGCACATCAAACTGAATGGCCAAAACACCCTAACTTTTGCTCCCCCTTAGGGGCCCTTGCCACACAGCATGCTGGGAACACCTCGCAAGCCATTAAAATCTGGTCTTCTTGACAAAGTCGCTCAGTTCCTTGAACCTGGCCATTTTTCCTGTTTCCAACACATCATATTTGGAAACTTCCTGCTTACTTGCTGTCTAATAAATCCCACAGCTTGACAGGTTTCATTACAAAGAGATCATCAATATTATTCACTTCAGTGGTTTTAATGATACTGTATGTGTGATCACTGATCAGTGTATATATCTTCCAGTGTGCCTGAACCACCGACAATCATGTGATGTGTCGTACAGTGTGCCATATGGAACCAAACTGCAGCATCTAATGAGGACCCCATAGTTCAGTGTGAACTCAAATCCAAGTTTTCCCGAAAAGCTTTGGAAAGAATCTGTATTAATAGTCAGTTCTCTTTTCAGGTAGACTCCACATCTAGAAATATCTGAATATCGCCATATTTTGATAGTATAAATGGCTCCATCCAAATGCATTATCAGTATACGTGATATGGATCCTTGTGCATGAGACACAATATTTTATCTGGTGCTTCCATCTATAAAATGACACCTACCATTCATAGCAGAACATTTGTATACTTATATATTCTACCTGATCAGCTAATAAAGTAAATGTTGGACATTTTGCCCCATGATGACCATTCTGTTCTGAAGAGCATCTGCCTCATCTGAGGTTCACACTCGATACCAGGTGTCAGAGGCTTGAGCCCTTCATCTGCAGAGCAGTACACTATCCTTCAGGTGCCTTGTCTCCTCCAAGTGACTGCCGCCTTTCCCACACTATTCCATATCTGGTAGATTTCCATCATTCTCCAATGTGCGCTGTCACCATGCTGCTTTCTGTCATTCTCTCTGCTCGGTCTACGCCGGCTGCCATTATTTTCACTCTACATATGAATACGTGTATTATTCTGTTTTGCAAGCCATTTGTGTCTTTCTGTGTCTCTTTTTTTGCTCTCTCCTCCTCCCCCTCTCTCCTTTCCCCCCTCTGGTACAGATAGCAGGCTCTCCTGATTGCAATGCAGGAGTTGGCGTCTGCAATTTCTGGCAGGCGGTTTTAGTTGCCATGGTTTCTGTTGGTTTCTGTTGTAGTAGGCAGCAGTCCGGGTGGCCCATTACAGAAAGAGGCTGGTAAAAGGGGCTAGAGGTCAACCAATCTCAGCGTTCATCACATACCACGTCTGCCTGGCACAAGAGCCACAGATTGTGCAAATGTCAAATTGAGGAAATTAAAGTTTTATTAGCCGAGCTGGGGGTATAACAATTCATTAAAAAGTCACTGGGTCCTGCCAACACTTTCCATCGTCTCGATAGGGCACGCGATACAGAATAAAGACTATTTCTCGTCCGCTAAATAATAAGAATCATTTGACTAATCTTGGAACAATCTAAATAGTCTTACGATGCCACAAAGTAAGAGGACGCCACAGATGATGAATGCCCAGCTAATGAGCCTTGGCACAGTAGTCTACATTAACCAGTTATTGGAAATGGCTCCACAAAAATTGTTGCAAAGCTAGCCTTCAGCCGACCATGGCTGGTTACAACGTGGTAGCAATGAGACTTTAATCTTCTGTAATTTCCTATAGTTCCCAGCCACACTGCAGAATGCGAGTTTCTCGCCCAGCAGCAGCCTGCAGTGTGCTGCAGTGTATGGGCCTGGCCATGCTTCCCTTACGTTCTGCTCCATATATGGTTCTGGAGAGGAATGTGCAGAGTGGAGACAATCCTACAGGCAGAGCGGCAGAGCGTGGTCGCTCAGGCTTGATGAAGCACTGCAGTGTAGTATTGTGGGCAGTGTTTAGTCCATGAGGTGCAATGCAGTGTGCAAACTATGGAACAACAACACTGTGTGGTCAGCAATGCCACATTATCACCCTTCCTACAGAATAAGCAATGTGGAAGCCAGCTAGGAACAGGAATAATTCCCCATCGTTACAGAATAAAAGATTTTGTCCATGGCTACACATCCCCAGCACTCCTCCCACTGCTGCGTCAGGATATACAATGCAGTGTGCACATCTCAAAGGACCAACTAAAAAAAGGAAGTAACACTTAGAATAACATTCCAAATATTGAATCCCTTCTTGAGAAAATGTTACTTTCTGCATCTCCGACAAGTGCCAATTCTTTAAATAAAATGCTACCAAAAAAGTAACTTAAGGAGCGGTGACTGGAAGGAATATTTGCATCCATACGACCAAGCTTGTTTAAAGATGTAGCCCAGAGTCCTGACTGTAAGGGACCTTCTCAACCGATATTTATAGCTTCATTACTGGAATTGATCCCTAGGTATTTTATACACTTAAGAAATCTCATTAGTTTATATTATGTTTACCATTGTACTGGAGAGTCAAGTATTTTCTACTGGTGTCCTTGTAAGAATAACTTTTAGGAAAGTATATTGTTAAAAAAAAGGATAAAAGTTCTTACATGTGGGTGGAAATCAGGAGTTTGGTAGGACATGAAAAGTAGTTGGTTTAAAAGAAAACTTGTTTCTTGATCAATGTTATCTGTTAATATGTAACTTTACAAATCTGATGCATTCTGTGCATCTCTATTGTTTAAAGAGCTAATAAAGTAATATTAAAAAAAGTTCTTACAAGTCTGTACATAGTACTATAGTTGATGTAACTACCGTTGTGAATCTATCTATCTATCTAATCTATCTATCTATTATCTATCTATGTATCTATAATCTATCTGTCTATCTCGGGTCATGCTGCCAGTTGCAGTCTCAGGCTTAGGTCGCAGACCAATGTTCTATACTGCATCTTAATATTGTAGTAAAGCATATAAACATACCAGTAGCGATCAGTATTTGTAGGTTTAGTAATATCAATCATGTAATAGTAATACCGTGTCTTAATACACAGCCTTTCTTTACTTTTTACTTCTTCATATTGTTCTTAGGCTTGAATCACTAGAACTAAACTATTTCATGAAGCCTTAGAGAATGACCATTGCAGGACTACAACGGAGGAGATAAGACTCAGGGTATCCAATAATGATTATGCTAAAGATATCATTATTAACAAGAAAAGCAAAAGATATAGTTAACCAATAACCATCAGTCCCAGCACAGAATCAGAATTGATGTAGTACTTAAAAGTGGAAACTATCCTCTTCCATATTTCTATCGGTGCAAGGAAATGATGTGTCTATTGATTCTCAACTAAAGGAATAAGAAATTGTCCTCCAGCTGTAGCCTCCCATGATTGACAGGCTGAGGTGACCTCCATATGAGCTGGTAGAAATATGTTGTGTTTGGTGTTAATAGCCGCCTTTACCTGCATCTTGTGGAGTAGCCATTTATGCTATGGCGCAACCTCTGACCTGACCTGAAAGTCTGATATGACCCGAGATAACCTGGAGAGTGGTTGGTGTGGGTACATCCTTCTTACCTTGCAGTCCCCCACGCAGGATCTGACAGAATATTCCCCAGATTGCAGGTACTTCTCTAACACAAAATCAAACTCCTCGTATTTTTCCTGAGCGTGTTGATCCAGTCTCTGGTAGGCTTGGACACAGGTGCTGCACACCTCATCGTCCGTGACAGCAGCAGAGGCTGCAGGGGCCCCCATGAAGTCCTCCATCAGGTTTTCCAGGCTGCAGTTCAAGCTGTCCGGGTTGGACATGCCCAGCAGCAGGTCCAGGATGGTGTAAGTATCACAAAAAGACAGAGTGAAATTGTTAAAATAAGCCTTCAAAAAGTTCCTCTTTTGGTTGTAGGAAGTAGAGGAAGGGGAGTAGGTTCTTGAGGAGGAGGATTGGGGGGAGGAGGGGGCCGCAGACCCCCTAAGTCTTTGCAAATGCAATTTGGTGCAGGCAGTATCCAGGTGAGAAGACCTGGCACCAGTGCAGTGCGGACGATGAGCAGCAGATTTGGTCGAATTGCTTAGGAAGTTGTCCCAGCACCCCTTGCCCTCCCCGGGGAAGCTCTGGAGGGACAGCAAGCTAGAGTTGTCCAGCTCCCCCCGACTGGGCTGCTGGCTGTAGGAGAAGTTGCCTCTTGCTTTGGCCCCTGCAGAGACCAACCAGAGGTGATTAGACAGCAGGACGGTGAAGAACAAGAGAGAGGCAAGGGACAAGCGCCATCTCTGAGCCCTCTCGGAGTCGGCGCACGGTTTGTCACTGTGTCGGGGTTCCCAGCAGATCTTTAAGACGGCCTCATCTTCCCTTGGATACATCCAAGCCCCCCTGATCATATTTTAGGGGGTGGGAGAATTCGGCGGCCGGGTGCTCTCAGTCTTTCCCCACCCCCTATGTTTGTGGTGGGTTCCGTGCCACCAGCAAAATGTCACCTGCCTCCAGTGAGGGGGCCTGCAGAGAGGGACATCATCGGGGGATGGGGGACAAGGAGATGGAGGGTCAGATACAGGAAGGAGAAATGAGGATGAATTGTAGAATATTGAGGATGTGATGGAGCAATGACAGGTGGATGAAGGGATGGGAGCTCCCCTCCCCTGCCCGCCCTGCCCGGGTCACTCAGTAACAGGCCATTGCAGGAAATATTGGGAAAGCAACCAAGAAAAAAGAACCCCCCCTCCCTGTGTAAAGATTCAGCCCCGGGGCACAGAACATCAAGGAGAAGTCCACAGGGGATGCAAGGGACAAGCCGTGCACATCCCCCCACCCACCCCCCTATGGATCTACAGCAGAGCCAGGTATGGGCATCCCCTGTGCCTAGCACCTGCTGCCCATCCTGCCTGCTGATCCCGGGCTGCTTCTGCTCCTCTGCTCCTCGGAAGGTGGCTGTGCCCTCCTTATTGTTTTCTCTTCCTCTTCTGATGGGCACTGTTCTTCTGCTCCCTGGGCATCCTGCTGCTAGGACTGAATATTCCCATGCCTTCTCTTCCTCGCAGAGCACCCAGGCCGAGATCACCCAGCTGGGTCTCCTATTATTTCTATTTAATCTGTCGCCATCTTCAGCTGTGCAGAGAACACCTTGAGAAATTGATCAGAGGGGCGCAGGCACGTCAATGCGTGGCCCCGTGCTCACATGCACGTGCACTGCCTTCCCTGCCTTATGCAACTGTGGGTTTTTTTTATTATAAAAGCCGCCCCCCTCCTCCTTTTCACAGACTCTCCACCTCTTCCTTCCCCCTCCTCTCCGTTCATTCACTATGTGCAGCTTCTCATTCATCTTCTCTTCCATTCAGCTTCTTGTGTTCTAGCAGCCCTCTCCCCCTAATATTGGGTGAGACAGCCTTTACCATAACCCTGACTGCCAGCCTCTTGTCTGAGGAGCTTGCATTCTTCATGTATATGCCATATAAAGCACAATTCAGTTGTCAGAGAACTATATGATCACACCCGATCACATAGGTAATAAAAGCATAATATCATAAATGTAAAGTGGAATTGGTGCCTATTCTTGGCTACAAAAGTGGAGTCAGCGTGTGACATCTTCCAGACCTCAGCTGCCAGGTGACATGTATCCTGGTCTGCAACTAAATAATCAGTGCTCAGACACAACACATAGACAATTGGATTACTGACAGCATAATGTCCCATTTGGAACAAGTTGAATGGACCAGAGAAAAGCTGATATGTGGAATTAATTCACCGTAGCAGGACACGACTAAATAACAAGGCTGATGTCAAGCTGCCCCTCCACATTGCCTGATATTTCACTATCAATCTGAATACTTATTGAACTTATAGAAGAAACCGCTTGTTAAAGCAGATTTAGCTTTAAAGTTTTTCTTGGATTGCTGAATCAGCGAAGTCAGATGTTCCGGGGTCAATACCAAAAGAGCACGCAGTAAACCAAGGGGAAAATACGATGTCGTAAGTCACATGCCAGGGTCTGAAGATGAGAGAAATAGCAGATAAGCAAAGGGGCAATAACAAACGGGTAGTCAGAACACGGTTCAAAGGACACCAGCTGAATATCAGATACAAAGGGGCAATAACAAACGGGTAGTCAGAACATGGTCCAAAGGACAGCAGCAGAAGTTCAGAACTTACAGCACAGGGTACAGGCAAACATACCAGAGAGCACAAGCTTAGAACAAGCCTTTGACTGGCAGTGATCTGTGCCAGACAGCTCACCTAAATAGCAGAGCAATTACCAAGAACAGGGAGCACCTGTGGAAATCTCTGTACCTTTCAGTCTCAGATAGGTCAACCGAGCTGTCAATCAAAGCACTGCCAGCTCAGCACACCCAAGCACAGGATAGGATGACAGAGCTATCCATCACAGAGTCCCAGACACTCTGAGCAGAGGAATGGTGACAACTAAGAAAAGAATTTCAAAAATTTTTTAGGAATCTGCGAAGTCAAACACTATGCGATTCGATTCGTGAGGACTGGCTAAAAAAATGCTTGGTGCCATTTCGAACACTCTGAGGAATCATAGTATGGGCTAACGGCATGGCACAGGCCTCTCCATACTGACCGTCAGCTATCACTTCACATGGTCTAGTGCAGCCAATCAAGTGGACTATCACAGCCAGTATAAAAATTGATGCCCAGCCAAGTAGCGACATTACATGCTTGTACAGGGTAGGGCTAGGAGATAAAAGCATACAGCTCATTATACCTATGGATAGAAAAAGGTCGATTCAGTGCTGAAGCAGATTGAAAATGGGATCATCTCATTTGGTGAATGCTAATATAGAGATTGCAGTGATGTGTAGAGAACTGCTGTGGCTATATACTATAGTTATCCAGTGTGACTGTGGATTGATTGATTTGTGAGATACTGCAGTAACAGCACCTTAACAACAGACTCATTACTATTTTTCTCAAACTGCAAACAAGGAAGGTAAGTATCAAACCCCTTGATGCTTTTTTTGCTGCTAAAATAAAATTCTGAATCCAAGACTTGTGTGTCAAAGAAAGTGTGCTTCTTGCATTCATTGTAAGATGGGCAAGCCATTTTTTTATTTTGACATTTTACTGTGCAGGTCTGTTTTGCCTCACCTGCCTAAATTGTCAAACTGGAGATACAACCCAGCCTGTTGTTGAATTATCTTTTTTTGTCCATCATGTGAACCCTGCCTAGCATTTTTGTTTGATTTCATATTTTTCCCGGGTTGCCTAAGTTATGTGGTAACAAAGTTTTAGACACAAATTAAATTTTACAAAAATGTATTTTAAAGCAAAACGTTGTCTGTGCAATAAATGTGGGAGACGCTAGTAGCAGCAACAACACAAACATTGCTGGCAGCAACTGTCATAGCAGTAGTAATATCAAATTTCGGTTAAACTTGGCCTCATTTTACCTCTGGCAAGAATATTAATGGAGTGGAAGCATAGGAAGTAATGGAATATCTATCATATTACCCATATCAATTACAGCAGGATGATGTAGCATCTGACAGTGACACCATCAGCTTGAGTCAGTGTTTTGCCCAGTTCAGCTTCTCCACCATTATGATGCTTAGTATTGTACATAACAGGATTTCTATTCTGTCAATAACACTTGTTTCTGTTCTGTCTTATAGTCACCTAACCCACAGCACTTCAGATGCTAAGGAATATACTACAATGGAATAACTCATTCCATTTGTTTTTTTGGAAAATAACAGTCAGCCATTACATTATTCTTGGATATCATGGGGCTAGATGAGATGGAGAACACAATTTTAATGTCAAGCTGTGTTGTAAGATCAGCAAGTCGTTGTGGTAAAGGCAATGGCAGTGATACTAGCATTCTGAGCCAGGGCAAATCTCAAGGCAAGAAGCCTGGGGAGGGGATGAGGTAAGCAGGGGACAAGTAATTCAGGTTATTTACTGCAAAGAGTCAATTATCAGCCAAATTAGGGATGATAATTATTCTGATGTGGTCAAGACCTGGGAACCAGACAGGGGTCTGAGTAGGTAAAGTTAGTAGAGGATGAGGTTCAAGCTATGCTCCTCACAATCATCTTTCTAGTAACCAGATTGCACCTGCAAGTAGTGCCTTTTCACTGTCATCAGCCCCATCATCATCCTTACTTACTGCTTTCCATGCATTTCTTCTACCTCCATTGCATTGACAGTTTTCTTTTTGTGTGACCAAGAAACATGGACGATACGTAGTTGCCATTATTTGTTGCGCTAAAAAGTCATCGGTCAGGTTTTGGCACAAAATGCAAAATGTTTTCAAAAACAAAATTTTACATTTTGTGTATCAATATTTTGAAAAAAAACCTCAACTTCTTTTTCATTTTGAGTGAAATTCAATTGTACGGTTACTGCAACTGGAGTAAATTTTCCTGGGAGCACCCTGATCAGGATGTGAAAAAGGTGCAAAATTGTTCAAAAATTATCCGGCAAAAATTCTTTGAATTCCATAAGTGAATTTTCTCGAAAAAATTATCAATTTTTTCCAAAATTGTTAAGAAATGTTGGGGTCAGGGCAATATGTGTTTTACCATGAAAATCCATCTTCCCTAATTGGTGAGGTTTTTGCACAGTGAACGATTACCGACTGTATGTTTGACCAAAAACACCCTCTCCACTCTCTGCAGAGTCAACACTTCCCATGTGTGCGGACACCTTACAGCAGAGGTGTCAAACTGCATTCCTCGAGGGCCGCCAACAGGTCATGTTTTCAGGATTTCCTTGTATTGCACAGGTGATAATTTAATCACCTGCACAGAATGATTCCAGCACCTTGTGGAATGCTAAGGAAATCCTGAAAACATGACCTGTTGGCGGCCCTCGAGGAATGCAGTTTGACACCTCTGCCTTACAGGGCAGGACAGAAAAGGAAAAATTGTCACATAGGGTGAAATTGTTTGAAATTTTCAAACCAAAATTATTTCACTTCCATGGCCATAACCATAATTTGTTTAAAATTCCGAACTTCAAATTCTTTGAATTTCATAATTACAATTTTTCTTTAAAAAAAAATTAACAACTTTACAAATAGCTGAGTCAGCAGCGGCACCAATTACAACATATACTGTAAATATGACATGATGGACCGAATGGTTTATCTGCTGGTGCAACAAACGTATTCATATCAGCAGAGTTGCACTGCGTGAACAGCCATGTTAATTTGTACCTGCTCTGTGTCATTACTGTAGCACATACCCTGCGATCCAATTCCATGGATTTCTTGCTCAACATATTGGAACAGTGAAAACAAGTGACAAAGTTTGCTCTGGGTCTACTGTCATGTCCAGCCCCCAGTGTACTGTTAGAGTGGGGACTCAGTGCTGCCCTTGGCTTAGTCAAGCAGGCCAGGTTATCCTCCACCTGACATTTGTCAAAATGAATCAGGCATGGACCAAAACCAACTTTGGTTCACATACATATGTCAGTCGGCCATACCATATGCCTGTCCATTGACTGCTTTCTATGCCATTCTGCTGCTGCCAGTGCCGATGGCCCACACTCAGCAGGCATTTACCCCGTCAGTTATGCCATCTATAATGTAGCACTGCTTCTGCTGGGGCTGATGTTGCTGACAGTAAGCTGGGACACATCTCCTTGCCTGCCCTGTTCAGATTCTCTACTGTGCGACCTCTGCAGCTCCCCCTGCCAATGCACGGCCACACCAGCCACGCATGTCCTACCTACAAAGTGTGTTTTATAGTGTCTGTTTTGCTGATGCCACGGCTGCTGTTGCTTGTTCCACATTGCCACAAATCTCTTTACCTGCCTCATCCTAATTCCCTACCATGGGGCTTATTCCACTGCCATTGCAGAGCCACATCAACCACACATATCCAGGTTGCCCACTGTTTTTTTTTTCATAGTGCTAGACTTTACTGATGCTGGTAACCAAACTTTCTTGATGGTACACATAAAAAAAGAACTAGCTCCCATAATAGGGCTAATTTTTAGAAAGGTTTTATGACAAACCATTGATGACAAACAGCTAACCTATCAATGCTCTCTAAACTAGGGAATCATTTTTGGACGGCTTGAAAAAAAGCCTTTGTAATTGCTTAATCATTTTGTAAATTTTTTCACTGCTACTTGATAAGCCATTACTTCTTCACCTTTGCGCTCTCTAAATAAAAGTATAATTTTTGGATGGTTTGTCAAAAAGCTATCGCAACTTCACTTAGCAAAGAACAATACTCTTGGAATTCCCTAAACAACAACATTCGTTTCACTTCTCATGTGAAAAAGCCACCATTTCTTCTGTTTTCACTACCTATGTATGAACACCAGCAAACAGGCATCTGCCCCAAAAAGGGATATTTTTTGACCTTTTATATAATTTAGGTAGCCTACAAAGGGCAAAACCGCAATGTACAGTTACGTAAGCTGCTGTGTACTGCTGGTTACCATCTGTTTTTCTCTAGCCAGATACTGTAGGTTGAAGTCATTTGGACATTAATAAGACTGTATTTACATTACAGAGTTCAAAAACAGGTTCAATACACAACTATTAGACCACTGAGGCTGTAAGCCTTAATGTATGTATGGCTTTAACTCATAATCATCAACATTAACAGAAATAAAAACTTTAAATAGATCACTTTGTTTGTAATGACTCTATATAATATATGAGTTTCAATTTTTGTACTGAAGAACTGAAATAAATTAACTTTTTGATTATATTCTAATTTTGTGAGAAACACCTGTATAAGCTCAGTGGCCACCAGAACTTAGGCAGGAAATTGTGTTATCCCAGAAATAAACAGCTGCGAGCCCCTGCTGTTTTGTCTGCATGCTCACTTATCTTAATTGATTTATGCCCTCTGACCAGGAGCAGTGGTAAGTGCCAACCATGAACTGGAGAGCTCTGCAGGGTCAGACACAGCCGTTATGTTGTACATAGCAGGAGCTCATGTATAAGATTATCTCAGCACAGGAACATTTTTTTAACACATCCACTTGTGGAAGTGCTACTTATTATTCCAAGATCTGTTGATTAAAATGAACTTTGACCATATTGATGATATTCTAATTTTGTGAGATGCACCTGTTTGTCACTGACTTGATTTATAATGAGCTCACAGGACTGTTGATGCAGCATAAACACTCACTTCTATGATAAAACAATCAGACATTTTTTTTACCTTAGAAAGTAGTTGCTATAACCTTATCATAAGTGACTTTTTCTTCACCCCTTGCCAGGAGCAGTGGTATGTGCCGACCATGAACTGAAGCAGCTCTGCATGGGTGGACACAGCCATTACACAGTACACAGGAGGGGCACAGTTATAAGATTATCTCAGCACAGGAACATTTTTTAACACATAACTAAAGGGAGCTCATATTGTCTTTCTTTGACCCTATGGTATTGTCTTTTGAGCCCTTTTTTCTGGGTTGTTTATTTACAGGGAAGGAGCATTGTCTTGGTTACCTGATGTTGACTGTTTAATTTCCGTCCAGAAATTAATATACTGGATATAAAGTAGTGATTGTGAGCAGCACTTTTTAATTTCTTGTTAGCAATGTAATAAAATACCACTCGATTTAGATGTTCCCTAGACAAAAATTGCTGCTTACATATAATAATAGTTCATATTTAAAGCCAATTTAAAAGAGTTTTAGACCATCTTTCAGCCCAGCAATAAGAGTAAAGGTACTAAGGAAGGAGCTGTCCTCTGAGAGGTGCTGAAATTAGTTCTCCCTTCAGATGTCTCTGCACTCCGCTCACAGTCCAAGGAGCAGACACAGAGCACAGAGGTGGCGCTTGAAGAATTAAGAGGTTAAAAAGCAACAAGGGATCAGCACATTTTAAAAACCATCATATCTAGTCCCTTTTTTAATGGACAAGTACCATTCGGCTATAGTCTGCTGATTGTACAAAAATTGTGTGTTTAGCCAACTATCAGACATAGTGCATTTTTTAAATTTTATTTTAGAATTATTGCTAGTGATGAGCAAATATACTTGTTACTCGAGATTTCCCGAGCACGCTCGGGTGACCTCCGAGTATTTTTTAGTACTCGGAGATTTCGTTTTCATCGCCTCAGCTGAATAATTTACAGCTATTAGCCAGGCTAAGTACATGTGGGGGTTGCCTGGTTGCTAGGAAACCCCCACATGTACTTATGCTGGCTAGTAGCTGTAAAACATCCAGCTGCGGCGAAGAAAACTAAATCTCCGAGCACTAAAAAATACTCAGAGGACACCCGAGCGTGCTCGGGAAATCTCAAGTAACGAGTATATTCACTCATCACTAATTATTGCTTAAAATCAATAGAGGTGAACAGGTCCTTCAAAATTCAAATTCACCAACTTCATCAAATGGCCACTAAAAATTTGACTAGCCGTGAATAAATTCACAAGAATTTCAATACTGGAAAGCTTGTAATTGCATGGAAAATACACATTGGGGACAGGATAGAGAATCTCCCTGACCATAAGAGCTTACCCTATACAGAAGAGAGAGACTTACCCAGTGACTCTGGAAATAGAAAAGCCGTACAAATCAGGGCTGTGGAGTCGGAAAGCTATACATCCACCTGTGACTCCTCAATTTCCCCGACTATCCCATACATGACTCACTACTGAGCATGTACATAAAGCGCAGCGCAGATTCATCTCAACTAAAAGCCCAGATCCTTAGATCAAGAACAGAACAGACATTTATAGGACATTTCATAACTTCGCCAAAACATTTACAGCACATCCTACATTCTACTACTGCACCCAATTTATTATATATTTTAGGAGTCCTAGTTGTGCCATTTCATACTGACTCTGACTCCACCAAAATGGAGTCCGAATCCACAACCCTGGTACAAACTGTGCTCCGCTGGGAACCGCTGATCAGTGATGGTCCCAGTGCTGCTCACCACTATACAAGGTATGATAATCTGATGTCATAGCTGCAGGGCATTTGATGTTTCCGCAGCATGGGAAATGGTGCCAGAAACGTTTTTGAGGTTTATTTGCAACTTGTGAATAAAATCGCAAAATGGTCTAATTTGCTTGAAATCGCAAATTTCTGGAAATTCAGCCTGAACTCAATCCTCTGCGGTCAATTCACATCTCTATTAATCAACCAAAATCTGAAATCTATGAGGATTTTGTTATGAGGAACAGCTCTGCTATACCATTGCAATTTTGGACTATAAAGCAGGACCAACACAACATTATATGGCTTTTTAAAAGCTGCACTAGTATGGTTTTAGTTATATAGTGATAGTGATTACTGCAGAAAATGAACCCTTTATTGTTTGTGTGTATTATAAATACTCTTAGCGAGTCATCTGGGTGGAGTCAGTGACCTCAGTAGTCACACCATTCTAATTGTGTGCACTGCTGAGTACTGCTTCTCATGCATACATAGTAAGCTTGTTTTATTTGCATTCTGTTTCCAGGTGCATGAGCACCGAGGCAAGTACGCAAGTCTTGGGGTAATTAATTATTCAACTCTAGCTCCAAAAAAGTTGGGACTTGGTGTAAAAGGAAACAAGAATGCACATAGACATTTTGTCATTTGATTATTTTTTTTACCCATTTTAAAATTGCAAAAAAAGTTGGGAAAGTTAACGACTGGTTGGAAAAGTGAGTGGTACTAATGAAAAACAGCTGGAGTGTAAATTTTCAACTACATGATTGTGTTGAAAAGGAGCATGTTAGAGAGGCAGAGTCTCTCAAAAGAAAAGATGGTCAGAGGTTGACTCATCTCTGAACTACTGCATGTAAAAATTGTTCAAAAATTTCAGAAAAAGATCCCACAATCTACAGTACATAATATAAAAAGATTCATCTATTTTGGACAAATCAATGTGCACAAGGGAACAGGATGACAATCAATATTGGATGCTCACGATCTATTGGCTGTGATGCAGTGACTAATGTTACAGCCAGGGGCGCTGTATGTGCTCCTCAGGATACACATGGAGGCATATCTGTAATGATGCTGATAATGAAACAGTGTCCGGCATGATTGTAAATGGCTGGTATGTGTCGCAGAGGGAGTCTGCGCTGTAAGTCTGTAGTATTGTTGTTCTGGGACCTGTAGTCCCACAAGTATTTGCATAGATAAAGGGAGGCTTGCAGGGTTGGTTGGAGAGCTGGGTGGAACAGACTAACCACACACTCCTCCCACCTATGGGGGTGGTTACATAATGTGACCATGGTGTGGTCACATGGTTGAGAGTGTATGGATCTGTTTGGTCCACGTGCAAGGTGCTGGAATTCTATGTGTTGGGAGTGATATCTCCCTGAATAGCACGTGGTGGGGCTTTGGCACTGAGTGGCCTGTGTGTTGGACGGTCCCAGCTGGGAACGGACATCCTGAAGAGCGCATGGAGAGGCCATGTACCTACAGAGCCTGGGACAGCTTCTGTGTTGGCGAAGCCAGGACTGACAAGGCGTCAGCGTAGAAGCAGAGCTCCTGGAACGTAACCCCAGAAAAGGGGGGTTGTAATATACGGCAGAGAGGTTTATCTGCTACATAAACAGACTGGTGGTCATGATATGTTTGTGGATGTAATGAAATGGACTTTATGTTATGTGGTTTATGCGGAGTTAATAAACCAAATAGACTGTTTATGTGAGAAACTGTGCCTGAGTGCTTTAATCCCATTGCCAAGCGAGTGTCCCCCAACCCACTCAGGTAGCGCTATCTCACATATGGTGCTAGACTGCTGTAACTTGGCGGGGTTATGAAGTTTGCTGTGGATCGGCGGATCCATGAAGCTTACAAGTCTGGCTGTAACTCAGCAGGGTTGCAAAGTCTTGCTGTGGATCGGTGGGTCCACAAAGTCTGCATTGTGGAGCCGTGCAGAGCCTTGTGGAGAGTAGCTGCAGGTGCAGCCAAAGGTTCTGCAGCAGCAGGAGCTGCAGTTGCAGCAGCAGCGGCTTGTGATCAGCACCCAGAGGTACCGGCGGTTTGTGGCTGCAGCAGGAGCTGTGGTAGCGCTAGCAGGAGCTGGTGAGGTGTCGTGAGAGGACAGTGGTCCAGGTCATATAAACTCTTAAAGGGCAAGTAGAAGCCCACAGAGACATAAGTGTACTGTGGAAACTGAGGCCTGAGAGTGCCGTGGGGGAGTCCAAGGGGTGTACCCCAGAGTGGGGTGGAGTCCCTAAAGGGGGTGGTGTCCCAATAAGGGAGCAGTGACCCAAACAGGGATGTCCCCCATCCTCAGTCTATTGTAGTTATTTCCCTGTAGTCTTGTGTAATGTATAAATGTCCCTGAAGCCGCTCCGGCGGTACCTGAACCGTTTCCCCAGACGAGAACCTATCCCTCGATTCCATATTGTCTGGACTGTCTATCAGTCTCTGAATCCTGCCTGTCAGTGGCTCTGGTCTTGTGTCCCCCATTCACTGAACCTGACCCTTGAGGTCGGCAGGTTGCTGCTTAGCTACAACCCTCTTGGGCAAGCCCAGCCCCGAGGCAAGGTGGGTCCACAAACCACATGAGCCAACTGCGAGTGTGACAAACTGGTCTCCACACGTCCAAAATGTTTACAGATGGTTGTGAAAAGAGAAGAGAATGCTAAACAATGGTAGATATGTCCCTGCCCCAACCATTTTGAGATGTGTTGCTGCCATCAATTTCTAAATGAGGTTTGTCTTTTAAACAAAATGGAAAAATGTCTAACTTTCAACTTCTATCCTGTGTTCTTTGTCCTGTTGTGAAGAAAATATGGCTGCAATCATTGTATTCCTGTTTTCTTTGGATTTTACACAGCGTCCCACATTTTTGGAGTTGGAGTTATACTACACCGTGCACACAATTGTAGGCTATTTTTGTGCAGTAATAATTTTAGCCATCATAAAAAACAGCATTAAATCTAATAAAGCATGTTGAATGTGGTGCGACTTGTTTTTCCCTTCAACATGAGACACAAAGCACAGAGAAGCTGTCTAGTGAGTGAGATGCTGAGGCATTTCTTCTCCTGCAACATCTGTAAACTGTTAATAACACGTATTAAATATGTAAAAGTTCTTGTTTCAATAAAAACTATCTATATGTAAGATAATGTAGTTATTATTGGGGAAGAAATTTGTTCTGGCTTCCTGTCAGTAATCACTACAATCAACCTTGATCCAGCATATATAATATAGATGTTAGGTTTGCTCACACTAAAGAGAGACAAGGCATTAAGAAGTCTTGCCTACACCTACACTGCATATACTGTACATTGCATTATACATGGTGTTATTATGTTACAAGGAGCATGCAGCCTCCAGAGTCTCCTTCCCAGAACATTTAGAAGAAGTGACAGGTCTGAAACCATTCACGTGTGCCTTGATTATACCAGTAATGTGATGCTTAGACCTGAAGAAGAGGCATGATTAACATAGGAGTCAAGAAGAGTTTTCTTTTTATTGACTTTAGGTTTGCTGATTAAAGGTACCGTCACACTGAGCAACTTTCCAACGAGAGCGACAGCGATCCGTGAAGTTGCAGCGTCCTGGATAGCGATCTCGTTGTGTTTGAAACGCAGCAGTGATCAGGATCCTGCTGTGACATCGCTGGTCGGAGCTAGAAGTCCAGAACTTTATTTTGTCGCTGGATCACCCGCTGTCATCGCTGGATCGGTGTGTGTGACACCGATCCAGCGATGTGTTCGCTTGTAATCAGGGTAAACATCATGTTACTAAGCGCAGGGCCGCGCTTAGTAACCCGATGTTTACCCTGGTTACCATTGTAAATGTAAAAAAAAAAAAAACAGTACATACTCACCTTCTGATGTCTGTCACGTCCCCCATCGGCGGCTTCCCGCACTGACTGTGAGCGCCGGCCGAAAAGTAAAAGCAGAGCACAGCGGTGACGTCACCGCAGTGCTGTGCTTTACGGCCGGCACTGACACAGTCAGTGCGGGAAGCTGACGGCGGGGGACGTGACAGACACCGTAATGTAAGTATGTAGTGGGGTTTTTTTTTACATTTACAATGGTAACCAGGGTAAACATCGGGTTACTAAGCGCGGCCCTGCGCTTAGTAACCCGATGTTTACCCTGGTTACCCGGGGACTTCGGCATCGTTGGTCGCTGGAGAGCTGTCTGTGTGACAGCTCTCCAGCGACCACACAACGACTTACCAACGATCACGGCCAGGTCGTATCGCTGGTCGTGATCGTTGGTAAATCGTTTACTGTAACGGTACCTTAAGATTCTTTCTAGTAATACGGGCTGTGCCTGTTTAATTGTTACTAAGCCAATACTATACTTGTTAACTCTTGTATGTAGTCTCCTAGAAATAGGTTATTTCTGTAGGTATATCTAAATGTTTCACATGTGGTGAGACTTGGCTAAACAATTGAAGATGAAACCAGTGCTAGATACCCAACAGAAGGAATTGTTCTAACATGTCTATAAGGTGGGTGATCCAAAACAGCCAATACTAATGTAAGAGGGTGGTGCTGTTATGGACAGTAAGGAACACGCTATCACTTTAAGAGACTGCACCCCTTTGTCTGGTGTGTTGGAATGTTCTGCTTCTCCCCTGCAAGAGACTTTGTGAATGAACTGGACTGTGCAGAGGCTGGGGGTAGAGCCTGCCTGAACAGGATGTGTGAGCTGAAGCTGCTGCAGAGAGAACTTTGTGCTGTTTTTCTGCGAGAGGACCCACAGCCTGTAACAGAGTGGACTTGTGAAATTTGACAGACTTTTCCAGGTGCAGCGAGAGTGGCTGTTCTGTGTGAGTGTGAGAAGCCACGAAAATACCGAGAAAGGGATTTACAGTTTCCAGGAGCACCTCCAGGACCCAGAAGCAAGGAGAAGACCACGTTTCACGGAGCTGGCAGTAAGCCATGCGCACCACGGTACTAGACTGTTGGGGGCCCCCCGGGACTGCATCTGAGTCCCCAACATCACTGTGAGTTTGTTCCTGTTTTGTGCACATATTAGTTCCTAGTGTAGGCTTCAATAGTCAGTACACGGGAGCCGTGTGGCCTGCTGAGTAAAGGCCAGGGAGGTTATACGTAGAGTAGCATCATTATTTGTTTATTGTTTGCATTTACTTGTGTGACGTATGTTGATTCTGTAATAGTTGGAGCATCGTGCTATTTTACGGACAAGCTAAAGAATATAACGCTTGTAAATTATGTTTTGCCATTGCATTCCCCTGTTTGCATCTTCCTCATCCACTTCATTCCTTGCCTTCCAATAAATCTACCCTTTGTTGTTTGCACCTCATCTTGTGTACAGTAGTCTTCCTTCACCGTGGTGGTCCCCCGGCCATCGCTTCACTAACAGTCATAGCGGGCATAAAGGGAAACATATTACACCGTTACTGGTGGTAAACCATGTGGTATAAAAGTTTAACATGAAGATTTCAGGATATATTACTATCAGAATACTACAACATTGTTGCATGCACACCACTCAGCATATGAGGCGATACAATGGAACATGAGTTCTTGTTGGAATCCTGGGGAAATCTTACTCAGGGCGAGCATTAATTATAATTCTTCACAGTAGAGGGGAGGTAACGGTTTACAGGCAGACAGCTATGACACAGTTCTGAGCTGAAGTCAATCCCAGAGTTTTATTCAGGCTTCTTTTCATCACACAGAATAGCTTTTCTTCATGCAATATTTCATCAACATATATGAAAGTATCTTTACAGATAACTTCTCTTCACACACAGTGTCTTAACTTAAGTAGAACTGTACCTTGGTCATGCAGTGAGGTGGAGGGAAGGGGGATGAGCCCAGTGCTGTAGCTCTCTCATTTATATCTTGAGGTAATAAAGATACTCCTGGCTGTCCTGACTGTTTCTATTATTACAGCAATCGCTTCCCAGGAATAACTGGTCTATACAGCTTATCTGATTTCAGTCTGACAGGAGACTCTCTAGGACACGCCTTACTCTTGGATGTCTAGGACGCAAAAACAACTTTCCCAGTATCCTCGGGGGCTGAGCTAACCATTCCCTGTCTGCAATAATCATTTTAACCCCCTATGGTTTCTGGATGATTCTAAATCAACAGTTCAGCTTCAATCTGTCACAGCATACTATGGGATGATAAGGCCATAGACTGGATGAAGTGGTTGACCACAACCTTCAATAGCCGAGGAGCAAATACTCTGTAGGTAATTTCTATATGTCAGAGTGTTCCCTGTCTGGCACTACTTCTTTCCTTCTGATCTTCTTTAGAAATTATTTCACTTTACCTTTGAAAACATTGGCAGCCTGGTTAAGTTACTGTCACCTGCTGTACCTTGACCTGCTCTGTTCACCACTCCATTTTGTTATTTTTATTAATCATTTTATAGACTGAATACTATAATTCTCTCCTCAAAAAAGGGAATACTAGATGACTTGTGAGTTATTGGTATGGCTCCTTGAAAATGCTCACATATGCGTTGTATGTGAGAGGAGTATTCCTGCCATCACACACTGGCAGCCCACCTGTGGAGTATGATGTTTCCCCTCTATGAATGGCTGTCTTTTTTAAAGTGTATTGTGCCTGATTGTGTAAATGGGATTATAAAATAGTCATCTAATCAATAGATTATAAAATAGTCATCCACCAATCAGAGTTGTGTTTTCAGCCTTGGTTGATGACCTATCAGGTGTCAGCACTTAGCAAGAGAGGAAGAGGCAGTTGTGCGTGAGGATGAGATAGGAGAACAGGGATCAAGCTGCCCCCTGGACCCCCTGCATATTGTGGCCCTGACTACAGAGTTACAATTGGGATACTGGTCCAGATTGCTGATGTATCCTATTCTGAGAAATAGGAGGACTGGACTAAATGTGCATTCCACATTGATCACACTGCCTAGTCATGAAAACAAAATTCTTATGGTTGTCATGGCTACGTAAAATAAGTAAAAGCTGCTGATTGAATAAATAAATGTTCTCCTATCTTAGCAATGGCATCACAACTACTGTTGTATGAGTCTCTGAGGGGCAACCCCTGAACCCACTATGAGCACACAGACTGTCCCCATAATGTCTTTCCAGGAAATCTTTGATAGACTTTTTTTGAGAACTTGTTAGGCTACGTTCACATTTGCGTTGTGCGCCGCAGCGTCGGCGCCGCAACGCACAACGCAAACAAAAACGCAGCAAAACGCATGCACAACGCTGCGTTTTGCGCCGCATGCGTCCTTTTTTTGATTGATTTTGGACGCAGCAAAAATGCAACTTGCTGCGTCCTCTGCGCCCGGACGCGGGCGCCGCAGGGACGCGTGCGGCGCAAAACGCAAGTGCGACGCATGTCCATGCGCCCCCATGTTAAATATAGGGGCGCATGACGCATGCGGCGACACTGCGGCGCCCGACGCTGCGGCGCAGACCGCAAATGTGAACGTAGACTTAGGTGGATTTCCCACCTGAGAGGTGAAAATGCTAATAGTAAAGTCATGCCTCCAGAAACTATACAGCTGAATAACAGGTGTTGGAGATGCAACAAGCCTGGACATCTAGCCAAAGAATCTAGGATCCCAGAGGGCCACAGAGATCATACAGTTCTCATCACAGGAAAATAAACCACTGCTTAGCGTCAAGACATGGGAGCCCTTGTTAAAGAATCCATAAGGTTTTCAAGGTGCTGTTTATTGGAACAAGCTATTTTTTGGGAATGATCAGAGGTTACAAAGAAGCTTTTGCATGAGCCAGCAGGCATAATGATGGGAATAGTGAAATGGTTAAATACCTGCTAGGAATATGATTTAATCAAGCATATTGGCTCCAATGAGGATGTGTTTGTCCACCGGACTGCTTTAAAATGCTAACCTTGTGGTCTAAAAAAGGGGACAAAGTGTAGCTTATTTTGGTGGAGGAAGAAAATGGTGATTGAGCTGCCTGTGTCAGAAGTCCTGGTGGGTCCTCAATTAAGGCTTGTCCCATGTGCTTTTCCAGGCCATAAAGAGTCAATGCAACCAATAGTTGCCATACAAGCTGCTGCAGAAGTTGACAATTCTAGTCTACAGGTGACCACTGTAAACCTGCCCTTTCCTTTACCTTTGATATATGGTAAATTGTTTTCACTTCTGGAAGAGGTGCTGCCCCTGGTGATATTAAGCTGGTGATTGCATGGGTATAGCGCTATGTTTTATTTCTATTCACTGATCATCCTTTGTAAAATTCTTACTTTTCAAAGAGATTCTGCAGCAGCCAAAGCAATACCTCAACTGTTGTAGTACTACTGCCTGGGGCTTCTATCTTTTAAATAACCACAAAACACCTAGGTATTTTCTAATATTCTCTTAAGTTTATAGTGGGAATGCTTTATCTTACACAAGATACATAAGTCATCCGATGTGTTGTAGCAAAATAGGGAAAATATCGGAAATAGAATGTTCTAGGTTAGCAAGCAGCTGATGATGTAAGGGCTCCAGAAATGAATTATTGTTAAGGGTTCATGGAGGTAACTGCAGCTGATATCACTGGGGTTTTCTGTGTGTTGTGTCTCTGCCAAACACATAAATCACACAGCACTATAGCCAACCATCTGAAACAAGCAGGATACCTATGGGACAAAAGCAAAATATGGGCAAACTGACGGTGCAGTCCTGAGCTTTCCAGAATAGTATCCAGTGGAAATATATTTATCTATAACATAGTCCCAGTCTGTCTCTGATATAAGCTAAATTTCATCCCTTGTTAATGCACGCAGGCCCCTTCCCTAGATTGGAGTCTCTATTAGTGATGAGTAGTGATGAGCGAATATACTTGTTGCTCGGGTTTTCCAGAGCACGCTCGGGTGACCTCCGAGTATTTGTTAGTGTTCGGAGATTTAGTTTTCATCACGGCAGCTGAATGATTTACAGCTATTAGCCAGGCTGAGTACATGTGGGGGGTTGCCTGGTTGCTAGGGAATCCCCACATGTAATCAAGCTGGCTAATAGCTGTAAATCATGCTGCTGAGGCGATGAAAACGTAATCTCCGAGCAGTCATAAATACTCGGAGGTCACCCGAGCGTGCTCGGGAAAACCCGAGCAACAAGTACACTCGCTCATCACTAGTCTCTATTACTAATATTACCCTCTTTGGAGGAAATCAAGATATAGTACTACTCATATTTCCAATAATACCGCCATATAACAAGTATAATATTGTAATATAAGGTTGAAGGGGTTGGCCATAAATAAGCATTTCACTAAATACCTTGCTATACCAAATCCTCCCGTAATCTGAGCTGCTCTTCTAGTCACATGATCTATGTCTGAGAATCATCGGCTTTGTAATTTTCACAATGGATAATAGGTGAAAACCGACCCGTTAATTCGATATGCAATTTCTCCTGAACTCGATGATACCCCATATGTGGTCAAAGACTTCTGTTTGGGCACTAGGCAGGGCGCGCTGTTTGTCTGGAATAGATTGTGAAAGCCATGTCAGATTTGTAGAGCCCGTGACATGCAAAAACAGCAGAAACCCCACACAAGTGACCCTATTTTGGAAACTAGACCCCACAAGAAATTCATCTAGGGGTGTACCGAGCATTTTTAACCCCTTAATGACCAGGGGGTTTTTTGGTTTTGGATTTTCATTTTTGCTTCCTTTCTTCCCAGAGCCATAACTTTTTTTTTATCTTTTGGTCAAAATGGCCATGTGAGGGCTTGTTTTTTTGCGCAATGAGTTGTACTTTGAAGGACCCCATTGGTTTTACCATGTCGTGTACTGGAAAACGGGAAAAAAAATTCCAACTGCGGTGAAATTGAAAAAAAAATGCAATTCCACACTTTGGCATTTTTACTAGGTTCACTAAATGCTAAAACTGACCTGCCATTATGATTCTCCGTAGCATCTCCACTTTTCGTGATCTGGGGTCGGGTGAGGGCTTATTTTTTGTGCACCGAGCTGACGTTTTTATTGATACCATTTTGATGCAGATCCGATCTTTTGATCACCCGTTATTACATTTTAATGCAATATTGCAGTGACCAAAAAAACGTAATTCTGGCGTTTTTACTTTTTTTCTCGCTACACCGTTTAGCGATCAGGTTAATCCTTTTTTTTAATTGATAACTCAGCGATACCAAATATATGTATGTTTGATTTTTTTTTTATATTATTTTGAATGGGGCGAAAGGGGGGTGATTTGAACTTTTATATATTTTTTATTTTTTATATGTTTAAGAACTTTTTTTTAACTTTTGGCATGCTTCTCCATGGGAGATTAGAAGCTGCCATAGCTCGATCGGCTCTGCTACATAGAGACGATGCTCAGATCACCTGTATGTAGTAGAATTTCTCACTTGCTATGAGCGCCGACCACCAGGTGGTGCTCATAGCAAGCTGGCAGTGACAACCATAGAGGACTCCAGGAGACCTCTGGATGTCATGTCAACCCACAGGTGACCCGCGATCACGTGATGGGGGTCACCGGTGGGCAGATTTCTGGCACACTTGCCGGAAATGCATGTTACATGCTGCTGTCAGCGTTTGAAAGCAGCATTTAACGGGTTAATAGCCGCAGGCGGATCGCGATTCCACCCGTGACTGTTCCGGGCACATGTCAGCTGTTCAAAACAGCTGAAATGCATCAGGAAAGATGTGGGCTCACCGCCGGAGCCCACATCAAAGGGAGGGAGTCCGACATCGGCATACTATTATGTCCAACGTCGGAAAGGGGTTAATCTATAAATGATTCACAAAGCTTTATACAATTTAGATGTGAGAACAAAAATTTTTCTTTTCCACTAAAATACTGTTTTAGCACCAAATTTATAATTTACACTATAGGTATTGAGACAAAGTGGACCCCACAATTTGTTATGCAATTTCTCCCGAATGTGGCAGTACCCCATATGTGGTTATACACTAACTAGATGGTGGCCTGATTCTAACGCATCGGGTATTCTAGAATATGTATGTAGTTTATTTATGAAGATTTCAGAATAATGCAATGAATACACAGGATTCGGCCGGCTGGGCGCGACCAATTAGCGAAGCGTGGTTCAAATACCATGCCAATTCGCGGCCGGACTGCGTCTGTCGCTGATTTTTCACGGCCGGCCGGGCGCGACCAATCAGTGAAGCCAGGGCCAGCTCCAGGTTTTTGAGGGCCCCGGGCAAAAGAGTCTTACAGCCCACGTAGCATATAACACAGCCCACATAGTATATAGCACAGCCACGTAGTATATAGCACAGCCAGGTAGTATATAGCAGTTACATAGTGTATAACACAGCCACGTAGTACATAGCACAGCCACGTAGTATATTGCACAGCCACGTAGTATATTTTACAGCCACGTAGTATATAGCACAGCCACGTAGAATATAGCACAGCCCACGCAGTATATAACACAGCCGACGTAGTATATAGCACAGCCCACGCAGTATATAACACAGCCCACATAGTATATAGCACAGCCCACGTAGTATATAGCACAGCCGGAAGCGAAAAATCAGCGACAGATGCAGTCCGGCCGGGCGCGACCAATCAGTGAAGCCATGGCCAGCTCCAGGTTTTTGAGGGCCCCGGGCGAAAGTCTCACAGCCCACGTAGCATATAACACAGCCCACGTAGTATATAGCACAGCCACGTAGTACACTGTGTTCCAAATTATTATGCAAATAATATTTCCTCATATTTTCTCTAAATTACCTATCTGAATTGCAGTCATTGTTATTTTCCAGTCATCTACTATTCTAGTATAATTGCAATGTTTTGGAACAAACTGCCTATGAAAATAGTATCTTTTTTTTAAAAATAAACACTTAAAATGCATGTTCCAAATTATTATGCACAGCAGAGTTTTCAACGTTTTTTTTTTATTTTGAACAAAAAAATTGTCAATTGTGAAGTTATAAGCATTATCAGCTTATTACAAAATGAAATCAAACAGTTTTCAAGTGAAAACTTTATTCTAGGTGATGTTACATTTGCACATAGGACCCCTTGTTAGAAAGAAGCTTCTGAACTCTCTCGTCCATTGAATTTGCCAGTTTTTGGATGGTTTCTGCTTCAATAGTTTTGCATGTGGACAGAATACCCTCCCAGAGCTGTTGCTTAGATGTGAACTGCCTCCCGCCATCATAGACACTCCTTTTGATGATGCTCCAGAGGTTCTCAATGGGGTTGAGGTCCGGGGAAGATGGTGGCCACACCATAAGTTTGTCCTCTTTTATGCCCATAGCAGCCAGAGATGCAGATGTGTTTTTTGCAGAATGAGATGGTGCATTATCATGCATGAAAATGATCTTGCTGCGGAAAGCACGGTTCTTCCTCTTGAACAATGGCAGGAAGTGTTGTTTTAGAAACTCCACATAGATTATGGAGTTCATCTTTACCCCTTCAGGGATCATAAAGGGGCCGACAATCTCTCTCCCCATGATTCCAGCCCAAAATATTACTCCACCTCCTCCTTGTTGGCGCCTTAGCCGTGTTTTCATGGGGTGTCCATCAACCAACCATCCTCCACTCCATCCATCTGGACCATCGAGCGTTGCACGGCACTCATCGGTGAACAAAACAGTATGGAAGTCAGTCTTCATGTATTGTTTGGCCCACTGTTTGGCCGTTTCTGCTTGTGTGTAGTGAATAGAGGTGGTCGACAGAATGGCTTACGCACCTCTGAAGGACCCTGCATCTCGTTGTTCTGGGGACGTTGGAGGAACCAGCAGCTTCAAAAACTTGTCTGCTGCTATGACAAGGCATTTTTGCAGCTACTCTTTTAACCTTACGCAATTGCCTGTTGGAAAGAGTCCTCAATTTTTCCTTATCAGCACGCACACGTGTGTGCTGCTAATCAGCCACATACTTCTTGATTGTGCGATGATCACGATGAAGTGTCTTGGCAATGTTGATTGTAGTCATGCCTTGACCTAAATACTCCACAATTTGTTGCTTCTCAGCAGCCGACACATCCTTTTTCTTTCCCATTTTGGCAAAAAATGTAGGCTGCTTAATAATGTGGAACAGCCTTCTTAAGTAGTCTTGCCTTTATTTGGACACACCTGCCAAACTAATTTGCACAGGTATCTGCAATTGCTTTTAGTGATATAAAGAGCCCTGACACACATCACCATCTATGAGTTTAAATGACAAACAAAAAAATTCTAACCTTATCACTCATAAACTCTTTGTGCATAATAATTTGGAACACAGTGTATATAGCACAGCTACATAGTATATAACACAGCCATGTAGTACATAGCACAGCCACGTAGTATATTGCACAGCCCAGTAGTATATTGTACAGCTATGTAGTATATAGCACAGCCACATATATAGCACAGTCCATGCAGTATATAACACAGCCGACATAGTATATAGCACAGCCCATGCAGTATATAACACAGCCCACGCAGTATATAACACAGCCCACGTAGTATATAGCACAGCCCACTCAGTATATAACACAGCCCACACAGTATATAACACAGCCCACATAGCATATAGCACAGCCCACGTAGTATATAGCACAGCCCACGTAGTATATAGCACAGCCCACGCAGTATATAACACAGCCCATGTAGTATATAGCACAGCCCAAGCAGTATATAACACAGCCCACTGTTATGGACCTGGTGGTTAGGAGCACCCGAAATGACCTGATGGTTAAAATGGAAAACCTGGGACAAGCTCTGAGGAAGTGGTAACTCTACTGACCGCAATCCCTAATCCTATCACACACACTAGAAATAGTCGTGGAGCGTACCTAACTCTCCCTAGACGCCTCTTCACAGCCTAAGAGCTAACTACCCCTAAAGATAGAAATAGCAGCCTACCTTGCCTCAGAGAAATTCCCCAAAGTAAAGGTAGCCCCCCACAAATATTGACTGTGAGTTAAGAGGAAAGTAACAAACACAGGAATGAAACAGATTTTAGCAAAGGAGGCCGAATCTTCTCTAGAAAGACAGAGGATAGGAAAGGGAACTATGCGGTCAGTATTAAAAACTACACAAACCACGCAGAGTGTGCAAAAAGACCTCCACACCGACTCACGGTGTGGAGGTGCAGCTCTGCACCCCCAGAGCTTCCAGCTAGCAAGGAAATATCATAATAGCAAGCTGGACTGGAAACATAACATGTACTGAGAAATATATTCAAAAACCAATGAACAGCAAATGAACTAGCGAGGACTTAGCTTCTGCTGGAGTAGACAGGTCATCTGAGAAATCCAAGAGAGATCTGAACCAGTACTGAGACATTGACAGCTGGCATGGACTAACGACCTGGGCAGAGTTAAATAGGGAAGCCAGCAGCCGCAATAAACGAGGGCAGCTGAGAAAGCCAAGCTCAAAGATCAGCAGTTCCACTCAAAGCCACCAGAGGGTGTCCAAGGACAGAACTCACCAAAGTACCATTCACGACCACAGGAGGGAGCCCGAGAGCGGAATTCACAACAGTACCCCCCCCCTTGAGGAGGGGTCACCGAACCCTCACCAGAGCCCCCCAGCAGATCAGGACGAGCCAAATGAAAGGCACGAACCAAATCGGCAGCATGGACATCGGAGGCAACAACCCAGGAATTATCCTCCTGACCATAGCCCTTCCATTTAACCAGGTACTGAAGCTTCTGTCTCGAAATACGAGAATCTAAAATCTTCTCCACCACATACTCCAACTCCCCCTCAACCAACACCGGAGCAGGAGGGTCAACGGAAGGAACCATAGGCGCCACATATCTCCGCAACAACGACCTATGGAACACATTATGGATGGCAAAAGAAGCTGGAAGGGCCAAACGAAACGACACAGGATTGATAATTTCAGAAATCTTATAAGGACCAATGAAACGAGGCTTGAACTTAGGAGAAGAAACCTTCATAGGAACATAACGAGAAGACAACCAAACCAAATCCCCAACACGAAGTCGGGGACCAACACAGCGACGGCGGTTAGCAAAACGTTGCGCCTTCTCCTGAGACAACGTCAAATTGTCCACCACGTGAGTCCAAATTTGCTGCAAGCTGTCCACTACAGAATCCACACCAGGACAGTCAGAAGGCTCAACCTGCCCTGAAGAAAAACGAGGATGAAAACCAGAATTACAAAAAAAAGGCGAAACCAAAGTAGCAGAACTAGCCCGATTATTAAGGGCGAACTCGGCCAATGGCAAGAAGGTCACCCAATCATCCTGATCAGCAGAGACAAAGCATCTCAGATAGGTCTCCAAGGTCTGATGAGTTAGTTCGGTTTGGCCATTTGTCTGAGGATGGAACGCTGAAGAAAAAGACAAATCAATGCCCATCTTAGCACAAAAGGACCGCCAAAACCTAGAAACAAACTGGGAACCTCTGTCCGACACAATGTTCTCCGGAATGCCATGCAAATGAACCACATGCTGAAAAAATAATGGAACCAAATCAGAGGAGGAAGGCAATTTAGGCAAGGGTACCAAATGGACCATCTTAGAAAACCGATCACAAACCACCCAGATGACAGACATCCTTTGAGAGACAAGAAGATCAGAAATAAAATCCATGGAAATATGCATCCAGGGCCTCTTCGGGACAGGCAAAGGCAAAAGCAACCCACTGGCACGAGAACAGCAAGGTTTGGCCCGAGCACAAGTCCCACAGGACTGCACAAAAGAACGCACATCCCGTGACAAGGAAGGCCACCAAAAGGACCTAGCAACCAAATCTCTGGTACCAAAAATCCCAGGATGACCAGCCAATACTGAACAATGAACCTCAGAAATAACCCTACTAGTCCATCTATCAGGGACAAACAGTTTCTCCACTGGACAGCGGTCAGGTCTATCAGCCTGAAACTCCTGCAGCACCCGCCGCAAATCAGGGGAGATGGCAGACAAAATCACCCCCTCTTTGAGAATACCAGCCGGCTCAGAGACTCCCGGAGAATCAGGCAAAAAACTCCTAGAAAGGGCATCAGCCTTCACATTCTTAGATCCCGGAAGGTATGAGACCACAAAATCGAAACGGGAGAAAAACAGTGACCATCGAGCCTGTCTAGGATTCAACCGCTTGGCGGACTCGAGGTAAGTCAGATTCTTGTGATCAGTCAGGACCACCACGCGATGTTTGGCTCCCTCAAGCCAATGTCGCCACTCCTCGAATGCCCACTTCATAGCCAACAACTCCCGATTGCCGACATCATAATTACGCTCAGCAGGCGAAAACTTTCTAGAAAAGAAAGCACACGGCTTCATCAAAGAGCCATCAGAACTTCTCTGAGACAAAACAGCCCCTGCCCCAATCTCAGAAGCATCAACCTCGACCTGAAAAGGGAGCAAAACATCTGGCTGATGCAACACAGGGGCCGAAGTAAAACGACGTTTAAGCTCCTGAAAAGCCTCAACGGCCGCAGGGGACCAGTTCACCACATCAGCGCCTTTCTTCGTCAAATCAGTCAAAAGCTTAACCACACTAGAAAAATTAGCGATGGAGCGACGGTAAAAATTAGCAAAGCCCAGGAACTTCTGAAGACTCTTCACAGATGTAGGTTGAGTCCAATCATAAATGGCCTGAACTTTAACAGGGTCCATCTCGATAGTAGAAGGAGAAAAAATGAAGCCCAAAAAGGAAACCTTCTGAACTCCAAAGAGGCATTTAGACCCCTTCACAAACAACGCATTAGCACGAAGGACCTGGAACACCATCCTGACCTGCCTCACATGGGACTCCCAATCATCCGAAAAGACCAAAATATCATCCAAATATACAATCATGAACCTATCCAGATACTTCCGGAAGATGTCGTGCATAAAGGACTGAAACACAGATGGGGCATTAGAAAGCCCGAATGGCATCACCAGGTACTCAAAATGGCTCTCGGGCGTATTAAATGCTGTTTTCCATTCATCGCCCTGTTTAATACGCACAAGATTATACGCCCCTCGAAGGTCAATCTTGGTAAACCAACTAGCCCCCTTAATCCGAGCAAACAAATCAGACAACAGAGGACAAGGGTACTGAAATTTGACCATGATTTTATTGAGAAGGCGGTAATCTATACAGGGTCTCAGAGAGCCATCCTTCTTGGCCACAAAAAAGAACCCTGCTCCCAACGGTGACGAAGACGGGCGAATATGTCCTTTCTCCAAGGACTCCTTTACATAACTCCGCATAGCGGAATGTTCTGGCACAGATAAATTAAACAGTCGGCCCTTAGGGAACTTACTACCAGAAATCAAATTAATAGCGCAATCACAGTCCCTATGAGGAGGTAGGGCACTGGACTTGGGCTCATCAAATACATCCTGGTAATCCGACAAAAACTCAGGAACTTCAGAAGGAGTGGAAGAAGAAATTGACATCAAAGGAACATCACTATGTATCCCCTGACAACCCCAACTAGACACAGACATTGATTTCCAATCCAGTACTGGATTATGAACCTGTAACCATGGCAAACCCAACACGACAACATCATGCAAATTATGCAACACCAAAAAGCGAATATTTTCCTGATGTGCGGGGGCCATGCACATGGTCAGCTGAGTCCAGTACTGAGGTTTATTCTTGGCCAATGGCGTAGCGTCAATCCCCCTTAAGGGAATAGGAATCTGCAAAGGCTCCAAGAAAAAAACACAGCGCCTAGCAAACTCCAAGTCCATCAAATTCAGAGCAGTGCCCGAATCCACAAATGCCATAACAGAGTAGGATGACAATGAGCAAATCAGGGTAACAGATAAGAGAAATTTAGGCTGCACAGTACTAATGGTGACAGACCTAGCAAACCTCTTAGTGCGCTTAGGACAATCAGAGATAGTATGAGAAGAGTCACCACAGTAAAAACACAGCCCATTCTGACGTCTGTGTTCTTGCCGTTCAGCTCTGGTCAAAGTCCTATCACATTGCATAGGCTCAGGCCTCTGCTCAGAGGACACCACCAAATGGTGCACAACTTTGCGCTCGCGCAAACGCCGGTCAATCTGAATGGCCAAAGACATTGATTCATTCAGACCAGCAGGCGTGGGGAACCCCACCATAACATCTTTAAGGGCTTCAGAAAGACCCTTTCTGAAAATTGCTGCCAGGGCACACTCCTTCCATTGTGTAAGCACAGACCACTTTCTAAACTTCTGGCAATATACTTCTGCCTCATCCTGACCCTGACATAGAGTCAGCAAGATCTTTTCTGCCTGATCCACAGAATTAGGTTCGTCATAAAGCAATCCAAGCGCTAGAAAAAATGCATCTACATTAAGCAATGCAGGATTTCCTGGCTCAAGGGAGAATGCCCAGTCCTGCGGGTCACCACGCAACAAAGAAATAACAATCTTTACTTGCTGAATGGGGTCACCAGAGGAGCGGGGTTTCAGAGCAAGAAACAGTCTGCAATTATTTTTGAAATTCAAAAATGTAGATCTATCCCCAGAAAACAAATCAGGAATTGGAATTCTAGGCTCTAACATCAGATTCTCAACTACATAATCTTGAATACTCTGTACCCTGACAGCGAGTTGATCCACACAAGAGGACAAACCCTGAATATCCATATCTACACCTGAGTCCTGAACCACCCAGGGGTTAAGGGGAAAAGAAAGACAAAACAAGCAGCAAAGAAAAAAAAATTGACTCAGAACTTCTCTTTTCCCTCTTTTGAGATGCATTAACACTTTGTAGGCCAGCTGTACTGTTATGGACCTGGTGGTTAGGAGCACCCGAAATGACCTGATGGTTAAAATGGAAAACCTGGGACAAGCTCTGAGGAAGTGGTAACTCTACTGACCGCAATCCCTAATCCTATCACACACACTAGAAATAGCCGTGGAGCGTACCTAACTCTCCCTAGACGCCTCTTCACAGCCTAAGAGCTAACTACCCCTAAAGATAGAAATAGCAGCCTACCTTGCCTCAGAGAAATTCCCCAAAGTAAAGGTAGCCCCCCACAAATATTGACTGTGAGTTAAGAGGAAAGTAACAAACACAGGAATGAAACAGATTTTAGCAAAGGAGGCCGAATCTTCTCTAGAAAGACAGAGGATAGGAAAGGGAACTATGCGGTCAGTATTAAAAACTACACAAACCACGCAGAGTGTGCAAAAAGACCTCCACACCGACTCACGGTGTGGAGGTGCAGCTCTGCACCCCCAGAGCTTCCAGCTAGCAAGGAAATATCATAATAGCAAGCTGGACTGGAAACATAACATGTACTGAGAAATATATTCAAAAACCAATGAACAGCAAATGAACTAGCGAGGACTTAGCTTCTGCTGGAGTAGACAGGTCATCTGAGAAATCCAAGAGAGATCTGAACCAGTACTGAGACATTGACAGCTGGCATGGACTAACGACCTGGGCAGAGTTAAATAGGGAAGCCAGCAGCAGCAATAAACGAGGGCAGCTGAGAAAGCCAAGCTCAAAGATCAGCAGTTCCACTCAAAGCCACCAGAGGGTGTCCAAGGACAGAACTCACCAAAGTACCATTCATGACCACAGGAGGGAGCCCGAGAACGGAATTCACAACAGCCCACGCAGTATATAACACAACCCACGTAGCATATAGCACAGCCCACGTAGTATATAGCACAACCCACGCAGTATATAACACAGCCCACGTAGTATATAACACAGCCATGTAGTATATAGCACAGCCACATAGTATATAGCACAGCCCACGTAGTATATAGCACAGTGACATAGTATATAACACAGCCCACGCAGTATATAACACAGCCCACGCAGTATATAACAGCCCACGTAGTATATAACACAGCCCACATAGTATATAGCAATGTGGCCACCATATCCCTGTTAAAAAAATAATTCAAATAAAAAATAGTTATATACTCACCTTCCGGCGGCCCCCGGATCCAGCCCAGGCCTTTAGCGATGCTCCTCGCGATGCTCCGTTCCCAGTAATGCTTTGCGGCAATAACTCGTGATGACGTAGCGGTCTCGCTAGACCGCTACGTCATTTGGGGTCATTGCCGCAGTGCATTCTTGGGACCGGAGCATCGCGAGGAGAGGGAAAGGCTGCCACGGACGCCGGAAGGTGAGAATATAATGATTATATTATTTTTAACATTATATGTTTTTACTATTGATGCTGCATAGGCAGCATCAATAGTAAAAAGTTGGTCACACTTACAGGGTTAATGGCAGCATTAACAGACTGCGTTACACTGCGTTATGCCACGGTGAAACGCAGTCCGTTTAACAGACTGCTAAAACACTATGTGGGCTGCGGGTGCTGACTGGGGGGGAATATGGAGCGGACACTGACTGCAGGGGAGTAGGGAGCGGCCAATTCGCAGCCGGACTGTCCCTGTCGCAACGCGGGATTTTCGTGACAGACAAACAGACGGAAGTGGACCTTAGACAATTATATATATAGATGTTTGAGCACACGGCAGGGATCGGATGGTAAGGAACGCTACTTGGCTTTTATAACACATATTTCGTTCAAATAAATTGTGGGCTCCATTAGCTGAGCTCCTAAGGTGCCACAACAGCAGAAACCTCCCCAGGTGACCCCATATTGGAAACTGCACTAGAAATTAATCTAGGGGTGTAGTAAGCATTTTGAACCCATAGATGCCTCACAGAATTTTATAACATTGAGAAGTAGAAATATCCTGTAGACTGTGAGCCCTCGCGGGCAGGGTCCTCTCTCCTCCTGTACTTGTGTGTGCCTTGTTTTACTCCTGTTTATTGTACTTGTCTATATTTGCCCCGCTCACATGTAAAGCGCCATGGAATAAATGGCGCTATAAAAATGTATTATAATAATAATAATAATAATATGACATCTAAGAGGTAAAAATTAGATTTTTGTATTTGCTGCAAATTTGTAAGGTACACAAGGGTTAATAGGTGAAACTGGACGGCAGAATAAATGTGAGCCGAGCCTTATTCCGATTTTTGGGAGGTAGATTGAACATATAGACAGCAGTACAAGAATAATTCTTATTTTTATTTTTACGTGCTTCACTCTCTGGTGTGAAAAGGTGGATTTATTATGTGAGTCGGTGCAATTACAGCGATACCAGATTTATTTAATTTTTTTTAAGTTTTGCTGCTTTCACATACTGTAGTATGCTTTTTGTTTTTAGAAAAAGTAGTTTTTTGTTGCCATATTCTGAGAGCTGTAACTTTTTTATGTTTTGGCGAGCAGAGCTATATGGGGGCTTATTTCTCTCGGGATGAGTTACAGATTTTTTTGGTCCCATTTTGGGATACAGTGGGGAAAAAAGTATTTAGTCAGCGACCAAGTGTGCAGGTTCTCCCACTTAAAAAGATGAGAGAGGCCTGTAATTGATACCATTGTTAGACCACAACTATGAGAGTCAAAGTGAGAAAACAAATCCAGAAAATCACCTTGTCTGATTTGGCAAGATTTATTTTGCAAATTGTGGTGTGTAAGGAGGCTAATGGCCGTGTAAGCCAGAGATGGCTGCTCCCTGCAATGCAACCCAGAGTATTTTGCTTTAGTGCACGTGAGCACTAAGATGTCATTTAGTATACCTAGGTCTGGGTTTCAGGTAGCTGTGAGAGATGGGCGGGTCTGGCTACCCATATACCTCACCTGTGGATGTGGTTACAGCCTACATAATGAAGGGTCTTTGGTAGATGGTCTGTATCTTAGGAGATAGAAGGCCTCCTGTGGGCGTTGCTCCAGACCGAGTCTGCATGCTGGACATTGCCCCCGCCTGTGTGCCCACAGGCCTGAGGGAGCAGAGCGCCCTGGCTAAGGACAGTTTTGTGTTGTTTTGCCTGCTCTGAAGTCTTTTTACAGTTTGTTGTTACTGCTGAGTTTATGAAGGAAATAAACCTGCACGGACTTTCTAAAGAAGCACCCCTCCTGTTTTCCTCCTGCCGCACCTAAGTGAGAACGATCTCTACAGGTCGAAAATAAGTATTTGGCATTAACAAAAGTTCATCTCAATATTTTGTTATATATCCTTTGTTGGCAATGACGGAGGTCAAATGTTTTCTGTAAGTGTCTTCACAAGGTTGACACACACTGTTGGTGGTATGTTGGCCCATTCCTCCATGCAGATCTCCTCTAGAACTGTGATGTTTTCGGCTTGTCACTGGGCAACACGGACTTTCAACTCCCTCCAAAGGTTTTCTATGGGGTTGAGATCTGAAGACTGGCTAGGCCACTCCAGAACCTTCATATGCTTCTTACGAAGCCACTCCTTTGTTGCCCTGGCGGTGTGCTTGGCATAATTATCATGATTAAAGACCCATCCACATCTCATCTTCAATGCCCTTGCTGATGGAAGGAGGTTTGCACTCAAAATCTCACAATACATGGCCCCATTCATTCTTTCATGTACACGTATTAATCATCCTGGTCCCTTTGCAGAGAAAAAGCTCCAAAGCATGATGTTGCCAGTGCCACCCCCATGCTTCACAGTAGGTATAGTGTTATTTGGATGCAACTCAGCATTCTGTCTCCTTCAAATAAGACGACTTTTGTTTCTACCAAACAGTTCTACTTTGGTTTCATCAGACCATATGACATTCTCCCAATACTCTTCTGGATAATAAAAAAATGCTCTCTAGCAAACCTCAGATGGGCCCGGATATGTACTGGCTTAAGCAGGGGGACACGTCTGGCACTGCAGGATCTGAGTCCCTGGCGGCGTAGTGTGTTACTGATGGTAGCCTTTGTTACAGTGGTCCTAGCTCTATGCAGGCCATTCACTAGGACTCCCATGTGGTTCACCGTTCTTGTGATCATTTTGACCCCACGGGGTGAGATCTTGCATGGAGCCCCAAATCAAGGGAGATTATAAGTGGTCTTGTATGTCTTCAATTTTCTTATTATTGCTCCCACAGTTGATTTCATCACATCAAGCTGCCTGCCTATTGCAGATTCAGTCTTCCCAATTTTGTTTCTGGTGTCCTTCGACAGCTCTTTGGTCTTTACCATAGTGGAGTTTGGAGTGTGACTGTTTGAGGTTGTGGACAGATGTCTGTTATACTGATAACAAGTTCAAACAGGTGCCATTACTACAGGTAATGAGTGGAGGACAGAGGAGCCTCTTAAAGAAGAAGTTACAGGTCTATGAGAGCCAGAAATCTTGCATATTTTAGGTGATCAAATACTTATTTTCCACCATATTTTGCAAAATAAATCTTGCCAAATCAGACAAGGTGATTTTCTGGATTTTCTCATTTTGACTGTCATAGTTGTACTTTTTTCCCCACTGTATATAACATTTTCTGATCACTTTTTATTCAGATTTTTCAGACAGAGAATAAACATCAAGTCAGTTATTCTTTTTACTTTTTGCGCCGTTCACCGTGCGGAAAAGTGCGAACACTGATTTGTTTGTCGGGTCAGTACGATTACAGCAATAAAAGATTTTTTTTTTTTGTTTTGCTACTTTTGCAGACTAAACACAACATTTTACAAAAATTAATTTGTTTTTACATTGTCATATTCTGAGAGCTGTAACTATTTTTAATTTTTTTTTTGCCAAATCAACCATATTATGGGTTTTTGTGGAACAGTATGGAGTTTTCATTTATACTTTTTTAATTTTATTTACAGTGCCTTGCAAAAGTATTCGGACCCCTGGAACTTTTCAACCTTTTCCCACTTATCATGCTTCAAACATAAAGATACCAAATATAAATTTTTGGTGAAGAATCAATAACAGGTGGAACACAATTGTGAATTTGAGCGAAATTTATTGGTTATTTAACATTTTTGTGAAAACTAAAAAACTGAAAAGTGGGGCATGCAATATTATTCGGCCCCTTTACTTTCAGTGCAGCAAACTCACTCCAGAAGATCATTGTGGATCTTTGAATGATCCAATGTTGTCCTAAATGCCTAATGATGATAAATATTATCCACCTGTGTGTAATCAAGTCTACGTATAAATGCACCTGCTCTGTGATAGTCTCAGGGTTCTGTTTGAAGCACAGAGAGCATCATGAAGACCAAGGAACACAACAGGCAGCTCCGTGATACTGTTGTGGTGAAGTTTAAAGCTGGATTTGGATGCAAAATGATTTCCAAAACTTTAAACATCCCAAGGAGCACTGTGCAAGCGATCATATTGAAATGGAAGGAGTATCATATCACTACAAATCTACCAAGACCCGGCTGTCCCTCTAAACTTTCATCTCAAACAAGGAGAAGACTGATCAGAGATGCAGCCAAGAGGCCCATGATCACTCTGGATGAACTGCAGAGATCTACAGCTGAGGTGGCACAGTCTGTCCATAGGACAAGAATCAGTCGTACACTGCACAAATCTGGCCTTTATGCAAGAGTGGCAAGAAGAAAGCCATTTCTCAAAGATATCCATAAAAAGTGTAGTTTAAAGTTTGCAACAAGCCACCTGGGAGACACACCAAACATGTGGAAGAAGGTGCTCTGGTCAGATGAAACCAAAATCAAACTTTTTGGCAACAATGCCAAACGATGTGTTTGGAGTAAAGGCAACACAGCTCATCACCCTGAACACACCATCCCCACTGTCAAACATGGTGGTGGCAGCATCATAGTTTGGGCCTGCTTTTCTTCAGCAGGGACAGGGAAGATGGTTAAAATTGATGGGAAGATGGATGGAGCCAAATACAGGACCATTCTTGAAGAAAACCTGTTGGAGTCTGCAAAAGACCTGAGACTGGGATGGAGATTTGTCTTCCAACAAGTCAATGATCCCAAACATAAAGCAAAATCTACAATGGAATGGTTCACAAATAAACGTGTCCAGGTGTTAGAATGGCCAAGTCAAAGTCCAAACCTCAATCCAATCGAGAATCTGTGGAAAGAGATGAAAACTGCTGTTCACAAACGATCTCCATCAAACCTCACTGAACTTAAGTTGTTTGCCAATGAAGAATGGGCAAGAATTTCAGTCTCTCTATGTACAAAACTGATAGAGACATACCCCAAGCAACTTGCAGCTGTAATCGCAGCAAAAGGTGGCGCAACAAAGTATTAAGTTAAAGGGCCGAATAATATTGCACGCCCCACTTTTCAGTTTTTGATTATCCACAAAAATGTAAAATAACCAAAAAATTTCATTTAACTTCACAATTGTGTTCCACTTGTTGTTGATTCTTCACCAAAAATTTACATTTGGTATCTTTATGTTTGAAGCATGATATGTGGGAAAAGGTTGAAAAGTTCCAGGGGGCCAAATACTTTCGCAAGGCACTGTATTTATTTATTTTACACATGACTTTTTCATTGCTTTTATTCACTTTTTTGTGAGTCACTATGATGAAAAAGCAATATTTTTTGCGTTTTTTTACGGCATTCACTATACAGAATAAATAATGTGCCACTTTGATAGAGCAGGTCGATACCAATTATGTGTACTGTATATTTAATTAATAAATGATTATTTATTGAAAAAAATGGCTTGGGCTCCCACGCAATTTTTAAAACCAGCAGAGAGAAAGCCAGCAACTGGGGGCAGATGTTTATAGCCTGGGAAGGGGGTAATACCTATGGAGCTTCCCAGGCTATCAATATAAGCTCACAGCTGTATACTTAGCCTTTACTGGCTATTAAAATGGGGGACCCCCCAAAAATGACGTAGCGGTGGCAAGTGGGGTAATAGTTGTGGGGTTGATGTCACCTTTGGCACCGTCCACGTTGAAAACTGTATATGCCCCAGATATGGATTTCTGCATGGGACACAACTATATGGTATATAGTTGCTTTGTTATTTTTTTTTATTACAGGAGAACAAGGGCATCGCAGGAATTAGGTGTGTAAGAAAGATGGGAAACTGTGTAGTGTTTCATTTCATTAAAATACTTTATTCTGGCTGTCTCTTTATTTAACCTGTAACAACTATAGGATTATCAATGGATAGGTGTTTTATTGACATTACAATACAGGTGACACATTCTATGTGTATATATCTATTCTATATTTTCTATTATAACCTGTCATTGTAATTTTATAGTAGCCGCATATGAATTAAGGACTTTTCAAAGGACACCGGTGCGTAAAAATCGGACATAACTCGCATTGTGCGAGCGCTGTGCGTTTTTTTTTCTCGCAACCATTGACTTGCATTGGCGAGTCTCGTCTGATGCTGCAATTTTTTTCTCAGTCCGATTTTGGCTGAGAAAAATATCGCAGATAAGATGTAATGTAAAGCATAGAATTACATTGGTCAGAGTGCAATCCGATTTTTTATCGGATTGCACTTGTCCGTATTTCTCGCAAATGAGTATGAGCCCTATAGCTGGATGTTACAGGCCACCATACCCTGCGGTCATCACATGACCTCAAGGTACCATGGAAACCATTGGCACCTGTGATTGTCATCTCGGGAGTCCGATTGTTGCAAAGGGGTCTCATAACCCCCTTGTAACAAATTAAATAGCACTGTTGAAATTGTCAGCAGTTTTTAAGGGATTAATTTGTCCTGATCAGCTTCAAAACTGTCTGTGGCCGATACCACAGGCTATTAGCTGTCATGTACAGCTGACACCCAAAGGAATTACGTGTGCTGGTCGGCGCTATTCCCTTATTCCCAATCTCCATTTTGGAATGGCAATCAGGAATAAGGCCCCTTAATGACCGCTGTTGTAATGTGTATTGGCGGTCCACTGTATGATACCGGCATCCTGCAGGCCACTGGCTATAATTCAACTGCCTCCTGCTGGAGAAAGTGATGGAGTACAATACTAGAGGCTCTGTGCTCCATCACAGCTGTTTACAGCACTGTCGTCCTGCGGATACTGATACTATTAACAGTGTCTCAGTCTATGTGATCTAAGCCCAGACTGGCCGACCTGGCATTTGTCAGATTTGCCGGATGACCAGTCTGGCCCTGGCCTATACTAGTGATCTGACATACAAGATGCATTATATGCTTTTACTTTCGTTCTAGATTTACTTTCTTTTTCACATGGTGTTATCAATATGTAGGTTGATGTGTATGATAAATTTGATGACAATTGATATAAGTATGAGCCATAAGGGAATGTTCAGTTTGTAAAGTCTTTTAAATATTGTGCTAACTTTAAAATCAAAATATATTTTTGAAATAGTCAAAAGTTGTTTTGATCTTGGCCTGTCCAATTCATGAAGACTCATGTGGTTACAGCAATGAATGCTGCATAGTAATACATAGGACTAGTTTCTAGGCTGTTGCAGACATATGAAGTAGTGGGCCTCATTTACCAGCAATGTCTAGCTGTTCCATTTTTTTTTCACTTGCCATAGACTTCAGTGCAAGTCACTTGCGACTGAGACTCATGTGCGATTCAACTATGATTTGACCTTTTTTTTTACATCAAGATCATAATTCTAAAATAGTCGCTAGACAGCAAGGTGCAGTTGCACAGCAGATTTAGGGTGCGGGACTTGTCTGAGAATTGCTGTTGCGCAGCACGTGTCTCTGTGTGACACAAAGTATCTATACAATGCAACTGTACATTTTTCAAGCTCAATCATCACTGTTGTCTTCTACAGTGCTGCACTTACTTTGTCTATCTGGCCATTTTTCTTAAACCACATACAATCTACTGTTACTAGAGATCTAGATCTACATGGAAATGCTGCATAATCTGCAGTGGTAAACAAGACTGAGAATTATCGTTCTCTCATGGTTGCTGACGTACTATGGGCTACTTCCGTTGAGAGGCACCAGCATCTTTTCAAGGCTGTTGTGAAATGAGCACCAGTTGGCTTCAATGCCTACTGCCTAGAAGGAAAACCTGACTCATCAGGCAGATCAGTAATAAGGAACATTTCTCTCTACATACCACCGCTGTTGCAGTGTATGTCTTTAATAATGCAAAGAATCAGCCACTTTGTGCTTTATATGTATGTTGTATGTTTTTTCAAACTGCTTTTTCACCGACAAAAGCGTCTTGTTAACCCTTAATATGATTTTTTTCTCCATTTGATATGTGCAAAAGGAAAGCTGTTGAGCTTTACTCTGCAATAAAGCATACCCCAGGGTTTTGGCTCAAACAATTCTTCTGTTATCCGGAGGGAACTAGTAAAAGGCAAGTATAAAATATATTTATTTAGGCAACATAATCCATCTTGCAGTTTCATTTCCCATTGGATGAAATAATCCTAAAAAAAATTCAGGCCCTTCAAGATAATGTTCAACAACCACATGAAATCATACTCCTCCTAACCTAGCCTACATTTAGGCATTTAGGTAATGGTTATTTTCTCCAAAGCCTCCTTTAAAGGGGTTATTTAAAGGGTACATGTCACATGGAATAACCCTATTTACCTGCAGTTATGGGGTTAATCTGCAATTAAATACAATTAGAAAAGTGCCTGGTCGTTTCACTGAAGAGAATATAAACTTTATTTCTCCTGGGAGCCACCAGCTTTCAGTCATACAGGCTACAGTCACTTTTCACAGCACTGTTGGCCAGGAAACTCCTCAGATCTCAATTCCATTGTGAACCTACGGTCAATCCTCAAAATGTATGCGGACAAAGAAAAACACACACCAGATAGTGCAGATATAGATACTAGCATTGATTGGGAAAGAATGGGTTGCAGCAATTAGGATTTGGTCCAGAGTCTGATGACTGCCCTTACCTTAACATTCCACCCGTTCCCCCGACACACGGAAAGAAAACACACAAAATTGATTCGTAACTTTTATTTGGAGAGTAACCATGAAAACATCTCTCATCTTAAAACCACAACAACCCTGTTTGTTGGAGGGGTAAGGTCGCAGCTTTTCCTGTTAACCATTGGAAGTTGTGAGGATATGCCGCCGTACTCCCGACACATGTTGCCCAACTTAATCTTCCGCCAACACTGCGACTTCATAGCTTCTATAACTTATTAAACAAAATCAACCATTTCATCCCTTGAATGAAAAAACATTGGGAGGGTGGGTGGGCAGCTAAATCAAACCTATATGGTAAGCGGCAGGAATCGCCTCAGGCACCACCTCACCCGCTGCAGCTGACTCCGCGTAAATTGTCACTGGAAGTGACGCACTCACCACCCAGGGGGGGGGGGAGACCGTGGAATTGTTAACCCTTTCCCGGCGTTCCGGAGAACAGGGTTGGAAAGCAATACAACTTGGTCAGCCAGTCAGAGGGCCTCCAGCATATAAAGCCGGGCCCCTGCAGACTGCCCTTACCTTAACATTCCTCCCCTGTTCCCCTGACACACGGAAAGAAAACACACAAAATTGATTCACAACTTTTATTTGGAGAGTAACCATAAAAACATCTCTCATCTTAAAACCACAACAACCCTGTTTGTTGGAGGGGTAAGATCGCAGCTTTTCCTGTTAACAATCGGAAGTTGTGGGGATATGCCGCCGGACTCCCGACACATGTTACCCAACTTAATCTTCCGCCAAGGAGTAGCTATGAACCCCTCAAAGCTACGACCCCCCACCCAGAGCAAACAATGCCTCCTCAATCTCATCCTGTAGACCAGACAAAAATATGTCTAAGCCTATATCCGTTAAATGAACTCCATCTGGATGCAACATCCTGGCATTATTCCCTTCCAGTTGTTTGTGTCTTACTACTATACCACCCTTAAAATGCACAAACCTGGAAATACGATGGTTTACTACCCGTCGTGCTCTCTCAATACCCGCCCAATCACGTGCTCCTCGCCAAACCACCCTGGGTATGATTTCCGACCATACAAAAACTAACTGTGAGAAAAACCAATGTCTGCCCGCATTAGGGTAAGGAGCTCTGTCAATTGTATCACACCTAGATTGTTTCCTCCTGCATGTAGCACCAATATAACTCTGTTTGTTGATCGTCTTGAAATTTGAACCACCTCTACCAACACCTGAGACCATGTCAGTCCACGCATGCCTCTCCAATTTACATCTACATTGTGGAACCCAAGCGATCTTCCTCCTGGATGACACTCAGCTCTCTGCTCGGCCCAAAATACGTAGGAATGGCCCAGGATCCAAACACTTGGCCTAGTATGTCCTGAAATGACAATGTAACTTAAATTTGTTTTTTTTTTTATATATATATATATATATATAAACTTAAACACCGATATGTATATTATAACATTAACAGATCAGGCCTAATGTAACGAAAAAAACAAGATAAACGCTACCTTCCAATCCTCATAATTTCGTCATTGGTAAGACCCGCTCGCGCCGCTTCAGTCGCCGCGCCGATTCTGAATGAATGGGTGCCAAATTCTCCAGGAGGAATATTCAAAATACCTAAAATCCTATGTAGCAATGCCAAAAATTGAAATCTGGTTAATGGTGATCCGTCAAAATGCGCGAAAAAGGCAGTCCTAACCGGTCTTATCGCCAAATACTGTGAAACCAATGTAATGGGGCAAACCGGACCGGTAATAGAAAACAAAGGAAACCATAAACCGTTACCAGAGTAGTCCATTTTTGATCGACGGATGCGAATCCTGATGTCACTATTACAGATTGAGACATCATTATGTTGTAAACCCCCCGGCTTGTGCACCGAAGGAGCTACCAGCTCACTAACTCGCAAAGCTCCAAAAAAGGCGATTCCATAAGCCGCCGAAAATAATATGGATTCAAAAGCAGAGCTGCACACCGATTTTGTCTTGTCAATAATTTGAGCCAAAGGAGGAAAAGAAATTGGACGTCTAACCAATTGATGTTCCGAAGATCTTTTCCAACCCTTTAGGGCCTGCCGCACTCTAAAAGTTTTTGTGACATCCTCCCAACCCCTTAGTTTAAAATGAAAAGATAACCCTGATAACCTGTTCCTGGCTAACTCTGCCGAGGACCCGCTTGCATGTAGATGTTGTAAATAAACCTCCGTTGCTTCCAACCTTGCTCCGCTGGAAGTATTCACCGCAACTTTATTCGCAAACTCCCACCATTCCTGCCACGCCTTACCATATGCATTCCATGTTGAATTAGCCACTGATGCCCGAAACAGTGGCATTAAGAGGTTCCCGGTACCTCCCATAGGTATTCCAGGAATAGAGTTCCCTGTTGACTGGCCTCTGGAGCGAGATTCCGGAACTTCTGAAATTCAAATCGTGAAAGTGAGTCAGCCATAGCATTATCAATACCCGGAACATGCCTGGAACGGAACCAAATATTCAACTGTAAGCATTTTAACACTAGGAATCGAATAAGCTTTATGACTGGGATACTGGAAGAAGATAAATGATTTAATGAATGAACCACACTCTCATTGTCTGTCCAAAAACAAATGTGAGAATTACGAAACTGATCACCCCAAATAACGACTGCCACTACCAACGGGAATAACTCAAGCAATGTAAGATTTTTTGTCCAATTATTATCAACCCAACTTTTTGGCCACCGCTCTGCGCACCACTGGTCTTGAAAAATGACTCCAAAACCCAGCCGCATCAGCGAAGAGATGAATATCCTGACAAGACTTTTCCTCACTTTGAAAACAAGTACAACCGTTGTATTTTTGCAAAAAACTTCTCCATACCCGCAGGTCTTCCAGCAAAGGAAGACCAAGCCTGATCCTATGATGTGGAAGCCTCACTCCTCATGTAGACATAGCCAAACGACGTGAAAAAATTCTACCCATCGGCATAACCCGACATGCAAATGCTAGCAAACCCAAAAGGGATTGTATTTGTACCAGGGTAACATTTTTTATGGAAAGAAAACCATCAATTTTTTCAAGTAATTTTACTATTTTTCCCTGGGCAAACGAAAAACCTTATTAACGGAGTCTATTTCAATACCGAGAAAGGATAAACAGGTAAGTGGACCCATTGTTTTTTCTTCTGATAGAGGCACCCCGAAAACTTTCATTAACTCCCGAAACTTAATCAAAACCTTCTCACAAAATTCTGAATTTGCTGGACCTACAAAAAGAAAATCGTCCAAATAATGCGTAATCCATTGTGATCCTGACTCGATTTTTACTGCCCATTCCAGGAAACTACTGAATAATTTGAAATACTTACACGAGATTGAACAACCCATAGGCAGGCAGGTGTCATAATAATTGTTACCTTCCATATAACATCCAAGAAGATGATAACAATCCGGATGAACTGGAAGCAAGCCAAAAGCCGATGCAATGTCAGATTTTGCCATAAGTGCTCCAGGTCCTGCCTGACGCAAAAGCCTCAATGCATGATCAAAAGGCGCATAAGTCACTGACGACTCTTCCTGACTAATTCCGTCATTCACCGAAGAACCCTTTGGGTTGGAAAAATGATGAATGAGCCTAAACTCCCCCAGCTCTTTTTTGGGAACTACCCCTAACGGGGATACCCTCAAATTGTAAAAGGGGGGTGTAGAAAAAGGTCCCATCATTCGACAGAGTGCCACTTCTTTTGCAACCTTGGTTGATAAAACTAGCGGGAGTTCTTTTGCTGATTTTAAATTAGAAGAAAAAAACGGGTCCTTGCAATAGTTGAAAGGTATAAAGAAACCATACAGAAAACCAACTCGCAACCGAGCAGCTGCTGCTTTATCATGATATTTACTTAGCCATGGCTCCATCGCGATGATGTTCACTGGCGTCCTTACCCTCCTGTTGGGGATTTGTCTTGGACAGGGTGGACTTTGAGGCTGGTCTGGGGCATTTTGTGACTGAGTGCGGTCCTCCGCAAACTAAGCACTCATGTTTATACTTACATAATCCGTAGAATCGGCAATGACCTTCGTTGAACAACCAGCAAGTTCCTGGCCTCCGAACGGTGACGTTCTATAGTCCGGGGTTTATTATATTCGTGGAATCCATTCAATGGAACTTAGATTAATAGTATAAAAAGTGGAAGTGATGTACCCTTAAGAAAAAAGCCATTGAAAAAGGATTGAAGTAGTACTCAGAAATATGTTTGGCAAAGTACACTTCGACCCAGTCATTTTCGTTTATACGCATTATTGGAGCGTAACTATATGTGAACAGTTTTGTGGCACTATAGAATGAAGCAGTTCTATTCCCAGCTTGTGGCCATTGGTGTTTACTATGGACAACTCCAACTGTTTGAGCATACAATCTGAGTATTCGGGTCTGTGCAGTAGAATTTCCAATAAGTGCACATGGACCGGACTGAATGCAGCTGCAGCGATACAATATGCAACTCAGGTGAATTCACAAACCGTGCATAACCCAAAGTAGTTGTAGATATTTATCTTCTGTGTTAAACATCCAACAATAGGAATGTATGCTGCCAACATATTGATCCCTACCAGGGATGCCACTAGAAATTTCGTGGCCCCATACTGGCAAATTTTTCGATGCCCCCTTGAGACTCCGCCCAGGCTCCACCCCAGCCCCGCCTCCACGCTCCACCCCTCGAACTGTCCACAGTCCCACCGCTCTCTCTTTGAAAAACCCCACTTCCACCTATCACACATTAACAGTTCCCATCACCAGATCACACATATAGCCGACAGCTTTTGTTTTGGCCAAAAGATGTTTTAAGCTGCCACCATAAAACGCTAGACACTTTTGGCCGGGCCGTACTCTGCTGTAACCTATTAAATATTTGTTAAAATATGCAATACAATTTAGGTATATTTTTATTTATTTTTCAATGTTTAAAATGACCAATAATATCACATACAAGGAACAAATAACGCTACACCATTTCAAGACCACATATTACTGCCACAGTGATCAAATAACATCACATAAAAAACAAATACCACAACACTATGACCAGACACCATATTATTACCACATAGTGACCAAATAGCACATACAAGGGACAAATACCACCGCACCATGACCAGACCACATATTACCACCACAAAGTGACCGAATACTACAATACTGATCAGTAATTAAAAAAACACAATACCATCACCATAAGTGTTCATTATACACAGAAGATCTGTACTTAGTATGCAGTGTCTGTGTACAGGTAATACAGTGATCACTGGTGATATTATACACAGGAGCTCTGCATATAATGTATAGGTAATACAGTGATCACTGGTGACATTATACACAGGACCTCTGTATACAGTATACAGTGTATAGTATCAGTGTATAGGTAACACACTGACTCACCAGTGACGTCTCTAGGTGAAGTCCTTCATCTTTCAACTTTCATCCAGCACAGACCGCCATCACTTCTTCCAGCCAGGACTTGTCTCTGCAGGAAATAACACAGTTATCTCAAGCTCCGCTTGCAGATCACATTACTTAATTTTTCCCAACTTCTACATTACACCACATGAAGAAAAAAAGGCGACATAGTGTCACTCTACACAGTAACAGGACCGCCCCCCCCACAGTATACTCAAAAAATAATATAAATACGTCACTGCAGGAATAATATCCCTTAATTAGCCCCTATGGTAATATTATCCCCCATCCTGGCCCCCGTGTGTCTCAATCCTGGCTCCAGCCATATGTTCTCGCATCCTGCCCACATGAGTATCCATTCTGCCCCATATGATCTCCAATCAAAAAATTCTACCAATCCCAATAAATTTTTAAATACAGCAGGGTAGAAATGGTACTAAATTAAATAAAATTTTACTTTTAATATTAGTATTTAAAATCAGTATAGACAAGAACAGCAACACAAAATATACCGCACACCACCAAAGGTAGTAAAAAACACCCACAGAACCAAATCACCTTTTGGGTGTATCAACAACAGTACACTCGGATAATTTAACAAGTCTCAATCTCTCAGCCTGTAAATCCTTATAATCCGAGCAGTAACAACAACACAGCAGTGTCCTTGGGCATCATACGATTGGTATCAGTAACCTTAAAAACAATGAGTCTAACTGTACCATATCACTATCATATATCGTATAGCTGCCATAATTTTAGAAAAGACATCTGCTTAAATAATGGAACAGTCTCACCCAGGTAGATCGTGCATATGTTCCTCCTGGTCTCTCAGACGGTTCCAAAAGGATGCTCCAAGTTGATCCCAGAATGTGGGGAAACGGGTGTATCACAATCCCCGTAATATTGAAAACCCACCATTAGGATACCCAAGCTTCCAAGATTAACCCCGTGGCTTCCAAGATTAACCCCGTGGCCTCCCGACGCGTTTCATTGTTCCAAATCATCAGGGGAGGAATAGATTAAAAGATACTGTATATTGCCAATTTTGGGACTGAAGGGGTTTTCCTCGCAAAGAATAAACCACCTCCTTGCTTACAATCATCCAGCTGCGCCGAGTTCTTACCTGGCCGCGCTCCTGCTCACTCCCTCCATGCAGGTGAAGCGCGCACTCGCCGGCGGCTGACAATGATGTCAGACGCCGGCGAAGTGCACGCTGCGGCTCAAGTCAGCTGCCAGCCTCCGATTGGCTGGCGGCTGTAAACTATTGACGTGCGAGCGCGAGTCCACATGTCAATAGCGTACTGCAGCGCCCCCTCTGCCCACCGGGCCCCAAACGCCAGTCAGGGCAGTAATGCCCTGATGGCGGCCCTGTTCCCTACTAGTGATGATCAAACATACTCAGACAAGGTGTTATCTGAGCTTGCTCGAATACTAACCGAGTGTCTTCGGTGTGTATTCGTATAATATGTTCAAGTCCCCACAGTTGCATGTCTCACGGCAGTTCAACTGCCACAAGCCACGCAGGGATTGCCTAACAAACAGGAAATCCCCAAAAGAAAACCACCATATTTTGCTGGGACATTAGTTCAAATTGCAAAGGCCTCATCATAAATGGCTATTTTCTATTTGTTTAATTTTTATTTGTTTTGTTTTGTACCTTGAACTGGATACAGTATTTATCAGTTTTTTAATGATAGTCTTGTCACGCACGGACACAGGTAAGTCCGGCAGATGTCTCAGCATATAAATTAGACGGGATGGAAAAGGGAGAGAAAGGCCCAAAAGGTAGGGAACAAGGGATGGGACATCTCCTGACACCAACCTATGCCTGTGCCTAAGCTCCCCTAAAGCCCTAAATAGGTACTTCCCCCTACCGCCATCACGTGCCTAGACCCTGGCTGTCACCTCAAAGTACCCTGGCTAGTGCATGGGCCGGCTAGGACGCTAGCTGTTATGGACTGGTGATTAAGGAGCGACATGCGACTAGCTCTGAGCAGGTGGTAACTATACTGACCGCAGTTCCTGATCTTAACACAACACTAGCAGTAGCCGTGGGATGTTCCTGTCACTCCCTGGACACCTCGTCACAGCCGGAGAACTAGCTACCCCTAAAGGTAGAAACAGGAAAGCTATCTTGCCTCAGCGAAAATCCCCAAAGGAAAGACAGACCCCCACAAATAATGACTGTGAGAGGAGAAGGAAATGACATACGTAGAATGAAACAAGATTTAGCAAAGGAGGCCACTTCTAGCTAGATAGATAGTACAGGATAGAACACTGTGCGGTCAGTAATAAAAACTAGAAAAAATCTACCGCAGAGAAATGCAAAAATCTCCACACCTGACTAAAGATGTGGAGGGCAAAATCTGCTGCCCAGAGCTTCCAGCTTAGCTGAATAGATCCATACTGATAAGCTGGACAAATGAGCAAAACATAGAATGTGCTGAACAATAAAGTCCACAACAAGAGAACTGCAAAAGGACAAGCAAGGACTTATCTTTGCTGAACAGGTCAGAGTGTCAGGGAAATCCAAAAGAGCCGTGATTCCAAGCAGGAACAATTGACAACTGGCATTGATTGAGGGAAAAGGCCAGACTAAAATAGCCGAGCCAGAAAGACGATCAGTGGAAGCAGCTGCTGATGCTAAATCCAAGAAGCAGCCATACCACTCAAAACCACCGGAGGGAGCCCAAGAGCAGAACTCACAAAAGTGCTACTTACAACCACCGGAGGGAGCCCAAGAGCGGAATTCACAATAGTACCCCCCCCCTTGAGGAGGGGTCACCGAACCCTCACCAGAGCCCCCAGGCCGATCAGGACGAGCCAAATGAAAAGCACGAACCAAATCGGCAGCATGAACATCGGAGGCAACCACCCAAGAATTATCCTCCTGGCCATAACCCTTCCACTTGACAAGATACTGAAGCCTCCGCCTCGAAAAACGAGAATCCAATATTTTCTCAACCACATATTCCAACTGCCCCTCAACCAACACCGGGGCAGGAGGATCAACAGAGGGAACAACGGGTACCACATATCTCCGCAACAAAGATCTATGGAAAACATTGTGGATGGCAAAAGAGGCTGGAAGGGCTGTTGTGAAATTGGATTTTGGGCTCCCCCGGTGGCCACTGGTGGAATTGAACTGGTGTGCATCATCCTCTCTGTTCACATGTTTCCATCAGGATGTGGGAGTCGCTATTTAGCCTTGCTCCTCTGTCACTTCCATGCCGGTCAACATTGTAATCAGAAGCCTTTCTGTGCATGTTCCTGCTGCTAGACAACTCCCAGCTAAGTTGGACTTAGTCCTTGTTTGTTTTTGCATTTTGTTCCAGTTCACAGCTGTAGTTTCATTTCTGTGTCTGGAAAGCTCTTGTGATCTGAAATTGCCACTCTGATGTTATGAGTTAATACTAGAGTCTTAAAGTAATTTCAGGATGGTATTTTGATAGGGTTTTCAGCTGACCATGAAAGTGCCCTTTCTGTCTTCCTGCTATCTAGTAAGCGGACCTCAATTTTGCTAAACCTATTTTCATACTACGTTTGTCATTTCATCTAAAATCACCGCCAATATTTGTGGGGGCCTCTGTCTGCCTTTCGGGGAAATTTCTCTAGAGGTGAGCCAGGACTATATTTTCCTCTGCCAGGATTAGTTAGTCCTCCGGCCGGCGCTGGGCGTCTAGGGATAAAACGCAGGCTACGCTACCCGGCTACTGTTAGTTGTGCGGCAGGTTTAGTTCATGGTCAGTTTAGTTTCCATCCTTCCAAGAGCTAGTTTGTATGTTTGCTGGGCTATGTTCTCTTGCCATTGAGAACCATAACAGTTTGACCGGCCTAAAAGGGTTAAATTAATTGACAGGGAAAGGAGAGAAAAGAGAAGTCTGCTGAAGATTTTTTTTTTTTCTCAGTTCTGAGTGTGCTTGTAATTGAATCTCTTGCAAGTCTGCCTATATTGCAGCCTTTCTCTCTCTCTCTCCTTCTAATCCTGGAATGGCTCTGTGTTCACCTGTTTAAAATGGATATTCAGAGTTTAGCTGCAGGTTTGAATAATCTCACCACGAAAGTTCAAAACTTACAAGATTTTGTTGTTCATGTTCCTATATCTGAACCTAGAATTCCTTTGCCTGAATTTTTCTCGGGGAATAGATCTTGCTTTCAAAATTTCAAAAATAATTGCAAGTTGTTTTTGTCCCTGAAATCTCGCTCTGCTGGAGATCCTGCTCAGCAGGTCAGGATTGTGATTTCTTTGCTCCGGGGCGACCCTCAGGATTGGGCTTTTGCATTGGCTCCAGGGGATCCTGCGTTGCTCAATGTGGATGCGTTTTTTCTGGCCTTGGGGTTGCTTTATGAGGAACCTCAGTTAGAACTTCAGGCGGAAAAGGCCTTGATGTCCCTATCTCAGGGGCAAGACGAAGCTGAAATATACTGCCAGAAATTTCGTAAATGGGCTGTGCTTACTCAGTGGAATGAGTGCGCCCTGGCGGCGAATTTCAGAGAGGGTCTCTCTGATGCCATTAAGGATGTTATGGTGGGGTTCCCTGTGCCTGCGGGTCTGAATGAGTCCATGACAATGGCTATCCAGATCGATAGGCGTCTGCGGGAGCGCAAACCTGGGCACCATTTGGCGGTGTCTACTGAGAAGACGCCAGAGAATATGCAATGTGATAGAATTCTGTCCAGAAGTGAACGGCAGAATTTTAGACGAAAAAATGGGTTGTGCTTCTATTGCGGTGATTCAACTCATGTTATATCAGCATGCTCTAAGCGTACTAAGAAGCTTGATAAGTCTGTTTCAATTGGCACTTTACAGTCTAAGTTTATTCTATCTGTGACCCTGATTTGTTCTTTATCATCTATTACCGCGGATGCCTATGTCGACTCTGGCGCCGCTTTGAGTCTTATGGATTGGTCCTTTGCCAAACGCTGTGGGTATGATTTGGAGCCTCTTGAAACTCCTATACCCCTGAAGGGGATTGACTCCACCCCATTGGCTAGCAATAAACCACAATACTGGACACAAGTAACTATGCGGATTAATCCGGATCACCAGGAGATTATTCTCTTTCTTGTGCTGTATAACCTACATGATGTGTTGGTGCTTGGATTGCCATGGCTGCAATCTCATAACCCAGTCCTTGACTGGAAAGCTATGTCTGTGTTAAGCTGGGGATGTAAGGGGACGCATGGGGACGTACCTGTGGTTTCCATTTCATCATCTATTCCCTCTGAGATTCCTGAATTCTTGACTGAATATCGTGACGTTTTTGAAGAACCTAAGCTTGGTTCATTACCTCCGCACCGGGAGTGCGATTGTGCCATAGATTTGATTCCGGGTAGTAAATACCCTAAGGGTCGTTTATTTAATCTGTCTGTGCCTGAACATGCTGCTATGCGTGAATATATAAAGGAGTCCTTGGAAAAGGGACATATTTGTCCTTCGTCATCTCCCTTAGGAGCCGGTTTTTTCTTTGTGGCTAAGAAAGATGGCTCTTTGAGGCCGTGCATTGATTATCGGCTTTTGAATAAAATCACGGTTAAATATCAATATCCGTTGCCACTGCTGACTGATTTGTTTGCTCGCATAAAGGGGGCCAAGTGGTTCTCTAAGATAGATCTTCGTGGGGCGTATAATTTGGTGCGAATTAAGCAGGGGGATGAGTGGAAAACCGCATTTAATACGCCCGAGGGCCACTTTGAGTATTTGGTGATGCCTTTTGGTCTTTCAAATGCCCCTTCAGTCTTTCAGTCCTTTATGCATGACATTTTCCGTGATTATTTGGATAAATTTATGATTGTGTATCTGGATGATATTTTGATTTTTTCGGATGACTGGGACTCTCATGTCCAGCAGGTCAGGAGGGTTTTTCAGGTTTTGCGGTCTAATTCCTTGTGTGTGAAGGGTTCTAAGTGCGTTTTTGGGGTTCAAGAGATTTCCTTTTTGGGATATATTTTTTCCCCCTCTTCCATCGAGATGGATCCTGTCAAGGTTCAGGCTATTTGTGATTGGACGCAACCCTCTTCTCTTAAGAGTCTTCAGAAATTTTTGGGCTTTGCTAACTTTTATCGTCGATTTATTGCTGGTTTTTCTGATGTTGTTAAACCATTGACTGATTTGACTAAGAAGGGTGCTGATGTTGCTGATTGGTCCCCTGCTGCTGTGGAGGCCTTTCGGGAGCTTAAGCGCCGCTTTTCTTCCGCCCCTGTGTTGCGTCAGCCTGATGTTGCTCTTCCTTTTCAGGTTGAGGTCGACGCTTCTGAAATCGGAGCTGGGGCGGTTTTGTCGCAGAGAAGTTCCGATTGCTCCGTGATGAGACCTTGTGCTTTTTTCTCGCGTAAATTTTCGCCCGCCGAGCGGAATTATGATGTTGGGAATCGGGAGCTTTTGGCCATGAAGTGGGCTTTTGAGGAGTGGCGTCATTGGCTTGAGGGGGCTAGACATCAGGTGGTGGTATTGACTGACCACAAAAATCTAATTTATCTTGAGTCCGCCAGACGCCTGAATCCTAGACAGGCGCGCTGGTCGTTGTTTTTCTCTCGGTTTAATTTTGTGGTGTCCTACCTGCCGGGTTCTAAGAATGTTAAGGCGGATGCCCTTTCTAGGAGTTTTGAGCCTGACTCCCCTGGTAATTCTGAACCTACAGGTATCCTTAAGGATGGAGTGATATTGTCTGCCGTTTCTCCAGACCTGCGGCGGGCCTTGCAGGAGTTTCAGGCGGATAGACCTGATCGTTGCCCACCTGGTAGACTGTTTGTTCCTGATGATTGGACCAGTAAAGTCATTTCTGAGGTTCATTCTTCTGCGTTGGCAGGTCATCCTGGAATCTTTGGTACCAGGGATTTGGTGGCAAGGTCCTTCTGGTGGCCTTCCCTGTCTCGAGATGTGCGAGGCTTCGTGCAGTCTTGTGACGTTTGTGCTCGGGCCAAGCCTTGTTGTTCTCGGGCTAGTGGATTGTTGTTGCCCTTGCCTATCCCGAAGAGGCCCTGGACGCACATCTCGATGGATTTTATTTCGGATCTTCCTGTTTCTCAGAAGATCTCTGTCATCTGGGTGGTGTGTGATCGTTTCTCTAAGATGGTCCATTTGGTTCCCCTGCCTAAGTTGCCTTCTTCTTCCGAGTTGGTTCCTCTGTTTTTTCAAAATGTGGTCCGTTTGCATGGTATTCCGGAGAATATCGTTTCTGACAGAGGTACCCAATTCGTGTCTAGATTTTGGCGAGCATTCTGTGCTAGGATGGGCATAGATTTGTCTTTCTCGTCTGCTTTCCATCCTCAGACTAATGGCCAGACCGAGCGGACGAATCAGACCTTGGAGACATATTTGAGGTGTTTTGTGTCTGCAGATCAGGATGATTGGGTTGCTTTTTTGCCTTTAGCGGAGTTTGCCCTCAATAATCGGGCCAGTTCTGCCACCTTGGTGTCTCCCTTTTTCTGTAATTCGGGGTTTCATCCTCGATTTTCTTCTGGTCAGGTGGAATCTTCGGATTGTCCTGGAGTGGATGCTGTGGTGGAGAGGTTGCATCAGATTTGGGGGCAGGTAGTGGACAATTTGAAGTTGTCCCAGGAGAAGACTCAGCTTTTTGCCAACCGCCGGCGTCGGGTTGGTCCTCGGCTTTGTGTTGGGGACTTGGTGTGGGTGTCTTCTCGTTTTGTCCCTATGAGGGTTTCTTCTCCCAAGTTTAAGCCTCGGTTCATCGGCCCGTACAAGATATTGGAGATTCTTAACCCTGTGTCCTTCCGTTTGGACCTCCCTGCATCTTTTTCTATTCATAATGTTTTTCATCGGTCATTATGAGGTATGAGGTACCGGTTGTGCCTTCCGTTGAGCCTCCTGCTCCGGTGTTGGCTGAGGGCGAGTTGGAGTACGTTGTGGAAAAAATCTTGGACTCCCGTGTTTCCAGACGGAAACTCCAGTATCTGGTCAAATGGAAGGGATACGGTCAGGAGGATAATTCTTGGGTGACTGCCTCTGATGTTCATGCCTCCGATTTGGTCCGTGCCTTTCATAGGGCTCATCCTGATCGCCCTGGTGGTTCTGGTGAGGGTTCGGTGCCCCCTCCTTGAGGGGGGGGTACTGTTGTGAAATTGGATTTTGGGCTCCCCCGGTGGCCACTGGTGGAATTGAACTGGTGTGCATCATCCTCTCTGTTCACCTGTTTCCATCAGGATGTGGGAGTCGCTATTTAGCCTTGCTCCTCTGTCACTTCCATGCCGGTCAACATTGTAATCAGAAGCCTTTCTGTGCATGTTCCTGCTGCTAGACAACTCCCAGCTAAGTTGGACTTAGTCCTTGTTTGTTTTTGCATTTTGTTCCAGTTCACAGCTGTAGTTTCGTTTCTGTGTCTGGAAAGCTCTTGTGATCTGAAATTGCCACTCTGATGTTATGAGTTAATACTAGAGTCTTAAAGTAATTTCAGGATGGTATTTTGATAGGGTTTTCAGCTGACCATGAAAGTGCCCTTTCTGTCTTCCTGCTATCTAGTAAGCGGACCTCAATTTTGCTAAACCTATTTTCATACTACGTTTGTCATTTCATCTAAAATCACCGCCAATATTTGTGGGGGCCTCTGTCTGCCTTTCGGGGAAATTTCTCTAGAGGTGAGCCAGGACTATATTTTCCTCTGCCAGGATTAGTTAGTCCTCCGGCCGGCGCTGGGCGTCTAGGGATAAAACGCAGGCTACGCTACCCGGCTACTGTTAGTTGTGCGGCAGGTTTAGTTCATGGTCAGTTTAGTTTCCATCCTTCCAAGAGCTAGTTCGTATGTTTGCTGGGCTATGTTCTCTTGCCATTGAGAACCATAACAAAGGGCCAAACGAAAAGACACTGGATTGATAATCTCAGAAATCTTATAAGGACCAATAAACCGAGGCTTGAACTTAGGGGAAGAAACCTTCATAGGAACATGACGAGAAGATAACCAGACTAAATCCCCCACCCGAAGCCGAGGACCAACACACCGACGGCGGTTAGCAAAACGCTGAGCCTTTTCCTGAGACAATGTCAAACTGTCTACCACATGAGTCCAAATCTGCTGTAACCTGTCCATCACAGAATCTACACCAGGACAATCGGAAGGCTCAACCTGCCCTGAAGAAAAACAAGGATGGAAACCAAAATTAAAAAAAAAAGGCGAAACCAAAGTAGCCGAACTGGCCCGATTATTAAGGGCAAACTCGGCCAACGGCAAGAAAGCCACCCAATCATCCTGATCAGCAGACACAAAGCATCTCAAATAGGTTTCCAAGGTTTGATTAGTTCGCTCAGTTTGGCCATTTGTCTGAGGATGGAATACCGAAGAAAAAGACAAATTAATGCCCATCTTAGCACAAAAGGCCCGCCAAAACCTGGAAACAAACTGGGAACCTCTGTCAGACACAATATTTTCCGGAATGCCATGCAAACGAACCACATGCTGAAAAAACAATGGAACCAAATCAGACGAGGAAGGCAATTTAGGCAAAGGCACCAAATGGACCATTTTAGAGAACCGGTCACAAACCACCCAGATAACAGACATCCTCTGGGACACAGGAAGATCCGAAATAAAATCCATGGAAATATGCGTCCAGGGCCTCTCAGGGACAGGCAAAGGCAAAAGCAACCCACTAGCGCGGGAACAGCAAGGATTAGCCCGGGCACAAGTCCCACAGGACTGCACAAAAGAACGCACATCCCGCGACAAGGAAGGCCACCAAAAGGACCTAGCAACCAAATCTCTGGTACCAAAAATCCCAGGATGACCGGCCAACACCGAACAATGGACCTCAGAAATTACCTTACTTGTCCATCTATCAGGAACAAACAGCTTTCCCATAGGACAGCGGTCAGGTTTATCAGCCTGAAATTCCTGAAGCACCCGCCGTAAATCAGGGGAGATGGCAGAAAGAACCACCCCTTCCCTAAGAATGCCAACCGGCTCAAGAACTCCAGGAGAATCAGGCACAAAACTCCTAGAGAGGGCATCCGCTTTAACATTCTTAGATCCCGGAAGATACGAAACCACAAAATCGAAACGGGAGAAAAACAGGAACCATCGAGCCTGTCTAGGGTTCAGCCGCTTGGCCGACTCGAGGTAAATCAGATTCTTATGATCGGTCAAGACCACAACGCGGTGCCTGGCTCCCTCAAGCCAATGTCGCCACTCCTCAAATGCCCACTTCATAGCCAACAACTCCCGATTGCCGACATCATAATTGCGTTCCGCAGGCGAAAACTTTCGGGAAAAGAAGGCACATGGTTTCATCAAGGAACCATCAGAATTCCTCTGTGACAAAACGGCCCCTGCCCCAATCTCAGAAGCGTCAACCTCAACCTGAAAAGGAAGAGAAACATCCGGCTGACGCAACATAGGGGCAGAAGTAAATCGGTGTTTAAGCTCCTGAAAGGCCTCCACAGCCGCAGAGGACCAATCCGTCACATCAGCGCCTTTCTTCGTCAAATCGGTCAGGGGCTTAACCACACTGGAGAAGTTGGCAGTGAAACGGCGATAAAAATTAGCAAAGCCCAAAAATTTCTGAAGGCTCTTCACAGATGTGGGCTGAATCCAGTCATGAATGGCTTGGACCTTAACAGGATCCATTTCTATAGACGAAGCAGAAAAAATAAACCCCAAAAAAGAGACCTTCTGAACTCCAAATAGGCACTTAGACCCCTTCACAAATAGGGCATTATCACGAAGGATCTGGAATATCATCCTGACCTGCTTCACATGAGACTCCCAATCATCGGAAAAAATCAAAATATCATCCAAATACACAATCAAGAATTTATCAAGATAATTGCGGAAAATATTATGCATGAAGGACTGAAATACAGAAGGAGCATTAGAAAGCCCGAAAGGCATCACAAGGTATTCAAAATGGCCTTCGGGCATATTAAATGCAGTTTTCCATTCGTCACCCTGTTTAATACGAACAAGATTATATGCCCCTCGAAGGTCAATCTTGGTAAACCAACTAGCCCCCTTAATCCGAGCAAACAAATCAGAAAGCAGAGGTAAAGGGTATTGGAATTTGACCGTGATCTTATTAAGAAGGCGATAATCAATACAGGGTCTCAAGGAGCCATCCTTCTTGGCAACAAAAAAGAAACCCGCTCCCAATGGTGACGAAGACGGCCGAATATGCCCCTTCTCCAAAGACTCCTTTACAGAGCTCCGCATGGCGGCATGCTCTGGCACAGATAGATTGAAAAGTCGGCCCTTAGGGAACTTACAGCCAGGAATCAATTCAATAGCACAATCACAGTCCCTATGCGGAGGAAGGGAACTGGACTTGGGCTCATCGAATACATCCTGGAAATCTGACAAAAATTCAGGAACATCAGAAGAGGGGGAAGAGGAAATTGACATCAAAGGAACGTCACTATGTACCCCTTGACAACCCCAACTCGTCACAGACATAGATTTCCAATCCAGCACTGGATTGTGTACTTGTAACCATGGGAAACCCAGTACAACAACATCATGTAAATTATGCAACACCAGAAAACGGCAGTCTTCCTGATGTGCTGGAGCCATGCACATAGTCAGCTAAGTCCAATACTGAGGTTTATTATTGGCCAACGGTGTAGCATCAATACCCCTCAAAGGAATAGGGCTCTGCAAAGGTTGCAAAGAAAAACCACAGCGCCTGGCGAATTGTAAGTCCATTAAGTTCAGGGCAGCGCCTGAATCCACAAATGCCATGACAGAAAAGGATGACAATGAGCAAATCAGGGTCACAGACAGGAGAAATTTAGGCTGTACAGTACTGATGGTGACAGATCTAGCGACCCTCTTAATACGCTTAAGGCAATCAGAAATAGCATGAGCAGAATCACCACAGTAAAAACACAGCCCATTCTGACGTCTGTATCCCCTCTGTTCTGCTCTAGTCAAAATCCTATCACATTGCATAGGCTCAGGACTCTGTTCAAAGGACGCTGCCATATGGTGCACCACTTTGCGCTCGCGCAGGCGCCGATCAATCTGAATGGCTAGAGACAAAGATTCGCTCAAACCAACAGGCATGGGGAACCCCACCATAACATCTTTAATGGCTTCAGAAAGACCCTTTCTGAAAATTGCTGCCAGAGCGTCCTCATTCCATTTAGTGCGCACAGACCATTTTCTAAATTTCTGGCAGTATAATTCTGCCGCTTCCTGACCCTGACACAGGGCCAACAAGGTTTTTTCCGCATGATCCACAGAGTTAGGTTCGTCATACAATAATCCGAGCGATTGAAAAAATGCATCTGCATTAAGCAATGCCGGATCCCCTGACTCAAGGGAGAATGCCCAGTCCTGAGGGTCACCACGCAGCAAAGAAATAACTATTTTAACTTGCTGAATGGGATCACCAGAGGAACGGGGTTTCAGAGCAAAAAACAATTTGCAGTTATTTTTAAAGTTCAAAAACTTGGATCTATCCCCATAAAATAAATCTGGAGTAGGAATTCTAGGCTCTAAAACCGGAGTCTGAACAACATAATCTTGGATACTCTGTACTCTTGCAGCAAGCTGATCCACACGAGTAAACAAACCCTGAACATCCATGCCCGCGCCCAAATCCTGAACCACCCAGAGAATAAAAGGAAGGAAAAAGACAAAACAGACTAAAGAAAAAAAAAATGGCTCAGAACTCTTTTTCTTTTCCCTCTTTTGAGATGCATTCAACTCATTTTTGGGCCAGTTGTACTGTTATGGACTGGTGATTAAGGAGTGACATGCGACTAGCTCTGAACAGGTGGTAACTATACTGACCGCAGTTCCTGATCTTAACACAACACTAGCAGTAGCCGTGGGATGTTCCTGTCACTCCCTGGACACCTCGTCACAGCCGGAGAACTAGCTACCCCTAAAGGTAGAAACAGGAAAGCTATCTTGCCTCAGCGAAAATCCCCAAAGGAAAGACAGACCCCCACAAATAATGACTGTGAGAGGAGAAGGAAATGACATACGTAGAATGAAACAAGATTTAGCAAAGGAGGCCACTTCTAGCTAGATAGATAGTACAGGATAGAACACTGTGCAGTCAGTAATAAAAACTAGGAAAAGTCCACCGCAGAGAAATGCAAAAATCTCCACACCTGACTAAAGATGTGGAGGGCAAAATCTGCTGCCCAGAGCTTCCAGCTTAGCTGAATAGATCCATACTGATAAGCTGGACAAATGAGCAAAACATAGAATGGGCTGAACAATAAAGTCCACAACAAGAGGACTGCAAAAGGACAAGCAAGGACTTATCTTTGCTGAACAGGTCAGAGTGTCAGGGAAATCCAAAAGAGCCGTGATTCCAAGCAGGAACAATTGACAACTGGCATTGATTGAGGGAAAAGGCCAGACTAAAATAGCTGAGCCAGAAAGACGATCAGTGGAAGCAGCTACTGATGCTAAATCCAAGAAGCAGCCATATCACTCAAAACCACCGGAGGGAGCCCAAGAGCAGAACTCACAAAAGTGCTACTTACAACCACCGGAGGGAGCCCAAGAGCGGAATTCACAACAGCTAGCCTCACCACTGCAAATGGTAACACACAGGGGAAGAGACAAACAGGGGACAGACATAAAGGGAAATACTCAGCTTAGACTCTGCTGCTAAGCTCCACAGCAGCAGAGAAAACTGCACCAGGATAACAGAGCTCCCACAGCAGCAACAAAACCATCACAGGAGAGCTCCACACCCCTCGTGGTCTGCATAGAAAAAATATATAACCAATCAGCTGATGAGTCATGTGCCTATTTAAAGGGAGATGGGAGTAGTTACCAACCCACATGAGCTGACCAGCCAAAAAGAACTGCCAACAAGAGACTGACATTCACTCTTGCTGGACTAAAAGGAAAAAAAAATTTCAATTTCAGCAGTCCCAGAGCTGCCTCAAATCCCTTAATGATTTGTGACAAGTCTTTTATACATATTTGAAGATCTTGTATTATAAGTCATATATCAGATGTGTGCTTGATATGTGCTTGAAAGCTACTGTATTAATCATGCACTTTTTAATTCATAATTTTTAATAACAAGGTTATTTTTTAGTATGCTGAGAATGAGTCAGCACACAGTTTGATATATATTTCCATTTGTGCATATTTGAGTGTATGCATTTTTGCCAGATCTGTGTTGATCTCAGTATTAGAGCACATGTGTCTCCCATTTTCCTTATATTATTATTTTTGTTTCATGACTTTGTCTGCTTTATTTTCAGAAGTTGGGTAACTGCTTGGGAAAAATAGACCATATTGCAAACAACGAACAGAAAGAACACAAATGTATCAGCACAGGCTCACTGGAAGTAATAGCAGTTAGGTTGTAATTACTTTTTGCTTGATAAAATTGTTACTTTTTTATGATTTTTTTTAAGTTGTTTAACCACTTTCAATAAAAGCTATAACTTTATTTTTATTTTCCATCAACTTTAGGGTTAGCAGTTTTAGGGCTTGTTTTGTGCAGAATCAGTCCTAGCTTTGAATTACACAATTCATTCTTCCATAAAATGTTCTGAAAAATGAAAAGAAAAAAAAAAACTAGTGGGATCAGATGATCAAAAAATATATATAAAATTCCAACATTGTTTTTTGCTTTTTGGTTTTAAAAAAAGTGCTTTGCGACACCATTTTCTGAGACACCTGAAGTTTTTATTTTTAATTAATCAAACTGAAGGTGTAAATTTTTTACCTGGTGAGCTAATGTTTACATTATTCCTATTTTGGGGTCCACATGACGTTTTGATTGCTTTTCACTGTTTTTTTGAGGGGTGGGGGTGGGTAGAAGCTCAGTCTATAACTTAGTCCCTAGGTTGCAGTTACAGTATCTTTCAGCAGGCTGACAGCTAACATGGTAACCCATTGGAAAATCATGCCATTTAAATGCCACTGTTAGTGATTGACTGTGGCACCTAAATGGTTAACAGCCATGGCTGACGTTTTAGCTATGGCCACGGCTTTTAGACACAGATGATGGATATGTAATACAACCAGCTTCAGACATGTGATGGGAGCTCATTATTTTAAGCCCCCTCCACATAAAGTCACCCCAGAGCAGAATATACAGTTACACCTATACATGCAAAGGGGTTTGTTATGCCTGCAGGTGGCGCACGCGGTTCTTGGACCCACTTGTACTACAGGGCTGGGCTTACCTAGGGGGGCATAGCTAAGCGGCTACCTGGTGTTCACTGGAGTTCCTGGTGGTGGTGTCAGTCTTGAGTCAGGTATCTGCCAGGTTCCACTCCTAGGCAGTCCCCGGTAACATGGACTGGGCTCGAAATACTTGGCAAGACAGGATTAGGACTCTGTTCAGACTGCACAGGTTCTGGATCCTCCCACAGAATGGATACTGACTGATTCACAGACAGGGCTGGATTCGGATCCTGGATCAGTCTCGGTGTCAGGTACTGCTGGTGCGGCTTCAGGGTTCATGTACCGCCAGTGCGGCTTCAGTGTTCAGGTACCGCCAGTGCGGCTTCAGTGTTCAGGTACCGCCAGTGCTGCTTCAGGGTTCAGGTACCGCCAGTGCGGCTTCAGGGTTCAGGTATTGCCAGTGTGGCTTCAGGGTTCAGGTACCGCCAGTGCGACTTCAGGGTTCAGGTACTGCCAGTGTGGCTTCAGGGTTCAGGTACCGCCAGTGCGGCTTCAGGGTTCAGATACCGCCAGTGTGGCTTCACGATTCAGGTGCCACCAGTGTGGCTTCAGGGTTGTGGTACTGGCCACACACGGTCCAGGGGAGCAGGTTCAGGCATTGGCCACACAAGGACCAGGGGTTCTGGTTCAGGAACTGGACACACATGAACCAGGGCAATAGGTTCAGGCACTGGCCACACAAGGACCACGGTTTCAGGTTCAGCACCTGGCCACATAAGGACTAGCACTAGAAATCCCAGAGACTGGTCATTTGACATTTCTACCTTTGAAACCCAGAGAAGGGTCAAATGACCTAAAGGATTTTATCTATAGCTTATCTTATCTCTATTCACTGTCTTTTGTTCTGTAATTAAGGCCATTACTGTTGCACCACAGGAGGTTGTTTGCTGTTTTCCATCGAGTTTACCCATGTAGTTTCAAGTTTCAAGTTAAGGTACCTTCACACTAAAGGTACCTTCACACTAAACGATATCGCTAGCAATCCGTGACGTTGCAGCGTCCTGGATAGCGATATCGTTGTGTTTGACACGCAGCAGCGATCAGGATCCTGCTGTGATATCGCTGGTCGTTGAACAAAGTTCAGAACTTTATTTGGTCGTCAGACCGGCGTGTATCGTCGTGTTTGACACCAAAAGCAACGATACCAGCGATGTTTTACACTGGTAACCAGGGTAAACATCGGGTTACTAAGCGCAGGGCCGCGCTTAGTAACCCGATGTTTACCCTGGTTACCAGTGTAAAATGTAAAAAAACAAACATTACATACTCACCTTCGCGTCCCCCGGCGTCCGCTTCCCACACTGACTGAGCGCCGTAAAGTGAAAGTGAAAGTACAGCACAGCGGTGACGTCACCGCTCTGCTGTTAGGGCCGGCGCTCAGTCAGTGCAGGAAGCGGACGCCGGGGGACGCGAATGTAAGTATGTACTGTTTGTTTTTTTTACATTTTACGCTGGTAACCAGGGTAAACATCGGGTTACTAAGCGCGGCCCTGCGCTTAGTAACCCGATGTTTACCTTGGTTACCCGGGGACCTCGGCATCTTTGGTCACTGGAGAGCGGTCTGTGTGACAGCTCTCCAGCGATCAAACAGCGACGCTGCAGCGATCGGCATCGTTGTCGCTATCGCTGCAGCATCGCTTAATGTGAAGGTACCTTTAGCGACGCTGCAGCGATACAGACAACGATGCCGATCGCTGCAGCGTCGCTGTTTAGTCGTTGTGTGGTTGCTGGAGAGCTGTCACACAGATGGCTCTCCAGTGACCAACGATGCCGAAGTCCCCTGGTAACCAGGGTAAACATCGTGTTACTAAGCGCAGGGCCGCACTTTGGTAATAACCAAATGTAAAAAAAAAACACACATACTCACATTCCGGTGCCCGGCGTCCGCTTCCCTGCACTCCTCCTGCATCCTGTGTCAGCGCCGAACATCTCCGGCATCTCCCACAGAGCAGAGCGGTGACGGCACCACTCTGCTTTACGGCCGGCACTTACACAGGATGCAGGAGGAGTGCAGGGAAGCGGACGCCGGGCACCGGAATGTGAGTATGTGGTTTTTTTTTTACATTTACGCTGGTAACCAGGGTAAACATCGGGTTACTAAGCGCGGCCCTGCGCTTAGTAACCCGATGTTTACCCTGGTTACCAGTGAAGACATCGCTGGATCAGTGTCACACACACCGATCCAGCGATGTCTACGGGAGATCCAGCGACGAAATAAAGTTCTGGACTTTCTTCTCCGACCAACGATGGCACAGCAGGATCCTGATCGCTGCTGCCTGTCAAACACAACGATATCGCTAGCCAGGACGCTGCAACGTCAGGGATCGCTAGCGATATCGTTTAGTGTGAAGGTACCTTAAGTTCTGTTCAGTTTATTGTATTTGATAATATAAAGACTATACATATTGCATTTAGTTTAGTTTTATTTGAGCAAAAAAGCGCTGAAGCAATGAATCATTTTTTATATATTTTAAATAGAGAATTAGAAATTTTAGAGCAAGGTACAGCTGTGAGTAATGACCAGAAGCATTTGTGTCTAAGGCTATGTGCACACTTTGCGGATTCCACTGCGGATTTTTCCGCAGCGGAATTCCAAAACCGCAGTGAAAACCCGTTGCGGTTTTTACTGCGGATTTATCGCGTTTTTTACTGCGGTTTCTTCTGCGGATTTTCATCTGCAGTTTCCTATTGGAGCAGGTGAAAATCCGCAGAAAAGAAGTGACATGCTGCAGAATGTAATCCGCAGCGTTTCCGCGCGGATTTTTCCGCAGCATGTGCACAGGGTTTTTTGTTTCCCATAAGTTTACATTGTACTGTAAACTCAGGGGAAAGTGCTGCGGATCCGCAGCGGTCAAAGGTACCGTTACATGTTACGATCTCGTCGACGATATAGTTAGAAATGTCACGTGATCACATCGTTCGTGCAATCAGTTTCACATCGTCCAAGAGGCGTCACATGCAACTATCTTGTTAACGATGTAAATTTTGGCTCCGCGTTAGCCTCATTGCAAACGTTTGCAGAACGATTTTTCACAATGGCAGGAATTGGAGAATTTAGACCGACATCGTTCATCTCAGCGTTACACTGAACGATGCTGCACATCTTCTGACACATAATTGGACGAGGATCGTCAGATTTGAGATCCTGACCTCAAATCTGCGATCAGCGATCCAACGATGTGTTCGTCCGATATCTTCACTTTACACGCAACGATGTGAAAACAACATCGCATGAGCGACGTGATCACGTGACGTTTTCAAACGATATCGTCAACGAGATCGTAACGTGTAACTGTACCTTTAGGCCTCAATCACACTAGCGAAAAAAAATCGCAGCATGTTCATTCTTGTGCAAATTTGGCGCAAAAAAAATTCGCACAAGAGGACTGAAATTTTAGTGTGAAAAATATACAAAAGAACAACTGTTATTTGTTTCGATGCTTTTTATTTTTTTTAAAAAACCAATAAGATTTTTTTTTCACTAAAGGGTTATTTCACACCAACATCAAACAAATAGTCACATTTTCAAGATGAGCAGTGTATAAGCGGCATGGCCAAACAAATGCGATAAAACAGTGAACAAGAAAACAATATAATCAAATTATACAACAGGGAGGGATGTTGGTGGAGGAGTGGGAAGAGGGGAGGGGGGAAAGGGTAAAGACAAATACATGGGGGTAGGGGAGTAAAGGAGCACGCATCAAAGAATGCTTTTTATTTTTGTTATAAAAATGTTAAAAAAATACAAGGAATAAAACAATTCCACACATATTTTCAATAGGCTGCAGTGGGGGGCTGTGTGTGTGTGAGTGGCATGTCCTTGTGTGACTAGCATTTCAGCACTCACTCAGCAGTCTGTCTGAACATGTCGGAACATACCTGGCACTGCCTGGGTATGTCCCTGGTACATTTGCCACACGTGTATTTGTAGCAGTCAACACATCTCTCAGTTGCACAATTGTTCGTGCATCGATGGTTGACCTGACACTTCACCCTTTTGCCAGGGCTGGGTGTGGAAGGAAGTTGCCAAAGGAGTTTCTCCTTGCGTGCCTTCTTTTCAGTCACATGACGGCCACCTAACTCTTTTGCAAGCTCAACCAGGAAGTCCACCCGTCTCTCCTGCACCCCAGTGCATGCCTGATAAAGAACATGAGCATTGAGTGCTGCCATGTCAATCATGTTGTAGAACACGGCGACTGGCCATCTCCGTGTTCCTGCACGCACGCTGTACTCCCGCACCATTTGGTCCATTACATCCACACCGCAATTTGTGTGGTTGTATTGTGTGACCGTGTTTGGCTTCCTTTTGTTGGTATCCTTAGTCTCAGCCACGCTGTGCATGCTGCTGAGAATGAAGACGGCCTTCTTTCGTTTGGGTGCATACACTGTCAGTGTGGCACCAGTGGTTGAAAACACATGAGTGGTGAATTCAGTGCGGTCCATCTGTCTAGCGGATTGAGGAATTTCCCGGCGACTCTTGTTGACTGTGCCGAGGATAGTGGTTTCCCGGCTAAGCAGTCGTTGTGCAAGTGACAATGATGTAAAGAAATTGTCCATGGTTACAGTTCTGCCCTTGTCCATGAATGGTTCCATCAGCCTCATCACTACAGTTTCGGACAGTCTCTCCCCGCTGGGACGACTGGGGTCCTTGCCAAGATATGGGAGGACATTACAGATGTACTTTGATTTCAAGTCGCAAGCCACCCAAAACTTGATGCCAAACTTGTCTGGTTTTGTTGCAATGTATTGCAGAAAACAGCAGCGAGTCTTTGACGGGAAAAGCTCTTCATCAATAGTGATGTGTCGACCAGGGTTGTAGGATGCGATGCAGTTGGTGACAAACGATCTATTCTCCACACATCGGAGATTGCAGCAAACTTATCGGTCTCCACTCGCTCACTGCGCGTGAACATGTCATCAAAGCGTAGGTGTTGCATGATGTCTTCAAAGCGGTTTCGGGTCATAGTGGCAATGATCCTTGGGTTTCCCAGGTTTGCTGACCAGCTGTCACATAGTGATGGAACCTTGGTCACCCCCCGCAAGATAATGACTGAAATAAATGCCATTAGTTCCGGGAGACCCATGAACCAATCCACCTGCTCCGTGTGACGTGCATGTTGAGTAGTCCATTCTTCAATGCTACGAAGCATGTCACGACTGATAAAACAGAGAGGCAGCTCTGAAGGCGACTCTGGACACTTCGTCTGGCCTTAGCACTTGGCTCTCCATCTGTAGGGTACGGTTCTATTGGGGTCAAATGGAGATGTTTCCCCACTTGTACTTCATGCCACACTGTGCCATCTTTTGCGGTCTCAGTCGGCTCACTCGCCAACCGAGCTCTCTTTTTTGGTAGAGGCGGAGTCTCCTCATCTGCAAGATAAATAATTTCAAATAAGCATTTTGTTTTGGTTCAAAATAAAAAAGATAGTCAGGCACCACACCCACCCTGCACCGCAGCGTACTGCCCATGCACCACACCTGCCCCGCACCGACCCTTATCTGCACCAACCCTTGCAAAACATAGGATCCAAATGAACAGGCAAAAAAGGGAGTGTGAAGCCAGCCTAACCTGAAGACAGCTCAGAGTCCGAATCCGGTTGAAAGACTATGTCTTCTCCATCTGAGTCAGAAGGGTTTGTGTTGCTCAGAATCAGTTCCAATGCCTCTTCAATGGTGTGCCTTCTCTCCATTTTCTTTCCTGTGAACAAAATAGGTTTCTCCCCCACAGCACATAAAGCTGCATGCAAATTTGCTAATGCAATGCAGCTGGGGGGGGTGGGCAGACACTCAGGAGCAGCTCACATTCTTTGGCTAGGGACACACTTCAGTTCCTGATCAGTTTTCTTTCAAGATTGACACCTGTTCTGGGTTTTGGAGTCACTCCTGGGCCCTAATGGGGCCGTCACACGGGGAGATGATTCCCGGCGATGTGCGGGCGATCATGTGCACGTGCACATCTTCGGGGCATCACTGGTGACATGACACATGCGGACATGTCGCCGGCGAACGTCTGTGAAGGATCGCCTCGGAGCCAGCCTGTAGTTCAGAGGCGATCCCCGGGCTATTCTCTGGATGACTGTACCTTCTCTGCACCAACCCCTGCAAAACAGGATGCAAACGATCAGGCAAAAAAGGCACTGTGAAGCCAGCATCTCTTTGTTGTGAGCAGCAACCCCCACACTCAGGAATAGCTTGCATTCTTCTGTTTACACACTCTTATCTTAGATAACCCCCCCCTGCAGATTCCTCAGGCAAGAGCACATTTACAAATGAAAGGATGCTAATTAAGGTGTCAATATGGACTGAGGGTCATTTGACCCTCTCTCAGGACTTCAGGGGGGATCTTGAAATTCCCGGGACTTCTAGTGCTAGGGGACCTAACAACTCACTAGTTCCACACTAACTCACTAATGAATTAACATTGATTAGACACCTCCTAAATGGAAAGGATGGCTTTTTATACTTAAATGCCTCCCAGCCTTTAAGAACAAGGGAGCACGCGCACACTAATCGTGCCGCCAGGAAAGCCTGTGCAATGTGAACAGGAGTAAGGGAACAAGAAGCAGAGAGACATGACTGGGACCAAGCCACACGGCCGAGGCAATGAGTATGTCAGCATCCCTACAAGGAAGGGGAAGGGAAACCATGCAGGGATGCCGGTGTAACAGGCCAGAATAACCCCCCTGCCCAGAATATACCCGGGGTTAAAGTGGCCTAGGCCAGATTATACCCCGGGTATATTCTGGCCTAGCCCAAACTATACCCTGGGGTATAAATTGGACTAGTCCAGTTTATACCCCTCTGGGCCAGATTATACCCTGGGTATATTCTGGCCTAGCCCAAACTATACCCCGGGGTACAAATTGGACTAGTCCAGATTATACTTCTCCAGGTCAGAATATACCCCAGCTGCTTGTCATGTCGGACACTGTTCAGACCAGGTCGTTCGACAGACAGCGGTAATTCCGCTTTTGACCACTATGCGCTCATTGGCGTCGGCTAGATTTCATCTAGCTGGTCCGGGGTTAATTTACCTGGTGCTCTGATTGGTAGCTAGGCCATGCCCACTGCCTTTAAATAGTTCTCCTGAACATTGGGCGTCGCCGATTATAGCTGCTGTCTTGTGCGTTGTTATCTCGGTCTGGAGTGGTGAGCTAGTAGTTGGAGTATCGTTGCTGGTGGTGTATTTCCCTTTGTCTTATTTACTCCTTCCTATATTTGTATTTATTTTGCCCTGTGCACTTATTGTGTATTCCTGAGTGACTGCGGCGTGGTGTATATTTTCCGTTATCCTTGTCCGTGCTAACTGTGGGTATTGGTGTATAATCGTTTCACTGGGTGGTGGGCGGTGGTTTCAGCCTAGGGTTGAAACAGGAGACAGGGTGAGGTTTGAGGCATAGACATGCACACCATCAGTGTAAACTCTAGGTAGAGGGTCAGTCAGGATTTCCCTAGTCTGAGGGAAATTTCAGGGGCCCGGGTTATTAGCTCTTGCACACCTAGTCTTCCCGTGACATTATAATCGGCCTTTAAAACAAAACAAACAAACAAAAAAAAAGGGTTTCCTTCTTTTTGTTTTGTCATGGATCCCATGACTTCCATAACCCGCCAGTTGGAGGCGCTGTCCCCACAGGTCACTGAATTGAGGGGGGCAGTGCAGCAACAAGGACTAGCAGTATCTAATGTGCAAGCTGGAGTGACAGGTAGAGTTGCTGAGCCTAAGTTTCCTTTGCCTGAAAAATTTGCTGGGGAACGCAGTAAATTTGTTTCTTTTCATGAAGCTTGCAAACTATATTTCCGTATGCGCCCGATCTCCTCGGGTAATGAGGCTCAGCGTGTGGGCCTGGTGTTGTCATTGTTAAGCGGGGATCCCCAAGCATGGGCGTTTTCTTTGCCATCTGATTCAGCTGCATTTCACCCTGTGGAGAGTTTTTTTTTCTTTCTTGGAAATATCTATGATGAGCCTGACAGAATGGCTCTAGCTGAATCTAAGATACGCAGTATTCGCCAGGGGGAGCGAGTTGCAGAGGATTACTGTTCTGAATTTCATCGCTGGGCGATCGATACACAGTGGAATGATCCAGCGCTGTGGAGTCAGTTTATTCATGGGGTTTCTGGAAGTGTTAAAAAAGCCCTTCTGATGTACAAGACTCCTACTTCCCTAGACTCCGCTATGAGTCTGGTTGTCCGCATTGATCGCCGTTTGCGTCAGGGGGAGCATGAGACATCGCCTATGGGAGAGGGTTTAGGTTCACGTGAGGTTGCTGCAGGTGAGCCAAGGAGCCTATGCAAATCGCAGGGGTGTCACATGTGAAGCGTCGAGCCCCTGAGCCCAGGAAGCAGGGAGCCTGTTTTTACTGCGGTAAAACTGGTCATTTTATTAACATCTGTCCTCTGCTGTCTAAGAAAAACGCAACGGCGGAAAACTTCTAAGCTCAGAGGGTGTGGAGGAGACCAATCTGAGCTTATGTATATCCTCCATGGTGGTTTCTCAATGCATGCTCCCTGCTAAGGTTATTATCGCTGGCAGTGAGCTGCCAATTACTGTTTTTGTGGATAGTGGTTCAGCCACAAATCTCATTGATGAGGAGTTTGCGCGCACAGCAGGTTTTAGGATTGAAAAACTGCCTCATCCTATCCGCGTGGTCACCATCAATGCTGCTCCTCTCTCACAGGGGGATATTACTGAATTTGTGGCTAAGGTGAAACTCCACATTGGGGTTTTACATTCCGAGCAGGTTACATGCAAGGTGCTCAGGAATCTTTCTGCTCAGGTGGTTTTGGGTTTTCCGTGGTTGTCTATGCACAACCCAGTAATTGACTGGAAAACTCAGGACATAATTCAGTGGAGCAAATTCTGCCAGGAGAATTGCCTGGCCACATGTGTGTCTGCTGTGACTTCAAGCGTTCCAGAGTCACTTCTGGATTTTGTGGATGTGTTCTCTGAGAAGGGTTGTTCAGAGTTGCCGCCACATTGTCCCTATGACTGTACTATCAGGTTTAAACCAGGGGCCAAATTGCCTAAAGCAAGGATGTTTAACATCTCCGGTCCGGAGAGACAAGCGTTAAAGGATTACATTGCTGAAAGTTTGAGCAAAGGGCACATCAGGCCTTCATCCTCGCCTGTGGCAGCAGGGTTCTTCTTCGTGAAGAAGAAAGATGGTGGATTACGCCCGTGTTTGGATTTCAGGGAGTTGAATCAGATTACGGTTCGTGATCCATACCCTATGCCACTGATACCAGATTTGTTCAACCAGGTGGCAGGTGCTAAGTGGTTTACCAAGCTTGACCTCAGGGGGGCGTACAACCTCCTAAGAGTCCGTCAAGGTGATGAGTAGTGTTGAGCGATACCGTCCGATACTTGAAAGTATCGGTATCGGAAAGTATCGGCCGATACCGGCAAAGTATCGGATCCAATCCGATACCGATACCCGATACCAATACAAGTCAATGGGACTCAAGTATCGGACGGTATTCCTGATGGTTCCCAGGGTCTGAAGGAGAGGAAACTCTTCTTCAGGCCCTGGGAACCATATTAATGTGTAAAAGAAAGAATTAAAATAAAAAATATTGCTATACTCACCTCTCCGAGGGAACCGGCAGCGTTGTTTGCTTAAAATTCGCGCTTTTCTTTCCTTACGTGAAGTCCCGGCTTTGTGATTGGTTGCGTCGCAGTCACATGGGCGACGCAACCAATCACAGCAAGCCGTGACGTAATTTCAGGTCCTTAAGGATTTTAAAATTACGTCCCGGCTTTGTGATTGGTTGCGTCGCAGTCACATGGGCGACGCAACCAATCACAGCAAGCCGTGACGTAATTTCAGGCCCTTAAGGATTTTAAAATTACGTCCCGGCTTTGTGATTGGTTGCGTCGCAGTCACATGGGCGACGCAACCAATCACAAGCCGTGACGTCACGGGAGGCTGGACACGCGCGCATTTTAAAATGAGCGCTTGTCCAGCCTCCCGTGACGTCCCGGCTTGTGATTGGTTGCATCGCGGTCAACCAATCACAAGCCGGGAGGCTGGACACGCGCGCATTTTAAAATGAGCGCTTGTCCAGCCTCCCGTGACGTCCCGGCTTGTGATTGGTTGCATCGCGGTCAACCAATCACAAGCCGGGAGGCTGGACACGCGCGCATTTTAAAATGGACGCTTGTCCAGCCTCCCGTGACGTCCCGGCTTGTGATTGGTTGCATCGCGGTCAACCAATCACAAGCCGGGAGGCTGGACAAGCGCTCATTTTAAAATGCGCGCGTGTCCAGCCTCCCGGCTTGTGATTGGTTGACCGCGATGCAACCAATCACAAGCCGGGACGTCACGGGAGGCTGGACAAGCGCTCATTTTAAAATGCGCGCGTGTCCAGCCTCCCGGCTTGTGATTGGTTGACCGCGATGCAACCAATCACAAGCCGGGACGTCACGGGAGGCTGGACAAGCGCTCATTTTAAAATGCGCGCGTGTCCAGCCTCCCGTGACGTCACGGCTTGTGATTGGTTGCGTCGCCCATGTGACTGCGACGCAACCAATCATAAGCCGGGACTTCACGTAAAGGAAAGAAAAGCGCGAATTTTAAACAAAGAACGCTGCCGCTTCCCTCGGTAAGGTGCAGGCTGCGTCGGAGAGGTGAGTATAGCAATATTTTTTATTTTAATTCTCTCTTTTACACATTTTTACATTAATGTTGTTTCGATACCGATACCCGATACCACAAAAGTATCGGATCTCGGTATCGGAATTCCGATACCCGCAAGTATCGGCCGATACCCGATACTTGCGGTATCGGAATGCTCAACACTAGTGATGAGTGGAAGATGGCTTTTAACCCCTTCACCCCCAAGGGTGGTTTGCACGTTCATGACCGGGCCAATTTTTACAATTCTGACCACTGTCCTTTTATGAGGTTATAACTCTGGAACGCTTCAATGGATCTTGGCGATTCTGACACTGTTTTCTCGAGACATAATGTACTTCATGATAGTGGTAAAATTTCTTTGATATAACTTGCGTTTATTTGTGAAAAAAACGGTTATTTGGCGAAAATTTTGAAAATTTCACAATTTTCCAACTTTTAATTTTTATGCCCTTAAATCACAGAGATATGTCATGCAAAATACTAAATAAGTAAAATTTCCCACATGTCTACTTTACATCAGCACAATTTTGGAACCAAAATTTTTTTTTGTTAGGGAGTTATAAGGGTTAAAAGTTGACCAGAAATTTCTCATTTTTACAACACCATTTTTTTTTAGGGACAACATCTCATTTGAAGTCATTTTGAGGGGCCTATTGTTGTGAATCCGCTTTTTGGGCTCCCCTGGTGGTTGCTGGTGGTACTGGTGACTTGTGTGTGCTTTGCTGTCTCAGGTCACCTGTTCCCATCAGTGTTTGGGAGTTTCCTATTTAGCCTTGCTCTCCAGTCATTTCCTTGCCGGTCATCATTGTAACCAGAGCCTTCGGTTGCATGTTCCTGCTACTAGTCTGCTGATCAGCTAAGTGGACTTTGTCCTTTTGTTTTGTATCTTTTGTCCAGTTTGCAGTTTTGTTATTCTCTGTAGCTGGAAGCTCTTGCGGGCTGAAATTGCCACTCCTGTGTCATGAGTTGACACAGGAGTCTTAAAGTAATTTCAGGATGGTTTTTTGAAAGGGTTTTCAGTTGACCGTGAAGTCCTCTTTTGTATCCTTCTGCTATCTAGTAAGTGGACCTCACTTTGCTAAATCTACTTTCATACTGTGTATGTCTTTTCCTCTTACCTCACCGTCATTACATGTGGGGGGCTGCTATCATCTTTTGGGGTATTTCCCTAGAGGTAAGCCAGGTCTGTTCCTTCCTCTACCAGGCGTAGTTAGTCCTCCGGCTGGCGCGTGGCATCTAGGAAGTCGTAGGTATGCTCCCTGGCCACTATTAGTTGTGTGGTAGATTTAGCTCACGGTCAGCTCGAGATTCCATCACCCAGAGCTCGTCCGTTATTTTAGTGTTCTGATGTTTCCCTGCCATTGGGAATCATGACAGTATGACCGGCCCGTGTTAAAGTTATTGGCAGAAGAAAGGAGAGAAAAAAGAAGTCTGTAGATTTTTTTTTTTTTCTTTTTCTTCCCCTATGCTTGCTCCATAGTTGGATCAGTTGTATTTCAGCTCTAATTACAGCCTTTGCCTTTCTCTCCTTCTAATCCTTGAATGGCTCTGATCTCACCTGTTTAAAGATGGACCCTCAGAGTTTAGCTGTAGGTTTAAATAATCTTGCTACCAAGGTTCAAAATTTACAAGATTTTGTTATACATACTCCGATGTCTGAACCTAAAATTCCTACACCAGAGGTGTTTTCCGGAGATAGATCTCGGTTCCTGAATTTCAAATATAATTGTAAATTGTTCCTTTCTCTCAGACCTCACTCCTCTGGAGATCCTGTCCAGCAGGTTAAGATTGTAATCTCTTTGCTGCGAGGTCACCCTCAAAATTGGGCATTTTCATTGACACCAGGGGATCCTGCGTTGCTCAATGTGGATGCGTTTTTTCTGGCTTTAGGGTTGCTTTATGAGGAACCTAATTTGGAGATTCAAGCTGAAAAAGCTTTGATAGCCCTATCTCAAGGGCAAGATGAAGCTGAGATATCCTGCCAAAAATTTCGTAGATGGTCTGTGCTTACTCAGTGGAATGAGTGCGCCCTAGCGGCAAATTTCAGAGAGGGCCTTTCTGATGCCGTTAAAGATGTTATGGTCGGGTTCCCTGCACCCACAGGTCTGAATGAGTCCATGACAATGGCTATTCAGATTGATCGGCATTTGCGGGAGCGCAAACCCGTGCACCATTTGGCGGTATCTTCTGAAGAGACGCCAGAGAAAATGCAATGTGACAGAATTCTGTCCAGAAGCGAGCGGCAGAATTATAGGCGTAAAAATGGGTTATGCTTCTATTGTGGTGATTCTGCTCATGTTATATCAGCATGCTCTAAACGTACAAGGAAGGTTGACAAGTCTATTTCAATTGGCACTTTACAGTCTAAATTTATTCTGTCTGTAACCTTGATTTGTTCATTATCAGTTATTACCGTGGATGCCTATGTGGACTCTGGCGCCGCTCTGAGTCTTATGGATTGGTCCTTTGCCAGGCGCTGTGGGTTTGATTTAGAGCCTCTGGAAGTCCCTATACCTCTGAAGGGTATTGATTCTACGCCTTTGGCTTGTAATAAACCACAATTCTGGACGCAAGTGACTATGCGTATGACTCCAGACCATCAGGAGGTGATTCGCTTCCTTGTGTTGTGCAATTTGCATGATGTTTTGGTGCTTGGATTACCATGGTTACAATCTCATAACCCAGTCCTTGACGGGAAAACAATGTCTGTGTTAAGCTGGGGATGTCGGGGGCTCATGGGGACATACCTTTGGTTTCCATTTCGTCATCTATTCCCTCTGAGATTCCGGCATTTTTGTCTGATTATCGTGATATTTTTGAGGAGCCAAAAATTGGTTCACTCCCTCCCCACAGAGATTGTGATTGCGCCATAGATCTGATTCCTGGCAGTAAATTTCCAAAGGGTCGTTTGTTTAACTTATCTGTACCTGAACATGCTGCTATGCGAGAGTATATTAAGGAGTCCCTGGAAAAGGGACATATTCGTCCTTCTTCATCTCCTTTAGGAGCTGCTTTTTCTTTGTATCTAAAAAGGATGGCTCTCTGAGGCCTTGTATTGATTATCAACTCCTGAATAAAATTACAGTCAAATATCAGTATCCGTTGCCTTTGCTGACTGATTTGTTTGCTCGCATAAGGGGGGCTAAGTGGTTCTCTAAGATTGATCTTCGTGGGGCGTATAATTTGGTGCGAATTAAGCAGGGGGATGAGTGGAAAACCGCATTTAATATGCCTGAGGGCCATTTTGAGTATTTAGTAATGCCTTTCGGCCTTTCTAATGCACCTTCAGTCTTTCAGTCCTTAATGCATGATATTTTCCGTGAATATTTGGATAAATTTATGATTGTGTATTTGGATGATATTTTGATTTTTTCTGATGACTGGGAGTCTCATGTTCAACAGGTCAGGAGGGTTTTTCAGGTTTTGCGGGAGAATTCTTTGTGTGTAAAGGGTTCAAAGTGTGTTTTTGGGGTTCAAAAGATTTCCTTTTTGGGGTACATTTTTTCCCCTTCTTCTATTGAGATGGACCCTGTCAAGGTTCGGGCTATTTGTGACTGGACGCAGCCTACTTCTCTTAAGAGTCTTCAGAAATTCTTGGGCTTTGCTAATTTTTATCGTCGATTTATAACTGGTTTTTCTGGCGTTGCTAAACCTCTGACGGATTTGACCAAGAGGGGTGCTGATGTTGCCAATTGGTCCCCTGCTGCTGTGGAGGCCTTTCGGGAGCTTAAGTGCCGCTTTTTGTCTGCCCCTGTGTTGCACCAGCCTGATGTTTCTCTTCCCTTTCAGGTTGAGGTCGATGCTTCCGAGATCAGAGCGGGGGCGGATTTGTCGCAGAAAAGTTCCGACTGCTCAGTGATGAGACCTTGTGCGTACTTTTCTCGAAAATTTTCGGCCGCCGAGCAAAACTATGATGTTGGTAATCGGGAGCTTTTGGCCATGAAGTGGGCATTTGAGGAGTGGCGTCATTGGTTTGAGGGTGCCAGACATCAGGTGGTAGTTTTGACTGATCACAAGAATCTGATTTATTTAGAGTCTGCCAGGCGCCTGAATCCTAGACAGGCACGATGGTCGTTGTTTTTTTCTCGGTTTAATTTTGTGGTTTCATACTTACCGGGTTCTAAGAATGTTAAGGCAGATGCTCTTTCTAGGAGTTTTGAGCCTGACTCTCCTGGGGATTCTGAACCTGCTGGTGTCCTTAAGGATGGAGTGGTTTTGTCTGCTGTCTCCCCAGATCTGCGACGTGCTTTGCAAGAATTTCAGGCGGATAGACCTGATCTGGTAGACTGTTTGTTCCTGATGATTGGACCAGTAGAGTCATCTCGGAAGTTCATTCTTCTTCGCTGGCAGGTCATCCTGGAATCTTTGGTACCAGAGATTTGGTGGCTAGATCCTTCTGGTGGCCTTCCCTGTCTCGGGATGTGCGTGTTTTTGTGCAGTCTTGTGATGTGTGTGCTCGGGCCAAGCCTTGTTGTTCTAGGGCTAGTGGGTTATTGTTGCCCTTGCCTGTTCCGAAGAGGCCTTGGACGCACATCTCTATGGACTTTATTTCTGATCTCCCTGTTTCTCAGAAGATGTCTGTCATCTGGGTGGTGTGTGACCGTTTTTCTAAAATGGTTCATTTGGTACCATTGCCTAAGTTGCCTTCCTCATCTGAGTTGGTCCCTCTATTTTTTCAAAATGTGGTTCGCTTGCATGGTATTCCGGAAAACATCGTTTCTGACAGGGGAACCCAGTTCGTGTCTAGATTTTGGCGGGCATTCTGTGCCAGGTTGGGCATTGATTTGTCTTTTTCGTCTGCATTCCATCCTCAGACTAATGGCCAGACGGAGCGAACTAATCAAACTTTGGAGACTTATTTGAGGTGTTTTGTGTCTGCGGATCAGGATGACTGGGTTGCCTTTTTGCCGTTGGCAGAATTTGCTCTTAATAATCGGGCTAGTTCTGCCACTTTGGTTTCTCCTTTCTTTTGCAATTCAGGGTTTCATCCTCGTTTTTCATCTTGTCAGGTGGAATCTTCGGATTGTCCTGGAGTGGATGTTGTGGTGGATCGGTTGCATCAGATTTGGGGACAAGTGGTGGACAATTTGAAGTTGTCCCAGGAGAGGACTCAGCAGTTTGCTAACCGCCGTCGTCGTGTTGGTCCTCGCCTTCGTGTTGGGGACTTGGTGTGGTTGTCTTCCCGTTTTGTCCCTATGAGTGTTTCTTCTCCTAAGTTTAAGCCTCGGTTCATCGGTCCTTATAGGATTTTGGAGATACTTAACCCTGTGTCCTTTCGTTTGGACCTCCCGGCATCTTTCGCTATCCATAATGTATTCCATCGGTCGTTGTTGCGGAGATATGAGGTACCGGTGGTTCCTTCTATTGAACCTCCTGCTCCTGTGCTGGTGGAGGGTGAATTGGAGTACGTTGTAGAGAAGATCTTGGATTCCCGTGTTTCCAGACGGAGACTTCAATATCTGGTTAAATGGAAGGGCTATGGTCAGGAAGATAATTCTTGGGTAACTGCCTCTGATGTTCATGCCTCGGATTTGGTTCGTGCCTTTCATAGGGCTCATCCAGATCGCCCTGGCGGTTCTCGTGAGGGTTCGGTGCCCCCTCCTTAAGGGGGGGGTACTGTTGTGAATCCGCTTTTTGGGCTCCCCTGGTGGTTGCTGGTGGTACTGGTGACTTGTGTGTGCTTTGCTGTCTCAGGTCACCTGTTCCCATCAGTGTTTGGGAGTTTCCTATTTAGCCTTGCTCTCCAGTCATTTCCTTGCCGGTCATCATTGTAACCAGAGCCTTCGGTTGCATGTTCCTGCTACTAGTCTGCTGATCAGCTAAGTGGACTTTGTCCTTTTGTTTTGTATCTTTTGTCCAGTTTGCAGTTTTGTTATTCTCTGTAGCTGGAAGCTCTTGCGGGCTGAAATTGCCACTCCTGTGTCATGAGTTGACACAGGAGTCTTAAAGTAATTTCAGGATGGTTTTTTGAAAGGGTTTTCAGTTGACCGTGAAGTCCTCTTTTGTATCCTTCTGCTATCTAGTAAGTGGACCTCACTTTGCTAAATCTACTTTCATACTGTGTATGTCTTTTCCTCTTACCTCACCGTCATTACATGTGGGGGGCTGCTATCATCTTTTGGGGTATTTCCCTAGAGGTAAGCCAGGTCTGTTCCTTCCTCTACCAGGCGTAGTTAGTCCTCCGGCTGGCGCGTGGCATCTAGGAAGTCGTAGGTATGCTCCCTGGCCACTATTAGTTGTGTGGTAGATTTAGCTCACGGTCAGCTCGAGATTCCATCACCCAGAGCTCGTCCGTTATTTTAGTGTTCTGATGTTTCCCTGCCATTGGGAATCATGACAGCCTATATGATAGAAAATACCCAAGTGTGACACCATTCTAAAAACTGCACCCCTCAATGTGCTTAAAACCACATTCAATAAGTTTATTAACCCTTCAGGTGTTTCACAGGTATTTTTGGAATGTTTAAATAAAAATGAACATTTAACTTTTTTTCACACAAAATTTATTTCAGCTCCAATTTGTTTTATTTTACCAAGGGTAACAGTAGAAAATGGACCCCAAAAGTTGTTGTACAATTTGTCCTGAGTATGCTGATACCCCATATGTGGGGGTAAACCACTGTTTGGGCGCATGGCAGAGCTCGGAAGGAAAGGAGCGCCATTTGACTTTTCAATGCAAAATTGACTGGAATTGAGATGGGACGCCATGTTGCATTTGGAGAGCCCCTGATGTGCCTAAACATTGAAACCCCCCACAAATGACACCATTTTGGAAAGTAGACCCCCTAAGGAACTTATCTAGATGTGTGGTGAGCACTTTGACCCCGCGTGTGCTTCACAGAAGTTTATAATGGAGAGCCGTAAAAATAAAAAATCATATTTTTTCACAAAAATGATCTTTTCGCCCCCAATTTTTTATTTTCCCAAGGGTAAGAGAAGAAATTGGACCTGAAAAATTGTTGTGCAATTTGTCCTGAGTACGCTGATACCCCATATGTGAGTGTAAACCATTGTTTGGGCGCATGGCAGAGCTCGGAAGGTAAGGAGCGCCATTTGACTTTTCAATGCAAAATTGACTGGAATTGAGATGGGACGCCATGTTGCATTTGGAGAGCCCCTGATGTGCCTAAACATTGAAACCCCCCACAAGTGACACCATTTTGGAAAGTAGACCCCTTAAGGAACTTATCTAGATGTGTGTTGAGCACTTTGACCCAACAAGTGCTTCACAGAAGTTTATAATGCAGAGCCGTAAAAATAAAAAATCATATTTTTTCACAAAAATGATTATTTCGCCCCCAATTTTTTATTTTCCCAAGGGTAAGAGAAGAAATTAGACCACAAAAGTTGTTGTACAATTTGTCCTGAGTGCGACGATACCCCATATGTGGGGGTAAACCACTGTTTGGGCGCATAGCAGAGCTCGGAAGGGAAGGAGCGCTATTTTACTTTTCAATACAAAATTGACTGGAATTAAGATGGGACGCCATTTTGCGTTTGGAGAGCCCCTGATGTGCCTAAACATTAAAAAACCCCACAAGTGACACCATTTTGGAAAGTAGACCCCCTAAGGAACTTATCTAGAAATGTTTTGAGAGCTTTGAACCCCCAAGTGTTTCACTACATTTTATAACGCAGAGCCGTGAAAATAAAAATTATTTTTTTTTTCACAAAAATGATTTTTAGCCCCCAGCTTTGTATTTTTACAAGGGTAACAGAATAAATTGGACCCCAAAAGTTGTTGTCCAATTTGTCCTGAGTACGCTGATACCCCATATGTGGGAGAAACCACTGTTTGGGCGCATGACAGAGCTCGGAAGGGAAGGAGCGCCATTTGGAATGCAGACTTAAATGGATTGGTCTGCAGGCGTCACGTTGCATTTGCAGAGCCCCTGATGTACCCAAACAGTACAAACCCCCCACAAGTGACCCCATATTGGAAACTAGACCTCCCAAGGAACTTATCTAGATGTGTTGTGAGAACTTTGAACCCCCAAGTGTTTCACTACAGTTTACAACGCAGAGCAGTGAATATAAAAAATATTTTTTTTTCCCACAAAAATGATTTTTAGCCCCCCATATTTTTATTTTCCTAAGGATAACAAGAGAACTTGGACCCCAAAGTTGTTGTCCAATTTGTCCCGAGTACGCTGATACCCCATATGTTGGGGTAAACCCCTGTTTGGGCGCACGGGAGAGCTCGGAAGGGAAGGAGCACTGTTTTACTTTTTCAACGCAGAATTGGCTGGAATTGAGATCGGACGCCATGTCGCGTGTGGAGAGCCCCTGATGTGCCTGAACAGTGGAAACTCCCCAATTCTACCTGAAACCCTAATCCAAACACACCCCTAACCCTAATCCCAACAGTAACCCTAACCACACCCCTAAATCTGACACACCCATAATTCTAATCCCAACCGTAAATGTAATCCAAACCCTAACCCTAACTTTAGCCCCAACCCTAACCCTATCTTTAGCCCCAACCCTAACCCTAACTTTACCTCCAACCCTAGCCCCAACCCTAACCCTAGCCCTTACCCTAGCCCTAACCCTAACTTTACCTCCAACCCTAGCCCCAACCCTAGCCCTAACCCTAACCCTAGCCCTAAGCCTAGCCCTAATGGGAAAATGGAAATAAATACATTTTTTTAAATTTATTATTCTTCCCTAACTAAGGCGGTGATGAAGGGGGGTTTGATTTACTTTTATAGCATTTTTTTATATCGGATTTTTATGATTGGCAGCTGTCACACACTAAAAGACGCTTTTTATAGCAAAAAAGTTTTTGCGTCTCCACATTTTGAGACCTATAATTTTTCCATATTTTGGTCCACAGAGTCATGTGAGGTCTTGTTTTTTGCGGAACGAGTTGACATTTTTATTGGTAACATTTTCGGACACGTGACAGTTTTTGATCGCTTTTTATTCCGATTTTTGTAAGGCAGAATGACCAAAAACCAGCTATTCATTAATTTCTTTTGGGGGGGCGTTTATACCGTTCCACGTTTGGTAAAATTGATGAAGCAGTTTTATTCTTCGGGTCAGTACGATTACAGCCATACCTCATTTATATCTTTTTTTCATGTTTTGGTGCTTTTATACGATAAAAGCTATTTTATAGAAAAAATAATTATTTTGGCATTGCTTTATTCTGAGGACTATAACTTTTTTATTTTTTTGCTTATGATGCTGTATGGTGGCTTGTTTTTTGCGGGACAAGATGACGTTTTCAGCGGTACCATGGTTGTTTATATCTGTCTTTTTGATCGTGTGTTATTCCACTTTTTGTTTGGCGGTATGATAATAAAGCGTTGTTTTTTGGCTCGTTTTTTTTTTCTTACGGTGTTTACTGAAGGGGTTAACTAGTGGGACAGTTTTATAGGTTGGGTCGTTACGGACGCGGCGATACTAAATATGTGTACTTTTATTATTTTTCTTTTTTTTTTTAGATAAAGAAATGTATTTATGGGAATAATATATATATTTTTTTTCTTTATTTAGGAATTTTTTTTTTTTTTTACAAGTGGAAATTTTTTTTTAAACTTTTTTACTTTGTCCCAGGGGGGGACATCACAGATCGCTGATCTCACAGTTTGCATAGCACTCTGTGAGATCGGCGATCTCACTCATCGCTGCAGGCTTACAGAGCTGCAGCTGCAGCCTGCTCCTGACCCGGAAGTCCTCCCTGCAGGACCCGGATGCAGCCCCGCGGCCATTTTGGATCCGGGAACTGCAGGGAGAAGACGCTCGGTACAAGGTGAGTACATTCCATTCCCGATCGTCTCAGGGAAGCTCGCAGGGAGCCCCCTCCCTGCGCGATGCTTCCCTGTACCGCCGGTACACCGCAATCATGTTTGATCGCGGTGTGCCGGGGGTTAATGTGCCGGGGGCGGTCCGTGACCGATCCTGGCACATAGTGCCGGATGTCAGCTGCGATAGGCAGCTGACACCCGGCCGCGATCAGCCTCGCTCCCCCCGTGAGCGCGGCCAATCGCATATGACACACTCTCCTGTCGGTGGTCATACGGGCCCACCTCACCTCGACGGGATAGTACGTCAGATGTCAGAAAGGGGTTAATACCCCTGAGGGTCATTTTGAAAATTTGGTGATGCCATTTGGGTTGACTAACGCACCTGCAGTGTTCCAACATTTCATTAATGATGTGTTCTCGCATGTTTTGGGGAAATTCGTTATCATGTACCTAGATGACATTCTCATATATTCTTGCGACCGTGATACTCATTTAGATCATGTCAGGCAGGTGTTACAGCTTCTCAGAGAGAATAAGCTCTATGCTAAACTTGAGAAATGTGTGTTTTCTGTTCAAGAGTTGCCTTTCTTGGGTTATATTGTGTCTGCTTCTGGTTTTAAAATGGACGCCGCTAAGGTGCAAGCGGTGCTGCATTGGGAACGGCCTGATAACCTGAAAGCACTTCAGCGGTTCCTTGGGTTTTCTAACTACTATAGAAAATTCATCAAGGATTTTTCCATCATTGCTAAACGGCTAACTGACATGACTAAAAAGGGTACCAATTTCTCCGTTTGGCCTGAGGCTGCTGTGCGCGGATTTGAATTTCTTAAATACAGTTTTGTTTCCACCCCCATTCTTGTGCAGCCAGATGTATCAAGACCTTTTGTTGTAGAAGTCGATGCGTCTGAGGTTGGTGTGGGGGCGGTACTATCACAAGGCTCATCTTTGAGTAATTTGCGTCCATGCGCCTATTTTTCCAAGAAACTGTCGCCCGCTGAACGTAACTACGATATCGGCTACAGGGATTTGTTGGCAATCAAGTTGGCCTTTGAGGAATGGCGACCCTTCTTGGAGGGGTCGGTTCATCAGGTTACTGTTATTACCAATCATAAGAATCTGCTGTATTTGGAGTCAGCCAAGCGTCTGTCTCCCAGGCAGGCTCGCTGGGCATTGTTTTTCACGCGGTTCAACTTTGTTGTCAGTTACAGACCAGGGTCCAAAAACACTAAGGCGGATGCTCTGGCCAGGTGTTTTCCGGGGGGAGAACCTCGGTAGGATCCTGTACCCATCCTCCAAAAGGGTGTTGTGGTTTCGGCTCTCACTACCGAGGTTGAGGCTGAGATTGCCGAGGCTCAGGAGGAGGTACCGTCTGAGCTTCCCATCAACAAATCTTTTGTACCGCTTCATCTCCGCTTGAAGGTTTTGGCGGAGCATCATGATGCTGTCCTGGCTGGTCACCCAGGGGTTAGAGGTACCTTGGAGTTGGTGTCACGTCGGTTTTGGTGGCCCAAGATCCGACAGGACGTGGTCTCATATGTGTCAGCTTGCACCACGTGCGCTAGGGCTAAGACGCCCTGCTCCCGTCCTGTTGGCGCACTACTTCCTCTTGAGGTACCTAGTAAGCCATGGACGGAAATCTCCATGGATTTTATCACTGACTTGCCCTCCTCAGCTGGGAACATGGTCATCTTGGTGATTGTTGATCGGTTTTCAAAAATGTCGCATTTTGTGTCTTTGCCTTCGTTGCCTAACGCTAAGACTCTGGCTCAGGTATTTGTGCAGGAGGTGGTCAGACTTCATGGGGTTCCGTCTGACATCGTGTCTGATAGGGGTACTCAGTTTGTGGCAAAATTTTGGAAAGCATTTTGCTCACGGCTGGGGATCAAGTTGTCTCATTCTTCGGCGTTTCATCCTCAGTCAAATGGTCAGACTGAGCGTATGAACCAAAATTTGGAACAGTACTTACGCTACTTTGTCTCTGATAACCAGGAGGAGTGGTCTACGTTCCTTCCTTTGGCTTAATTTGCTATCAATAATCACCGTCAGGAGTCGTCTGGGGAGTCTCCGTTTTTTTGTGTTTACGGGCTACATCCTCAATTTTGTACTTTAAGTCAGAGGGGCTCTTCCGGCATTCCCGAGGAAGATCAGTTAGGAGGAGAGTTAAACAGCGCCTGTTGAGTGTGGATGCTAGGTACAAACGTGTGGCTGACAGTAGGCGTGTGCCAGGTCCGGACCTGAGTGTGGACAACTGGGTGTGGTTATCCACAAAAAACATAAGACTCAAAATACCATCCCTTAAATTGGGCCCACGGTTTATTGGTCCATTTAGGGTCGCCGCTGTCATTAACCCTGTAGCGTACCGATTGGAGCTTCCTACGGTGTATAAGATACACAATGTGTTCCACAAATCGTTGCTAAAAAAGATGGTGGGTCTTGTGGACGCGACACCCATGCCTTCTCCAGTCTTGGTGGATGGTAATTTGGAATTCAAAGTCTCCAAGGTGGTTGACTCTCGTGTAGTGCGCCGCACTTTACAGTACTTGGTACACTGGCGTGGTTATGGGCCTGAGGAAAGGTCTTGGGTACCAGCCTCGGACGTTCATGCGGACCGGCTGGTCAGGTTGTTTCACCGCCGTCATCCGGACAAGCCGGGTCCTATAAGCCTTGAGGGCCCTGGAGTCCCTCGTAGAAGGCGGGGTACTGTCATGTCGGACACTTTTCAGACCAGGTCGTTCGACAGACAGCGGTAATTCCACTTTTGACCACTATGCGCTCATTGGCGTCGGCTAGATTTCATCTAGCTGGTCCGGGGTTAATTTACCTGGTCTGGGGTTAATTTACCTGGTCTCTGATTGGTAGCTAGGCCATGCCCACTGCCTTTAAATAGTTCTCCTGAACATTGGGCGTCTCCGATTATAGCTTCTGTCTTGTGCGTTATCTCGGTCTGGAGTGGTGAGCTAGTAGTTGGAGTATCGTTGCTGGTGGTGTATTTCCCTTTGTCTTATTTACTCCTTCCTATATTTGTATTTATTTTGCCCTGTGCACTTATTGTGTATTCCTGAGTGACTGCGGCGTGGTGTATATTTTCCGTTATCCTTGTCCGTGCTAACTGTGGGTATTGGTGTATAATCGTTTCACTGGGTGGTGGGCGGTGGTTTCAGCCTAGGGTTGAAACAGGAGACAGGGTGAGGTTCGAGGCCTAGACATGCACACCATCAGTGTAAACTCTAGGTAGAGGGTCAGTCAGGATTTCCCTAGTCTGAGGGAAATTGCAGGGGCCCGGGTTATTAGCTCTTGCCCACCTAGTCTTCCCATGACACTGCTGTAGATCAGATTTTTCAGCCTTTTGAGAACTATTGAGTGATATAATCAATAACGGGGCCCCAGGCAGCGCACAGGGCCCAAGGCAGTGCACAAGGCCCCAGGCAGCGCACAGGGCCCCAGGCAGCACACAGGTGCCACAGGTAGCACACAGGGCCCCAGGCAGAGTACAGGGCCCCAGGCAGCACACAGGGGCCCCAGGCAGCACAGAGGGGCCCCAGGCAGAACACAGGGCCCCAGGCAGCACACAGGGCAACAGACAGCACAGAGGGGCCCCAGGCAGCACAGAGGGGCCCCAGGAGGAAGAGCACAGGGGCCACAGGAAGTGCAAGGGGCCCCAAACAGCGTACAGGGCCCCGGGCAGTACAGACGGGACCCAGGCAGCACAGAGGGGCCCCAGAAAGAGCACAGGGGCCCCAAGCAGTGCACAGGGCAACAGGCAGCACAGAGGGGCCCCAGGAAGAGCACAGGAGCCACAGGAAGTGCAAGGGGCCCCAAACAGCGTACGGGGCCCCAGGCAGTGCACAGGACCCCAGGCCGCCCACAGGGGCCCCAGGCAGCACACAGGGCCCCTGGCAGAACACAGGGCCCCAGGCAGCTCACAGGAGCCCCAGACAGCCCACAGGACCCCAGGCAGCCCACAGGGGGTCCCAGATAGTGCACAGGGGGGCAGAGACAGTGAGCAAGGGGGTAAGAGATAGCAGGCAATGGGGGGAAATAGACAGAGCGCATTTCCCCTGTGCGCTGTCTGGGACCCCCTGTGCGCTATCTGGGAGCCACTGTACTCTGTCTGGGGCCCTGCTCTTGAGTATATCACTCAATCCTGTAAGGCTAGTTTCACATTTGCGTACAGCCGTGCGCATGCGTACGCTCTCAGTGAAACGCAAACATCCGCAGGGCCTGCGTACCCAATGATAAAGATAGGGTACGCAGGCCGCATGCGTACCTGGGCGGAGCTTAACTGGTGGGCACAGCAGTGGGCGAGGCTTCACTAAGAGCGTACACAGCCGTGTGCAAATGTGAAACTAGCCTAAGATGTTTAGGGCCCCTGTGCGATGTGCGATGTCTGGGGCCCCTGTTTGCTGCCTGGGGCCCGGTGCGCTGCCTGAAGCCCTGTGTTCTGCCTGGGGCCCTGTGCACTGCCTGGGGCCCTGTACGTTGCCTGGGACCCTTGTGCACTGCCTTGGGCCCCTTTGCACTGCCTGGAGCCCTGTGCGCTGCCTGGGGCCCCTGTTTGCTGCCTCGGGCCCCGTGCGCTGCCTGCAGCCCTGTGGGCTGCATGGGGCCCTGTGGGCTGCTTGAGGCCCTGTGGGCTGCCTGAGGCCCCTGTGGGCTGCCTGGGGTCCTGTGCGCTGCCTGGGGCCCCTGTGCGCTGCTTGGGGCCCCGTGCGCTGCCTGTGGACCCTGTGCTCTGTCTGGGGCACTATGCGCTGCCTGTGGCCCCTGTGCGCTGCCTGTGGCCTCGTGCATTTCCTGGGGCCCCTGTGTGCTGCCTGGGGCCCCTGTGTGCTGCCTGGAGCCCTGAGTGCTGCCTGGGGCCCCGTTATTAAAACTGTCATTCAATGGTTCTCAAAAGCCTGAAAAATCTTATCTACAGTAGCTGGGGTATATTCTGACCTGGAGGGGTATAAACTGGACTAGTCCAATTTGTACCCCGGGGTATAGTTTGGACTAGGCCAGAATATACCCGGGGTATAATCTGGCCCAGAGGGGTATAAAGTGGACTAGTCCAATTTATACCCCGGGGTATAGTTTGGGCTAGGCCAGAATATACCCGGGGTATAATCTGGCCTAGGCCACTTTAACCCCGGGTATATTCTGGGCGGAGGGTTAATCTGGCCTGTTACACCGGTATGAGTGTTGCAGGGTTTTTATTATCTCTTGGCTACTATAGCTCTGGCAACTACATGTGCAGTGATACTTTGCCCGGGCACCGCAAACGGAACTGTTTGAACAGTTATATGGATTGTTGGATGAATGGCACTAATGGGATCTAGTATGGTAATTTAAAGGGGATTTCATCTCAAAATGTAAAATCCCCCTATGTTCCTAAGTGGGCAGTTAGACCAGCAGCCAAAGATGGGTAATCATGTTTTTTTTTATTCACAGAGACATTGGGATAACTTTTCATTGCAGTGCCACTTTAAAAATAAAAGAAATATAACCATACTGATTGTCACTTTTGAATTTGCTTTCTATAAAATTAGCTTGGTTATAGCTTGAATATGCTGACAAAGTTATATTTTTTCTAAGAAGCTGATTCAAAAGTGACAAGATGCCAAGAATTATATTTACTAAACTTTGGCTACCACTCTTTGACTTAGGCTACTTTCACACTAGCGGTAACTGCAATACGTCGCAAATGCGTCGTTTTGCCGAAAAAACGCATCCTGCAAAAGTGCTTGCAGGATGCGTTTTTTCTGCATTGACTAACATTAGCGACGCATTTGCGACGCATTGACACACGTCGCAACCGTCATACGACGGTTGCGCCGTGTTGTGGCGGACCGTCGGGAGCAAAAAACGTTACATGTAACGTTTTTTGCTCCCGACGGTCCGCTTTTTCCGACCGCGCATGCGCGGCCAGAACTCCGCCCCCACCTCCGCGCACTTCCCCCCACCTCACAATGGGGCAGCGGATGCGCTGGAAAAATGCATCCGCTGCCCCCGTTGTGCGGCGGAGACAACGCTAGCGTCGGGGACCTCGGCCCGACGCACTGCGACGGACCGAGCCCGACGCTAGTGTGAAAGAAGCCTTAGTAGTGTACGGCCATTTTTACATTTTGACTGAATATTATAAGGCAATATAAAAAACAATTTGTAAATGTTACGCACAGTGTAGGAAAGACTAAGTGCAACTCAAAGGGATGAGGGGAACAGTGCCCAACACTAGGGAAGAGGGAAGGGGGAGTGGAGACCCCTAGGTAGATCTTAAGTCACCCTGTCTGACATTAACATCCCTATGTAGGTTCTGCACCTATCACCGAGCAGGAACCTAATCCTTGCCTGACCTTGGCAGTAAGCCCTACTTAGGGAATGACAGGGTGAGCACTAGTTGATCTCCACTACAACTAAAAAACAGGTGGGATTGATGAACAAGGGGAATATTTATCTTGAGAAGACTCATAGATGAAACACAGACGTCCTCCAGCAACACCAAAGAGGAAGATAGCCGACTGCTATAGCTCCAAGCCTCAACAGGGGGAAATGGAAATATCACCAGCAACTCCCAGCAGCAGCTTGGAAGTCTATAAATAGCATAGAAAAACCACAAAAAGAGGACTAAAAATCCTCCAAGAATTCAGAATTAATACCACACAAAGAGACTGCAGTGCTTACATGCCCAGTTCTCAGAACTAGTGCACTCAGGATGCCGCAAACCCATGTAATAAAGATGGCGGCAATACAGGTGCAAAATACCGATGAGGCAACCACTCACAACCTAGAAACAATTGGTGGTAGGTTAATATCCTGGTTAGACAGGCCAAGCACACTTCCGATTTGCAGAGAACAATCATTAATAGGTGGTTCTGTGCGTATAGACTGCCATTGTTGTCGGTATCACATGTCCTGTTTACATAAGATGATGTGATGGCGAGAATAATTATTTTGAAGCAATCTTAAAGATTATTCCACCTGATGAACGAGGGTTTTCTCACATGTGGGGTGAATGGCAGCCTGTAGAATTGACCATTCCTAGGAATGTTCCTTCTCAATATTTGTGCAGTATAAATGTACACTTATGTTTGACTCAGAATTTAATACCTCACTTATTGTAGCAGGTTTTCTTGCTTTGTCCTGACAATGATATTGTGACGACATAGCATTTTATCTTAATTAACCAGACGTCTATTTTCAGCAAGCCAGGAGGAATAGACTGTTATCTATGTGTTGACTTTTGAATTTATGTGTTTCTTTCTTGTTGGTCAAGAAAACACAGACTTTTGTTTGTATAAACTTGTAATATTGACTAGTAAGTTGACATTTGATGTAACATATTATGCTGTTATCCTGGATGATTAGTGATACAGGGTTATTCAACAATGATGTTTGCCGATATATTGAATACACATTGTCCAGGCCAGCCAGTTTGTTGACTTGCAAAACAGAGGAGGAAAAACTATACAAAGAAATTAAATAATCAAATAATGCAAGTTGATCTCGTCATCATTCTTCCCTTTACCTGTGAATGTTGGAAGAAGGACAGTTGTTAACTGCTATAAAAAGAGGTTATATACTGTACCTCCAGACATCCAAGCTTCCAAGAGATCCAGAGACTGTCTACAAAACAGCAGCCTAGACATCATGGCTCCATCATGAGAGACACAGATTTGTCATTCTACAGGATGCCAGCTTAGGGGACAATGGCTCCAACTGAAAGAATACAGATCTGCTCCTTTGACCATTGCTGAACTATGGATACCTTTGGGGTAGTCGGGATTTGGACCCACCAGTCACTTGAGCCCCGTGGATATGTTTGAGAAAGCCAGGAATTGGACCCACCGGTCACCTGGCTCCATGGAGATGTTCGGAGAAACCAGGTTGTGACCTTCCGATCAACTGGCCTTGTACATCAATGAACTGTCATCTTCCTAAGCTTCTCGTTACCTCCTCTATATGAGTGCCACAGTTGGGTTATTCTAATTTTGCACCATCTTACCATCATGGTTATTGTGCTGGGGCTGTTCTACATGTTGTTTGCCTGTTTTGTGGTTCAATAAAGTATTGTCACACTGCTTTACCCTCTCCCTGTGTTGTCTGAGTAGCATTATGCCCACGGTGAAAGGAAAAGCATTTTGTGAAATGACCCCTAGTCCATGTGGTTTTGGCTAGCAGAAAAGAGCACTCGCTGACCCCCGTGTCTCCACAGATATTATTTGTTATTCTATACGCAATGTGACCACTCACTTGCCTGAATCATTATGCAAACCTCCCCAACTGATAAGGTTATATACTTCCTCTAGAGAGATAATTTCGACTTAGATCTTTCCACATTCTTCCAGGAATAACCATAGGTAAAACTACTCCATATCTAAGTTCTAGGAATTACATATTTGGTATAAAAAGGTCTTTGAAAAGTAGTTCTTAGTATGACACACTAATAATATTCCCTCAATATCTGAAAAGAGAAGACTCAATATATGGTTTGTGCAAATATATTCAAATTTGATTGGATTCAGCTTGACTATTACAAAAATCTTCATTCACCAAAATGCTGATTTGTTTTGTAATTCGCTTCCACGTGGTTTCATCAAAATGGCGGCCAATGGCCAGGGATTCAATGCTCGAGGTGGTGATAAGAAAATCCAATGAGGACTGAACAGGTAACAGTAAGGAGCAAGAATGTTCCTGACAGGTGACCGTAAAGTTTAGTATAAGTATTTTTTTTATTTTTTAATATCTTATGTTAATTATTCTCTGGAGTCTAGAGAAACCCCAGCGCATAATAAGGGAGATTCAATTTGTGGAAAATAACTTATGCAAATTGAATTTCCTGAGAAAATCAGTGCGAACATATGCATTTGAATTTTGCCAGATCGGCTCATCTCTACTCATTACAATGAACACAAAAAATGGATTAAATTCATAGTTGGAAAATTTGAATAGAGAGCAAACTCGCTACAGACAAATGATAAACTCATAGAAAGAAGAAGTAGGTTTGAAAGAAAATTAGTCAGAAAGGAATTTTTCCCACAATTTAAAGCATTTTCCAACTACTTTATAGTTTTTTTTGCCATATTACGGGTGAATATTGTAGGAGTACATGTTAAAACTTGATGGACTCCTAATTAGTGATGAGCGAGTATACTCGTTGCTCGGGTTTTCCCAATCACGCTCAGGTGGTCTCCGAGTATTTGTAACTGCTCGGAGATTTAATTTTTGTTGCCTCAGCTGCATGATTTACAGCTGATAGACAGCTTGAATACATGTGGGGATTCCCTAGCAACCAGGCAACCCCCACATGTACTCAGCCTGGCTAGCAGCCGTAAATCATGCAGCTGCGTCAACAAAAACAAAATCTCCGAGCAGTTACAAATACTCAGAGACCACCCGAGCATGCTCTGGAAAACCCGAGCAACGAGTACACTCGCTCATCACTACTCCTAATCTTCCCCTACAATTTAGATAGTTATCTATTGAACATTGGCCCACTAATCATTCGGCTGACAGAATCCCCTATGTACATGAGCTCTTGTACTGCTGAGCGTTCCTGTCTTCTCTATGAGAGAGCCGTTGCCATAGTCCTCTGGTGGTGACATATGTCTTTAAAAACAAAAGGATCGGCAGTCCAATATCTGACATGCCAGATCCATATCTCTTCCTACAACATCTGTCAGGAGAGAGTTGGAGAGCACCATACACATTAGCCTGTCCGAACTCATCGATGTTGGCTGGTTTTGCTGAAACGTATCTAATGTGCACGGGAGCCTTAAGCATTATAAAAGAAAAAAGCACCATGTGGTACAGTTTTTAATACTCTACAAAGATTAGGAATTGGTCCTCAAGAGAAAAAAGGTATAAAGTAATCATCTTATGGACATACTGTGGAATTGAATGAAAAGGTTGATTGGTAATTACCAATTTCCATCATGTCTTATGCTTTCCATTTATGCTTTAGTTAATTAGGACTTTACTATGTTTCAATATTTCCACAGACAGAAAGGGACAAACTTTCTACATTTCTTAGATTTATTTGACCTCATGTCTGATAATTACATTTTCATCATATAATTTGTTCTAACCTTTTACATGGTATTTTAATAATTCAACACGTTCATCTGTTCCAGAAGAGAAAAGGGTATGCTGCTACATAACAATAGTTCCACTAAGAATAGGCTAGCTTGTTCTATTCTCACCTGGTACCGATATATCTGCAAGTACATAGTTGCTAAGTTAAAAATAGACAACTCTTCATAAAGTTCAATTCAATCAATGCTGAATTATTTACAATCAGGTGCATAACTATTTGGACAGTTTTGCAATTTTCATAATTTAAACATCATATTCCGGGTTCTCACAAAAAAGCCACCATTTGCAAATTAACACTTGGAATCAACATCAGATCTTTATCTTCTGAAAAGCAATCTATCAGCATATTTTTGCTATGTAATCTAAGAGCAGCATAAGGATGGAACATTGACCCCGATTCCAGTCATGTGTCACATACTGGGCTGCTTGAAAAATTCCCCAAGGGGTCTGTATCAAACACGCTGAAAGAGATCGCGATGGGACCTCACAACAAATTTTGTAGTTATTATAATTGCTAGAGATAGGGAGTACAAGTTTCACCATTGCACAATGTACAAAGGTTTACAAATTTAAAAAACATTACCCATGTGGATATACATATATGACCACTAAGTACTTGTTGCAGAAGCAGGAGAAGTAGGGCGTGATTTCCAGACCAAAATGGGTTTAGATGGTAAGGGATGGATGTTAAGACAACTTCCATAAAAGAACATTTGGGCTGCATTTACATTGGGTTGCTTTCATCCATAGGGCTTACAAAGTCGTAGGAAATCCAGCCTGTGTTCAATTTTAGAAGAGTCAGCCTGTCTGCATTTTCCGATGACAGGTGTGTGCGCCTATCCGTTATGATTGCACCAGCCAAGCTAAAAACCTGCTCAGACAACACACTTGCGGCAGGGCATGGCAGAACCTCCAAGGCATACAAGGATAGGTCAGGCCAAGTGTGCAGCTTGGACAAACAATAGTTAAAGGGCACTGAAGAATCAGGAAGGACGCTGGTATTGTCATCTCCCCCCCCCCCCCCGAGTAGCACCTGGTGTGCATGTCCCTCCCAATTATTCTTGTGGGTGAAAAGAGCCAGTACCTATGCCAGCAGCGTTGTCTGAGGGAAAACATTTCAGCAACTCTTCAACAATGGCCCTCTGGCATGCATGCACTGAAAATGGCACGTCTGCCTCCGACATGAGAGAAGGAAATTTCTCCTTGTACCGTTGGCCAAGAAGGGTGCACAGCCAGTCGCTCATGGTGGACAAAATGTGTTTCATGCGAGGGTCTTGGGAAAGGTATCTGGATATGAACTGTGCCATGTGAGGCAGACTACAAAGAGTCAAACATTCAGTGTCCCAACCAGGCAAACTCTAACTATCCTTTTCTTCTCCTCCTCCTCTTCAGGCCATCCTTTCTGGACAGGCATGAAGCTGGGATTGGGAGTCCCCTACGTAGCGCAGACCAAAAACTACTTTTCTCATCATCACCCAATGTGGCCTGAGAATATTGTCTGAGGCTTGACTGTGTGGTGTCAGCCACTGTAAAATCTTGCTCCATAGCCACATGCTCGACATTCAAAGCTTCCTCTTTGAGATTCTGCAGCGAATGTTTTAATAGACAGAATGGTTACGCTATAATAGCACCATCAGCGCTCACCATCTTGGTGCAATACTCAAAGTTTTGAAAAACCTCACACATGTCAGCGATCCACACCCACTTGACAGTTGTTATGTCTGGGGACTGAGCGTTACTCTGACGGGCATTGAGAAGCTGGAATTGAGACACTGCCCTCTGCTGCTCACTAAGCCTTGCCAACAAATGAAAGGTCGAATTCCAGCATGTGGGAAGGTAACAAATCAGTCGGTGACTAGGAAAATATAAGCGCTGCTGCAGCACAGATAGACCGGTGAAAGCCTGAGATGGCTTTCGGAAATGAGTGCAGACACAGCGTACCTTGACAAGTATGTCAAGTCAGGGTATGTTTTTTAAATACCGCTGTACAATCAAGTTCAGCACGTGGGTAGGGCTTAAATATCCCCTTATGACACTGTAAGGCCATACAATCACAGCCAACAAAATACTAACTTAAACATTCATTTTCATTAGAAAAATATATTTCGATAAAAGAAATAATACAATGGGGAAACTATATATAAATAAACACAAGGTTGAATACTTACACACTCTGGCCCCTGCTGGGCAGGACTGACTGCATGCAGCATGGCACAATATTTGATGCGGCGACGCAATGAGCAAGACGAGCCACTTTGCTGGTAAGTTCGTATCTACTTCTTGAAACAGTCAAGCATTGACATACACAGTTTTCTGATGTCCAATGTAAAATATAAAGAAACAAACAACAATTATTAAAACATAAGCAAAAGTTGTATTCAAACATTTGGCATCAGAATAAACAATTGCTGGATGGGCAAATGAAATGAGTTTATAGACCCAGATAATTTACACACAGCTGGGTCAAATGAAATGTCTGGCCTTGCCGTATACATTGCTTGTTTGGATTATTCTGATAAAGCAACATCTACCCAAAATGTGACTAAGCATAAATAGGAAAGTCATTTGTCTCCAAATTCAATGCATTTCAGTAAAAGCATATTAATAACCCCCGGTGTTGATGTACCTCCTATGGGTACATGTACTATGGGTACAATGCCCGACACACTGATGTCCAACCTTCATCCTGTCACTGGTCACTGTAGCAAGGAGCACCTTTATAGTAAAGATTAGAGAGGGCATGGACCTAAAATGACAAGAACAAAATATAAAGGAACACGCTAATATTTTGTTGATCATAGATAGCTATTCACAGAGTTACACAGTGTTATACTTGGGACAACAGTATTTTGTGGCCTCATAAAACCTCACTAGTCTATTATTTTTGAAACAAAAACACAGCTCAGCTATTATTAAAGGCAATAAAAAAGAACGGACGTGAAGCATTATGTTCTATAATTATAGAATTGACTGAATGCATGCTTTTGAAAAGGTCTTTGGGTTCGTTAAAAAAAAAAAAAGCAAAAAGTTGAGTACATAAGAAAGGTGGCTTTGGCCGAAAAATATATTTTGCCTAGCAGCAGTCAAAATAGATATTATTCTAACAGCACAGCACAGTGCCCTGGCAAATTAGTAAAATGCAGAATATCTCAAGCAAAGTAATATATTCAAACCAATCAATCAGTGAAAAATACATCTGAGCATTGTGTTTAAAAATGTTTTAAAAAAATACAGCATTATTTTATAGATGTAGTCCTTAAAAGCCATACATGTTGTAAAAACTATTACATTTAATAGAAAAATTTCCGTATTCAATATCTGGTCAATTTCTTAAAAACAAAGCGCATTGCTGCGCCTGTAGAATTAACCCCTTCACCCCCGGAGCTTTTTCCGTTTTTCCGTTTTCGTTTTTCGCTCCCCTCCTTCCCAGAGCCATAACTTTTTTATTTTTCTGTCAATTTGGCCATGTGAGGGCTTATTTTTTGCGGGACGAGTTGTACTTTTGAACGACATCATTGGTTTTACCATGTCGTGTACTAGAAAACAGGAAAAAAATTCCAAGTGCAGTGAAATTGCAAAAAAAGTGCAATCCCACACTTGTTTTTTGCTTGCCTATTTTGCTAGGTTCACTAAATGCTAAAACTGACCTGCCATTATGATTCTCCAGGTCAGTACGAGTTCATAGACACCTAACATGACTAGGTTCTTTTTTACCTAAGTGGTGAAAAAAAATTCCAAACTTTGCAAAAAAATAAATAAATAAAATTGCGCCATTTTCCGATACCCGTAGCGTCTCCATTTTTCGTGATCTGGGGTCGGGTGAGGGCTTATTTTTTGCGTGCCGAGCTGGCATTTTTAATGATAGCATTTTGGTGCAGATACGTTCTTTTGATCGCCCGTTATTGCATTTTAATGCAATGTCGTGGCGACCAAAAAAACGTAAATCTGGCGTTTCGATTTTTTTTTTCATTACGCCGTTTAGCGATCAGGTTAATGCTTTTTTTTTATTGATAGATCGGGCGATTCTGAACGCGGCGATACCAAATATGTGTAGGTTGGGGGTTTTTTTTATTGATTTATTTTGATTGGGGCGAAAGGGGGGTGATTTAAACTTTTATATTTTTTTTATTTTTTTCACATTTTTTTTTACTTTTTTTTTTAACTTTTACCATGCTTCTATAGCCTCCATGGGAGGCTAGAAGCAGGCACAGCCCAATCGGCTCTGCTACATAACAGCGATCATCAGATCGCTGTTATGTAGCTAAAATGCAGGTGTGCTGTGAGCGCCGACCACAGGGGGGCGCTCACAGCCACCGGCGATCAGTAACCATAGAGGTCTCCAGGACCTCTATGGTTACCTTCCTGACGCATCGCCGACCCCCGATCATGTGACGGGGGTCGGCGATGCGCTCATATCCGGCCGCACGGCCGGATGCGGTAGTTAAATGCCGCTGTCTGAGTTTGACAGCGGCATTTAACTAGTTAATAGCGGCGGGTGATCGCGATTTCACCCGCCGCTATTGCGCGCACATGTCAGCTGTAAAAAACAGCTGACATGTCGCGACTTTGATGTGCGCTCACCGCCGGAGCGCACATCAAAGCGGGGGTCCCGACATGTGACGTACTATTCCGTCACATGTCGGGAAGGGGTTAAAAATGGAGAATGCCATATGGTAAACAATTCACATGTGGCAGGAGTGACCTAAAGCATGATCCGCTCCAAAAAATATGAACCAGGAGTTGAGGTTCAAGTCATAACACATAGCAAACCGTTTAAAAGTATTGGAGATTCATTTCCCTTATATCTTTATATAGACCACCAGGCCTCACTGGTAGGCAGCAGTTTTCTGGCAATTCACGTTGAGAAGGAGTCCCATCAGGATGTGAGAAGGCCGCTATGGAGAGACCACATCCCTCTGTACATGCAGTCTTATCTGAGGACAGCATAGTATAGAAAAGAAGCAGAACAGATTTATATATAGGTTTGTTGGAAATGATTCATTAGAACTTTTATTTCATTCAATGAAATATTCGGTGTTTACATGCCTGAGTCCAGTGGGCGGTCCTATTTATGCACAGACACAAAGTAAAGACTGTTAGTCACTGAATAGGAAAACCCACTGGACTCATGTATATGAACACTAAGGATTTGAATGAATAACAAACACAATTTTTACTGAAAATTTTGTCACAAAAATCTATTTCAATCTGATCAGCTCCTCCTGCTCTATAAAATGCTTCCTGCAGGTCTATTTTCAACATGACAGGCTCCTGTTATGTCAAAGAGTAAGTGTCGTTTACATTTTTATTGCATAAATCAAGAGTACACATGAAAATAAGCAAATTTGTAATATATCTTATCACAAAAATTTGCTTTTTTCTCAGCCAGGACTGATCATTTATTCTCAAAATTTTCAATTATTAGGTAAAATCTGTATTCAGTGAAGACAGACTGTTACATTACTGAGATAGGAGATGGCGGCTGGTGCTGATAAGATTCTATGTAGATGGGAGGAGCCAGAGGCAGAGCTTCTCCCCCTTTCTAGCTAGAAATGTATGCGTAGTAACTGCCATCTTCTATCTCAGTAATGGTAAAGTCTGTCATAAAAAATAAACACGTAAAAATAGACTTTAAAAAGGCACAAATTAAATGAAGGATAGAGCACAAATGAAAAAGAGGAAAACAACAACAACAAAAATAGATAAAAAAGGCACAAATGCAATATTGAATTGGACCCTTAGTTTCTTGGAGATGTGTTATTGTCTGTTATGACTGGGTGACGTTCTTCACACACTATGGAATAATGCCTATAAGCTTTACTAAACCATATCGTAGGAAATGATCTCATTACTTTTTCACACCTCTACTTTACCGTGAGGAGATCTATATTTTGTCTAAAAGAATATGTGCCCAGGAGAACGTCCCCAGCTATCCCTGAACGGTACTTCCAGCGTTTATAGCTCATTTCTGTGGCCTTACCTTTTATTGAAAAGATAAACTCAGGTAATTGGATTGAGAAGTGGGAACATCTGCTAGAAATTATGAACTATAATAAATCTAGTTACCATAAAACCATACAACATGCCATAAACTGTAATAATGTCTAATTGTGGTTAACATAACATTTCACAATCACACTAGAATCAGAATGAGCTACACAGGGACAGTAATAAATCACACACAAATGACAATAACTAATCACTATGGATTCCTACACATTTCCATTTGGTTTCCTTAGCTTGTCAGAAGGCCAGATAGTTTAAGGACAACCCAAGGCTGAAGAAAACAGAGACATTGGCCTTGATTTATCAAAGTGTTTACACGTAACATACTTTGAAAATTTGCAACATTTTTTCAATGCGCAAGGTTGCGCAAATATTTTGTGACTTTTGGCATTTTTACAACAGTTTCGGCAAGCTCTGCCAAAATGGTCTGAACTGACGTTGGACGGGTGTGACTCCACAACTTGTCTTATTCATGACGAGATGTGAAACTCCTTATGCCACAAATATTACTCCAGTCCCCAACAGAGAGGAAGCAGGTCTGCACAAAGCAGAGCTAACCTGCATTGCAACAGTGAGGATAACACAGGTGGCAGCAGAATAGTCCAAACAAGCAGGGTCAAATCCTAGACTGTAGCGCAGTACAAAAGGAAAAAGCAAACTCGAGGTCAGAGACAAGCCAAGGGGTCAGTAACAGTCAGGAGCGGATAAGCCAAAAGACAAATTACAGAAATATGTCAGGATACATGCCAAGTCAAACTGGGGAGTCTGCACACTAAAGGGAAACACTGAGTCAAGACAGGAACAGGGGAAAACAGAGACACGGGTTCAGACAGCAAATTCAGCAGGACAAATCGGAGCAATCAGAGTCAGTTTACAGCAGGACTGGGCAGGATCTATAACTGACATGATCTGCAGAACACAGCAGGACTAAATAGCAAACCTGAGACCAGACTCAGGATGAGAAAAGTTAGCCCATCACATGATTAGACCTGGAAAAGGGAAGACAGGACTCAAAACCCGGTCAGGATCATGACATCAGGCACCTCTGACTCCAGCATGCCTCCACATGAACATTGGAGTGCACATCATCAGGCTTAATAAATCAAGGCAATGGTCCAAGTCATTAAAGGGAACCTGTCAGCAGGATTGTGCACAGTAACCTACACACAGTGTCAGGTCGGTGCCGTTATACTGACTACAATGATACCTGGTTGATGAAATCCATTCTGTGGTTATTGCTGTTTAATCTTTATTTTCAGTTTTGTGTTAATGATATGCTCGTGCTCCGGGGTGCTCTGTGGGGGATCTTCATGTGGTGCTCTGATTAGGTATTCATAATGCAGACTGCTGACAGCTCACTGATCCCTTACTGACCTGCCCCCTAGTTTGCATAATGAATAATATATATATAATCTTGGGGAAAAAAAGCCCTTCTGCAGTCAGGCACCGGCGTTGGTGCCTGTGCTGCAGCATGATCACATATGTAATGTGTATATAATTCATTTGCTTGAGGTTATCCTGAAATTCATTAAAAAAAAACGTTTGAAAATGGCGCCTGCGCAGTTGAAGATATCGGTGTATATAGAGGTGATCCGATAGCTTCTACTGCACAGGCACCAGCTACGCCATCTTTGTAGAGAAAAAAAATTATTTCCTCCCTCAAGATGGCGCTGTCGGCGCCTGTGCAGTAGCACCTATCGGCAATGCTACTGCGCAGCAGCTGCCATCTTGGAGGAGGAATTTTTTTTCTTATTGATTTGAACAGATCTATCTTAATTGACCTTAAAGGTGGAAAAACTTCTGAAATGATTCTTCTTGGTATGATTTCTTAACATAAAAAAACTTTGGCATTTTAACACAGGTTTTGTAGACTTATAATATCCACTGTATATAAAAAAAATCATTACAAAAACATCGTACTGACCCAAAGAATAAAACTGCTTCATCAATTTTACCACACGCGGAACGCTATAAACGCCCCACCAAAAGAAATTCACGAATTGCTGTTTTTTTTCATTCTGCCTCACAAGAATCGGAATAAAAAGCAATCAAAAAATGTCATGTGCTCGAAAATGGTACCAATAAAAACGTAAACTTGTTCGGCAAAAAACAAGAACTCACATGACTCTGTGGGCCAAAATATGGAAAAATTATATCTCTCAAAATGTGGTGATGAAAAAACTATTCTTTGCAATAGAAAACATCTTTTAGTGTTTGACAGCTGCCAAACATAAAAACCTGTTATAAAAACCCACTATAAATAGTAAATCAAACACCCCTTTATCACCCCCATAGCTAATAGAAAATAATAAAATTAAAAAAATATATTTATTTCCATTTTCCCATTAGGGTAAGGTTTAGGGTTAGGCTAAAGTGAGGGTTAAGATTGGGGTGTAAGTTAAGGTTAGGGTTGGGGCTAAAGTTAGGGTTAGGGTTTTGGCTAGAGTTGGGTTGAGGGTTTGGATTACATTTACGGTTGGGATTAGGGCTGGGGTTGGGATTAGAGTTAGGGGTGTGTCAGGGTTAGGGTTGTGGTTTAGGTTATGGTTAGGGTTGGGATTAGAGTTAGGGGTGTGTTGGGGCTATGGGTGTGTTGGGGTTAGGGGTGTGGTTAGGGTTGGGATTAGGGTTAGGGGTGTGTTGGAGTTAGGGGTATGGTTAGGGTTATGGTTGGAGTTTGGATTAGGGTTAGGGGTGTGTTTGGGTTAGAGTTGGAGTTAGAATTGGGGGGTTTCCACTGTTTAGGCACATCAGGGGCTCTCCAAACACGACATGGCGTCTGATCTCAATTCTGCGTTGAAAAATTAAAATGGTTCTCTTTCCCTTTGGAGCTCTGCCATGCACCCAAACAGTGGTTTATCCCCACATATGGGGTATCAGCATACTCAGGACAAATTGGACAATAACTTTTGTGGTCCAATTTCTCCTGTTACCTTTGAAAAAATAAAAAAAAAATTTTTTATTTTCACGGCTCTGCCTTATAAACTTTAGTGAAACACTTGGGGGTTCAAAGTTCTCTCAACACATCTAGATAAGCTCCATGAGGGTCTAGTCCAATATGGGGTCAGTCATGGGGGGTTTCTACTGTTTAGGCACATCAGGGGCTCTCCAAACGCGACATGGCGTCCGATCAATTCCAGCCAATTTTGCATTGAAAAGTCAAACGGCGCCCCTTCCCTTACGAGCTCTGCCATGCACCCAAACAGTGGTTTACCCCCACATATGGGGTATCAGCGCACTCAGGACAAATTGTACAACAACTTTTGGGGTCCAATTTCCTCTGATACCCTTGGTAAATTAAAACAAATTGCATCTGAAGTACATTTTTTGTGAAAAAAAGTTAAATCTTCATTTTTTTAAAACATTACAAAAATTCCTGTGAAGCACCTGAAGGGTTAATATAATTCTTGAATGTAGTTTTGAGCACCTTGTGGGGTGAAGTATTTAGAATGGTGTCACTTTTAGCTATTTTCCACCATATAGACCCCTCAAAGTGACTTCAAATGTGATGCCGTTCCTAAAAAAAAAAATAGTGTTGTAAAAATGAGAAATCACTGGTCAACTTTTAACCCTTATACCTTCCTAACAAAAAAAAATTTGGTTCCAAAATTGTGCTGATGTAAAGTAGACATGTGGGAAATTTTACTTATTAAGTATTTTGTGTGACATATCTCTGTGATTTAAGGACATGAAAATTCAAATTTGGAAAATTGAGAAATTTTCAACATTTTCGCCAAATTTCTATTTTTTTCACAAATAAACGCAAGTAATATCAAATAAATTTTACCACTATCATGAAGTACAATATGTCACGAGAAAATATGTCAGAATCACTGGGATCCATTGAAGCATTCCAGAGTTATAACCTCATAAAGGGACAGTGGTCAGAAATGTAAAAATTGCAAACCTTTCAGGTAAAGGGGTTAATGTTCTTGTTCCCCGGCCTATAAGTAACAAAAAAGTTAAACCTGTTGAAGAACAATGCCCATCTTGCCTGTCAAGGCGTCAGATGTTTTGCAGACTCTAGATATACGAGATTCTTATGATCTGTGATTACCATAACTGGATGAACTGCCCCCTCCAGAAAATGACACCACTCTTCAAAGGCCCACTTGATTGCCAAGAGTTCCCTATTACCAATGTCACAATCTCTCTCCGCAGATGACAGGCTTTTTTAGAAGAGTTTCCACATGGACGCCATTTACCAGGAGACTCACCCTGTGACAATACAGCCCTTACCTCCACTTTAGAAGAGTCAACTTCTACAATAAATGGCTCAGTGACGTATGCAAAACACTCCTTCAAGGTATCGAATTCCGTCCTGACTGGACTAGACCATTTAGAAATGTTGCCCATTTCCTGGTCATATCCATCAGAGGTTTGGCCACTACCAAAATACTTTTAATGAACTTACGGTAGTAGTTGGCGAAACCCAAAAACCTTTGTAATGCCTTCAAATCCTGGGGATGATCCCAATCAAAGATCCACTTTCTCTGGACCCTGCGAAAACCGGTGAACGATAAAACATATCCTAGAAAAGTGATCTCCTGAACTGAGAACATACATTTATCTGGTTTGACAAATAATATTGTCTTTGAGTATCTATAAGGGTACTGTCACACAGTCACACTTTGGACGCTACGACGGCACGATCCGTGACGTCGCAGCGTCGTATGAGTATCGCTCCAGCGTCGTAGACTGCGGTCACGCTTTGCAATCACGGCGCTGGAGCGATGCCGAGGTCCCCGGGTAACCAGGGTAAACATCGGGTTACTAAGCGCAGGGCCGCGCTTAGTAACCCGATGTTTACCCTGGTTACCAGCGTAAACGTAAAAAAAACAAACCGTACATACTCACATTCCGGTGTCTGTCCCCCGGCGTTCTGCTTCTCTCCACTGTGTAAGCAGCAGAGCCGGAAAGCACAGCGGTGACGTCACCGCGTCACCGCTGTGCTCGCTTTCCGGCTGGCAGGCGCTCACAGTGCAGAGAAGCTGAGACGCCGGAGGACAGACACCGGAATGTGAGTATGTACTGTTTGTTTTTTTTACGTTTACGCTGGTAACCAGGGTAAACATCGGGTTACTAACCGCCGCCCTGCGCTTAGTTACCCGATGTTTACCCTGGTTACAAGCGAACACATCGCTGGATCGCTGTCACACACAACGATCCAGCGATGTCAGCGGGTGACCAAGCGACGAAAGAAAGTTCCAAACGATCTGCTACGACGTACGATTCTCAGCAGGGTCCCTGATCGCTGCTGCGTGTCAGACACTGCGATATCGTAACGATATCGCTAGAACGTCACGAATCGTACCGTCGTAGCGATCAAAGTGTGACTGTGTGACAGTACCCTAAAGGCCCCGTCTCACTAAGCGATTTACCAACGATCACGACCAGCGATATGACCTGGCCGTGATCGTTGGTAAGTCGTTGTGTGGTCGCTGGGGAGCTGTCACACAGACAGCTCTCTCCAGCGACCAACGATCAGGGGAACGACTTCGGCATCGTTGAAACTGTCTTCAACGATGCCGAAGTCCCCCTGCAGCACCCGGGTAACCAGGGTAAACATCGGGTTACTAAGCGCAGGGCCGCGCTTAGTAACCCGATGTTTACCCTGGTTACCAAAAAAACAAACACTACATACTCGCCTTTCGGTGTCCAGGTCCCTTGCCGTCTGCTTCCTGCTCTGACTGAGCCGCCGTACAGTGAGAGCAGAGCGCAGCGGTGACGTCACTGCTGTGCTCTCACTTCTCACTGTACGGCCGGGAGTCAGTGAGAGCAGGAAGCAGACGGCGAGGGACCTGACGGACATCAGATGGTGAGTATGTACTGTTTTTTTTTTTTTACATTTACGCTGGTAACCAGGGTAAACATCGGGTTACTAAGCGCGGCCCTGCGCTTAGTAACCCGATGTTTACCCTGGTTACCAGTGAAGACATCGCTGGATCGGTGTCACACACACCGATTCAGCGATGTCAGCGGGGCCTCAACGACCAAAAAAAGGTCCAGGCCATTCCGACACGACCAGCGATCTCACAGCAGGGGCCTGATCGCTGGTACGTGTCACACATAGCGAGATCGCTATGGAGGTCGCTGTTGCGTCACAAAACTTGTGACTCAGCAGCGATCTCGCTAGCGATCTCGCTATGTGAGACGGGGCCTTAAGACCTGCCTGACTTGAATCTGATATCCAAGAACTGTAGGAGAGATAAGCGCAAATAAGGTCTTATCTGAGAAACACAATAAGCTTTTATGCTAAGATTAAGCTCACCTCTTTAATCCATTCAAAAGGCATATATAAAGAAGTCAGCTGCAGTGGATCGAAGGGTCAGTGACCATCAGACATTAAAGTGTAAAGGAGTTGGTGGACAGATTCCGCACTACTGACAAAGTTGAGATGTATATCCCAGTGAAGTAAGATAAGGAGGTGGTTTATTTTGACGTGTTTCAAAGTATACAATTACTTCTTCTTCAGGAAGGTCCACATGTATAGATATGCAATACATATGGTTATGCCTGAAGAAGTAATTGTATATTTCGAAACGCTTCAACATAAACCAACTCCTTACTTCACTGGGATATACGTCTCAATTTTGTCAGCAGCATGTAATCTGTCCACCAACTCCTTTACACTTTGATGGCATGTACCTGATGTGACCAGGGCCGGACTGGGACTAAAATTCAGCCCTGGCATTTGAAGTTACACAGGCCCACTTGTCACATGGTGACTGTATAATATCTTTGTACACTTGTAGGCAGGGCCGGTTTTAGGCAAAGTGGGGCCCTAGGCAAAGTTTAAAATGGGTCCCCAAATGCTAACATATTGCACATCACACAGAAGCCTTTCTGTTGTATTTACGTGCGCTGAGTTCAGGCCGCTAAACGAGTTTGATCGACAATACTGAAGTTGTTCAACGCTTGTTTCCCGGCCTCTTTCCACCAGCTGAGGAATAATGATGAGACAGAACGATCACTAATAGATCACCATACAGTATCATGTTTTCAGCAGCACATCTACAGTTTACACTGGCAATGTGCTGCTGACAACAAGGCTTTTTGTTCCAGCAAAAACAATCCGAATATGCAGCATTTTACTTGTTTAGTAAAATACACCCCATAGTCCTCCATATATTATAATGTGCTCCATAGTCCTCCATATAGTATAATACACTCCCTATAGTCCTCCATATATTAAAATACACTGCTCAGTCCTCCACATAGTATAATACACTCCTCATAGTCCTCCATATAGCATAATACAATCCTCATAGTCCTCCATATAGCATAATACAATCCTCATAGTGCTCCATATAGTATAATGCACCGCCAGTCATCCATGTAGTACAATTCACTTCCCATAGTATAATGCACCCCATAGTTCTTCATATAGTATAACGTATTCCCCATAGTCCTCGATACAGTATAATGCAGCCCACATATAGTATAATGCAGCCACCCCAGAGTATAATGCAGCCACCCCAGAGTATAATGCAGCCACCCCAGAGTATAATGCAGCCACCCCAGAGTATAATGCAGCCACCCCACAGAGTATGTAACCCCCATAGAATATAATACAGCCCACCTCCCCATAATATATAATGTAGCCCCCCATAGAATATAACGCAGCCTCCCCCATAGAATATAATATACCCCCACAATAGTATATAACACAGCCACATAGTACATAACATGGCCTCCCCCATAGAATATAATATACTCCCCATAGTATATAGCAAAGCCCGCATATTATATAGCACAAACCGCATAGTATACAGCACAGCCTGCATACTATAGCACAGCTCGCGTAGTAGATAACACAGCCCACACAGCAGTATTCAGCACAGACCACACAGTAGTATACAGCACAGACCACACAGTAGTATACAGCACAGCCCACGTAGAAGTATACAGCACAGTCCACACAGTAGTATACAGCACAGCCCACAGAGTAATATATACAGCACAGCCCACAAAGTAATATATACAGCACAGCCCACAAAGTAATATATACAGCACAGCCCACAGAGAACTATATACAGCACAGCCCACAGAGAACTATATACAGCACAGCCCACAGAGAACTATATAAAGCACAGCCCAGAGTACTATATACAGCACAGCCCAGAGTACTATATAAAGCACAGCCCAGAGAGTACTATATACAGCACAGCCCAGAGAGTACTATATACAGCACAGCCCACAGAGTACTATATACAGCACAGCCCACAGAGTACTATATACAGCACAGCCCACAGAGTACTATACACAGCACAGCCCACAGAGTACTATATACAGCACAGCCCACAGAGTACTATATACAGCACAGGCCACAGAGTACTATATACAGCACAGCCCACAGAGTACTATATACAGCACAGCCCACAGAGAACTATATACAGCACACAGTAGTATACAGCACAGAGCACAGCCCACAGAGAACTATATACAGCCCACAGCAGTATACAGCACAGAGCACAGCCCACAGAGAACTATATACAGCCCACAGCAGTATACAGCACAGAGCACAGCCCACAGAGAACTATATATAGCACAGAGCACACAGTAGTATACAGCACAGAGCACAGCCCACAGAGAGCTATATACAGCCCACAGCAGTATACAGCACAGAGCACAGCCCACAGAGAACTATATACAGCCCACAGTAGTATACAGCACAGAGCACAGCCCACAGAGAGCTATATACAGCCCACAGCAGTATACAGCACAGAGCACAGCCCACAGAGAACTATATACAGCCCACAGTAGTATACAGCACAGAGCACAGCCCACAGAGAACTATATACAGTCCACAGCAGTATACAGCACAGAGCACAGCCCACAGAGAACTATATACAGCCCACAGCAGTATACAGCACAGAGCACAGCCCACAGAGAACTATATACAGCCCACAGCAGTATACAGCACAGAGCACAGCCCACAGAGAACTATATATAGCACAGAGCACACAGTAGTATACAGCACAGAGCACAGCCCACAGAGAGCTATATACAGCCCACAGCAGTATACAGCACAGAGCACAGCCCACAGAGAACTATATACAGCCCACAGTAGCATACAGCACAGAGCACAGCCCAGAGAACTATATACAGCCCACAGCAGTATACAGCACAGAGCACAGCCCACAGAGAACTATATACAGCCCACAGCAGTATACAGCACAGAGCACAGCCCACAGAGAACTATATACAGCCCACAGCAGTATACAGCACAGAGCACAGCCCACAGAGAACTATATATAGCACAGAGCACACAGTAGTATACAGCACAGAGCACAGCCCACAGAGAGCTATATACAGCCCACAGCAGTATACAGCACAGAGCACAGCCCACAGAGAACTATATACAGCCCACAGCAGTATACAGCACAGAGCACAGCCCACAGAGAACTATATACAGCCCACAGCAGTATACAGCACAGAGCACAGCCCACAGAGAACTATATGTAGCACAGAGCACACAGTAGTATACAGCACAGAGCACAGCCCACAGAGAGCTATATACAGCCCACAGCAGTATACAGCACAGAGCACAGCCCACAGAGAACTATATACAGCCCACAGTAGTATACAGCACAGAGCACAGCCCACAGAGAACTATATACAGCCCACAGCAGTATACAGCACAGAGCACAGCCCACAGAGAACTATATACAGCCCACAGCAGTATACAGCACAGAGCACAGCCCACAGAGTACTATATACAGCCCACAGTAGTATACAGCACAGAGCACAGCCCACAGAGAACTATATACAGCCCACAGCAGTATACAGCACAGAGCACAGCCCACAGAGAACTATATACAGCCCACAGCAGTATACAGCACAGAGCACAGCCCACAGAGAACTATATACAGCCCACAGTAGTATACAGCACAGAGCACAGCCCACAGAGAACTATATACAGCCCACAGCAGTATACAGCACAGAGAACAGCCCACAGAGTACTATATACAGCCCACAGTAGTATACAGCACAGAGCACAGCCCACAGAGAACTATATACAGCCCACAGCAGTATACAGCACAGAGCACAGCCCACAGAGAACTATATACAGCCCACAGTAGTATACAGCACAGAGCACAGCCCACAGAGAACTATATACAGCCCACAGCAGTATACAGCACAGAGCACAGCCCACAGAGAACTATATACAGCCCACATCTCTTCTCTTCCTCCCCTCACCTCCTCCGAGAATGGCCCCACAGTCCAGAAAAAAAAAAAACTCTCCTCACCTCTCCTCGTGCCCAGCGTTGCTTCCTGGTTCCTGCTCCTGTCTCAACAGCTGCAGTCTGCCCGGGACACAGCAGGTGCGCGATGATATGACATCATCGCGCACCCGCAGTGTCAGAGGCAGAGCGGGGAATGATGGGAGAGGAGCGTCTGTAGACGCTCTCTCCTCCATCATTGCATTCAACTGTACCGGCGTCTATACGCCGGTATAGTTGAATGCGACGGCGGGGGCGGCGGATTGAGCGGCCCACCACTGGCACCGGCTCTTCTGGCATTTGCCAGAAGTGCCCTATGGCCAGTCCGGCCCTGGATGTGACTCAAGGTCAGGTGAATAAATTAATACTAACCAGTTGGAGACCATGCCCTTTTTTGTTTTTGCATTTCTGTTTTTTCTCCCCTTCTTCCCAGAGCCATAACTTTTTTATTTTTCTGTCAATGTGGCCAAGTTAGGGCTTGTTTTTTGTGGGCCAAGTTGTACTTTTGAACAACATCATTGGTTTTACCATACCGTGTACTCAAAAATGGGGAAACAATTCCAAGTACGGTAAAATTGAAAAAAAAGTGCAATTTCACAAAGTTTGTTTTTTTTTTACTAAATTCTCCAAATGCTAAAACTGACTGGCTGTTATGATTCTTAGGTCATTATGAGTTCATAGACACCAAAGATGTGTAGGTTCTTTTTTATTTAAGTGGTGAAAAAAATCCAAAGTTTGTTAAAAAAAAAAAAATTGTGCCATTTTCTGAGACCCGTAGCGTCTACATTTTTTGTGATCTCGGGTTGAGTGAGGGTTAAATTTTTTGCGTGCCAAGCTGACATTTTTATTGATACAATTTTAGTGCAGATATGATCTTTTGATTGCCTGTTATTGCATTTTAATGCAATGTAGCGGCGACCAAAAAAACATAATTCTGGTGTTTTGACTTTTTTCTTCGCTATGTCGTTTAGCGATCAGGTTAATTCCTTTTTTATTCATAGATCTGGCGATTCTGAATGCGGCAATACCAAATATGTGTATGTTTGATTTTTTTATTGTTTTATTTTGAATGGGGAGAAAGGGGGGTGATTTAAACTTGTATATTTTTTAATTTTTTAATATTTTTTTTAACTTTTGGCATGCTTTAATAGTCTCCATGGGAGACTAGAACCTGGCATAACCCGATCGGCTTTGCTACATACAGGCGATGATCAGATCACCTGTATGTAGCAGAATACCTCACTTGCTATGAGCGCCGACCACCAGACTGTGCTCACAGCAAGTCGGCAGTGACAACCATAGAGGTCTCCAGGAGACCTCTGGTTGTCATGCCAACCCATAGGTGACACGCGATCAAGTGACGGGGGTCACCGATGGGTGGATTTCCAGCCCAATGGCTGGAAGCATGCGTTAAATGCCGCTGTCTGAGTTTGACAGCAGCATTTAACAGGTTAGTAGCTGCTGGTGGATCGCAATTTCGCCCATGGCTGTTCCAGGCACATGTCAGCTGTTCAAAACAGCTGACATGTGCTGGGAAAGATGTGGGCTCACCGCCAGAGCCCACATCAAAGGGAGAGAAGAGACCTGCGCTGTACTAGTATGGCGCAGGTCGTGAAGGAGATAAATCATAAGATAAGATCCAGAACACAATAAAAGTGTTACTTGATAGGCAAGCAAATAATTTAGCATACCATACCGATTCAGAACTATGATGGACAGCGTCAGACTGGAGCACCTTGGGCCCACCAGAGAAAATCATTCTTGGGGCCCACCATGTAGCTACATAGAAATAGATACAAGACCTCCAATTGTGCTGTAAAAAGCGCTAATATCAGGGTACAATATAAGGTAGTTCACGTCTTAATTATGTAGCAAGGGTTGGGGTAGCCCCCTCACAGAATATAATTTAGCCCCCTCACAGAACATAATTTAGCCCACTCATAAAATATAACGCAGTCCCCTCTTATAGAATATAATACAGCACCCCACAAAATATAATGCAACCCCCTCAGGTATAAAGCAGTCCCTACCATAGAATATAATGCAGAACCCTCATAGGTTATAATACAGCCCCCTCATATAGTATAATGCAGCCACTACAGAATATAATGTAGTCAACTGTGAGAATGCAGCCCCACCACAGAATATAATGCAGCCACCCATAGAGTATACTGTAGCCACCTCACATAGTATGATGTAGCCCCCCATAATATAATGCAGTCTGTTATGAACTGGTGGTTTAGGAGCAACATGGGACGAGCTCTGGAGGAGGTGGTACCTGTACTAACCGCAGTTCCTGAGCTTATCACAACACTAGAAGTAGCCGTGGGATGTTCCTGTCACTCCCTAGACACCTCGTCACAGCCGGAGGACTAACTACCCCTAAAGATAGAAACAGGAAAGCTATCTTGTCTCAGAGAAAATCCCCAAAGGAAAGGCAGCCCCCCACTAATATTGACTGTGAGTGGAGAGGGAAATGACATACGCAGAATGAAATCAGAATGTAGCAAAGGTGGCCAGTCTAGCTAGATAGATAGAACAGGACAGAATACTGTGCGGTCAGTATAAAAAAACTAGAAAAATCCACCACAGAGTTTACAAAAATCTCCACACCTGACTAAAGGTGTGGAGGGTAAATCTGCTTTCCAGAGCTTCCAGCTTAACTGAATACATCCATATTGACAAGCTGGACAAGAAAAAACATAGAAAGAGCTGAACGATTAAGTCCACAATATGTGGACAGCAAAAGAACAAGCAAGGACTTATCTTTGCTGAACTGGTCAGAATATCAGGAAAATACAAGCAGAGATGTGAATCCAACCAGGAACCATTGTCAACTGGCCCAGGCTGAAGGATAGAGACAGGATAAATAGCCGAGCCAGAAAGACAATCAGTGGAAGCAGCTGCTGACTGCTAAATCCAAGGAGCAGCAGTTCCACTCAAAACCACCGGAGGGAGCCCAAGAGCGGAATTCACAACAGTACCCCCCCCTTGAGGAGGGGTCACCGAACCCTCACCAGAGCCCCCAGGCCGATCAGGGCGAGCCAAGTGAAAGGCACGAACCAAATCGGCGGCATGGACATCGGAGGCAACAACCCAAGAATTATCCTCCTGGCCATAACTGTTGTGAAATTGGATTTTGGGCTCCCCCGGTGGCCACTGGTGGAATTGAACTGGTGTGCATCATCCCCTCTGTTCACCTGTTTCCATCAGGATGTGGGAGTCGCTATTTAACCTTGCTCCTCTGTCACTTCCATGCCGGTCAACATTGTAATCAGAAGCCTTTCTGTGCATGTTCCTGCTGCTAGACAACTCCCAGCTAAGTTGGACTTTAGTCCTCGTTTGTTTTTGCATTTTGTTCCAGTTCACTGCTGTAGTTTCGTTTCTGTGTCTGGAAAGCTCTTGTGATCTGAAATTGCCACTCTGATGTTATGAGTTAATACTAGAGTCTTAAAGTAATTTCAGGATGGTATTTTGATAGGGTTTTCAGCTGACCATGAAAGTGCCCTTTCTGTCTTCCTGCTATCTAGTAAGCGGACCTCAATTTTGCTAAACCTATTTTCATACTACGTTTGTCATTTCATCTAAAATCACCGCCAATATATGTGGGGGCCTCTGTCTGCCTATCGGGGAAACTTCTCTAGAGGTGAGCCAGGACTATATTTTCCTCTGCCAGGATTAGTTAGTCCTCCGGCCGGCGCTGGGCGTCTAGGGATAAAAAACGTAGGCAACGCTACCCGGCTACTGTTAGTTGTGCGGCAGGTTTAGTTCATGGTCAGTTTAGTTTCCATCCTTCCAAGAGCTAGTACTTATGTTTGCTGGGCTATGTTCTCTTGCCATTGAGAACCATAACAGTTTGACCGGCCAAAAAAGGGTTAAATTAATTGACAGAGAAAGGAGAGAAAAGAGAAGTCTGCTGAAGATTTTATATTTTTTTTTTTCCCCTTCCCTTCAGTTCTGAGTGTGCTTGTAATTGAATCTCTTGCAAGTCTGCCTATATTGCAGCCTTTCTCTCTCTCTCTCTCCTTCTAATCCTGGAATGGCTCTGTGTTCACCTGTTTAAAATGGATATTCAGAATTTAGCTGCAGGTTTGAATAATCTCACCACGAAAGTTCAAAATTTACAAGATTTTGTTGTTCATGTTCCTATATCTGAACCTAGAATTCCTTTGCCTGAATTTTTCTCGGGGAATAGATCTTGCTTTCAAAATTTCAAAAATAATTGCAAGTTGTTTTTGTCCCTGAAATCTCGCTCTGCTGGAGATCCTGCTCAGCAGGTCAGGATTGTGATTTCCTTGCTCCGGGGCGACCCTCAGGATTGGGCTTTTGCATTGGCTCCAGGGGATCCTGCGTTGCTCAATGTGGATGCGTTTTTTCTGGCCTTGGGGTTGCTTTATGAGGAACCTCAGTTAGAGCTTCAGGTGGAAAAGGCCTTGATGTCCCTATCTCAGGGGCAAGACGAAGCTGAAATATACTGCCAGAAATTCCGTAAATGGGCTGTGCTTACTCAGTGGAATGAGTGCGCCCTGGCGGCGAATTTCAGAGAGGGTCTCTCTGATGCCATTAAGGATGTTATGGTGGGGTTCCCTGTGCCTGCGGGTCTGAATGAGTCCATGACAATGGCTATCCAGATCGATAGGCGTCTGCGGGAGCGCAAGCCTGTGCACCATTTGGCGGTGTCTACTGAGAAGACGCCAGAGAATATGCAATGTGATAGAATTCTGTCCAGAAGTGAACGGCAGAATTTAAGACGAAAAAATGGGTTGTGCTTCTATTGCGGTGATTCAACTCATGTTATATCAGCATGCTCTAAGCGTACTAAGAAGCTTGATAAGTCTGTTTCAATTGGCACTTTACAGTCTAAGTTTATTCTATCTGTGACCCTGATTTGTTCTTTATCATCTATTACCGCGGATGCCTATGTCGACTCTGGCGCCGCTTTGAGTCTTATGGATTGGTCCTTTGCCAAACGCTGTGGGTATGATTTGGAGCCTCTTGAAACTCCTATACCCCTGAAGGGGATTGACTCCACCCCATTGGCTAGTAATAAACCACAATACTGGACACAAGTAACTATGCGGATTAATCCGGATCATCAGGAGATTATTCGCTTTCTTGTGCTGTATAACCTACATGATGTGTTGGTGCTTGGATTGCCATGGCTGCAATCCCATAACCCAGTCCTTGACTGGAAAGCTATGTCTGTGTTAAGCTGGGGATGTAAGGGGAAGCATGGGGACGTACCTGTGGTTTCCAATTCATCATCTATTCCCTCTGAGATTCCTGAATTCTTGACTGAATATCGTGACGTTTTTGAAGAACCTAAGCTTGGTTCATTACCTCCGCACCGGGAGTGCGATTGTGCCATAGATTTGATTCCGGGTAGTAAATACCCTAAGGGTCGTTTATTTAATCTGTCTGTGCCTGAACATGCTGCTATGCGAGAATATATAAAGGAGTCCTTGGAAAAGGGACATATTCGTCCTTCGTCATCTCCCTTAGGAGCCGGTTTTTTCTTTGTGGCTAAGAAAGATGGCTCTTTGAGACCGTGTATTGATTATCGGCTTTTGAATAAAATCACGGTTAAATATCAATATCCGTTGCCACTGCTGACTGATTTGTTTGCTCGCATAAAGGGGGCCAAGTGGTTCTCTAAGATAGATCTCCGTGGGGCGTATAATTTGGTGCGAATTAAGCAGGGGGATGAGTGGAAGACTGCATTTAATACGCCCGAGGGCCACTTTGAGTATTTGGTGATGCCTTTTGGTCTTTCAAATGCCCCTTCAGTCTTTCAGTCCTTTATGCATGACATTTTCCGTGATTATTTGGATAAATTTATGATTGTGTATCTGGATGATATTTTGATTTTTTCGGATGACTGGGACTCTCATGTCCAGCAGGTTAGGAGGGTTTTTCAGGTTTTGCGGTCTAATTCCTTGTGTGTGAAGGGTTCTAAGTGCGTTTTTGGGGTTCAAAAGATTTCCTTTTTGGGATATATTTTTTCCCCCTCTTCCATCGAGATGGATCCTGTCAAGGTTCAGGCTATTTGTGATTGGACGCAACCCTCTTCTCTTAAGAGTCTTCAGAAATTTTTGGGCTTTGCTAACTTTTATCGTCGATTTATTGCTGGTTTTTCTGATGTTGTTAAACCATTGACTGATTTGACTAAGAAGGGTGCTGATGTTGCTGATTGGTCCCCTGCTGCTGTGGAGGCCTTTCGGGAGCTTAAGCGCCGCTTTTCTTCCGCCCCTGTGTTGCGTCAGCCTGATGTTGCTCTTCCTTTTCAGGTTGAGGTCAACGCTTCTGAAATCGGAGCTGGGGCAGTTTTGTCGCAGAGAAGTTCCGATTGTTCCGTGATGAGACCTTGTGCCTTTTTCTCGCGTAAATTTTCGCCCGCCGAGCGGAATTATGATGTTGGGAATCGGGAGCTTTTGGCCATGAAGTGGGCTTTTGAGGAGTGGCGTCATTGGCTTGAGGGGGCTAGACATCAGGTGGTGGTATTGACTGACCACAAAAATCTAATTTATCTTGAGTCCGCCAGACGCCTGAATCCTAGACAGGCGCGCTGGTCGTTGTTTTTCTCTCGGTTTAATTTTGTGGTGTCCTACCTGCCGGGTTCTAAGAATGTTAAGGCGGATGCCCTTTCTAGGAGTTTTGAGCCTGACTCCCCTGGTAACTCTGAACCTACAGGTATCCTTAAGGATGGAGTGATATTGTCTGCCGTTTCTCCAGACCTGCGGCGGGCCTTGCAGGAGTTTCAGGCGGATAGACCTGATCGTTGCCCACCTGGTAGACTGTTTGTTCCTGATGATTGGACCAGTAAAGTCATTTCTGAGGTTCATTCTTCTGCGTTGACAGGTCATCCTGGAATCTTTGGTACCAGGGATTTGGTGGCAAGGTCCTTCTGGTGGCCTTCCCTGTCTCGAGATGTGCGAGGCTTTGTGCAGTCTTGTGACGTTTGTGCTCGGGCCAAGCCTTGTTGTTCTCGGGCTAGTGGATTGTTGTTGCCCTTACCTATCCCGAAGAGGCCCTGGACGCACATCTCGATGGATTTTATTTCGGATCTTCCTGTTTCTCAGAAGATGTCTGTCATCTGGGTGGTGTGTGACCGTTTCTCTAAGATGGTCCATTTGGTTCCCCTGCCTAAGTTGCCTTCTTCTTCCGAGTTGGTTCCTCTGTTTTTTCAAAATGTGGTCCGTTTGCATGGTATTCCGGAGAATATCGTTTCTGACAGAGGAACCCAATTCGTGTCTAGATTTTGGCGAGCATTCTGTGCTAGGATGGGCATAGATTTGTCTTTCTCGTCTGCTTTCCATCCTCAGACTAATGGCCAGACCGAGCGGACGAATCAGACCTTGGAGACATATTTGAGGTGTTTTGTGTCTGCAGATCAGGATGATTGGGTTGCTTTTTTGCCTTTAGCGGAGTTTGCCCTCAATAATCGGGCCAGCTCTGCCACCTTGGTGTCTCCTTTTTTCTGTAATTCGGGGTTTCATCCTCGATTTTCTTCTGGTCAGGTGGAATCTTCGGATTGTCCTGGAGTGGATGCTGTGGTGGAGAGGTTGCATCAGATTTGGGGGCAGGTAGTGGACAATTTGAAGTTGTCCCAGGAGAAGACTCAGCTTTTTGCCAACCGCCGGCGTCGGGTTGGTCCTCGGCTTTGTGTTGGGGACTTGGTGTGGTTGTCTTCTCGTTTTGTCCCTATGAGGGTTTCTTCTCCTAAGTTTAAGCCTCGGTTCATCGGCCCGTACAAGATATTGGAGATTCTTAACCCTGTGTCCTTCCGTTTGGACCTCCCTGCATCTTTTTCTATTCATAATGTTTTTCATCGGTCATTGTTGCGCAGGTATGAGGTACCGGTTGTGCCTTCCGTTGAGCCTCCTGCTCCGGTGTTGGTTGAGGGCGAGTTGGAGTACGTTGTGGAAAAAATCTTGGACTCCCGTGTTTCCAGACGGAAACTCCAGTATCTGGTCAAATGGAAGGGATACGGTCAGGAGGATAATTCTTGGGTGACTGCCTCTGATGTTCATGCCTCCGATCTGGTCCGTGCCTTTCATAGGGCTCATCCTGATCGCCCTGGTGGTTCTGGTGAGGGTTCGGTGCCCCCTCCTTGAGGGGGGGGTACTGTTGTGAAATTGGATTTTGGGCTCCCCCGGTGGCCACTGGTGGAATTGAACTGGTGTGCATCATCCCCTCTGTTCACCTGTTTCCATCAGGATGTGGGAGTCGCTATTTAACCTTGCTCCTCTGTCACTTCCATGCCGGTCAACATTGTAATCAGAAGCCTTTCTGTGCATGTTCCTGCTGCTAGACAACTCCCAGCTAAGTTGGACTTTAGTCCTCGTTTGTTTTTGCATTTTGTTCCAGTTCACTGCTGTAGTTTCGTTTCTGTGTCTGGAAAGCTCTTGTGATCTGAAATTGCCACTCTGATGTTATGAGTTAATACTAGAGTCTTAAAGTAATTTCAGGATGGTATTTTGATAGGGTTTTCAGCTGACCATGAAAGTGCCCTTTCTGTCTTCCTGCTATCTAGTAAGCGGACCTCAATTTTGCTAAACCTATTTTCATACTACGTTTGTCATTTCATCTAAAATCACCGCCAATATATGTGGGGGCCTCTGTCTGCCTATCGGGGAAACTTCTCTAGAGGTGAGCCAGGACTATGTTTTCCTCTGCCAGGATTAGTTAGTCCTCCGGCCGGCGCTGGGCGTCTAGGGATAAAAAACGTAGGCAACGCTACCCGGCTACTGTTAGTTGTGCGGCAGGTTTAGTTCATGGTCAGTTTAGTTTCCATCCTTCCAAGAGCTAGTACTTATGTTTGCTGGGCTATGTTCTCTTGCCATTGAGAACCATAACACATAACCCTTCCACTTGACAAGATACTGAAGCCTCCGCCTCGAAAAACGAGAATCCAAAATTTTCTCCACCACATATTCCAACTCCCCCTCAACCAACACCGGGGCAGGAGGATCAACCGAGGGAACAATGGGCACCACATATCTCCGCAACAAAGATCTATGGAAAACATTGTGAATGGCAAAAGAGGCTGGAAGGGCCAAACAAAAAGACACCGGATTGATAATCTCAGAAATCTTATAAGGACCAATAAACCGAGGCTTGAACTTAGGGGAAGAAACCTTAATAGGAACATGACGAGAAGATAACCAGACTAAATCCCCCACCCGAAGCCGGGGACCAACACACCGACGGCAGTTAGCAAAACGTTGAGCCTTTTCCTGAGACAACGTCAAATTGTCTACCACATGAGTCCAAATCTGCTGTAACCTGTCCACCACAGAATCCACACCAGGACAATCAGAAGGCTCAACCTGCCCCGAAGAAAAACGAGGATGAAAACCAAAATTACAAAAGAAAGGCGAAACCAAAGTAGCCGAACTAGCCCGATTATTAAGGGCAAAGTCGGCCAACGGCAAGAAAGCCACCCAATCATCCTGATCAGCAGACACAAAGCTTCTCAAATAGGTTTCCAAGGTCTAATTAGTTCGCTCAGTTTGGCCATTTGTCTGAGGATGGAATGCCGAAGAAAAAGACAAATCAATGCCCATCCTAGCACAAAAGGCCCGCCAAAACCTAGAAACAAACTGGGAACCTCTATCGGACACAATATTCTCCGGAATGCCATGCAAACGAACCACATGCTGAAAAAACAATGGAACCAAATCAGAGGAGGAAGTCAATTTAGGCAAAGGTACCAAATGGACCATTTTAGAGAACCGGTCACAAACCACCCAGATAACAGACATCTTCTGGGAAACAGGAAGATCCGAAATAAAATCCATGGAAATATGCGTCCAGGGCCTCTCAGGGACCGGCAAAGGCAAAAGCACCCCACTAGCGCGGGAACAGCAAGGCTTGGCCCGGGCACAAGTCCCACAGGACTGCACAAAAGAACGCACATCCCGCGACAAGGAAGGCCACCAAAAGGACCTAGCAACCAAATCTCTGGTACCAAAAATCCCAGGATGACCAGCCAACACTGAAGAATGAACCTCAGAAATTACCTTACTAGTCCATCTATCAGGAACAAACAGCGTCCCCACTGGACAGTGGTCAGGTTTATCAGCCTGAAATTCCTGAAGCACCCGCCGCAAATCAGGGGAGATGGCAGAAAGAATCACCCCTTCCTTAAGAATGCCAACCGGCTCAAGGACTCCAGGAGAATCAGGCAAAAAACTCCTAGAGAGGGCATCAGCCTTAACATTCTTAGATCCCGGAAGATACGAGACCACAAAATCAAAACAGGAGAAAAATAGGGACCATCGAGCCTGTCTAGGGTTCAGCCGCTTGGCCGACTCAAGGTAAATCAGATTCTTATGATCGGTCAAGACCACAACGCGGTGCTTGGCTCCCTCAAGCCAATGTCGCCACTCCTCAAATGCCCACTTCATAGCCAACAACTCCCGATTGCCAACGTCATAATTGCACTCCGCAGGCGAAAACTTTCTGGAAAAAAAGGCACACAGTTTCATCAAAGAACCATCAGAATTCCTCTGAGACAAAACGGCCCCTGCCCCAATCTCAGAAGCGTCAACCTCAACCTGAAAAGGAAGAGAAACATCCAGCTGACGCAACACAGGGGCAGAAGTAAATAGGCGTTTAAGCTCTTGAAAGGCCTCAACAGCCGCAGAGGACCAATTCGTCACATCAGCGCCCTTCTTCGTCAAATCGGTCAGGGGCTTAACCACACTGGAAAAGTTGGCAATGAAACGACGATAAAAATTAGCAAAGCCCAAAAATTTCTGAAGGCTCTTCACCGATGTGGGTTGAATCCAGTCATGAATGGCTTGGACCTTAACAGGATCCATTTCTATAGACGAGGGAGAAAAAATAAAACCCAAAAAAGAGACCTTCTGAACTCCAAATAGGCACTTAGACCCCTTCACAAATAAAGCATTATCACAAAGGATCTGGAATACCATCCTGACCTGCTTCACATGAGACTCCCAATCATCGGAAAAAATGAAAATATTATCCAAATACACAATCATGAATTTATCAAGATAATTGCGGAAAATATCATGCATGAAGGACTGAAATACAGAAGGAGCATTAGAAAGCCCGAAAGGCATCACAAGGTATTCAAAATGGCCTTCGGGTGTATTAAATGCAGTCTTCCATTCATCACCCTGTTTAATACGAACAAGATTATATGCCCCTCGAAGGTCAATCTTAGTAAACCAACTAGCCCCCTTAATCCGAGCAAACAAATCAGAAAGCAAAGGTAAAGGGTATTGGAATTTGACCGTGATCTTATTAAGAAGGCGATAATCAATACAGGGTCTCAAGGAGCCATCCTTCTTGGCAACAAAAAAGAATCCCGCTCCCAATGGTGACGAAGACGGCCGAATATGCCCCTTTTCCAAAGACTCCTTGACATAACTCCGCATGGCGGCATGCTCTGGCACAGACAGATTGAAAAGTCGGCCCTTAGGGAACTTATAGCCAGGGACAGTCCCTATGTGGAGGAAGGGAACTGGACTTGGGCTCATCAAATATATCCTGGAAATCCGACAAAAGCTCAGGGACTTCAGAAGAGGGGGAAGAGGAAATTGACATCAAAGGAACGTCACTATGTACCCCTTGACAACCCCAACTAGTCACAGACATAGATTTCCAATCCAGCACCGGATTATGTTCCTGTAACCATGGAAAACCCAGTACAACAACATCAAGCAAGTTATGCAACACCAGAAAACGGCAATCTTCCTGATGTGCTGGAGCCATGCACATGGTCAGCTGAGTCCAATACTGAGGTTTATTCTTGGCCAACGGTGTAGCATCAATGCCCCTCAAAGGAATAGGGCTCTGCAAAGGCTGCAAGGAAAAACCACAGCACCTGGCGAATTCCAAGTCCATTAAGTTCAGGGCAGCGCCTGAATCCACAAATGCCATGACAGAAAAGGACGATAATGAGCAAATTAGGGTCACAGATAAGAGAAATTTAGGCTGTACAGTACTGATGGTAACAGACCTAGCGACCCTCTTAGTTCGCTTAGGGCAATCAGAAATAACATGAGCAGAATCACCACAGTAAAAACACAGCTTATTCTGACGTCTGAATCCCTGCCGTTCTGCTCTAGTCAAAATCCTATCACATTGCATAGGCTCAGGACTCCGCTCGGAGGACACTGCCATATGGTGCACAACTTTGCGCTCGCGCAGGCACCGATCAATCTGAATGGCTAGAGACATAGATTCGCTCAAACCAGCGGGTGTGGGGAACCCCACCATAACATCTTTAAGGGCTTCAGAAAGACCCTTTCTGAAAATTGCTGCCAGAGCCTCCTCATTCCATTTAGTGAGCAGAGACCATTTTCTAAATTTCTGGCAGTATAATTCTGCCGCTTCCTGACCCTGACATAGGGCCAACAAGGTTTTTTCTGCATGATCCACAGAATTAGTTTTGTCATACAATAATCCGAGCGCTTGAAAAAATGCGTCTATATTAAGCAATGCCGGATTCCCTGATTCAAGGGAGAATGCCCAGTCCTGAGTGTCACCACGCAGCAGAGAGATGGCAATCTTAACCTGCTGAATGGGATCACCAGAGGAACGGGGTTTCAAAGCAAAAAACAATTTGCAGTTATTTTTAAAGTTCAAAAACTTAGCTCTGTCCCCAAAAAACAAATCAGGAGTAGGAATTTTAGGCTCTAACACCGGAGTCTGGACAACATAATCTTGGATACTCTGTACTCTTGCAGCAAGTTGATCCACACGAGAAAACAAACCCTGAACATCCATGCCAGCGCCAAAATCCTGAACCACCCAGAGATTAAGAGGAAAAAAAAGACAAAACAGACTGCAAAAAAAAAATGGCTCAGAACTTTTTTTTCCTTCTTTTGAGATGCATTTAATTCATTTTTGGCCAGTTGTACTGTTGTGAACTGGTGGTTTAGGAGCAACATGGGACGAGCTCTGGAGGAGGTGGTACCTGTACTAACCGCAGTTCCTGAGCTTATCACAACACTAGAAGTAGCCGTGGGATGTTCCTGTCACTCCCTAGACACCTCGTCACAGCCGGAGGACTAACTACCCCTAAAGATGGAAACAGGAAAGCTATCTTGCCTCAGAGAAAATCCCCAAAGGAAAGGCAGCCCCCCACAAATATTGACTGTGAGTGGAGAGGGAAATGACATATGCAGAATGAAATCAGAATGTAGCAAAGGTGGCCAGTCTAGCTAGATAGATAGAACAGGACAGAATACTGTGCGGTCAGTATAAAAAAACTAGAAAAATCCACCACAGAGTTTACAAAAATCTCCACACCTGACTAAAGGTGTGGAGGGTAAATCTGCTTTCCAGAGCTTCCAGCTTAACTGAATACATCCATATTGACAAGCTGGACAAGAAAAAACATAGAAAGAGCTGAACGATTAAGTCCACAATATGTGGACAGCAAAGGAACAAGCAAGGACTTATCTTTGCTGAACTGGTCAGAATATCAGGGAAATCCAAGCAGAGATGTGAATCCAACCAGGAACCATTGTCAACTGGCCCAGGCTGAAGGATAGAGCCAGGATAAATAGCCGAGCCAGAAAGACGATCAGTGGAAGCAGCTGCTGACTGCTAAATCCAAGGAGCAGCAGTTCCACTCAAAACCACCGGAGGGAGCCCAAGAGCAGAACTCACAAAAGTGCCACTTACAACCACCGGAGGGAGCCCAAGAGCGGAATTCACAACAGCAGTCCCCTGAGAATAATGCAGTCCCCCCACAGAATATAATGTAGCCCCCTCATGAAGTATAATGCAGCCCCTCTCCACCCCCATCATTGTCCTCATCACCACCTCCATCATTGCCTTCTCCCCCACCACTCCTATCATTCTCCCCAACCACCTCCATCACTGCTCATTAGGGTTGAGCGAAACGGGTCGTTCATTTTCATAAGTCGCCGACTTTTGGCAAAGTCGGCGTCTCATGAAACCCAACCCGATCCCTGTGTGGGGTCGGCCATGCGGTACGCGATCTAGGCGCGAAAGTCGCGTTTCGTATGACGCGTTTAGCGCCATTTTTGCAGCCAATGAAGGAGCGGTAGAGTGCTGACGTAGGTGTTAGGGGGCGTACACAACAACAGGCATTTTTTTCGCGTGCATTACAGCGGTGTGCAAAGTGTAAAATGAGCATTCTGGGAGCGATGTGGAAAATCAGCATTTAGGGGGAGAGAGAGAGAGAGATTTAAAAAATAATATTAAAAAAATTTCTTCATTGGGTTTCGTGTTTCGGCCGAAACCTGACTTTTCACGGTGGTCGGCCGATTACACTCGACTCGACTTTTAAGACAGTCGGGTTTCACAAAACCCGACTCGACCCTAAAAAACTAAAGGTCGCTCAACCCTACTGCTCATTCCACCACTTGCATCATTGCCTCCTCCCCCACCATCATTGTCCAATTCATCACCTCCATCATTGCCTCCCCCACCACCATCATTGCCCATCACCTCCATCATTGCCTCCCCCACCATCATTACCCATCACTTCCATCATTGCCTCCTCCCACCACCATCATTGCCCATTTCATCACCTCCATCACTGCCTCCCACCACCATCATTGCCCATCACCTCCATCATTGCCTCTCCCCCACCACCATCATTGCCCATCACCTCTATCATTGCCTCCCACCACCATTGCCCATTTCATCACCTCCATCATTGCCTCCCACCACCACCATTGCCCATCACCTCCATCATTGCCTCCCCCCACCACCATCATTGCCCATCACCTCCATCATTGCCTCCCCACCATCATTGCCTATCACCTCCATCATTGCCTCCCATACCATCATTACCTATCACCTCCATCATTGCCTCCCCCACCATCATTGCCTCCCCTCACCCTCATTGCCCATCACTTCCATCATTCCCTCCCTCATCATAATTGCCCATCGCCTCCATCATTGTTTCCCCATCATTGCCCATCACTCTCACACACACTCTCACACACACTCACACACACACTCTCACACACACACACTCTCACCCACACCCTCACACACACTCTCTTACACACACTCTCACACACACTCTCACACACACTCTCACACACACACTCTCACACACACACTCTCACACACACACTCTCTCACACACACTCTCACTCCCACACACACTCTCACACACACTCACACACACACACTCTCACACACACTCACACACTCTCACAAACGCACTCTCACACACACTCTCACACACACATACTCTCACTCTCACACACACACTCACTCTCATACACACACTCTCACTCTCTCACACACACACACTCTCTCACACACACACACTCTCTCACACACTCTCTCACACACACACTCTCACACACACACTCTCACACACACACTCTCACACACTCTCACACACACACTCTCACACACACACTCTCACACACTCACACACTCTCACACACACACTCTCACCCACACCCTCACACACACTCTCTCACACACATTCTCACACACACACTCTCACACACTCTCACACACACTCTCACACACACACTCTCACACACACACTCTCACACACACACTCTCACACACACACTCTCTCACACACACACTCTCACTCCCACACACACGCACTCACACACACACTCTCACACACACACATACTCTCACTCACACACACACTCTCACACACACACTCTCACTCTCTCACACACACTCTCTCACACACTCTCTCTCACACACACACACTCACACACACACACTCTCTCACACGCACACTCTCACACACACACTCTCACACACACACTCTCACACACACACTCTCACACACTCTCACACACACACTCTCACACACACACACTCTCACACACACCCTCACACACACTCTCTCACACACACTCTCACACACACACACTCTCACAAACACACTCTCACACACACACACTCACACACACTCACACTCTCTCACACACACTCTCACACACACTCTCACACACACTCTCACACACACTCTCACACACACACACACTCTCACACACACTCACACACACACACACACACACACTCTCACACACACTCACACACTCTCACACACGCACTCTCACACACACACTCTCACACACACACATACTCTCACTCTCACACACACTCTCACTCTCACACACACACTCTCACTCTTTCACACACACACACGCTCTTTCACACACTCTCACACACACACACACACACTCACACACACACTCTCTCACACTCTCACACACACACTCTCACACACACACTCTCACACACACATACACTCTCACACACACACTCTCACACACACACACTCTCACATACACACACTCTCTCACACACACTCACACACACTCACTCTCTCACACACACTCACACACACGCACTCTCTCTCACACACACACTCTCACACACACACATACACTCTCACACACACACACTCACACACACACACTCACACTCTCTCACAAACGCACTCTCACACACACACACTGTCACACACACACTCTCTCACACACTCACACTCACATACACACTCTCTCACACACACACTCTTACACACACTCACACACACACTCTCACACACACACACACTCTTACACACACACTCTCACACACACTCTCTCTCACACACACACACACACACTCTCACACACACACACACATGCAGGCACACAGCACAGCTCACCTCCTCGCAGCAGCAGCTCATTCCAGCAGCCTCCTTGTTGGATTCCTGGAAGCTTTCTGAGACAGCAGCACGCTGGATGATGACATCATCCAGCTGGGCTGTCTCAGACAGACAGGAAGCAGGACGCTGGGAGGTGAGCTGCTATGAGTCTGTGTGCCTGCTTGTGTGTATGTGTGCGGTGCGGTGCTGTGTGTGTGTGTGGGTGTGGGTGGTGCGGCTTTACATGCAGGCAGTGTTAGCTGCTGCACCCTGCAGCTAACGCTGCCCACTATTAAAGAGAAATGGTATTCACGCCTTTCCACGCCCATAGGGGCGTGGGGAAGCGTGAATTTTCATTTGGCTTTAGCAGCGGGGACTCAGGGGCCCTATAGCCTCTGGCAAGGGGCCCATGGAGCACTGGGGCCCTAGGCAACTGCTAGCCAGTATGCCAGCAGGTGTCAGTGCCTGGACCCACTGGAGAATCCTCCGGTTCTCCGGTGGGCCAGTCTCAATATGGAGAATGGCTAAAATATAAAATGCATGTGCATAGTAGTAGCCACCAGTGCTTTTCCTAATAAAGTGACAATGCTAGAGGTAACAAGTAGATGGGCCAAGTAAACGAAGGTAAAGCTATGTTACCTAGAAAGATATACACTATGTCAATGGCCACGGGCATGTCAGGCGCAGGGCCGGTTTTGGCAAAGTGCGGCCCTAGGCAAAGTTCAAAATGGGGCCCCAAATGCTAACATATTGCCCATCACACAGAAGCATTTCCGTTGTATTTACATGCTGAGTTCAGGCCGCTAAATGAGTTTGATCGACAATACTGAAGTCGTTCAACGCTTGCTTGCCGGCCTCTTTCCACCGTCTGAGAAAGAATGATGGGGACAGAAAGATTACTAATAGATCACTAACAGATCACCATACAGTATCATGTTATCAGCAGCACATCTACAGTTTACACCGGCGATATGCTGCTGAGAACAATGATTTTTGTTCTAACAAAAACAATCTGAATATGCAGCATTTTACTTGTTTAGTATAATACACCCCATAGTCCTCCATATATTATAATGTGCACCACAGTCCTCCATATAGTATAATACACTCCCTATAGTCCTCCATATATTAAAATACACTGCTCAGTCCTCCACATAGTATAATACACTCCTCATAGTCCTCCTTATAGTATAATACACTCCTCATAGTGCTCCATATAGTATAATGCACCGCCATAGTCATCCATGTAGTACAATTCACTTCCCAAAGTATAATGCACCCCATAGTTCTTCATATAGTATAATGTATTCCCCATAGTCCTTGATACAGTGTAATGCAGCCGACATATAGTATAATGCAGCCACCACCCTACAGAGTATAATACAGCCATCCCAGAATATAATGCAGCCACCCCACAGAGTATAATGTAACCCCCCATAGAATATAATCCAGTCCCCCTTATAGTATAATGTAGCCCCCTCATAGAGTATAATGTAGCCCCCTCATAGAGTATGATGCAATCACCCCTCATAGAATATAAATATAATACAGCCCCCATAGAATATAATGTAGCCCCTAATAGAATATAATACAGCCTGCCTCCCCATAGAATATAATGTAGCCCCATCAAAGAGTATGATGCAATCATCCCTCATAAAATCTAATACAGCCCCAATGAAATATAATATAGCCCACCTCCCCATAATATATAATGTAGCCCCATAGAATATAATGCAGCCCCCATAGTATATAACACAGCCTCCCCCATAGAATATAATGTACCCCCCATAGTATATAACACAGCTTCCCCCATAGAGTATAATGTACCCCCAAGTATAAAACACATCATCCCCCATAGAATATAATATATCCCCACAATAGTATATAACACAGCCACATAGTATATAACACAGCCTCCCCATAGAATATAATATACCCCCCATAGTATATAGCACAGCCCGCATAGTATATAACACAGCCTGCATAGTATATAGCACAGCCCGCGTAGTAGGTAACACAGCCCACGCAGTAGATAACACAGCCCAAGTACTATATAAGACAGCCCATGTAGTATATAACACAGCTACGTAGTATATAACACAGCACACGTAGTATATAGCACAGCCATGTATTATATAGCACAGCCCACATAGTAGTATATAACACAGCCCACATAGTAGTATATAAAACAGTCCACATAGTACTGTATATAGCACAGCCACGTAGTATATAGCACAGCCTACATAGTAGTATATAAAACAGCCCATGTAGTATATAACACAGCCCATGTAGTATATAACACAGCCCATGTAGTATATAGCACAGCCATGTAGTATGAAGCACAGCCCACATAGTAGTATATAATACAGCCCACATAGTAGTATATAACACAGCCCACATAGTAGTATATAACACAGTCCAAGTAGTATATAGCACAGCCCGTAGTATATAACACAGCCTACATAGTAGTATACAGCACAGCCCATGTAGTAGTATACAGCACAGCCCACATAGTAGTATACAGCACATCCCACACAGTAGTATATAGCACAGCCCACATAGTAGTATATAGCACAACCCACATAGTAGTATATAGCACAGTCCACACAGTAGTATATAGCACAGCCCACATAGTAGTATACAGCACAGCCCACATAGTAGTATATAGCACAGCCCACATAGTAGTATATAGCACAGCCCACAGAGTAGTATATAGCACAGCCCGCATCACTCCCCCCTCCGAGAATGGCCCCACAGTCCAGTAAAAAAAACAACACACTCCTCACCTCTCCTCGTGCCTGCGCTGCTCCCTGCTCCTGTCTCGGCGGCTGCCGCTGCACTGCCTGGCACACAGTGAGTGAGCGATGACCTCATCGCACACCTACAGTGTCAGGCAAAGCGGGGAATGATGGGAGAGGGAGCATCAGGTGACGACTCTCTCCTCCATCATTGCTTTGAACTGTACCGGCAGATGCCGGTATAGGTCAATGCGGCGGCAGCGGAGGAGTCTGCGCTGGTGGTAGGCGGGCCCCCTTGCCTCATAGGAGCCCCATAGCAGCTGCATGATGTGCCCCTAGCTGGGGGCCCCGGGGGTGCGGGGCCCCAGGCAGATGCCTGGTCTGCCTGCCCCTAATGCTGGCCCTGGTCAGGCGTTCCCCAACCCCGAAGCTCGTTTCGAATCCACGTACTCAGTGGATAATGACAAATCAATATGTCATCAAGATAGATTACAACATATCTACCTACCAGGTGACTAAATATATCATTTATAAAGTGATGAAAGACAAAGACGACGTGAGCATTGGTCAACCCAAATGGCATCACAAGGTTCTCATAGTGTCCCTCAGGTGTATTAAAAGATGTTTTCTACTCATCCCTTCTTTAATATGAATGAGGTTTTATGCCCCCCGAGATCCAGTTTAGAAAACCATTTTGCTCCTACAATCTGATTAAAGAAGTCCGGGATGAGAAGGAGTGAATACGAATGCCAGACCGTGACCTGATTGAGATTGCGGAAATCTAGGCAGGGGCGTAACCGCAGGGGTGTAAGTTGTGCAGAGTGTGCCAAGGTACTCCAAGAACCACAGGAGAGGGCAGACCATTTAGTACATAACAGTCAGTACCTTCTGAGTGCATGTCCCTTACCTGTAGATGTAACCTCAGCTGACTTGAGTAAAATACCCCGTCTCAAGGGTGCAGAGTCGATGGCAATTATGGGTATAGGTCTGGACAGTGTATGTGCCCAGCTTGGGTACATCACTTGGTGACTGCCCTTTAATGACTGCTAAGAGATCCAGGAATTTGAAGGACATTTTGGTTGACAGTCACTACATTCCTACCGTCCGCAATCCATTTGGCTCCAGGGGCCCTAATCCTGGGTCCATACCCTGCGGTCACTGTCTGGCCTGCACAAATATCCTGCACAGCACTACGTTCAGTTCCTCTGATGGTAAAAAACATTTTGACATTAGACATCGTATCTCATGTGGCAGTATGAATGTTATATACTACGCCACATGCGGTTGTTCAAAACTCTACATAGGTCTTACATCTAGAGAACTGAGAAAACGTGTGCGTGAGCATGTGCAGGACATTTGTGTGGCAAAGACAGTGACTGACCTTTCCCTCCTCAAAACAATCACACTCCATTATGAACAATTTCATGGGAGTGATCCCTCGTCGTTCATGGTTCGAGGTATTGATGTTGTCCACTTATTAGGGGGGGTGACCACAAAAAGATCTTGGCGCAGGTGGAGGCAAAGTGGATTGTTGTTTTGGACACCATGATGCCGAGCGGATTAAATGAATCTCTATCCTTCTCATCCTTTCTTTGATCTTATAGATTCATGTATAGAGTTATTTATATCTTGATTACATCCTCTTGTCACTTCCCCTTACCCTTATCTGTGTGCTTTGTTTTTAATTTCTTTTATATACACTCATATTTTATTATTTTCTTTATGTTTGTTTATTTTTCCAGCAGGAGATTAGATATGATCTGTTTTTCATTGTTTATTGATTTCTGGGTGGCAAAATTTCTGGCATGTTGACAAGATATACAGCACGGACAACATGCTACATCGTTGGAACAGAACAATATGCTTATTATTGGACTGATGTATTCTGTTATATCGATATGTTTATATAAAGTATATAATTTGCATCATCTGTCCAGATGGATGGAGTTACCATTTGCCACTTAGTTTGCCACCAATCTATTGGTGATTCAGCGGTGGTGCGCATGCGCGCCCCATCCCCGGGGTACTGGCATGCAGCGGTGCATCTCTTACCTTGCCTGTGCGCATGGGGATCGGTGTCCCTCCCCGCGCGTGCGCGGCAATGCTGACGCTTGTTGTATCTGCCGGGACCTGCAGTGGGCGGTGCGCATGCGCCGATTCTCCCGCTGTGATTGGCCATTGTGTACCACATGTTCGGTCAGCAGTTCATAAAAGGTCCTTGTTGTGTTACATTTGTATTCCCCTTGAGAAAGCGGCATTAGATGTTGTGGATTCTGTTTGTGGGCTCCCTCTGGTGGTTACTGCTGGTACTGGGTGACTTTGGTGGGTTGCGGCCTTTGGTTTCCACCTGTCCATCAGAGGCTGGGTGTTTCCTATTTTACCTGGCCTTTCTGTCATTTCCTTGTCGGCTATCAATGTATTCAGATGTGCTCTGTTTGGTTCCTGCCTACCTGCTCCCAGATCTTTCAGGATAAGCTAAGTGCTGATTTTCAGTTGTTTGGTTTTTTGTCCAGCTTGCTTATTATGTCTCTATGCTAGCTGGTAGCTCTAGTGGACTGAGGTTCTCCCCATGTGCCATGAGTTGGCACATGGGTTCTTGTAATCTCAGGATGGTTTTTTGATTAGGGTTTTTTGCTGACCGCTCAGTCCCCTTTTGTATCGTTCTGCTTTCTAGTTTACAGCGGGCCTCAATTTGCTAAATCTATATATATCATCTCTATGTGTGTGCCTTCCTCTCATTTCACCGTCAATACATGTGAGGGGGCAACTATATCTTTTGGGGTTCATTCCTCTGGAGGCAAGTGAGGTCTTTATTTTCTCTGCAGTACTAGTTAGCTCTTAGGCTGGTGCGTGGCGTCTAGAACCAACGTAGGCACGCTCCCTGGCTATCTTTAGTTGCGTTTGTCAGGCGTAGGGCAGCGGTCAGCCCAGGTTCCATCACCCTAGAGCTCGTCCGTTATTTATTTGTACTTTGCTTGTCCTGTGCTATCCCTAGCCATTGGGGATTCATGACAGTATAGCCGGCCCACAAAGTGTTAATTGTTTGGGCTGAAGCAGGAGAAAAAGAAGTGTTTAAGGGAATTTTTTTTTTTTTTTTTCCCTTCAGAGTTTTGCTGCCTAGCCCTTAATTGCTGTCTAGCTGCTTCTTATCTCCTCTTAACCCTTGAATGGCTCTGATCTTAGCTGTTTAACATGGATGTCCAGAGTTTGGCTTCCAGCCTGAGTAATCTCGCGGCAAAAGTTCAAAACATACAGGATTTTGTTGTTCACACTCCCATGTCTGAACCTAGAATTCCTATTCCAGAGTTCTTCTCTGGAGATAGATCTACCTTCCTGAATTTCAGGAACAATTGTAAATTGTTTCTTTCTTTAAAATCTCGCTCCTCTGGAGACCCTGCTCAACAGGTCAGGATTGTAATATCTTTCCTGCGGGGCGACCCTCAGAATTGGGCATTTGCATTGGCACCAGGGGATCCTGCATTGCTCAGTGTGGATGCGTTTTTTCTGGCATTGGGATTGCTCTATGAGGAACCCAACCTGGAGATTCAGGCTGAAAAGGCTTTATTAGCCCTCTCTCAGGGGCATGATGAAGCGGAAATATATTGTCAAAAATTTCGGAAATGGTCGGTGCTTACTCAGTGGAATGAGTGCGCCCTGGCTGCAAACTTCAGAAATGGTCTTTCTGAGGCCATTGAGGATATTATGGTGGGGTTCCCTACGCCTACAGGTCTGAATGAGTCTATGGCTATGGCCATTCAGATTGATCGGCGTTTGCGGGAGCGCAAACCCGTGCACCAGTTGGCGGTGTCTTCTGAACAGGCACCTGAGACTATGCAATGTGATAGAATTCAGTCCAGAAGTGAACGGCAAAATTATAGGCGGAAAAATGGATTGTGTTTTTATTGTGGTGATTCAGCTCATGTTATATCAGCATGCTCTAAACGCACAAAAAAGCTTGATAAATCTTTTGCCATTGGTACTCTGCAGCCTAAGTTCATTTTGTCTGTGACTCTGATTTTTTCACTGTCTTCCATTTCCGTTGATGCCTATGTGGATTCGGGCGCTGCCCTGAGTCTTATGGATTGGTCATTTGCTAAACGCTGCGGTTTTAGTCTGGAGCCTCTGGAAGTCCCTATTCCTCTGAAGGGAATTGACTCTACACCATTGGCTATGAATAAACCGCAGTATTGGACACAAGTGACCATGCGCATGACTCCCGTTCATCAGGAGGTGATTTGCTTCCTTGTACTGTATAATTTACATGATGTACTAGTGCTGGGTCTGCCGTGGTTACAAACTCATAATCCTGTCCTGGACTGGAAAACAATGTCTGTGTTAAGCTGGGGATGTCAGGGGGTTCATGATGATGCACCTCCGATTTCTATCGCTTCATCTACTCCTTCTGAGATCCCTGAGTTTTTGTCTGACTATAGGGATGTTTTTGAGGAGCCTAAGCTCAATTCGCTCCCTCCTCATAGAGATTGTGACTGTGCTATAGAATTGATTCCTGGCAGTAAGTTCCCTAAGGGTCGTTTATTTAATCTGTCACTGCCAGAGCATACTGCTATGCGGAATTATATTAAGGAGTCCTTGGAAAAGGGACATATTCGTCCATCTTCGTCCCCTCTGGGAGCAGGTTTTTTTTTCGTGGCAAAAAAAGATGGTTCCCTGAGGCCTTGTATAGATTATCGCCTTCTGAATAAGATTACAGTCAAATATCAGTATCCATTGCCATTATTGACTGACTTGTTTGCTCGCATTAAGGGGGCTAGGTGGTTCACTAAGATAGATCTTCGCGGTGCGTATAATCTGGTGCGGATAAAACAAGGTGATGAGTGGAAAACCGCATTTAATACGCCTGAGGGCCATTTTGAGTATTTGGTAATGCCTTTTGGACTCTCCAATGCTCCGTCAGTCTTTCAGTCCTTTATGCACAATATTTTCCGTGAATATCTGGATAAGTTTATGATTGTGTATTTGGATGATATTTTGGTGTTTTCTGATGACTGGGAGTCTCATGTTCTACAGGTCAGGAAGGTGTTTCTGGTTCTGCGGGCCAATTCTCTGTTTGTGAAGGGCTCAAAGTGTCTCTTCGGAGTCCAGAAGATTTCTTTTTTGGGGTACATTTTTTCTCCTTCTACTATTGAGATGGATCCCGTTAAGGTTCAGGCAATTTGTGACTGGACACAACCTACATCTGTTAAGAGCCTACAGAAGTTCTTGGGGTTTGCTAATTTTTATCGTCGGTTCATTGCAAATTTTTCCAGTATTGTTAAACCTTTGACTGATTTAACTAAAAAGGGTGCTGATGTTGCTAATTGGTCTCCTGCGGCTGTGGGGGCCTTTCAGGAACTTAAGCGCCGGTTTTCTTCTGCTCCTGTGTTGTGTCAACCAGATGTTTCACTTCCTTTTCAGGTTGAGGTTGATGCTTCCGAGATTGGAGCGGGGGCGGTTTTGTCACAGAGAAGTTCTGATGGCTCGGTGATGAAGCCATGTGCATTCTTCTCTAGAAAATTCCCGCCCGCCGAGCGCAATTATGATGTGGGTAATCGGGAGCTTTTGGCCATGAAGTGGGCATTTGAGGAGTGGCGTCATTGGCTTGAGGGTGCTAAACATCGTGTGGTGGTCTTGACTGATCACAAGAATCTCATTTACCTTGAGTCTGCCAGGCGTTTGAATCCTAGACAGGCTCGTTGGTCGTTGTTTTTTTCTCATTTCAATTTCGTGGTTTCATACCTGCCAGGTTCAAAGAATGTGAAGGCAGATGCTCTTTCCAGGAGTTTTGTGCCTGACTCTCCTGGAGACTCTGGGCCTACTGGTATCCTTAGGGATGGGGTAATATTGTCCGCCGTATCCCCAGACTTGCGACGTGCATTGCAGGAGTTTCAGGTGGATAAACCGGATCGTTGTCCACCAGAAAGACTGTTTGTTCCGGATGATTGGACCAGTAGAGTCATCTCCGAGGTCCATTCTTCTGTGTTGGCTGGTCATCCTGGAATATTTGGTACTAGAGACTTGGTGGCCAGGTCTTTTTGGTGGCCTTCCTTGTCTAGGGATGTGCGTACCTTTGTGCAGTCTTGTGAAGTGTGTGCTCGAGCTAAGCCTTGCTGTTCTCGGGCCAGTGGGTTGTTGTTGTCCTTGCCCATCCCGAAGAGGCCTTGGACGCACATTTCCATGGATTTTATTTCTGATCTCCCGTGTTCTGTCTTCATACACGTTGATACGGTGTGTGATCCGACATACGGCATAAACCACTTCTGTCTCCCAAATAAGCGGACTGTTCTCTGTAGTCTAACTTGTTTATTGGTAAACATGAGCGCGGTAAAACTAGAAGAATACAAATGATATGTATAAGTATTGGGCTAACGATAACACAACTGCAACTAACAGGGAAACATACAGTATGGTGCAACCTCTACATAACTACATACAGCAGATTTCTGGTAACCACATTTCCTGTGTACTGGCTGCTATACAGTTAATCACACTCTGAACAACACTACAGTACAAGAACAGAAATAATGATCTTACCGGATAAACTTAACAAGGATGGGAAGTAAGTGAGGTAGTTCCAACACAGCTGAATAACACGAGTGAACAGGAAATACAAGAGAAAAGGCTGGGGAATTCCCCAATCCCATGATGCTTTGCTGAAACCCACAATGCAACACTCTATTATTCATGGAAAACACAGGTTATAAATTTATCCACCACTGGGTGGTGCTATAACACAAGAAACCCAGAACTATAATAATAGTTAACCTTTTAATGCTTGAAATGAACTCCTGTCCTGTTAGAAGGACAGAACACTCCCCGCTTGGCATCAACCGATGCCACCTACAGGTGCTTTTGGCGAAAACAGTAAGACAAGTTCCGCCACTGGTCTGAGGAATAGTTTGCTTTCCCCAGACTTGCCTACTTTGACCTCGACCTTACGGATCTTCCCATCTTTGCTTGGGAATACTTTAGTGATGAGGCCTAGTGGCCACTCATTTCGGTGTGACTGGCTGTCTTTCATGAGAACGACATCACCGGTTTTGATGTTTGGTTTGTCGGTCTGCCACTTCCTCCTTGGTTGTAAGGTGGAGAGGTACTGTTTCCTCCATCTGTCCCAGAAAGTATTGGAGAGACTTTGGACTTGTCTCCATTGTCGTCTGTAGAGGTCCTTGTTGCTAAATTCTCCAGGTGGAGCGCTGAGAACGCTGGCTTTCTGAGTAAGTAACATGGCAGGAGTGAGAATGGTCGGATCCTCAGAGTCACTAGAAAGTGAAGTCAATGGTCTGGCATTAATGATGGCCGAAACTTCTGCTAGAAATGTGGTCAAACTTTCATGTGTGAGTCTTGCACTACCTGCTTGCAAGAAAATGGAGTCGAGGATTCTGCGTGCTATTCCTATCATCCTCTCCCAGGCACCTCCCATGTGAGAAGAGTGTGGTAGATTGAAAGTCCAGGTACATCCCTGCTCACTCAGATATCTTTCCACACCGGTGGTGTCTAGGTTGGAAGGGATTTGAAGTTCTTTCACTGCTCCTACAAAGTTGGTACCTCTATCGGAGCGTATGTGCTTCACGGGACCTCTGATGGCGATGAAACGTCGGAGTGCATTTATAAATCCTGAAGTGTCCATGGACTCAATTACTTCAATGTGGACTGCTCTAATGGACATACAGGTGAACATAACAGCCCAGCGTTTGGCATTGGCCTGGACTCTTCTAGTGTTCCGTGCAACCACAGACCATGGCCCGAATACGTCCAATCCGACGTTGGTAAAGGGAGGTTCGGTACTAAGTCTGTCTGGTGGGAGATTGGCCATCTTCGGCTTTTGAGTCCCGCCACGGAGTTTGCGACAAATCACGCAATTGTAAATGAGTTTACTCACGCATCGTTTTGCTCCGACTATCCATAGTCCAGCAGTTCGTAGATTTCCTTCAGTAAACAGTCGTCCCTGATGTTTCACCAAGACGTGGTGGTGTTGCACAAGCAGGGTCGTGACATGATGATGTCCAGGAATTATTATAGGGTGTTTCTCCCCAAATTCCACTTCAGCTTCTTGAAGACGACCTCCAATTCTTAACAGCCCATCCTGGTCAATGATTGGATCAAGCTTCTTCAAGACACTATCTCTGGAAACAGGTTGGCTTCTATTGAGGTTATCTATTTCCTTGGCGTAACATTCACGTTGTATGGTACGGATTATAAAGTTCTTGGCATTTTCCATGCTTGGAACGGTAAAAGCAAGCTTGCAGTGGTGCCAACCTTTGCAAGGTTTCTGGATGGGGGGTGACGTTGACTTGTAGGATCGAGCCACATGAATTAAACAAACGAGGGCACGAACAAGTGAGTCCCAAGTTGAGAACCTGTTGAAGCGGTGGGATTTGAGGTGATTGTCTTTAGTCACCGTACGTAGAACGGATACCTGAGGGCGGATTTCCTCATCTGCCTCTGGATCCACCAATTCAAAGATGTTTGACTCGTCCACATATGGCGTCGAACGGTATAAGAATGTAGGGCCGGTGAACCAGGTTGTGTCCTTAAGTTGTCTTGCTTCAACGGATCTGGTTGCGTGGTCCGCCGGATTGTTGTGCGTGGACACATAGTGCCACTGTTTAGGTTCTGTGGATCTCCTGATCCTTAGCACCCGATTGCTGACATAGACATAGAAGCGACGAGTTTCATTGCAAATGTACCCCAGCACTACCTTGCTGTCAGTGTAGAACTCGACTTCTTTGATTTCCAGGTCCATTTCTGTCGAGATAAGCTCAGCTAACTCCACTGCTAGCACAGCTGCACAGAGTTCCAGTCTGGGTACTGTGTGTTCACGGAGTGGGGCCAATTTTGTCCGGCTCATAACAAGCCTTACGTGGCATTGTTCATTGATGTCAGTTGTTTTCGAATACGCCACTGCTGCAATTGCCTTGGTAGAAGCATCGCAGAAGACACAAAGCCTTTGCACCTTGATTTCTGATGAAGGCACAGAAGCATATGGTCGTGCCACGTAGAGACTCGACAGGATTTCTAAAGAATTTTTCCATCTTTCCCACAATTCTCTTTTATCGCTGGGAAGCGGATCATCCCAATCGGATGTCTCTTGGGTGAAGTCTCTCAACATTATTTTACCTTGGATAGTTACAGGGGTTACGAATCCCAGGGGATCGTACAAACTGTTCACAACGGACAGGACGCCTCTACGCGTGAAGGGTTTCTCTTCTTCGCTGATCTGGAAGGTGAATGCATCCTTTTTCAAATCCCAGAGTAGACCGAGGCTCCGCTGCATGGGAAGGGAGTCCGTGCTTAAATCCAAGTCTTTTAAATCGGTTGAGTAATCTTGAGAAGGAAAGGCTGCCATTAGTTTCTGGCTGTTGGAAGCAATTTTGTGCAACCTCAAATTGGATGAAGCGAGCATTTCTTGTGCCCTTTTTAGGAGACTGACTGCCGACTCCTCTGTGGGTGTGGATTTCAGGCAGTCATCTACGTAGAAATCCTTTTCCACGAAAGATCTTACATCCGATCCATACTTCGCTTCACCTTCTCTGGCTGAATGTCTAAGGCCATAGATAGCGACAGCAGGGGAAGGGCTGTTCCCGAAGATGTGAACCTTCATACGATATTCCACGATGTCCTTGTAGGGGTCATTATTGCGGTACCAGAAGAACCTCAAGTAGTTTCTGTGTTCTTCTTTAACAAGGAAGCAGTGAAACATCTGTTGTATGTCGGCCATAAATGCTACTGCGTCTTTGCGGAAACGAAGAAGTACTCCCAGAAGTCTGTTGTTGAGGTCTGGACAAGACAGGAAGACGTCGTTTAAAGAAACACCTTCGTATCTGGCACTTGAGTCAAAAACCACTCTTATCTGACCTGGTTTCTTCGGATGATACACGCCGAAAATAGGTAAGTACCAACATTCCTCGGAATCTTGAAGTACAGGTGCAATTTCCGCGTGGCCACTCTGGAATATTCTCTCCATGAAGGTAAAGAAGTGTTGTTTTGTTTCTGGTGCCTTCTGCAGTTTGCGCGTAAGGGAAACAAATCGACTGTAGACAAGTTCTCTGTTGTTGGGTAAGCGTTGCCTCTGTGGTTTGAATGGTAAAGGTGCGACCCAACTCTTTGATTCATCTCTTACTATCTCTCGCTCCATGATGTCCAAGAACAGTCTGTCCTCTATGGACATTGCTACCTGGTTGTCTTCTCTTGTCCTGTGGAAAACTGTGCACCCTATATGATCTTGCTCACCGTCGCATGCATGGTCTTCACAGGAAGGATCAGCTAACGGACAAGGTGGAGGGGTGTGGTGTGGCAATTCTTTAATCAGGAAACTACTCTCGCATGGCTGGAAGAGAGACGGGCGTCCATTCTCGAGGGTATTGGTGAGCATGCTGTTGACTGATGTCGGCCTGTGTGCTCCACCCAAACAGACATCTCCCACAATGACCCATCCTAGGTCAAGTCTCTGAGCATATGGGGCGTTTTGTGGGCCATTGATCTGTCCTCTAGCCTTGTGGACCCGTAGTATGTCTCTTCCGAGAAGTAAGACGATAGGAGCTCCTTGGTCGAGCTCTGGTATCAGGTGAGCTATACATCTCAAGTGGGTGTGATGAGCTGCTACCTCTGGTGTAGGTATCTCAGACCTGTTGTCTGGAATCTGGTTGCACTCCAGTATTGATGGCAAGGATAAGCAGGTTTGACCGTCTATAGACTCTACTTTGAATCCAGTTGCTCTCCTCCCCGCCGTCTCGACAGTACCTGCACATGTTTTCAAGGAGTACGGAGAGCCGGGACCAGCAATGTTGAAGGTGTCGAAGAGAAAGGATTTAGCTAGAGACCTGTTGCTCTGATCATCCAAGATTGCATATACCTTGATCGCCTTATCCCGTTGGTTCACTGGGAATACTCTGACAAGACAGATCTTTGAGCAGGATCTTCCTGCTACGAGTTCCTTGCAAATTTCTGTGCACCGAGAAGTGACCACTGGGGTATCCACGTCGGGGTCCGTCTGTTTTTCGGCAGACTCTTCTACTCGTGACGATACCCCTGAGGGTGGTCCAGGATGTAAGGCCGTGTTGTGCTCCACACTACTACATTCTGTGCATTTCACACTGGTCTCACAGTTCTTGGCGAAGTGTGAGGTTGTCGTGCAGCATCTGAAGCATATCTTGTTTTCCTTTAGGAAACTCTTACGGTCTTCTAGAGACTTCTCCCTGAAGGCTCTACATTTTAGGAGAGGATGAGGTTTCTTGTGTAGGGGGCAGTATTTGCTGAGATCCTGCGGTTTGTCCTCTTCTGGAGAGGACTTACTTGCCCTGTAAAGAAAACCTGTGGAGGTAACATTAGTTTTGTGGACTGCCACTGGTGTTTTACTGGGTTTTACACCAGAGGCAGCAGTACATGACATAGTGAAATCGAAACTAGGGTCATTTCTAACTTTAGCCTGCTGGGCAACAAAGTCTACAAACACCCTGAAAGGAGGAAATGGTACCTTATGAGCCTGTTTGTAACGGGACCCGTGACTGACCCACTTTTCTTGTAAGTTGTAAGGGAGCTTTTGGACAATTGGGTTGACACCTCTGGCAGTGTCCAGGAATGCCAACCCTGGTAGATCACCTTCTGCCTGAGCAGCATATACCTCCATTAACAAGTCGCTCAGTTCCCTGAGCTTTTGGTAACCCTTATTTGCTATCTTGGGGAAATCATCAATTCTTTTATACAAAGCATTTTCTATAGCTTCTATTGACCCATAACATTCTTCAAGTCTCTCCCACACCATACGAAGTCCTGTGTGTGGGTACTTTATGTTAATGTTCCTGATTCTTTTGGCATGTTCAGCTGACTCGCTCCCAAGCCACTTAACCAATAGATCTAACTCTTCACTACTGGAAAGATGCAAGTCTCTGATGGCATTCTGAAAAGAGGCTCGCCATGCTCTGTAGCTTTCAGCTCGATCAGTGAACTTTACAAGTCCCTTGGTCACCAGCTCCCGGCGGGTAAAGAACCTTGCAAAGTTCATAGTGGCTGAGTCTGTGCCGACGTGAGCTGGTGTGCTGTTGTTATGCGGTGTTTGTGGTGCATCCTCATACCTGGTAGGAGCTTCTGGCATAGGAAAGTCTGTATAAACCCGTTCAGTGGCGAAGGGTGTCCCTTTCAGTCTGGGCGGAGGCCGTACCTTCTGTTCCGTAGGACGGTAGTGGTGATCAATGTCGTTTCGCAGTAAACTTTCCTGCTTCCAGTACGGTGTTTGGAGGAAGGATCTCTGGTAATCTGTATAGGCTGGTTGGTGTAACGGATCAGAGTTGTCTTCTACTTGGGGATGTTGACGGACATATTCAGAGACGCGTTGAGCAGGGTCCTGATGATCAAGGTCTGGTCCGCGTATGTCGCTGCCTCGCTCGGATTCAGGAAACTCCACGGCTTCTAAAAACTCAGCTTTGGCTATTGCGGCTGCTGCTTCCTTTTCAGCGGAAAGCCTTTCCAAGGTCGCTCGCAGGCGCGCTGTATCTGCGTCTCTATCGGCTTGCAGGCGGGCTCTTTCTGCGTCTATATCGGCTTGCAGGCGGGCTCTTTCTGCTTCTTGCTCTGCTTGCAGGCGGGCTCTTTCTGCTTCTTGCTCCACTTGTTTCAACTTTAACTGCATCTCTTGTGCGGCAAAGGAGGATCTTACTTTAGCCGCCTCAGCTTCTGCTCGGGCGAGGGTGACAGACCTTTTCGAGGAAGACTTGCTGGAGCGGCTTGTTTGGGACCTTGTCCTGAGTGAAGATGCTTGACTTGCAGACATTTTATGTCCGTTTGCAGGCTGTAGGACGTCTCAGAGCGGGTAGGGGTGACTTCGGCGTGGACTGAGACGTGTGGTACTTGGTGGGCTGCACTCTCGGTACTTGTGACTGTATGGCGGCTGCTGCGGTATTTGCAGGCAGTGCGTCTAGCCTCCCTTTACTGTAATCCCGGCGCCTAGCTTCCGTTTTACTGTTCTGTCTTCATACACGTTGATACGGTGTGTGATCCGACATACGGCATAAACCACTTCTGTCTCCCAAATAAGCGGACTGTTCTCTGTAGTCTAACTTGTTTATTGGTAAACATGAGCGCGGTAAAACTAGAAGAATACAAATGATATGTATAAGTATTGGGCTAACGATAACACAACTGCAACTAACAGGGAAACATACAGTATGGTGCAACCTCTACATAACTACATACAGCAGATTTCTGGTAACCACATTTCCTGTGTACTGGCTGCTATACAGTTAATCACACTCTGAACAACACTACAGTACAAGAACAGAAATAATGATCTTACCGGATAAACTTAACAAGGATGGGAAGTAAGTGAGGTAGTTCCAACACAGCTGAATAACACGAGTGAACAGGAAATACAAGAGAAAAGGCTGGGGAATTCCCCAATCCCATGATGCTTTGCTGAAACCCACAATGCAACACTCTATTATTCATGGAAAACACAGGTTATAAATTTATCCACCACTGGGTGGTGCTATAACACAAGAAACCCAGAACTATAATAATAGTTAACCTTTTAATGCTTGAAATGAACTCCTGTCCTGTTAGAAGGACAGAACATCCCGGTTTCACAGAAAATGTCCGTTATCTGGGTTGTGTGTGACCGCTTTTCTAAGATGGTTCATTTGGTGCCCTTGCCTAAGTTGCCTTCCTCCTCTGAGTTGGTCCCTTTATTTTTTCAGAACGTGGTTCGTTTGCATGGGATTCCGGAGAATATCGTTTCTGACAGGGGATCCCAGTTTGTGTCTAGATTTTGGCGGACGTTTTGTGCCAAGATGGGCATTGATTTGTCTTTCTCGTCTGCATTCCATCCTCAGACGAATGGCCAGACGGAGCGAACTAATCAGACCTTGGAAACTTATTTGAGGTGTTTTGTTTCTGCTGACCAAGATGACTGGGTTGCTTTTTTGCCACTGGCCGAATTTGCTCTTAATAATCGGGCTAGTTCTGCCACGTTGGTCTCTCCTTTTTTTTGTAATTCGGGGTTTCATCCTCGTTTTTCCTCTGGTCAGGTGGAGTCTTCGGATTGTCCTGGAGTGGACATGGTGGTGGACAGGCTACATCAGATTTGGAATCAGGTGGTGGACAATTTGAAGTTATCTCAGGAGAAGACTCAGCAGTTTGCTAATCGCCGTCGCCGCGTGGGTCCCCGACTTCTTGTTGGGGATTTGGTGTGGTTGTCTTCTCGTTTTGTCCCTATGAAGGTCTCTTCTCCTAAGTTCAAGCCTCGGTTCATCGGTCCTTATAGGATCTTGGAGATTCTTAACCCTGTATCTTTTCGTTTGGATCTCCCAGCATCGTTTGCTATTCATAATGTGTTCCATCGGTCGTTGTTGCGGAGGTATGAGGTGCCCGTTGTTCCTTCGGTTGAGCCTCCTGCTCCGGTGCTGGTGGAGGGAGAATTGGAGTATGTTGTTGAGAAGATCTTGGATTCTCGTGTTTCCAGACGCAAACTCCAGTATTTGGTTAAGTGGAAGGGTTATGGTCAGGAGGATAATTCCTGGGTGATCGCCTCCGATGTTCATGCGACTGATTTGGTTCGTGCCTTCCATAGAGCTCACCCTGATCGCCCTGGGGGTTCTCGTGAGGGTTTGGTGACCCCTCCTCAAGGGGGGGGTACTGTTGTGGATTCTGTTTGTGGGCTCCCTCTGGTGGTTACTGCTGGTACTGGGTGACTTTGGTGGGTTGCGGCCTTTGGTTTCCACCTGTCCATCAGAGGCTGGGTGTTTCCTATTTTACCTGGCCTTTCTGTCATTTCCTTGCCGGCTATCAATGTATTCAGATGTGCTCTGTTTGGTTCCTGCCTACCTGCTCCCAGATCTTTCAGGATAAGCTAAGTGCTGATTTTCAGTTGTTTGGTTTTTTGTCCAGCTTGCTTATTATGTCTCTATGCTAGCTGGTAGCTCTAGTGGACTGAGGTTCTCCCCATGTGCCATGAGTTGGCACATGGGTTCTTGTAATCTCAGGATGGTTTTTTGATTAGGGTTTTTTGCTGACCGCTCAGTCCCCTTTTGTATCGTTCTGCTTTCTAGTTTACAGCGGGCCTCAATTTGCTAAATCTATATATATCATCTCTATGTGTGTGCCTTCCTCTCATTTCACCGTCAATACATGTGAGGGGGCAACTATATCTTTTGGGGTTCATTCCTCTGGAGGCAAGTGAGGTCTTTATTTTCTCTGCAGTACTAGTTAGCTCTTAGGCTGGTGCGTGGCGTCTAGAACCAACGTAGGCACGCTCCCTGGCTATCTTTAGTTGCGTTTGTCAGGCGTAGGGCAGCGGTCAGCCCAGGTTCCATCACCCTAGAGCTCGTCCGTTATTTATTTGTACTTTGCTTGTCCTGTGCTATCCCTAGCCATTGGGGATTCATGACAGTTAGACACGCGAAACGTGCGTCGGGGTAGTCGGGGCATCCACACCCGCTTGCAGGACCCTTTAACTTTCACCTGCTGGTAAGCATGTTTTGTCCTTAAGCCTACAGAGTGATGTGACAGTTACCATAGGACAATTATGCTTGCCATCTAAATGTGACACTGCACTTGCACTTTATATGATGCAATTTGCTTTACAAATCGGGCAGGTGCAATTATGTGGTCCCATCTTTTCTGTGTCTTTTTTCCTGCAATTGTTTCTTTGTATATATGGGATGATATTTGATGTACTCCTTTTTGGATTTTTTGATCTACTAATAAATTTACTATTGTATTAGACCTGATCGCTCCTATTTTTCTCCTTTTGATTAGTGTATGTGGTTTGAGGTCCTGGACTTGGACAAACCTAGCGCCGATCAAGTGAAACCCTGAACCACTGTCCAGAAAGGCAGAAATAACCGCCTTATTTTTGCCCAGATGATTTTTAGCAGGCAGAAAAAATTGTGTCCTACCGACGGAGGAGATATGTAACCTCTAACCTCCCCGTAACCCGGGCTCCTTAGTTTTCCGGTGGCTGTTCACAATGCGGTAGAGAAGGACATGCACCTACAAAATCATCCTTTTTCTTACAGAAAAAACATACTGCCTTTTACGCAGAACTTCAGACTGATTTTCAGAACAAGTTGCCCCACCCAACTGCCTAGGTTCCTCAGATGACTCAGACCAGGTTTCCCTTTACACAGCACTGCTTGCACATTGGGGTGTCTCCTTATGTCTCTGGCAAAGACGGCAATCCACCCGGATATCCAGAGATATGGTTGCCGCAAGGGAAACTGGACTCTCATACAGGGCTAAGGCATTTCCTACCCTTACTGATAGCACCTGACAGAACTGGCTACAGAGTGCAGTCATCCACTTAGTGTCAGTGGACCACCTCCGAATCTCAGAGCAATACTCTGACTTCTGGCTGGGCTCGCTGCCGAAATTGATATAGTATGGACTCAGCAAGGGAGATGCGGGGTCATCGTATACAGTACAGACCAAAAGTTTGGACACACCTTCTCATTTAAAGATTTTTCTGTATTTTCATGACTATGAAAATTGTAAATTCACACTGAAGGCATCAAAACTATGAATTAACACATGTGGAATTATATACTTAACAAAAAAGTGTGAAACAACTGAAAATTATGAAATTATGTCTTATATTCTAGGTTCTTCAAAGTAGCCACCTTTTGCTTTGATGACTGCTTTGCACACTCTGGGCGTTCTCTTGATGAGCTTCAAGAGGTAGTCACCGGATATGGTTTTCCAACAATCTTGAAGGAGTTCCCAGAGATGCTTAGCACTTGTTGGCCCTTTTGCCTTCACTCTGCGGTCCAGCTCACCCCAAACCATCTCGATTGGGTTCAGGTCTGGTGACTGTGGAGGCCAGGTCATCTGGCGTAGCACCCCATCCCTCTCCTTCTTGGTCAAATAGCTCTTACACAGCCTGGAGGTGTGTTTGGGGTCATTGTCCTGTTTAAAAATAAATGATGGTCCAACTAAATGCAAACCGGATGGAATAGCATGCCGCTGCAAGATGCTGTGGTAGCCATGCTGGTTTAGTAAGCCATCAATTTTGAATAAATCCCCAACAGTGCCACCAGCAAAGCACCCCCACACTATCCCACCTCCTCCTCCATGCTTCACGGTGGGAACCAGGCATGTGGAGTCCATCCGTTCACCTTTTCTGCGTCGCACAAAGACACGGTGGTTGAAACGAAAGATCTCAAATTTGGACTCATCAGACCAAAGCACAGATTTCCACTGGTCTAATGTCTATTCCTTGTGTTTTTTAGCCCAAACAAGTCTCTTCTGCTTGTTGCCTGTCTTTAGCAGTGGTTTCCTATCAGCTATTTTACCATGAAGGCCTGCTGCATAAAGTCTCCTCTTAACAGTTGTTGTACAGATGTGTCTGCTGCTTAAATTCTGTGTGGCATTGACCTAGTCTCTAATCTGAGCTGCTGTTAACCTGTGATTTCTGAGGCTGGTGACTTGGATAAACTTATCCTCAGAAGCAGAGGTGACTCTTGGTCTTCCTTTCCTGGGGCGGTCCTCATGTGAGCCAGTTTCTTTGTAGTGCTTGATTGTTTTTGCAACTGCACTTGGGGACACTTTCAAAGTTTTCCCAATTTTTCGGACTGACTGACCTTCATTTCATAAAGTAATGATGGCCACTCGTTTTTCTTTACTCAGCTCCTTTTTTCTTGCCATAGGGCTATTCCATGTCAAGTGAACCAATGATTTTTACCACTATATTTTTAATTCTTTTGAGATTTTGTTATTTGGTAATAGGGTGTCAGAGAATGCAAAATGTGAAGAAGAAAAAATTCTAGATTTTTTTTTTCCATTTTTTATTGATTTTCAAAGTTCGGAAAAAGTGCGAATTTCGGTGTTGCCTGCCTTTACATTTCTCCCCATAACTCAGGCTAGAAAAGAGATAGAGAAACAAAATAAACACCATTCTACTCAGAACTGTACAGGCTTTCACCACATATGTCACAAGAGTATCTTTGATAATATTTTACCTATGCGAACGCAAGCACAAAACTTTAAAACGCATTTCCGAAAAAAACGTTTAATTTAAAAATTTCAAAAACTGCACATGTGCCTGCTATGCTCCTAGCCACACCTGTACCAAAATACAAGCTGGGATCGTGATGGGATCATATTTTAAAAAATTAAAATATTACAGTGTCAGTTCAAAAATCTTGAATTCAGATCTGTTCAGCCTGTGGTCTAACAGTGTGGGGTCTAGATTTACCAAATAATCCATGATTGCTAGATATTACTGTATTATTTTATTATGTTACCACTTAGAAGCAGGAGAGGACAGAGGAGAAGCTTTGTTAGGGCTGAGGATGACCAGGGGTAGACGGTGACTGCAGAGCAGATGACAGGCCGGCAGCTCGGGCCTCCACAGACCGTATTCACACCAAATCTTATCACCCAGGCAACTCATCAAATGGAGGGAGAAACATATTTCTAACATCCAGTTCATATATTGTACAAACCAGGACTACGAGATGGAGGAGAGTTTGTGAGAACATCGGCTACAGGAAGCAGAACCCATCACAGGGACTCAGCAATACCGGACTGTCATCACATGTAGTGGAAATAAAGACAGTGACGTCCATGACGTGGTAGAAGGCGGCACGAGATCGGCAATGGATGACCTAACTGGCTATGTGACCTGTGAATATGATCGGCGCTGGTGGCGGCTACTGGACTCTCCAAAGATTGCGAAAATGAAGACGTAGAAGTGACTTTTCTGCACCTTCTGGTCCAGCGCCGTCCTTTGTGTATCCAAGAAAACCAGACATTGTAAAAGTGAACAAAAATCAGATATAACTCAGGTGGAGCCGAGCACCATGACCGGCCGCACATACTCTGACACAGAAGGAAACGGCCATTGCTAGTTAGCGCTTATGGACAAGATGACACTTCACCCACTAGAAGGGACACATTGATGATAGAAGGCCAGTGTAAAAACCTACTATTAATTGTTTGATTAGTTCATATTTTATAGTACGAGGATTTAGCTGCTGGACTATTCTTCTTAAACACTTCAGAAATGACATGTTTAGTGATATAGTAAAAAAACATTTTTTCCATGTATAAATAGGTGGTAAAAATATTGGTTCTTTTCATCTTGTTTTTAACATATAATTAGGACGAGACTGTATTTAGAAAATCACACTTGAGGATGTGATCACCTTTTATCTTTTGGTTTGTTCAATGAATTCAGGTTGAAAAAGCTGAGCAAGTTGTTATGATGATTAAGATTTATTTATTCTTGCACTTCGGTATTTGTTTTTTTGTGTTTCTTTATTGTTACATATAAATGTTGAATGCAATAAGTTGTAATTTGAAAAGAAAAAAGGAAGAAACTCACACAAACATAATATCAGATTATTCAAGGCTTAAAAAAAAATACAAATTTGATAGATCCCAAGTTGAATCCCTGTACAAATATAAACAACGACACAAGTAACACACATGCATGTTTTCACAATTTTAAAACATACGTTTTTTTCAGAGTTGCGCATCAAAATTTTTAATTTGATTTCTCCAAAACAAAATATAAACAAACATAGTCTTCTGATAAATCAAATGAAAGCCGCTACCGTTCTGAGAAAAATGATGCCTCTCTCACCTCTATATCTTAATTCTAGCCCGAGATATGATAAAAAATGTAAAGCCATACCAGGCCAAAATCCGCGCTTTTTCAAAACTTTAAAAATCTGTAAAAAATTAACTGATGAAGAAAAAAATTCTAAACTTTTAATTTGTAATTAGCTAAAGTTGTTCTTCATAAAAACAAAAAATAAAAAAAATCTAAAGACGTAAGGTAAAAAAAAATATTCATATTTGGATCACTTGTTTTTCTTCACTTAGCTGCTTTTTTCTTGCCATAATACAAATTCTAACAGTCTATTCAGTAGGACTATCAGCTGTGTATCCACCAGACTTCTGCTCAACACAACTGATGGTCCCAACCCCATTTATAAGGCATGAAATCCCACTTATTAAACTTGACAGGGCACACCTGTGAAGTGAAAACCATTTCCGGTAACTACCTCTTGAAGCTCATCAAGAGAATGCAAAGAGTGTGGAAAGCAGTCATCAAAGCAAAAGGTGGCTACTTTGAAGAACCTAGAATATAAGACATATTTTCAGTTGTTTCACACTTTTTTGTTAAGTATATAATTCCACATGTGTTAATTCATAGTTTTGATGCCTTCAGTGTGAATTTACAATTTTCATAGTCATGAAAATACAGAAAAATCTTTAAATGAGAAGGTGTGTCCAAACTTTTGGACTGTACTGTATATGGCCCAGTGCCAGAAAAGGTTCCTCCACCATCTGGAGCGACTGGGAGTCAGACAGGAGAAAGAATGCCCATGCCTGTGACCTGTTTGCTTGTAATCAGTGTGTGTGCATAAAAGCTGAGTGAGTTTGTGAGATCCAGACAGACTCTTGAATCTTTTATCCAGCCACTGACGTTTTTGGATTGTGAGTCATGGGGAAAGCAAAAGAATTGTTAACGGATCTACGGGAAAAGGTAGTTGAACTGTATAAAACAGGAAAGGGATACAAAAAGATATCCAAGGAATTGATAATGCCAGTCAGCAGCATTCAAACTGTGATTAACAAATGGAAAATCAGGGGCTCTGTAAAAACAAAACCACTGTCAGGTAGACCAACAAAAATATCATCCACAACAGCCAGGAAAATTATTTGGGATGCAAAGAAAAACCCACAAATAACATCAGCTGAAGTACAGGATCTCTGAAAACTAGCTGTGTGGCTGTTTCAAGATGCAGTTGCCAGAGGAAAGCCATTACTGCGCAAATGCCACAAAGTATCTCGCCTACAATACTAAATACAGCAGAGAGATGAGCGTCAAAACTTCTGGAACATGGTAATTTGGAGCAATGGGCCAAAATTGACATTTTGGCCACAACCATAAACTTTACATTTGGAGAGAGATCAACAAGGCATATGATGAAAGGAACACCATTCCTCCTGTAAAACATGGAGGTGGATCACTGATTTTTGGGAATGTGTGAGCTACAAAAACACAGGAAACTACTGGAGGAAAATTTGCACTCATCAGCCCAGAAGCTGCGCATGGGATGTACTTGGACGTTCCAGCATGGCAACGATCCAAAACACAAGGCCAGGTTGACCTGTCATTGGTTACTGCAGAACAAAGTGAAGGTTCTGGAGTGGCCATATCAGTCTCCTGACCTCAATATCCTTGAGCCACTTTGGGGAGATCACAAATGTGCAGTTCATGCTAGACAGGCTTGGAATTTACAGGAACTGGAGGCTTTTTGCCAAGAAGACTGGGCAGCTTTACCATCTGAGAAAATATCATCCACAACTACCACAAAAGACTTCAAGCTGTCATTGATGTTATAGGGGGCAATACACAATATTAATAAATGGGGTATGTGAACTTTTGATCAGGGTCATTTCAATGTTTTGGGTTGTCATTATGATTTAAAAAGAGAAAAAACAGTAGTTTAGCAATAAATGGCTTCGCCCAACCACTAACCATGACTGGAGTAAAAGTTTTGGTGTTATTATTGATATTCTCTGAAAAAAGGTCAAGAAAGCAAAAATTCTGCCGGGGTATTTAAACTTTTGAGCACTAGTGTATATGTAGGAAGCTTGATTCTGGTAATATATCTATATAGTAAGAGTGGTTTCGTTCCTGTATCTGTGGAGCAAGCTTGGTTCTGGTGCTGTATCTATTCAAAAAACTTGGTTTTGGTACTGTACCTATGCAGTTGTTTCTCAGTAATTTTGGTTCTGTTATCATATCAGTGCAGTAAGCTTGGTTCTGTACCTGTATCTATGTAGTAGATGACAGATCGTTGAGGATTAGAGTATGTCAATTTATCAATTTTCCTGGTATGGTAAATTTGGTATAGTTGACTACTACTAGATTTGTAATTGGGATGCTGATGTTTCACATTTGAGGCAGACAAATAGTTAAAGTAAAACGCTGTTTTAGTCTTATGTTACTGAACCACACTGCATCACCTACAGGCAATGCAAAACAAATAATAACAAGTTCAGGTCTCTGAAGATGATCAATGATTACTAGGGTTGAGCAAAACGGGTCGGCCATTTTCAGAAGTCGCCGACTTTTGGCAAAGTCGGGTTTCATGAAACCCGACCCGACCCCTGTGTGGGGTCGGCCATGAGGTCGGCGATCTTCTGAATCTGGTATCGGAATTCCGATACCGAGTTCCGATATGTTTGCGATATCGGAAATCGGTATCGGAATCCACATTTAAGTGTCAAATAAAGAATTAAAATAAAAAATATTGATATACTCACCTCTCCGGAGGCCCCTGGACATCGCCGCTGGTAACCGGCAGCCTTCTTTGCTTAAAATGAGCGCGTTCAGGGCCTTAGATGACGTCACGGCTTGTGATTGGTCGCGGCAGCACATGTGACCGCCACGCGACCAATCACAAGCCGTGACGTAATTCTCAGGTCCTAAATTCCTAATTCTAGGAATTTAGGACCTGAGAATTACGTCACGGCTTGTGATTGGTCGCGTGGCGGTCACATGGGGGGCTGCGACCAATCACAAGCCGTGACGTCATCTAAGGCCCTGAACGCGCTCATTTTAAGCAAAGAAGGCTGCCGGTTACCAGCGGTAAGGTCCAGGCTGCGTCGGAGAGGTGAGTATATCAATATTTTTTATTTTAATTCATTATTTTACACATTAATATGGATCCCAGGGCCTGAAGGAGAGTTTCCTCTCCTTCATACCCTGGGAACCATAGTATCCCATTGCACTGCATTGGGTTTCGTGTTTCGGCCGACCCCGACCCCGACTTTTTTATAGGATTGGCCGATTTCACTCGACCCGACTTTTGAAAAAGTCGGGTTTCGTGAAACCCGACCCGATCCTATAAAAATAAAAGTCGCTCAACCCTAATGATTACTAATAGCTCAATTATATCTTTGGGATTACATATACATGTACAATACCAACACCAACTGCCATTATGTTAAGCTCATCTAAGCATATGTGCTCACATTAAACATTTGCTGCAGACCTTTCTGCATCAAAAATGATGTCTCCTGGCAGGAAAAAATGCTGCATGAACAAAATATGTGTTTTTGCCGGGATTTAGATGTATTTTTGCAATCGTTAGTCATGCGTTGTGTTCTGAGTTTTTCCCATTCATTACAATGGATGAAAAACACTCCAAAAATTGAAATGCTTCAAATTTGAGACCTGTAGTCTACAGTACATGCACACTGGTTTTTGCTAACAAATACTGAGGTATAAAACTCAACAAATACTCAAGGTGTGCATGTTGCCACAGTTTAGGTTCCCATGATGAGCTTTTGTTGGCTTTTTGATATTGCACAATTTCTGCCCCATTTCTGCCCCTATTATTTAAATTAGGTCACTTGCGCTTTTTATTACGTTTTGGTGTGCGTTTTTTAACGTGCGTTTTTATCACACTTTTGACATTGCCATTTTTGTCTTTTGTTGGTGTGTCATGCTTTAAATAAAGCTGCCTTGTTTTTGAAAATTCCTGGTATTTGGCGCTGACAACTTTATTGACATACTTAGGTGGAGATTACATGTGTTTTTGATGCATTTCCAGCGCAGAAATACACAAAAAGCATTTTTACCTGCAGAAGTCCATGGGGAAATTCCGCAGGAAAACTCAGCTTACCCCCAAAAGATATTGACATGCTGTGGGTTCAAAACCCGCACCGCAGGTCAGTTTACGCTACGTTATAAAGAAGCCCAGTGGGCAGGAGATTTCTATAAATCCCATCCACTTTGCTCGAACTGTAAGACGCTGTATTGGAAGCAGAAAAAATAAGCAGCATCAAAAACACACAAAAACCTCATCGTGGGAGCGTAGCCTAAAGATACGTGCCTTCAGCTTAAGATACTTAAGCCATGTCCTCTCTTCTTACAGAGTTTCCTCTTAACATCACAAACAATACCGGTCATTCCTCTCCTCAGTGGCATCAGAAAAGAACCTCAGACATGAATCAATAAATACTATCAGCACTTTGCAATTTATAGAACTTATAAGTCGTGCCAGAACGCCTCCGTACTTAAACTCACTCTCTACTTCACATGTCATGAGCTGCACTAAACAATGAGGAATGTAGAAATACTAAAGCTGATGCTTTGGTCATGCACAAACAGGACGTATCCTGGTGTACGCTATGCTAGTGATCTCAATTTATAGAATAAATAAAATAATTTTAATTTTCATTTTTGCGCTTTTGTTTTTTCCTCCCCTTCTTCCACAAGCCATAACTTTTATTTTTATTTTCCATCAACATAGCCATATGAGTTTTTTTGGCAGTATGAATTACACTTATAATTGACACTTTTTTTACTCCATCATATAATCCACTAAAAACAGGAATGAAACTGAAAGTCAGGTAACATGGCGAAAAAAAGCAACGTAATTCCACATTGCTTTTTGGGTTTAATTTTTACAGCATTCATTGTGTATTAAAAATGACGTATAGACATGATTCCTCAGGTCAGTGCGATAACGACAATATCAAATTTGTATATTTTCTTCTATTATTTTAGTAGCTTACAAAAATTCCAAGCTTTGTTAAAACATAAAATAGGATTATGTCACCATTTTTAAAGACCCATAACTTAGAAAGTTTTCAATTAATTAGGCTGAGTGGGGGCTTGTTTTTTTTTTGTGCGCTGGGTACCATTTTTGCGGTACTTAAGATGTTTTCTTTGTATTTTTTATTGCATTTTTAGCACTTTTTTAATTACTTTTTGTGCAATGTTAAATAAGTAGATTAAATAATTTTAGAAATTCATAGATCCAACTTTAACAGATGTCCCAAAACCGAAGATGTGTATTTTTTTTATTTTTAACTGTGTATACGGTACTTTACACTGTATTTTCATTCCCCATAGGTGACTTGAACCTGTGGTCATTTGATTCTTGAGTATTACAGTATATAGCAAAAATCCTGATCTCCTATCACATGGCTGGGGTCACAGAGAACCATCATGGCAGTAATGGGAGCCATTAGCAGGGTCTTGGCTGCTTTGGCAACCATCGTAAACCCACAATTTCATTCAGGTAGAGGGGGCGATGGGCATCTAAAAGATGCGCTACCAGGACAGCAACACTTACAGCAAATCTGATATTTACAAAATTGCTATTTACCTGTACAGGAGCGAAGCTGCAGAGGAGAGTTTGCAGCACGCTAACCCTATAGTAAGTGGTGACTGTTACACCTCTGCACCCCCTGATGGCTGTAAGCGAGCGGCTAAAGGGAGAATATAACTTCATTTTCTCCCTGTGCTTCCAATAAGCCTGCCAGACATTATTTAAATGCTATTTGCCTCCAGGTTACCACTATATTGGCACGTAAATTGCTTTTTGTAGGTGCAGACTCAAGAATTGAAGAAAAATGAGCTATAAAAATATGCAAAAAAACAGGCTGTAACAAGCCTTACCCCAAAAATTGCATATATTTTAACCACATAATGTCCTTTGGTGTCAATAGGGTGCCGCAATGTGCCAAAACAGCTTTCATCAGTACATAGATAAAGCCATACTTCGCTCCCAAAGCTTTATTATTATACGTTTTGAAAAACTGAGTGAAGGCACATTTATACCCAAACCAGCATAAAAACCAGGGCATATAAAAGATGACCTCCTGCAAGCGAGCCTTATTGTGTAGACAAAGATCACATCATAAACAGATACTACAGAGAATTAGAGCTGTTGCCTCCTGCTGCTAGGTGTAAGTATAACTGTACAGCATGTTTATAGCAGATACATATACACTGTAGCTAACAATTTTATATATATACTAGCTGAAGAGCCCGGCGTTGCCTGGGCATAGTAAATATCTGTGGCTAGTTATAGCACCTCACTCCTCTTATTTTCCCCCTCACTCCTCTCATTCCCCCCTAACACTTGTCATTTCGACCTCACATCTGTCATTTTCCGATCACTCCACTATTTTCCCTCACTCCTCTCATTTTGCACTCACACCTTTTCATTTTCACCTCACACCTCTCATTTTCACCTCAGTATATACATGTTTGTCATCTCCCTTATATATAGTATACACCTGTATGTCATCTCCTGTATATAGTATATACCTGTACGTCATCTCCCCTGTATATAGTATATACCTGCTGTGTGTCATCTCCCCTGTATATAGTATATACCTGTATGTCATCTCCTCCTATATATAGTATATACCTGTATGTAATCTCCTCCTGTATATAGTATATACCTGTGTGTCATCTCACCTATCTATAGTATATATCTGTGTGTCATCTCCTCCTGTATATAGTATATACCTGTATGTCATCTCCTCCTATACATAGCATATACCTGTATGTCATCTCCTCCTGTAAATACTATATACCTGTAGGTAATCTGCTCCTGTATATAGTATATACCTGTGTGTCATCTCCTCCTGTATATAGAATATACCTGTATGTCATCTCCTCCTGTATGTAGTATGTACCTGTATGTCATCTCCTCCTCTATATAGTATATACCTGTGTGTTATCTCTCCTGTATATAGTATATATCTGTGTGTCATCTCCTCCTGTATATAGTATATACCTTTGTGTCATCTCCCCTGTAAATAGTATATATCTGTATGTCATCTCCTCCTGGATTAGACCTCGTTCACACCTTATTTGGTCAGTATTTTTACCTCAGTATTTGTAAGCTAAATTGGCAGCCTGATAAATCCCCAGCCAACAGTAAGCCCACCCCCTGGCAGTATATATTAGCTCACACATACACATAATAGACAGGTCATGTGACTGACAGCTGCCGGATTCCTATATGGTACATTTGTTGCTCTTGTAGTTTGTCTGCTTATTAATCAGATTTTTATTTTTGAAGGATAATACCAGACTTGTGTGTGTTTTAGGGCAAGTTTCGTGTGTCAAGTTGTGTGTGTTGAGTTGCGTGTGGCGACATGCATGTAGCGACTTTTGTGAGATGAGTTTTGTGTGGCGACATGCGTGTAGCAACTTTTTGTGTGTCGAGTTGCATGTGACAGGTTAGTGTAGCAAGTTGTGTGCAGCAAGTTTTGCGCATGGCGAGTTTTGCGCGTGGCGAGTTTCATGTGTGGTGCCTTTTGAGTATGTGCAAGTTTTGTGTGAGGCAACTTTTGCATGTGTTGCAACTTTTGTGCATGTGGCAATTTTTCCGCGTGTGCAAGTTTTGCGTGTGGCGAGTTTTCCATGAGGTGAGTTTTGCACGTGTGGCGAGTTTTGCATGTGGAGAGTTTTGCGCGTGGCGAGTTTTGAGCGGCGACTTTTGTGTTTCGACTTTTATGTGGCGAGGTTGGTGTATGTGTGGTGAAATGTGCGCTGAGGGTGGTATATGTGTTCGAGCACGTGGTAGTGTGTGGCGCATTTTGTGTGTGTGTTCATATCCCCGTGGTGGTGTGGTGATTATCCCATGTCGGGGCCCCACCTTAGCAACTGTACGGTATATACTCTTTGGCGCCATCGCTCTCATTCTTTAAGTCCCCCTTGTTCACATCTGGCAGCTGTTAATTTGCCTCCAACACTTTTCCTTTCATTTTTTCCCCATTATGTAGATAGGGGCAAAATTCTTTGGTGAATTGGAAAGCGCGGGGTTAAAATTTCACCTCACAACATAGCTTTGACGCTCTCGGGGTCCAGACGTGTGACTGTGCAAAATTTTGTGCCTGTAGCTGCGACGCCTCCAACACTTTTCCTTTCACTTTTTCCCCATTATGTAGATAGGGGCAAAATTGTTTGGTGAATTGGAAAGCGCGGGGTTAAAATTTCACCTCACAACATAGCCTATGACGCTCTCGGGGTCCAGACGTGTGACTGTGCAAAATGTTGTGGCTGTAGCTGCGACGGTTCAGATGCCAATCCCGGACATACACACATACACACATACACACATTCAGATTTATATATTAGATATTCAAATAAAACACTGTCATACTGTAGCACTAATGCCGGCACTCCTGCATGTTCTCTTTTCTTCTGCAATGCAGGGACGCCAACATACTCACTGCCCAGCGGCGTGGTGATCTCCCCATATCCTAGCCTGTCTCCTGCTTTCTGTGCATGCCGCACAGGCTGCTCGCCTTCACGACTAGTGCGTGTGCACTCATACCTTGTAAATACTCCCAGTCAATAGCTGTGAGGCATCTACTGTAAAAGGCAACCACCCCCGGGTTAGCCCCCCCTTATTGAGAATTTGGGTAAAAAATGATTCCATTCGTTAGATCTTTGTTAGATCCGGTTTGATCAACCAAAATTAACGTTAGATCTCCCCTACAAAATTAGATATTTACGATCTATTTCAGGGGGGGGCTAACCCGTAGCTAACCCCCCCTACTTTTTAATTTGCCGTTTTTTGGATGGATTCTAATAGATATTCGTTAGATCCGGTTTGATCTGCAAAAATTAACATTAGATCTCCTTTCCTTCCTGAGATATTGGGGGTTTCAGGTGGGGGGTTAGCTACGGGTTAGCCCCCCCTACTTTGAAATTTGCTGTTTTTTGGATGGATTCTAATAGATATTCGTTAGATCCGGTTTGATCAGCAAAAATTAACGTTAGATCTCCTTTCCTTCCCGAGATATTGGGGGTGTCAGGTGGGGGGTTAGCTACGGGTTAGCCCCCCCTACTTTGAAATTTGCCGTTTTTTGGATGGATTCTCATAGATATTCGTTAGATCCGGTTTGATCAGCAAAAATTAACGTTAGATCTCCTTTCCTTCCCGAGATATTGGTGGTGTCAGGTGGGGGGTTAGCTACAGTTTAGCCCCCCCCCCACTTTGAAATTTGCCGTTTTTTGGATGGATTCTCATAGATATTCGTTAGATCCGGTTTGATCAGCAAAAATTAACGTTAGATCTCCTTTCCTTCCCGAGATATTGGGGGTGTCAGGTGGGGGGTTAGCTACGGGTTAGCCCCCCCTACTTTGAAATTTGCCGTTTTTTGGATGGATTCTAATAGATATTCGTTAGATCCGGTTTGAGCAGCAAAAATTAACGTTAGATCTCCTTTCCTTCCCGAGATATTGGGTGTGTCAGGTGGGGGGTTGGCTACGGATTAACCCCCCCTACTTTGAAATTTGCCGTTTTTTGGATGGATTCTAATAGATATTCGTTAGATCCGGTTTGATCAGCAAAAATTAATGTTAGTTCTCCTTTCCTCCCCGAGATATTGGGGGTGTCAGGTGGGGGGTTAGCTACGGGTTAGCCCCCCTACTTTTAAATTTGCAGTTTTTTTGGATGGATTCTCATAGATATTCGTTAGATCCGGTTTGATCAGCAAAAATTAACGTTAGATCTCCTTTCCTTTCCGAGATATTGAGGGTGTCAGGTGGGGGGTTAACTATGGGTTAGCCCCCCCTGAAATAGATCGTAAATATCTAATTTTGTAGGGGAGATCTAATGTTAATTTTGGTTGATCAAACCGGATCTAACAAAGATCTAACGAATGGAATCATTTTTTACCCAAATTCTCAATAAGGGGGGGCTAACCTGGGGGTGGTTAAAAGGCACCCACCCCGGTTAGGAAGTGCCTTTGTAAGATGCCCAAGCGAGGTAGTTGTGGGCAAGCTTCGGCTCCCACTCGTTCTGGCTTCTAATGGACAAGCACCTTCTTTTCCACTCCACTCTGTTGATGGGACATGACTGCCAACATCCAGCTGATTGACAGTTGGCTCCCCTCTACCTAACTGCAGGGAGCCGACTGCCATTCAGCATGATGTTGGTTGTCACACCTCATTGATAGAGCAAACTGGAAGAGGTAGCGCTGGTCAGTTGACTGAGCAGCTGAATCGCCATCAGGAGCGGTTAATGACCGCTCTTTGCTGGCGCAGGATAGAACAGGCAGGTTATTAGTAACTATCTGGACATTAGTTTTTAAAGCCATAGTTAAAAAAAAAATATCCTGGATAAACCCTCTAACAAATCACAGTTATAAGACACAACTAAAATACCTGCTCGACTTCCATGTCTAAATTAAGCTGCTTATGATTATCAGCAGTTTAGTGACCTCTAGTGGAATTCACAATATCTGCATTTTATTACATTTTTTGCTTTTAGGATACTGTGTTGAAATAGGGTCTATGGGGAAGCTACTCTCCTTGAGGAGAGTGATATGCTTATTGTACCAATGTAAGGACTGGCATTTCAGCAGCTTGATGTAGGGACAAAGACCCCAATTCCAGCGGTGTATCACTTAGTTTACTGGGTGCAGCATTTGTGATATGAACACAGTATTTTTCTGCAGATTTAGCAAAGTTGGGAATGTTGACCCCTGTGTAAAGGTACCGTCACATTAAGCGACGCTGCAGCGATAGCGACAACGATGCCGATCGCTGCAGCGTCGCTGTTTGATCGCTGGAGAGCTGTCATACAGACCGCTCTCCAGCGACCAACGATGCCGAGGTCCCCGGGTAACCAGGGTAAACATCGGGTTGCTAAGCGCAGGGCCGCGCTTAGTAACCCGATGTTTACCCTGGTTACCAGCGTAAAAGTAAAAAAAACAAACAGTACATACTCACCCAGCGTCATACCTCCCCAGCGTCTGCTTCCTGACACTGACTGAGCTCCGGCCCTAACAGCAGAGCGGTGACGTCACCGCTGTGCTTTCACTTTAGGGCCGGCGCTCAGTCAGTGTCAGGAAGCAGACGCTGGGGAGGTATGACGCTGGGTGAGTATGTACTGTTTGTTTTTTTTACTTTTACGCTGGTAACCAGGGTAAACATCGGGTTACTAAGCGCGGCCCTGCGCTTGGTAACCTGATGTTTACCCTGGTTACCAGTGTAAAACATCGCTGGTATCGTTGCTTTTGGTGTCAAACACAACGATACACGGCGATCGGACGACCAAATAAAGTTCTGGACTTTATTCAGCGACCAGCGACATCACAGCAGGATCCTGATCGCTGCTGCGTGTCAAACTAAACGATATCGCTAGCGAGGACGCTGCAACGTCACGGATCGCTAGCGATGTCGTTTAGTGTGACGGTACCTTAACTCTAACCACACTACTGACTAGTAGCTGTGTGTACAATGCACAGGTGCTTCTCACAAAATTAGAGTATCATGAAAAAGTTAATGTATTTTAGTTCTTCAATACAAAAAGTGAATCTCATATTATATAGAGTCATTACAAACAGAGTGATTTATTTCACGTGTTTATTTCTGTTAACCCCTTAAGCCCTGAGGGTGGTTTGCATGTTAATGACCGGGCCAATTTTTACAATTCTGACCACTGTCTCTTTATGAGGTTATAACTCTGGAACGCTTGAACGGATCCCGGTGATTCTGACACTGTTTTCTCGTGAGATATTGTACTTCATGTTAGTGGTAAAATTTATTCGATATAACTTGCGTTTATTTGTGAAAAAAATGGAAATTTGGCGAAAATTTTGAAAATTTCACAATTTTCCAACTTTGAATTTTTCTGCCCTTAAATCACAGAGATATGTCTCGCAAAATACTTAATAAGTAACATTTCCCTCATGTCTACTTTACATCAGCACAATTTTGGAACCAAAATTTTTTTTGTTAGGGAGTTATAAGGGTTAAAAGTTGACCAGCAATTTCTCATTTTTACAACACCATTTTTTTTTAGGGACCACATCTCATTTGAAGTCATTTTGAGGGGTCTATATGATAGAAAATACCCAAGTGTGACACCATTCTAAAAACTGCACCCCTCAAGGTGCTCAAAACCACATTCAAGAAGTTTATTAACCCTTCTGGTGTTTCACAGGAATTTTTGGAATGTTTAAATAAAAATTAACATTTAACTATTTTTCACACAAAATTTATTTCAGCTCCAATTTGTTTTATTTTACCATGGGTAACAGGAGAAAATGGACCACAAAAGATGTTGTACAATTTGTCCTAAGTACGCCGATACCCCATATGTGGGGGTAAACCACTGTTTGGGCGCATGGCAGAGCTCGGAAGCGAAGGAGCGCCATTTGACTTTTCAATGCAAAATTGACTGGAATTGAGATGGGACGCCATGTTGCGTTTGGAGAGCCCCTGATGTGCCTAAACATTGAAACCCCCCACAAGTGACACCATTTTGGAAAGTAGACCCTTTAAGGAACTTATCTAGATGTGTGGTGAGCACTTTGACCCAACAAGTGCTTCACAGAAGTTTATAATGCAGAGCTGTAAAAATACAAAATCATATTTTTTCACAAAAATGATCTTTTCGCCCCCAATTTTTTATTTTCCCAAGGGTAAGAGAAGAAATTAGACCACAAAAGTTGTTGTGCAATTTGTCCTGAGTACAACGATACCCCATATGTGGGAGTAAACCACTGTTTGGGCGCATAGCAGAGCTCGGAAGGGAAGGAGCGCCATTTGACTTTTCAATGCAAAATTGACTGAAATTGAGATGGGACACCATGTCGCGTTTGGAGAGCCCCTGATGTGCCTAAACATTAAAACCCCCCCATAAGTGACACCATTTTGGAAAGTAGACCCCCTAAGGAACTTATCTTGATGTGTTTTGAGAGCTTTGAACCCCCAAGTGTTTCACTACAGTTTATAACGTAGAGCCATGAAACTAAAAATTATTTTTTTTTTCAGAAAAATTATATTTAAGCCCCCAGTTTTGTATTTTCACAAGGGTAACAGGATAAATTGGACCCCAAAAGTTGTTGTCCAATTTGTCCTGAGTACGCTGATACCCCATATGTGGGGAAGAACCACTGTTTGGGTGCATGGCAGAGCTCGGAAGGGAAGGAGCGCCATTTGGAATGCAGACTTAGATGGATTGGTCTGCAGGCGTCACGTTGCATTTGCAGAGCCCCTGATGTAGCCAAACAGTACAACCCCCCCACAAGTGACCCCATATTGGAAACTAGACCTCCCAAGGAACTTATCTAGATGTGTTGTGAGAACTTTGGACCCCCAAGTGTTTCACTACAGTTTACAACGCAGTGCCGTGAAAATAAAAAATCCTTTTTTTCCCACAAAAATTATTTTTAGCCCCCCAAATTTTTATTTTCCCAAGGATAACAAGAGAACTTGGACCCCAAAAGTTGTTGTCCAATTTGTCCCGAGTACGCTGATGCCCCATATGTTGGGGTAAACCCCTGTTTGGGCACACGGGAGAGCTCGGAAGGGAAGGAGCACTGTTTTACTTTTTCAACGCAGAATTGTCTGGAATTGAGATCGGACACCATGTCGCGTTTGGAGAGCCCTTGATGTGCCTGAACAGTGGAAACTCCCCAATTCTACCTGAAACTAATCCAAACACACCCCTAACCCTAATCCCAACTGTAACCCTAACCACACCCCTAACCCTGACACACCCCTAATTCTAATCCCAACCCTAATCCCAACCGTAAATGTAATCCAAACCCTAACCCTAACTTTAGCCCCAACCCTAACCCTAACTTTAGCCCCAACCCTAACCCTAACTTTAGCCCCAACCCTATCCCTAACTTTAGCCCCAACCCTAACTTTAGCTCCAACCCTAGCCCCAACCCTAACCCTAGCCCTAACCCTAACCCTAACCCTAGCCCTAACCCTAGCCCTAACCCTAGCCCTAGCCCTAACCCTAGCCCTAACCCTAGCCCTAATGGGAAAATGGAAATAAGTACATTTTTTAATTTTATTATTTTTTCCTAACTAAGGGGGTGATGAAGGGGGGTTTTATTTACTTTTATAGTGTTTTTTATATCGGATTTTTTTAATGATTGGCAGCTGTCACACACTAAAAGACGCTTTTTATAGCAAAAAAGTTTTTGCGTCTCCACATTTTGAGACCTATAATTTTTCCATATTTTGGTCCACAGAGTCATGTGAGGTCTTGTTTTTTGCTGGATGAGTTGACGTTTTTATTGGTAACATTTTCGGACATGTGACAGTTTTTGATCACTTTTTATTCCGATTTTATTCCGATTCCGGTATGAGCGCCAAACATGTCTGTTTGGGTTCGCCCATCTCTAATAGTAAGTGAATAGCGACCTCTTGTGGGGAAACTATGTATAGAGTTAAGTAAATCTTAAATAAACTCAAAAGTCTTGATCCATTTTGTGGATAAATGGTAGAGACTTAAATAAATCTCATGGTAACTGAACAGCACCCTATTGTGAGGAAATAGAGTATAGACTTAGTTAAATCTTATTTGAACTAAAAAACGACCTCTTGTTGGGAAACTAACTATAGAATAAATTAAATCTTATGGTAACTGGACAGCACCCATCCCATTGTGGGGAAACTAAGGTAAATCCTATAGTAAAACTACAGCACCATCCTGTGGAGATCTGAGTATAAATTAAGGTAAGTTTTATTGTCGCTGACCTACATCTTCCTTCTTGTTGGATACTAAGTAAAGACTAAGAGTGCGTTCACTTTGCATTCAGGGACCCAGTCAGTAGCTCCTTTGGGGCATTCTTCAAGCCCCCAACCCGCAAAACGGGATCCAGTCATATGCGCCAACGGGGCCATAGACTATAATGGTGCCGACAGAGCAAACATGCGCCCTGCCGTGCATCATTTTTGGCCATGTATGCCTACTGGAGGTAGTAGACTGTGTCTGGGTGCCCACCTTCAGTAGGCGTATACGCACTGTCCGCACTATTATAGTCTATGAACCCGTTGCCACATACGTCTGAATCCCATTTTTGGGGAGATTCAGACGTCAGCCTCGACGGGCCACCGACCGGGTGCCTGAACGCAGCGTGAAAGCACCCTGAGGTAAATCTTATATAAAGTAAACAGCACCCTCTTGTGGGGAAACTAACTGAACAGCACCCTCTTGTGGAGTAGCAGAGTATGGACTGAGGTTAGACTTATCTGAATTGACCAGCAATCTCTTGTGGGGAATCTAAGTGCAGAGTAAGATAAATCTTATAGTAACAGAACTGCACAATATTCTGAGGGTACAGCGTATAGACTAAGAAGTGTTATAGCATCTGGAGAGTTAGCTTGTGTGAACAAGTGCAGCGCCCCAGAGTCCTGGTCGTTGCAGTGATGTCATTCTTCCACCAGGGGGAGTGATATTACGTCTGATGGCAATAAAGGAGATCTTCCTACCAGGTATCACAAACCATACACCACACTTCACACTCCAGACCACCAGGGGGAGCCTTACTCCTATCTACTAGGGCACTCCTCACAGAAGGGTAAAACTGGTGGGCTGGATAGAAAGTTAGAGAGAAGCTGACTGGGCTTTGCCCAGGCAACACCTGTCAGGCAGACAGGGGGAAAGGAGGAACATCTGAGCTGCAGACAGAGGGTCCCTCTCAGGGGTGGGATCCTGACAGAGGCCTAGCAAGACAGAAAGACACGGAGCTGCGCCTGCCCCACGTGCGGCAGCATCCTAAGAAAGGACACAAAGAGAATTGTGTTGCAGAGGGTGAGAAACGAAGTCATAGCACAAGGAGAAAACACCAGGAGGAGTTCTGCCCTGAAATAGGCTGCCTCCTTCTGAGGCGCGTAGCCGGTGGCCGGAACACTGAGGGAGTAATTGTCTCTACGCATTGCTTCAAAGACCGGCAGGACAGTCAATTCCAAGTTGGCTGCCCGACCTTAATACCCAAGAAGACACAGTGGCAACTTGTGGTGGTCGGGGCGTCTCTAGGGTCCCTATAAACAAGCCTCAGGCCATCAGTCATACGGGTTTCTCCTATCCACACCATCTGGGGGATAGAGAGGAAGAAATAACATCTAGAACATCTACAAGAGTTGTGAGGACCTTACCAGGAACCTCAGCAGGGAGGTACTACAACACACAGGCGCTAGAAGAAAGGCTACTGATTTCCACCTGAATAAGGGGACTCTGGATTTGCCTTCGGACCGGCCGGACTCTGCCTACCCTGTGGTCTGTACCCTGACTGTGGATGCTGAAGCCTCCAGTAAAGGTAAAGAGACTGCAACCTTGTGTCCTCGTTCTTCACTGCGCCTTACACCATCCACCATCACCACCTACACTTCTGGGAAGCCCTGGGGATACACTTCACCTGTGGGAAGGTATACCATCTAGCTGCCATCACATCACCACAGTGGACCCTTAAGCAGCGTCGGTCACCCTGACCGAATACCACAGGTGGCATCACGAACTATCCCTTTAAAGACCTTTCCCAAAACCATAAAAACTCTTTCTTTCATTGGACGCCCCTCAAAAGGGCCACGGACCGGGTTGGGCCACCGTGACATTCCCCCGAACCGAAGGACCCGGTACCGAGTACCCCATTGCCCTTACCGTGGGGGCGCTCCACAAAGATATCTCCAAATCCTCTGTTATAACATAAAAAAAGCAAAACACACAATACGGAAAACATTTTTTGTCAATGTATTTTTACAGCCATATTCCACTAATAACACATATTGTGAAGTTCAGAAAGAGAAAACAAAATATCCACCCTATTAGGCAACAATAACCGAGTCCTATAAAAGATCCTCATGCCTTCTGAACATGATACATCGAAGCCAAACTGAGATTGAGGTAACAGGAAAAATGTTCAATGTGTAAGACAACATGCCATCCTGATGTAATATTTTGGGAACATGCCCCTTGCTCAGGCAACTGTTCGGAAGTGATGAGGACCTTCCATAGGCCACAGTCATAATTGCCTAATCTTGATGAATATGTAGTATTCTGTTTCTGCACTCCACGTTAATTTTTCTAATTGGAATAGGCCACAGTCATAATTGCCTAATCTTGATGAATATGTAGTATTCTGTTTCTGCACTCCACGTTAATTTTTCTAATTGGAATATGGCTGTAAGAAGAGATTGAAGAAAAACGTTTTCTGCATTGTGTGCTTTGCTGTTTTTTTATGTGGTAACTGAAGTGCACCCTCAGAGTATAGACTAAGGTAAATCTTATAGTAAGTCTTTACTCTGCACCTGCACATTGCACTTATTCCAACATGTGTTCCAGCTCATTAATTTGGCTATGGTTTAGTTATTTTGTACTTTGTACATGGCGGCGTGTCTCCCACTTTTTGGGCTATGCATCTTGTCTATATAGCTTTCCATGGCCAGTTGAGAAAACAGTCAGGCCTCGGTCCTGCTCTGCCATTGTCTATTTTGAGCCCTGCTGGCACATCACGATGAAATATTAGGGACCAGGGGCATAACTACCATGGTCGCATTGGTCGCCGCTGCGACTGGGCCTGGCAGGTCAGGGGACCAGCAGGTCAGAGGTACCCGACTCCCCCACCGCTGCCGCATTGAACTATACCAGCATCTATGATGCCGGTACAGTTCAAAGCAATGATGGAGAGAGCGTCAGCTGGAGCTCCCTCTCCCATCATTCCCCTCTGCCTCTGACACTGCGGGTGCGCGATGACATCACTTTATTGCGCACCCGCTGTGTGCAGGGCCCAGGCAGTGCCGCATCTGCACGGGTGATGGCAGCCGCCATATTGGCTGAGCCTGTGGTGGCTGCTGGAACCGGGAACAGGCAGCTCTGGAGCTGGTGGGGGGCTTGTGGACCGAGCCACCCAGGAGGGGGATGCTGCAGTGGTTCAGCCATCTGGAGGATCCGGGGATGAACATGGAGGTGTACGGGACTGGCGGCAGTGAGATGTGTCTGCTGCCCATGTGTCGCCGTCCTTGGCCCCCAGTGTCCCCGGCCCCCTGTGACACCAGCCCCATTTCCTCCCTGATGTCCCATGCTACATGTCCTCGTAGGCCTCCAGGTTCAGGTCATTGTGCTCCTCTGGGCCCCCATATGTGCCTTGTCCCTCCTCCCCTGGTCCCCCAATGCTCCCCATCTCCCATGCCCTGAGTCCTCCTGCCCCCATTGCATTCCCTGCCCCTTGTCCCTGTGTGATGCGTTTGCGCTGCTCTCAAGTCTCCCCTGTCCCCTTTCTCACCGTGTATTCCCCATCTGCCCTGTCCTCGTAATCCCTGTGCCCCTTCTTCCCTACTCCCAAGTCTCCCCCCTTCTTCCCCTGTCACCTTCCAGCCCCGTCTCCCCGTGCGTCCCTATCTACTCTGCCCTCAGAGTCCCCATGTGTCCTCTTGTGCCTGCCTCCCTTGCCCCTAGTCTCCGCGTGTCCCCTTGTGCCCTTCTCCCCTTCCTCCTAGTCCCCATGAGTCCCCTTGTGCCTGATGCCCTTGTCCCCTTGTGCTTGTGTCCCTTGTCCCCGAGTGTCCCCTTGTGTCAGTCTCCCTTGCCCACTAGTCCCTGTGTGTCCCCTTGTGCCTGTCTCCCCTGTCTCCCTTGTACCCTTGTGCTTGTGTCCCTGGTCCCTGTGCGTTCCCTTGTGTCAGACTCCCTTGCCCACCAGTCCCCTAGTGTCAGTCTCCCTTGCCTACTAGTCCCCTTGTGTCAGTCTCCCTTGCCACTAGTCCCCGTGTGTCCCCTTGTGTGATGCTCCCTTGCCCACTAGTCCCTGTGTGTCCCCTTGTGTCGGTCTCCCTTGTCCCCTTGTGTCAGTCTCCCTTGCCTACTAGTCCCCGTGTGTCCACTTGTGTCAGCCTCCCTTGCCCACTAGTCCCCGTGTATCCCCTTGTCAGTCTTCCTGGCCCACTAGTCCCTGTTGTGAACTCTGTTTTTGGGCTCCCTCTTGTGGTCACAAGTGGTACTGTGTGAGTGCTATCTTTGGGCTCCCTCTGGTGGCTCTTTTTGTCATTCTGCAGGTCTGTGGCTGGGATCAGCTGTCTCGTTATCTGCTGGTTGGTTTCCTATTTAGCTCACCTGGACTTTCAGTTGTTGCCTGCTGTCACTGCTGTCAATGTATTCAGTGCTATTTTGATCTCTCCTGACTACCTTCGTTATCAGTCTCTCCAAGAGAAGCTAAGTTTCTGTTTGTTCATTTTTTGATCATCAGTGTTCAATATGTTTCTTGGTTTATTATCTGTCCTTGTCCAGCTTGCTAATATGTGATTTCCTCGCTTGCTGGTAGCTCTAGGGGGCTGAGTTTCTCCCCTCACACCGTTAGTTGGTGTGGGGGTTCTTGAATTCTCAGCGTGGATATTTTGTATAGGGTTTTCTACTGACCGCACAGTTTCCTATCTGTCTTCTGCTATCTAGTATTAGCGGGCCTCATTTGCTGAATCTGTTTCATTTCTACGTTTGTATTTTCCCCTTACCTCACCATTATTATTTGTTGGGGGCTTTCTATATCTTTGGGGTTATTTCTCTGAGGCAAGTGAGGTCTTACTTTCTTTCTTTCTAGGGGTAGCTAGTTTCTCAGGCTGCGTCGAGACGTCTAGGAATTCAGGCACGTTCACCAGCTACCTTTAGTGTGTTCGGTTAGGATCAGGATTGCGGTCAGTCCAGTTACCACCTCCCTAGAGCTCGTTCTATGTTCATTAACTTAGCTAGTCAGTTCTGTGATCCTCAGCCACTAAGGATCATAACAGTACAGCAGGCCACAAAGCGTTTAATGCATCGCAGAAGTGGGATAAGAGAGGTCCTGAGTGCAATTTTTTTTTTTCTCCCTTTGCTGCAGTCTGTCCAGCTTCTCTCATCCCCTTAATCTCTGGGTGGCTTTGAGTTCAGCTGCAGACATGGATATTCAGAGTCTGACTTCTAGTGTGGATCATCTTGCTGCAAGGGTGCAAAGCATTCAGGATTTTGTTGTTCACAGTCCTATGTCAGAGCCAAAAATACCTATTCCTGAGTTGTTTTCTGGAGATAGATCTAGGTTTCTGAATTTTAAGAATAATTGTAAATTATTTCTTTCCTTGAGACCTCGTTCCTCTGGTGATTCCGCTCAGCAAGTTAAAATTGTTATCTCCTTGTTACGTGGCGACCCTCAAGATTGGGTTTTCTCCCTGGCGCCAGGAGATCCTGCATTGCTGAATGTGGATGTGTTTTTTCTGGCGCTTGGACTGCTTTATGAGGAACCTAATCTTGAGAACCAGGCAGAAAAGGCTTTGCTGGACCTCTGTCAGGGACAGGATGAAGCAGAGGTGTATTGTCAAAAATTTAGGAAATGGTCGGTGCTTACTCAATGGAATGAGTGTGCCCTGGCTGCAAATTTCAGAGAAGGTCTTTCTGAAGCCATTAAGAATGTTATGGTGGGGTTCCCCATGCCTGTTAGTCTGAATGACTCAATGGCTTTTGCCATTCAGATTGATCGGCGTTTGCGGGAGCGCAAATCTGCGCACCATCTGGCGGTGTTTTCTGAACAGAGACCTGAGTCTATGCAATGTGACAGAATTCTGACCAGAATTGAGCGGCAAAGTCATAGACGTCAAAATGGGTTGTGCTTTTACTGTGGTGGTTCTACTCATGTTATCTCAGCATGCTCTAAGCGCTTAAAAAAAAATCGCTAAACCTGTCACCGTTGGTACTATACAGCCTAAATTCATTTTGTCTGTTACTTTAATTTGTTCTTTGTCATCCTACTCGGTTATGGCTTTTGTGGATTCAGGTGCTGCCCTGAATCTGATGGATTTGTCGTTTGCCAGGCGCTGTGGTTTGGTCCTGGAGCCTTTGGAATTCCCTATTCCACTGAGGGGAATTGATGCTACACCATTGGCTGAGAATAAGCCTCAGTATTGGACTCAAGTGACCATGTGCATGACTCCTGTACATCAGGAGGTGATTCGCTTTCTTGTGCTGCATAATTTGCATGATGTTGTCGTTTTGGGTCTGCCATTGCTGCAGGCCCATAATCCAGTTCTGGATTGGAAAGCTATGTCTGTGTCAAGTTGGGGTTGCCAGGGGATTCATGGCGATGCTCCTTTGGTGTCAATTGCTTCTTCCACTCCTTCTGAGGTCCCTGAGTTTTTGTCGGACTACCAGGATGTATTTGATGAGCACACAAAGATCTTTGTGTGGAAACTTCCTGAAGAAGAAGCCATGAGCTTCGAAACGCGTTGAATAAACCACCCGAACACCTTACAACTATATCTGGATTCATTATTTGTTAGAGCAGCGCGGATATTATCAACATTCATCTATTATAAAGTCCTTCATGCATGACATCTTCCGAGAATATCTGGATAAATTTATGATTGTGTATCTGGATGACATTTTGGTCTTTTCTGAGGATTGGGAGTCCCATGTGAAGCAGGTCAGGATGGTGTTTCAGGTCCTGCGTGCTAATGCCTTATTTGTGAAGGGCTCAAAATGTCTCTTCGGAGTACAGAAGGTTTCCTTTTTGGGTTTTATTTTTTCTCCTTCTACTATTGAGATGGACCCAGTCAAGGTCCAGGCTATTCATGACTGGACTCGGCCTACATCTGTTAAGAGTCTTCAGAAGTTCTTGGGTTTTGCTAATTTTTACCGTCGCTTCATTGCTAATTTTTCTGGCGTGGTTAAACCCTTGACGGATTTGACCAAGAAGGGTTCTGATGTGACTAATTGGTCTCCTGCGGCCGTGGAAGCCTTTCAGGAGCTGAAGCGCCGGTTTTCTTCGGCTCCAGTTTTATGTCAGCCTGATATCTCTCTTCCTTTTCAGGTCGAGGTTGATGCTTCTGAGATTGGAGCAGGGGCTGTTTTGTCGCAGAGAAACTCTGATTGCTCTGTGATGAAGCCTTGTGCTTTCTTTTCAAGAAAGTTTTCGCCTGCCGAGCGGAATTATGATGTTGGTAATCGGGAGTTGTTGGCTATGAAGTGGGCATTTGAGGAGTGGTGACATTGGCTCGAGGGAGCTAAGCATCGTGTGGTGGTCTTGACTGATCACAAGAATCTGATTTATCTCGAGTCTGCCAAGCGGCTGAATCCTAGACAGGCTCGTTGGTCGTTGTTTTTCCCCCGTTTCGATTTCGTGGTCTCGTACCTGCCTGGTTCGAAGAACGTGAAGGCTGATGCTCTTTCTAGGAGTTTTGTGCCTGACTCTCCGGGAGTTTCAGAGCCGGCTGGTATCCTCAGAGAGGGAGTGATTTTGTCTGCCATTTCCCCAGATTTGCGACGAGTGCTGCAGGAATTTCAGGCGGATAAACCTGACCGTTGCCCACCAGAGAGACTGTTTGTCCCAGATAGATGGACCAGCAGAGTTATTTCCGAGGTTCATTCTTCGGTGTTGGCAGGTCATCCTGGGATTTTTGGTACCAGAGATTTGGTGGCTAGATCCTTCTGGTGGCCTTCCTTGTCGCGGGATGTGCGTTCCTTTGTGCAGTCCTGTGGGATTTGTGCTCGGGCTAAGCCTTGCTGTTCTCGTGCCAGCGGTTTGCTTTTGCCTTTGCCTGTCCCGAAGAGGCCTTGGACGCACATTTCCATGGATTTTATTTCGGATCTTCCAGTCTCTCAGAGAATGTCTGTCATCTGGGTGGTGTGTGATCGTTTTTCTAAAATGGTCCATTTGGTGCCCTTGCCTAAGTTGCCTTCCTCCTCCGATTTGGTTCCTCTATTTTTTCAGAATGTGGTTCGCTTGCACGGCATCCCTGAAAATATTGTGTCTGACAGAGGATCCTGTTGTGAAATTGGATTCTGGGCTCCCCCGGTGGCCACTTGTGGAATTGAACTTGTGTGCATCATCCCCTCTGTTCACCTGCTCCTATCAGGATGTGGGAGTCGCTATATAACCTTGCTCCTCTGTCAGTTTCTTGCCGGTCAACAATGTAATCAGAAGCCTTCTGTGCTTGTTCCTGCTACTAGACAACTCCCAGCTAAGTTGGACTTTTGTCCTTGTGTGTTTTTGCATTTTGTTCCTGTTCACAGCTGCTGTTTCGTTACTGTGTCTGGAAAGCTCTTGTGATCGGAAATTGCCACTCTGGTGTTATGAGTTAATGCTAGAGTCTTAAAGGAATTTCTGGATGGTGTTTTGATAGGGTTTTCTGCTGACCATGAAAGTGTCCTTTCTGTCTTCCTGCTATCTAGAAAGCGGACCTCGATTTTGCTAAACCTATTTTCATACTACGTTTGTCATTTCATCTAAAATCACCGCCAATATATGTGGGGGCCTCTGTCTGCCTTTTGGGAAAATTTCTCTAGAGGTGAGCCAGGACTGTCTTTTCCTCTGCTAGGATTAGGTAGTTCTCCGGCTGGCGCTGGGCATCTAGGGTTAAAAGACGTAGGCATGCTACCCGGCCACTTCTAGTTGTGCGGCAGGTTTAGTTCATGGTCAGTATAGTTTCCATCTTCCAAGAGCTAGTTCTCATATATGCTGGGCTATGTTCTCTCGCCATTGAGAATCATGACAGTTTGACCGGCCCAAAAAAGGGTTAAATTACTGGCTGAGAAAGGAGAGAAAAAAGAAGTCTGCTACAATTTTTTTTTTTTTTTTTTCCACTAGTTCTGAGTGTGCTCTTAATTGAATCACTTGCTAGTCTGCCTATACTGCAGCCTTCCTCTCTTTCTCTCCTTCTAATCCTTGAATGGCTCTGTGTTCACCTGTTTCAAATGGATCTTCAGAGTGTAGCTACAGGTTTGAATAATCTCGCCACAAAGGTACAAAATTTGCAAGATTTTGTTGTTCATGCACCTATGTCTGAGCCTAGAATTCCTTTGCCTGAATTCTTCTCGGGGAATAGATCTCACTTTCAAAATTTTAAAAATAATTGCAAATTGTTTTTGTCCCTGAAGTCTCGCTCTGCCGGAGACCCTGCACAGCAGGTCAGGATTGGAATTTCCTTGCTCCGGGGCGACCCTCAAGACTGGGCTTTTGCATTGGCACCAGGGGATCCTGCGTTGCTCAATGTGGATGCGTTTTTTCTGGCCTTGGGGTTGCTTTATGAGGAACCTCATTTAGAGCTTCAGGCGGAAAAGGCCTTGATGTCCTTGTCTCAGGGGCAAGATGAAGCTGAAATATACTGCCAAAAATTCCGCAAATGGTCTGTGCTTACTCAGTGGAATGAGTGCGCCCTGGCGGCGATTTTCAGAGAAGGTCTCTCTGATGCCATTAAGGATGTTATGGTGGGGTTCCCTGTGCCTGCGAGTCTGAATGAGTCCATGACGATGGCTATTCAGATCGATAGGCGTCTGCGGGAGCGCAAACCTGTGCACCATTTGGCGGTGTCTACTGAGAAAACGCCAGAAAATATGCAATGTGATAGAATTCTGTCCAGAAGCGAGCGGCAGAATTTTAGACGAAAAAATGGGTTGTGCTTCTATTGCGGTGATTCAACTCATGTTATATCAGCATGCTCTAAGCGTACTAAGAAGCTTGATAAGTCTGTTTCAATTGGCACTTTACAGTCTAAGTTTATTCTATCTGTGACCCTGATTTGTTCTTTGTCATCTATTACCGCGGACGCCTATGTCGACTCTGGCGCTGCTTTGAGTCTTATGGATTGGTCCTTTGCCAAACGCTGTGGGTATGATTTGGAGCCACTGGAGGCTCCGATACCTCTGAAAGGGATTGACTCCACCCCATTGGCTAGTAATAAACCACAATACTGGACACAAGTGACTATGCGTGTTAATCCGGATCACCAGGAGGTTATTCGCTTTCTGGTGCTGTATAATCTACATGATGTTTTGGTGCTGGGATTGCCATGGCTGCAATCTCATAACCCAGTCCTCGACTGGAGAGCTATGTCTGTGTTAAGCTGGGGATGTAAAGGAACTCATGGGGACGTACCTTTGGTTTCCATTTCATCATCTATTCCCTCTGAGATTCCTGAATTCTTGTCTGACTTTCGTGACATTTTTGAAGAACCCAAGGTTGGTTCACTACCTCCGCACCGGGAGTGCGATTGTGCCATAGACTTGATTCCGGGTAGTAAATACCCTAAGGGTCGTTTATTTAATCTGTCTGTGCCTGAACACGCTGCTATGTGAGAATATATAAAGGAGTCCTTGGAAAAGGGACATATTCGTCCTTCGTCATCTCCCTTAGGAGCCGGTTTTTTCTTTGTGTCTAAGAAAGACGGCTCTTTGAGGCCGTGTATTGATTATCGACTTTTGAATAAAATCACGGTTAAATATCAATATCCGTTACCACTAGTGTTGAGCATTCCGATACCGCAAGTATCGGGTATCGGCCGATACTTGCGGTATCGGAATTCCGATACCGGTATTCCGATACTTGCCGCGTATCGGATACCGGAATCGGAAGTTCCAAGATTCAAAATTCAGAAATTCAGCCAATGAGAATGATTCCAAGTGTGGGCACATCCTGTTTAGCATGGAGGGCATGAAACTACTGGCAAGGCTGTGATTGGCTGCTGAAATGATGTCATGATGCAGTTTAAAAGTCGCTGGCGCCATTTTCCGATCACTCTGCTGTGAATTCAGTTAGTGACAGGACGCTGTTTGCTGACTGAGGGACAGTTTAGAGATAGCGATTTGCTTCTTTGTGCTTTCCAAAGGCTAATTTAGCAACCGCTGTGTTCACCTACTATTCACCTTGCTTTTGCCTTGTAGCGCTGTTTTCACAGCGATCTGCAAGGTCTGTGTGTGTGTGTGTGTGTGAGTGCAGCCCACTCTCTAGTCTGAGTGCAGCCACATAGGCCATCCATAGCTGGTTGTATTCAGTTCAGGGAGGGTGGTTCATTGCCTCATACTGTTCTTTTTTTTTTTTTTTTTTCAAGTAGTGTAGTCTGCTGCTAATTTATTCAAAAAAATCCTATTAGTGTCTTTCCACCCGTCTCCAGCTAATTTGTGGAAAAACACTACATAGGATAAAGTAGAGGAGGGTTTTTGGGCCTTGCAGCGCCGTTTACGGCTGTCTGCACGGTCTCCGTGTGACTGCAGCTCGCCCTGTAGTCTGTGAGCAGCCGTAGCCTGGTTGTCTGCAGCTCAGGGTTGTTCACTGCGTCATACCGCCAAATCAATTTTAATTTTTTTTCAAGTAGTGTAGTCTGCTGCTAATTAATTTAAAAAAATCCTATTAGTGTCTTTCCACCCGTCTCCAGCTAATTTGTGGAAAAACACTACATAGGATAAAGTAGAGAAGGGTTTTTGGGCCTTGCAGCGCCGTTTACGGCTGTCTGCACGGTCTCTGTGTGACTGCAGCTCGCCCTGTAGTCTGTGAGCAGCCGTAGCCTGGTTGTCTCCAGCTCAGGGTTGTTCACTGCGTCATACCGCCAAATCAATTTTAATTTTTTTTCAAGTAGTGTAGTCTGCTGCTAATTAATTTAAAAAAATCCTATTAGTGTCTTTCCACCCGTCTCCAGCTAATTTGTGGAAAAACACTACATAGGATAAAGTAGAGGAGGGTTTTTGGGCCTTGCAGCGCCGTTTACGTCTGTCTGCACGGTCTCTGTGTGACTGCAGCTCTATCTGTTGTCAGTTCAGCCCCCAAAAAAGAAATAAATAATAAAGTTCACCAAACACACCAGTTACACCACTTTACATTTGTGTAGGCCACATTAGCTCATATTAAAGTCTAGTCCACACTTTAGAAAATTAGTGTTTCTTATACCTGTTAGGAGGAGTTGCTCAGGAATAAGCACACAAATCCGTTAGTACTTTTCTGCTTATCTTTATCAGTCAACCAAGATGAAGAAGGCAGTGAGTAAGGCACGTGGGCGTGGGCGCGGAGCAGGGAGGGGACGTGGGGATTCTGTGCCTGCTGCGGGCACCGGTGACTCATCAGCACCCACTTTCACCAGGCAACAGTCGTTCATGCGCAGCTTTGTGTCAGAGCGCCGTACACCGCTGCTGCGTGAAGACCAAATTGAAGCCGTTGTCGGATGGATGGCAGCTAATGCATCAACTTCCATTAGTGCCACATCCTCTCAGACACAGAGCACTGGAGAGCAGCCATCTGTCTCTTCACCACCTGCCAAATTGCCCAGGCAGACAGAGAGCCCAGGACAGGAGCCGTCTCTACTTCTGTTCTCTGAATCTCTTGGCTTGGAAACAGGGGGCCAGCCAAGCAGCATTGGAGAAATGGAAGAAGAGGCAGGGTGCAGTGATGCCCAACAGCTTTTTCTGTCTTCCTCTGAAGAGGCGGGTGGGCCAGTGGCTCCGGTCACCACATCGCAGGCCGCATCAGCTGATGATGACACTCAGGTGCCACTTACTGGTGCGTGCTCTGCTGCTGAGACTACCCAGGAGGAGCAGTTGGGGGCAGAGGGTAGTGTAGATGATGAGGTCCTCGACCCATCTTGACGTGAGGGACAGGAAGGTGGTGGGAGCAGCTCTGAGGAAGAGATTCCCCGTACGGCCCAAAGAGGGAGAGGGAGGGGGAAGACTGCGGATCCTGCAGCCTCCGCTTTGGCACCCGTTAGGAGCATGTCTCTTCCAAAAGCCAAAAAGGGCGCTCCCAAGACTTGCAGTGCCTGGTCCTTTTTTGACACAGTTGCAGATGACATTTGCTATGTCAGATGCAACGTGTGTCATCACAAAGTCAAAAGAGGTCGAAATGTCAGCAGCCTCAATACCTCCAACATGTGGAAACATGTGCGCACCAGGCACCCGGCGTTGTTAGAAAAACACACTGAAGAGGTAGGCCAACCAACAGCGGCAGCTACCACCTCTTCAGCTCGTGTTGCCTCTTCCTCTAGCTCACACGCAGCTGGTTCGGCTTCCTCCCAGGATCGCCGTGGAAGAACCTCTGGCCCTGTTGTCCAGAGACCCGCTGTAATTCCACCCGCAGCACCACTTTTCCAGTCATCCACACACTCCCAGCCCAGTCTACAGCCATCGGTAGTACAGGCATGGGAGAAAAGGCGGCCTTTCTCGTCAAACCACCCACGAGCACAGGCTCTGACTGCAGGCATTGCCAAACTTCTGTCACTGGAAATGCTGTCATTCAGGCTGGTGGAGACTGACAGCTTCCGTGACTTGATGTCATTGGCAGTCCCACAGTATAATGTGCCCAGCCGCTTTTACTTCAGCAGGCAAGCCGTCCCTGCCCTGCACAAGCATGTGGAGGGACACATAAAACACGTGCTACTGAATGCCGTCAGTAGCAAGGTCCACCTCACCACCGATGCGTGGACCAGTCAACATGGACAGGGGCGATACCTTTCCCTCACTGCCCATTGGGTTAATGTCGTTGAGCCGGGTACAGACCGTGCGAGTGGCGCAGGACGTGTCCTGCCCACTCCAAGGATTGCAGGAATCCATTCTGTACGCATTGACTCCTCCTCTTACACCAGTTCCTCAGAATCATCGCTGCAGGAGCCGTCACAGTCCACCTCCACATGGACCCGTGATGAAAGTTTACCTGTTACGACCGACATGAGCACAGCCGTGGCCAAACGTCAACAGGCCGTCTTGAAATTAATTTCTTTGGGGAATCGAAGCCACACAGCGCAGGAGCTCTGTAATGCCATCAAGCAGGAGAGCGATGTGTGGTTTGTGCCAGCGAATCTCCAGCCAGGCATGGTAGTGTGTGATAATGGCCGAAATCTGGTGGCAGCTCTGGGCCTCGGCAACCTCACTCACATCCCATGTCTGGCACATGTGCTCAATTTGGTTGTGCAAAGTTTTTTGAGGGACTATCCGGATCTTGATGCACTGCTGCACAAGGTCCGCCCAGAGTGTGCTCACTTGCGGCGTTCCAGCATGGCAAAAGCGCGCATTGCGGCTCTGCAGCGCCGACACCGCCTGCCGGAACATCGCATCATATGTGACCTACCTACCAGGTGGAATTCCACGTTACATATGTTGGAGCGGTTGTGTGAGCAGCAGCAAGCTGTAATGGAGTACCAGCTGCATCAGGCGCAAAGAAGTCGCACTCCGCGCCGTTCAGACTTCACAACCACAGAGTGGGCCACTATGAAGGACGTCTGCCAGGTTTTGCGTCCCTTCGATTATTCCACGCGGATGGCGAGTGCAGATGATGCACTAGTCAGCATGACTGTCCCCCTTATCTGCCTGCTTGAAAAATCACTGCAAGCGCTAAGGGATGATGTTGTGGAAGAGGTGGAGGATGAGGATTCACCATTTCCATCATCTTCTGGACAGTCAGCGCCACGTGGTTCCTCACAAACGCGTAGGCAGGGGACAGTTTGTGAGGAGGATGAGGAGGAGTCAATGGAGGAGGAAGACATCCGTCCAGAGGAGGGAGTTACACAATTGTCCAGTACTCAGTGTGTACAGCGAGGGTGGGTGTTGTGATTCGGTTCGTGGGCTCCCCCGGTGGTCTCTTGTGGTACTGGTGTCCTGCAAGCTTTGCCTTCTCAGTTCACCTGTTCCTATCAGGATGTGGGAGTATCCTATTTAACCTTGCTCCTCAGTCATTCTAATGCTGGCCATCAATGTATCCAGAGTGATTCTGTTGCATGTTCCTGCTCCCAGTTTTCTGCTCAGCTAAGTTGGACACTTTAGTCCTTAAGTCTATTTTTGTATGTTTGGTCCAGTTTGCACTTATGTGAATCTCTGCAGCTGGAAGCTCTTGTTGGGCTGAAATTACCACTCCAGTGGCATGAGTTGTCACATGAGTTAAGGTAATTTCAGGATGGTGTTTTGAAGGGTTTTGCAGCTGACCGCGAAGTCCTCTGTTGTATCTTTCTGCTATTTAGTTAGCGGGCCTCTCTGTGCTAAATCTGCTTTCATACTACGTGTGTCTTTTCATCTGCTCTCACCGTTATTATATGTGGGGGGCTGCTATCTCCTGTGGGGACATTCTCTGGAGGCAAGCCAGGACTGTGTTTTCTTCTACCAGGGGTAGTTAGTTCTCCGGCTGGCGCGCGGCATCTAGAGACAACGCAGGAATGCCCCCTGGCTACTTCTAGTGTGTTTTTGGGGTTCAGAAGATTTCTTTTTTGGGGTACATTTTTTCCCCCTCTTCTATTGAGATGGATCCTGTGAAGGTTCGGGCTATTTGTGACTGGATGCAACCGACTTCTCTTAAGGGCCTTCAGAAATTTTTGGGCTTTGCTAACTTTTATCGTCGATTCATAACTGGTTTTTCTAGCGTTGTCAGGCCTTTGACTGATTTGACTAAAAAGGGTGCTGATGTTGCAGATTGGTCTCCTGCTGCTGTGGAGGCCTTTCGGGAGCTTAAGCGCCGTTTTTCTTCTGCTCCGGTGTTGTGCCAGCCTGATGTTTCTCTTCTTTTTCAGGTGGAAGTTGATGCTTCCGAGATTGGAGCGGGGTTCTTTTTCGTAGCTAAAAGCGATGGTTCTTTGAGACCTTGTATTGTATAATCTACATGATGTGTTGGTGCTGGGATACCATGGTGGATAGGTTGCATCGTATTTGGGGGCAGGTGGTGGACAATTTGGAGTTGTCCCAGGAGAGGACTCAACGTTTTGCTAATCGCCATCGTGGTGTTGGTCCTCGTCTTCGTGTTGGGGACTTGGTGTGGTTGTCCTCCCGTTTTGTCCCTATGAGGGACTCTTCTCCTAAGTTTAAGCCTCGGTTCATCGGTCCTTATAAGATTTTGGAAATTCTTAACCCTGTGTCTTTTCGTTTGGACCTCCCAGCATCCTTTGCTATCCATAATGTCTTCCATCGGTCATTATTGCGGAGGTATGAGGTACCACTTGTGCCTTCTGTTGAGCCTCCTGCTCCTGTGCTAGTTGAGGGTGAATTGGAGTACGTGGTGGAGAAAATCTTGGACTCCCGTGTTTCCAGACGGAGACTTCAATATCTGGTGAAATGGAAGGGCTACGGTCAAGAGGATAATTCTTGGGTTACAGCTTCTGATGTTCATGCTTCTGATTTGGTCCGTGCCTTTCATAGGGCTCATCCAGATCGCCCTGGTGGTTCTTGTGAGGGTTCGGTGCCCCCTCCTTAAGGGGGGGGTACTGTTGTGATTCGGTTCGTGGGCTCCCCCGGTGGTCTCTTGTGGTACTGGTGTCCTGCAAGCTTTGCCTTCTCAGTTCACCTGTTCCTATCAGGATGTGGGAGTATCCTATTTAACCTTGCTCCTCAGTCATTCTAATGCTGGCCATCAATGTATCCAGAGTGATTCTGTTGCATGTTCCTGCTCCCAGTTTTCTGCTCAGCTAAGTTGGACACTTTAGTCCTTAAGTCTATTTTTGTATGTTTGGTCCAGTTTGCACTTATGTGAATCTCTGCAGCTGGAAGCTCTTGTTGGGCTGAAATTACCACTCCAGTGGCATGAGTTGTCACATGAGTTAAGGTAATTTCAGGATGGTGTTTTGAAGGGTTTTGCAGCTGACCGCGAAGTCCTCTGTTGTATCTTTCTGCTATTTAGTTAGCGGGCCTCTCTGTGCTAAATCTGCTTTCATACTACGTGTGTCTTTTCATCTGCTCTCACCGTTATTATATGTGGGGGGCTGCTATCTCCTGTGGGGACATTCTCTGGAGGCAAGCCAGGACTGTGTTTTCTTCTACCAGGGGTAGTTAGTTCTCCGGCTGGCACGCGGCATCTGGAGACAACGCAGGAATGCCCCCTGGCTACTTCTAGTGTGGTGTGTAGGTTTAGCATCGCGGTCAGCTCTAGTTTCCATCACCCGAGAGCTTGTCCATTTATTCTATGCTTCTGATGTTTCCATGCCATTGGAAACCATAACAGGTGGGGTGATGACGAGCGGGCAGAGATCACGCCTCCAGCAGGGGACAGCATTTCTTGGGCAGTTGGCAGTCTGCAGCACATGGTGGATTACATGCTGCAGTGCCTGAGAAACGACCGCCGCATCGCCCACATTCTCAACATGTCTGATTATTGGGTGTTCACCCTCCTCGATCCTCGCTACCGGGACAACGTAGAAAGCCTCATCACACCATTGAACCGGGAGCAAAAAATGCGGGAGTACCAAGACACACTGGTGAATTCCATCATCTTCTCCATTCCAACTGAGAGAAGTGCTGCTAGTGCATTACAAAGCAGCTCAGTGCGTCCAGGCAGTGGTGGAGGCTCTGCACAAAGAGGGAGCAGAAGCAGTGCCTCTGCCCAAGGCAAGACCAGTATGGCCGAACTGTGGCCCAGTTTTCTGTGCCCGCCACAAAAGTCTACACCATCACAGACGGCTCCAGTCAGCAGGAGGCAACGGTTCCGTCAGATGGTGACAGACTACATGTCTTGCCCTCTTGCTGTACTCCCAGACGGCTCTTCACCTTTCAAGTTTTGGGTCTCAAAGCTGGATACATGGCCAGAGCTAAGCCAGTATGCATTGGAGGTGCTGGCTTGCCCTGCGGCTAGTGTATTATCGGAACGCGTCTTTAGTGCTGCAGGTGGTGTACTAACTGACCGTCGCATGCGACTATCCTCCGATAACATTGACCGGCTTACTTTCCTGAAAATGAACAAGGCCTGGATCTCGCAGGAATTTGCCACTCCTCTTCCTGATTAAATAATTAGGTGACTGTCTACGTTATCCAGGTCTCCTGTTGTGTTCATCTTTCTACCACCTGAACTTAAATTCCTGGGCTCCAACACCGCCAGTTGAGGCTCAGAAGTGCCGTCTGCACAGTCAAAACATACGACCCAGTGTTATTGGGTTTCAGTAACGTCAGCTGATCCCCAGCTGTGTAGCCGGCAATGTGTCCTGCGACCGCCACGCTGACACAACAACTGAAATGTAAGGGAACCCGTCCCCCCCCCAAGGCGTTTGTGTTATGATCCCAATGGCAAGGGATCTCAGAGATTAAGCAAAGTCTGCAAACATAAATACCAGCTCATAGGGAAGTGGTAACTAGGCTGACCATATAGCTGATCCTAGCACAAACACTAACAGTAGCCGGGGAACGTGCCTACGTTGATCCTAGACGTCTCGCGCCAGCCGGAGGACTAACTAACCCTATCAGGAAAAACAAGACCTCTCTTGCCTCCAGAGAAAAGACCCCAAAGAAATACAAGCCCCCAACAAATAATAACGGTGAGGCAAGAAGAAAAGACAAACGTAAGGATGAACTAGATTTTAGCAAAGAGAGGCCCACTGACTAAATAGCAGAAGATAGTAAGATGACTTATATGGTCAGCAAAAAACCCTGCAAAATATCCACGCTGAATATCCAAGAACCCCCAAACCGACTAACGGTGAGGGGGGAGAATATCAGCCCCCTAGAGCTTCCAGCGAAATCAGGAATCACATTTTGTACAAGCTGGACAAAAATAAGAACAATGCAAATAAACAAAAGTAAGAAAGCAGGACTTAGCTTATCTTGCAAAGAACCAGGACCTGAAGACAGGAGCAAACAGAAATGAACTGATTACAACGATGCCAGGCACTGGACTGAGAATCCAGGAAGTTTAAATAGCAACACCCCAGGCCTAACGAAGCAGGTGAGTACCAACCTGGTAAAAGACAATCCAAGTGCCAAATCACTAGTGACCACAAGAGGGAGCCAAGAAGTATAGTTCACAACAGTACCCCCCCTTTAAGGAGGGGTCACCGAACCCTCACCAAGACCACCAGGGCGACCAGGATGAGCAGCGTGGAAGGCACAAACCAAATCGGCCGCATGAACATCAGAGGCGGCCACCCAGGAATTATCCTCCTGACCATAGCCCTTCCATTTGACCAAATACTGAAGCCTCCGTCTAGAGAGACGAGAATCCAAGATCTTCTCTACCACGTACTCCAACTCGCCCTCAACCAACACCGGAGCAGGAGGCTCAACAGCAGAAACCACAGGCACAACGTACCGCCGCAACAAAGACCTATGGAACACGTTGTGAATGGCAAACGACACCGGAAGATCCAAACGAAAAGAAACCGGGTTAAGAACTTCCAAAATTTTATAAGGACCAATAAAGTGAGGCTTAAACTTAGGAGAGGAAACCTTCAGAGGGACATACCGAGAAGACAACCAAACCAAATCCCCAACGCGAAGTCGGGGGCCCACACCGCGGCGGCGGTTGGCAAAACGCTGAGCCTTCTCCTGTGACAACTTCAAGTTGTCCACCACATGATTCCAAATCCGCTGCAACCTATCCACCACGGAATCCACCCCAGGACAGTCAGAAGACTCAACATGACCCGAGGAGAAACGAGGATGAAAACCAGAGTTGCAGAAGAATGGCAAAACCAAAGTAGCGGAACTAGCCCGATTATTAAGGGCAAACTCCGCCAATGGCAAAAAGGTCACCCAATCATCCTGGTCCGCAGAAACAAAACATCTCAAATAAGCCTCCAGTGTCTGATTAGTTCGCTCCGTTTGACCATTAGTCTGAGGATGGAAGGCAGATGAAAACGACAAATCAATGCCCATTTTAGCACAAAAAGATCGCCAGAATCTGGACACAAACTGGGATCCTCTGTCGGACACGATATTCTCCGGAATGCCGTGTAAACGAACCACATTCTGAAAAAACAAAGGAACCAGATCGGAAGAGGAAGGCAACTTAGGCAAGGGTACCAAATGGACCATCTTGGAAAAACGATCACACACCACCCAGATGACAGACATTCCTTGAGATACCGGAAGATCAGAAATGAAATCCATGGAAATGTGTGTCCAAGGCCTCTTCGGGACGGGCAAGGGCAGAAGCAACCCGCTAGCACGAGAACAACAAGGCTTAGCCCGAGCACAAGTCCCACAGGACTGCACAAATGACCGCACATCCCGTGACAAGGAAGGCCACCAAAAGGACCTAGCCACCAAATCTCGGGTACCAAAAATTCCCGGATGCCCTGCCAACACCGAGGAATGAACCTCGGAAATGACTTCACGGAAGCAGTGGACTGAGTCTGGTGTGGAAACATCCAGAGCCACCGTGCACAGGCGTGTGCAGGAAATGGGCTACAGGTGCCGCATTCCCCAGGTAAAGCCACTTTTGAACCATAAACAGCGGCTAGACTGTTGCTAAGTGGTCCCAAGTACTTTTTTCTGATGAAAGCAAATTTTGCATGTCATTCGGAAATCAAGGTGCCAGAGTCTGGAGGAAGACTGGGGAGAAGGAAATGCCAAAATGCCTGAAGTCCAGTGTCAAGTACCCACAGTCAGTGATGGTGTGGGGTGCCATTTCAGCTGCTGGTGTTGGTCCACTTTTTTTTTTTTTTCCAAGTAGTGTAGTCTGCTGCTAATTTTTTCAAAAAAATCCTATTAGTGTCTTTCCACCCGTCTCCAGCTAATTTGTGGAAAAACACTACATAGGATAACGTAGAGGAGGGTTTTTGGGCCTTGCAGCGCCGTTCACGGCTGTCTGCACGGTCTCCGTGTGACTGCAGCTCGCCCTGTAGTCTGTGAGCAGCCATAGCCTGGTTGTCTCCAGCTCAGGGTTCTTCACTGCGTCATACCGTAAAATCAATTTTCCTTTTCTTTTAAGTAGTGCAGGCTGCTGCACATTTTTTCAAAAAATTCCTATTAGTGTCTTTCCACCCGTCTCCAGCTAATTTGTGGAAAAACACTACATAGGATAACGTAGAGGAGGGTTTTTGGGCCTTGCAGCGCCGTTTACGGCTGTCTGCACGGTCTCCGTGTGACTGCAGCTCGCCCTGTAGTCTGTGAGCAGCCATAGCCTGGTTGTCTCCAGCTCAGGGTTCTTCACTGCGTCATACCGCAAAATCAATTTTCCTTTTGTTTTAAGTAGTGCAGGCTGCTGCACATTTTTTCAAAAAATTCCTATTAGTGTCTTTCCACCCGTCTCCAGCTAACTTGTGGAAAAACACTACATAGGATAACGTAGAGGAGGGTTTTTGGGCCTTGCAGCGCCGTTTACGGCTGTCTGCACGGTCTCCGTGTGACTGCAGCTCTCTCTGTTGTCAGTTCAGCCCCCAAAAAATAAATAAATAATAAAGTTCACCAAACACACCAGTGACACCACTTTACATTTGTGTAGGCCACATTAGCTCATATTAAAGTCTAGTCCACACTTTAGAAAATTAGTGTTTCTTATACCTGTTAGGAGTTGTTCAGGAATAAGCACACAAAGCCGTTAGTACTTTTCTGCTTATCTTTATCAGTCAACCAAGATGAAGAAGGCAGTGAGTAAGGCACGTGGGCGTGGGCGCGGAGCAGGGAGGGGACGTGGGGATTCTGTGCCTGCTGCGGGCACCGGTGACTCATCAGCACCCACTTTCACCAGGGAACAGTCATTCATGCGCAGCTTTGTCGCAGAGCGCCGTACACCGCTGCTGCGTGAAGAACAAATTGAAGCCGTTGTCGGATGGATGGCAGCTAATGCATCAACTTCAATTAGTGCCACATCCTCTCAGACACAGAGCACTGGAGAGCAGCCATCTGTCTCTTCACCACCTGCCAAATTGCCCAGGCAGACAGAGAGCCCAGGACAGGAGCCGTCTCTACTTCTGTTCTCTGAATCTCTTGGCTTGGAAACAGGGGGCCAGCCAAGCAGCATTGGAGAAATGGAAGAAGAGGCAGGGTGCAGTGATGCCCAACAGCTTTTTCTCTCTGAGTCTGAAGAGGCGGGTGGGCCAGTGGCTCCAGTCACCACATCGCAGGCCGCATCAGCTGATGATGACACTCAGGTGCCACTTACTGGTGCGTGCTCTGCTGCTGAGACTACCCAGGAGGAGCAGTTGGGGGCAGAGGGTAGTGTAGATGATGAGGTCCTTGACCCATCTTGGCGTGAGGGACAGGATGGTGGTGGGAGCAGCTCTGAGGAAGAGATTCCCCGTACGGCCCAAAGAGGGAGAGGGAGGGGGAAGACTGCAGATCCTGCAGCCTCCGCTTTGGCACCCGTTAGGAGCATGTCTCTTCCAAAAGCCAAAAAGGGCGCTCCCAAGACTTACAGTGCCTGGTCCTTTTTTGACACAGTTGCAGATGACATTTGCTATGTCAAATGCAAGGTGTGTCATCACAAAGTCAAAAGAGGTCGAAATGTCAGCAACCTCAATACCTCCAACATGTGGAAACATGTGCGCAACAGGCACGCGGCGGAGTTAGAAAGACACACTGAAGAGCTAGGCCAACCAACAGCGGCAGCTACCACCTCTTCAGCTCGTGTTGCCTCTTCCTCCAGCTCACACGCAGCTGGTTCGGCTTCCTCCCAGGTTCGCCGTGGAAGAACCTCTGGCCCTGTTGTCCAGAGACCCGCTGTAATTCCACCCGCAGCACCACTTTCCCAGTCATCCACACACTCCCAGCCCAGTCTACAGCCATCGGTAGTACAGGCATGGGAGAAAAGGCGGCCTTTCTCGTCAAACCACCCACGAGCACAGGCTCTGACTGCAGGCATTGCCAAACTTCTGTCACTGGAAATGCTGTCATTCAGGCTGGTGGAGACTGACAGCTTCCGTGACTTGATGTCATTGGCAGTCCCACAGTATAATGTGCCCAGCCGCTTTTACTTCAGCAGGCAAGCCGTCCCTGCCCTGCACAAGCATGTGGAGGGACACATAAAACACGTGCTACTGAATGCCGTCAGTAGCAAGGTCCACCTCACCACCGATGCGTGGACCAGTCAACATGGACAGGGGCGATACCTTTCCCTCACTGCCCATTGGGTTAATGTCGTTGAGCCGGGTACAGACCGTGCGAGTGGCGCAGGACGTGTCCTGCCCACTCCAAGGATTGCAGGAATCCATTCTGTACGCATTGACTCCTCCTCTTACACCAGTTCCTCAGAATCATCGCTGCAGGAGCCGTCACAGTCCACCTCCACATGGACCCGTGATGAAAGTTTACCTGTTACGACCGACATGAGCACAGCCGTGGCCAAACGTCAACAGGCCGTCTTGAAATTAATTTCTTTGGGGAATCGAAGCCACACAGCGCAGGAGCTCTGTAATGCCATCAAGCAGGAGAGCGATGTGTGGTTTGTGCCAGCGAATCTCCAGCCAGGCATGGTAGTGTGTGATAATGGCCGAAATCTGGTGGCAGCTCTGGGCCTCGGCAACCTCACTCACATCCCATGTCTGGCACATGTGCTCAATTTGGTTGTGCAAAGTTTTTTGAGGGACTATCCGGATCTTGATGCACTGCTGCACAAGGTCCGCCCAGAGTGTGCTCACTTGCGGCGTTCCAGCATGGCAAAAGCGCGCATTGCGGCTCTGCAGCGCCGACACCGCCTGCCGGAACATCGCATCATATGTGACCTACCTACCAGGTGGAATTCCACGTTACATATGTTGGAGCGGTTGTGTGAGCAGCAGCAAGCTGTAATGGAGTACCAGCTGCATCAGGCGCAAAGAAGTCGCACTCCGCGCCGTTCAGACTTCACAACCACAGAGTGGGCCACTATGAAGGACGTCTGCCAGGTTTTGCGTCCCTTCGATTATTCCACGCGGATGGCGAGTGCAGATGATGCACTAGTCAGCATGACTGTCCCCCTTATCTGCCTGCTTGAAAAATCACTGCAAGCGCTAAGGGATGATGTTGTGGAAGAGGTGGAGGATGAGGATTCACCATTTCCATCATCTTCTGGACAGTCAGCGCCACGTGGTTCCTCACAAACGCGTAGGCAGGGGACAGTTTGTGAGGAGGATGAGGAGGAGTCAATGGAGGAGGAAGACATCCGTCCAGAGGAGGGAGTTACACAATTGTCCAGTACTCAGTGTGTACAGCGAGGGTGGGTGTTGTGATTCGGTTCGTGGGCTCCCCCGGTGGTCTCTTGTGGTACTGGTGTCCTGCAAGCTTTGCCTTCTCAGTTCACCTGTTCCTATCAGGATGTGGGAGTATCCTATTTAACCTTGCTCCTCAGTCATTCTAATGCTGGCCATCAATGTATCCAGAGTGATTCTGTTGCATGTTCCTGCTCCCAGTTTTCTGCTCAGCTAAGTTGGACACTTTAGTCCTTAAGTCTATTTTTGTATGTTTGGTCCAGTTTGCACTTATGTGAATCTCTGCAGCTGGAAGCTCTTGTTGGGCTGAAATTACCACTCCAGTGGCATGAGTTGTCACATGAGTTAAGGTAATTTCAGGATGGTGTTTTGAAGGGTTTTGCAGCTGACCGCGAAGTCCTCTGTTGTATCTTTCTGCTATTTAGTTAGCGGGCCTCTCTGTGCTAAATCTGCTTTCATACTACGTGTGTCTTTTCATCTGCTCTCACCGTTATTATATGTGGGGGGCTGCTATCTCCTGTGGGGACATTCTCTGGAGGCAAGCCAGGACTGTGTTTTCTTCTACCAGGGGTAGTTAGTTCTCCGGCTGGCGCGCGGCATCTAGAGACAACGCAGGAATGCCCCCTGGCTACTTCTAGTGTGTTTTTGGGGTTCAGAAGATTTCTTTTTTGGGGTACATTTTTTCCCCCTCTTCTATTGAGATGGATCCTGTGAAGGTTCGGGCTATTTGTGACTGGATGCAACCGACTTCTCTTAAGGGCCTTCAGAAATTTTTGGGCTTTGCTAACTTTTATCGTCGATTCATAACTGGTTTTTCTAGCGTTGTCAGGCCTTTGACTGATTTGACTAAAAAGGGTGCTGATGTTGCAGATTGGTCTCCTGCTGCTGTGGAGGCCTTTCGGGAGCTTAAGCGCCGTTTTTCTTCTGCTCCGGTGTTGTGCCAGCCTGATGTTTCTCTTCCTTTTCAGGTGGAAGTTGATGCTTCCGAGATTGGAGCGGGGTTCTTTTTCGTAGCTAAAAGCGATGGTTCTTTGAGACCTTGTATTGTATAATCTACATGATGTGTTGGTGCTGGGATACCATGGTGGATAGGTTGCATCGTATTTGGGGGCAGGTGGTGGACAATTTGGAGTTGTCCCAGGAGAGGACTCAACGTTTTGCTAATCGCCATCGTGGTGTTGGTCCTCGTCTTCGTGTTGGGGACTTGGTGTGGTTGTCCTCCCGTTTTGTCCCTATGAGGGACTCTTCTCCTAAGTTTAAGCCTCGGTTCATCGGTCCTTATAAGATTTTGGAAATTCTTAACCCTGTGTCTTTTCGTTTGGACCTCCCAGCATCCTTTGCTATCCATAATGTCTTCCATCGGTCATTATTGCGGAGGTATGAGGTACCACTTGTGCCTTCTGTTGAGCCTCCTGCTCCTGTGCTGGTTAAGGGTGAATTGGAGTACGTGGTGGAGAAAATCTTGGACTCCCGTGTTTCCAGACGGAGACTTCAATATCTGGTGAAATGGAAGGGCTACGGTCAAGAGGATAATTCTTGGGTTACAGCTTCTGATGTTCATGCTTCTGATTTGGTCCGTGCCTTTCATAGGGCTCATCCAGATCGCCCTGGTGGTTCTTGTGAGGGTTCGGTGCCCCCTCCTTAAGGGGGGGGTACTGTTGTGATTCGGTTCGTGGGCTCCCCCGGTGGTCTCTTGTGGTACTGGTGTCCTGCAAGCTTTGCCTTCTCAGTTCACCTGTTCCTATCAGGATGTGGGAGTATCCTATTTAACCTTGCTCCTCAGTCATTCTAATGCTGGCCATCAATGTATCCAGAGTGATTCTGTTGCATGTTCCTGCTCCCAGTTTTCTGCTCAGCTAAGTTGGACACTTTAGTCCTTAAGTCTATTTTTGTATGTTTGGTCCAGTTTGCACTTATGTGAATCTCTGCAGCTGGAAGCTCTTGTTGGGCTGAAATTACCACTCCAGTGGCATGAGTTGTCACATGAGTTAAGGTAATTTCAGGATGGTGTTTTGAAGGGTTTTGCAGCTGACCGCGAAGTCCTCTGTTGTATCTTTCTGCTATTTAGTTAGCGGGCCTCTCTGTGCTAAATCTGCTTTCATACTACGTGTGTCTTTTCATCTGCTCTCACCGTTATTATATGTGGGGGGCTGCTATCTCCTGTGGGGACATTCTCTGGAGGCAAGCCAGGACTGTGTTTTCTTCTACCAGGGGTAGTTAGTTCTCCGGCTGGCGCGCGGCATCTGGAGACAACGCAGGAATGCCCCCTGGCTACTTCTAGTGTGGTGTGTAGGTTTAGCATCGCGGTCAGCTCTAGTTTCCATCACCCGAGAGCTTGTCCATTTATTCTATGCTTCTGATGTTTCCATGCCATTGGAAACCATAACAGGTGGGGTGATGACGAGCGGGCAGAGATCACGCCTCCAGCAGGGGACAGCGTTTCTTGGGCAGTTGGCAGTCTGCAGCACATGGTGGATTACATGCTGCAGTGCCTGAGAAACGACCGCCGCATCGCCCACATTCTCAACATGTCTGATTATTGGGTGTTCACCCTCCTCGATCCTCGCTACCGGGACAACGTAGAAAGCCTCATCACACCATTGAACCGGGAGCGAAAAATGCGGGAGTACCAAGACACACTGGTGAATTCCATCATCTTCTCCATTCCAACTGAGAGAAGTGCTGCTAGTGCATTACAAAGCAGCTCAGTGCGTCCAGGCAGTGGTGGAGGCTCTGCACAAAGAGGGAGCAGAAGCAGTGCCTCTGCCCAAGGCAAGACCAGTATGGCCGAACTGTGGCCCAGTTTTCTGTGCCCGCCACAAAAGTCTACACCATCACAGACGGCTCCAGTCAGCAGGAGGCAACGGTTCCGTCAGATGGTGACAGACTACATGTCTTGCCCTCTTGCTGTACTCCCAGACGGCTCTTCACCTTTCAAGTTTTGGGTCTCAAAGCTGGATACATGGCCAGAGCTAAGCCAGTATGCATTGGAGGTGCTGGCTTGCCCTGCGGCTAGTGTATTATCGGAACGCGTCTTTAGTGCTGCAGGTGGTGTACTAACTGACCGTCGCATGTGACTATCCTCCGATAACATTGACCGGCTTACTTTCCTGAAAATGAACAAGGCCTGGATCTCGCAGGAATTTGCCACTCCTCTTCCTGATTAAATAATTAGGTGACTGTCTACGTTATCCAGGTCTCCTGTTGTGTTCATCTTTCTACCACCTGAACTTAAATTCCTGGGCTCCAACACCGCCAGTTGAGGCTCAGAAGTGCCGTCTGCACAGTCAAAACATACGACCCAGTGTTATTGGGTTTCAGTAACGTCAGCTGATCCCCAGCTGTGTAGCCGGCAATGTGTCCTGCGACCGCCACGCTGACACAACAACTGAAATGTAAGGGAACCCGTCCCCCCCCCAAGGCGTTTGTGTTATGATCCCAATGGCAAGGGATCTCAGAGATTAAGCAAAGTCTGCAAACATAAATACCAGCTCATAGGGAAGTGGTAACTAGGCTGACCATATAGCTGATCCTAGCACAAACACTAACAGTAGCCGGGGAACGTGCCTACGTTGATCCTAGACGTCTCGCGCCAGCCGGAGGACTAACTAACCCTATCAGGGAAAACAAGACCTCTCTTGCCTCCAGAGAAAAGACCCCAAAGAAATACAAGCCCCCAACAAATAATAACGGTGAGGCAAGAAGAAAAGACAAACGTAAGGATGAACTAGATTTTAGCAAAGAGAGGCCCACTGACTAAATAGCAGAAGATAGTAAGATGACTTATATGGTCAGCAAAAAACCCTGCAAAATATCCACGCTGAATATCCAAGAACCCCCAAACCGACTAACGGTGAGGGGGGAGAATATCAGCCCCCTAGAGCTTCCAGCGAAATCAGGAATCACATTTTGTACAAGCTGGACAAAAATAAGAACAATGCAAATAAACAAAAGTAAGAAAGCAGGACTTAGCTTATCTTGCAAAGAACCAGGACCTGAAGACAGGAGCAAACAGAAATGAACTGATTACAACGATGCCAGGCACTGGACTGAGAATCCAGGAAGTTTAAATAGCAACACCCCAGGCCTAACGAAGCAGGTGAGTACCAACCTGGTAAAAGACAATCCAAGTGCCAAATCACTAGTGACCACAAGAGGGAGCCAAGAAGTATAGTTCACAACAGTACCCCCCCTTTAAGGAGGGGTCACCGAACCCTCACCAAGACCACCAGGGCGACCAGGATGAGCAGCGTGGAAGGCACAAACCAAATCGGCCGCATGAACATCAGAGGCGGCCACCCAGGAATTATCCTCCTGACCATAGCCCTTCCATTTGACCAAATACTGAAGCCTCCGTCTAGAGAGACGAGAATCCAAGATCTTCTCTACCACGTACTCCAACTCGCCCTCAACCAACACCGGAGCAGGAGGCTCAACAGCAGGAACCACAGGCACAACGTACCGCCGCAACAAAGACCTATGGAACACGTTGTGAATGGCAAACGACACCGGAAGATCCAAACGAAAAGAAACCGGGTTAAGAACTTCCAAAATTTTATAAGGACCAATAAAGTGAGGCTTAAACTTAGGAGAGGAAACCTTCAGAGGGACATACCGAGAAGACAACCAAACCAAATCCCCAACGCGAAGTCGGGGGCCCACACCGCGGCGGCGGTTGGCAAAACGCTGAGCCTTCTCCTGTGACAACTTCAAGTTGTCCACCACATGATTCCAAATCCGCTGCAACCTATCCACCACGGAATCCACCCCAGGACAGTCAGAAGACTCAACATGACCCGAGGAGAAACGAGGATGAAAACCAGAGTTGCAGAAGAATGGCAAAACCAAAGTAGCGGAACTAGCCCGATTATTAAGGGCAAACTCCGCCAATGGCAAAAAGGTCACCCAATCATCCTGGTCCGCAGAAACAAAACATCTCAAATAAGCCTCCAGTGTCTGATTAGTTCGCTCCGTTTGACCATTAGTCTGAGGATGGAAGGCAGATGAAAACGACAAATCAATGCCCATTTTAGCACAAAAAGATCGCCAGAATCTGGACACAAACTGGGATCCTCTGTCGGACACGATATTCTCCGGAATGCCGTGTAAACGAACCACATTCTGAAAAAACAAAGGAACCAGATCGGAAGAGGAAGGCAACTTAGGCAAGGGTACCAAATGGACCATCTTGGAAAAACGATCACACACCACCCAGATGACAGACATTCCTTGAGATACCGGAAGATCAGAAATGAAATCCATGGAAATGTGTGTCCAAGGCCTCTTCGGGACGGGCAAGGGCAGAAGCAACCCGCTAGCACGAGAACAACAAGGCTTAGCCCGAGCACAAGTCCCACAGGACTGCACAAATGACCGCACATCCCGTGACAAGGAAGGCCACCAAAAGGACCTAGCCACCAAATCTCGGGTACCAAAAATTCCCGGATGCCCTGCCAACACCGAGGAATGAACCTCGGAAATGACTTTGCTGGTCCATTTATCAGGAACAAACAGTCTGTCGGGTGGACAAGAGTCAGGTCTACCAGCCTGAAATCTCTGCAACACACGTCGCAAATCAGGAGATATGGCCGACACGATTACTCCCTCTTTAAGAATACTAGCTGGCTCCGAGACTCCAGGAGAGTCAGGCACAAAGCTCCTAGAAAGAGCATCAGCCTTAACATTCTTCGAACCAGGCAGGTATGAGACCACAAAGTCAAAATGAGAGAAAAACAATGACCAACGAGCCTGTCTAGGATTCAGGCGCTTAGCAGACTCGAGATACATCAGATTTTTGTGATCAGTCAAGACCACCACACGATGCTTAGCACCCTCGAGCCAATGACGCCACTCCTCAAATGCCCACTTCATGGCCAACAACTCCCGATTACCAACATCATAGTTCCACTCAGCAGGCGAAAACTTCCTAGAGAAAAAGGCACATGGTCTCATCACAGAGCAACCAGAGCCTCTCTGCGACAAAACAGCCCCAGCACCGATCTCAGAAGCATCCACTTCAACCTGAAAGGGAAGTGGGACATCAGGCTGGCACAAAACAGGCGCCGAAGTAAACCGGCGCTTTAGCTCCTGGAAGGCCTCCACGGCTGCAGGGGCCCAATTAGTCACATCAGAACCTTTCTTGGTCATATCCGTCAAAGGTTTAACAACGCTAGAAAAATTAGCGATAAAGCGACGGTAGAAATTAGCAAACCCCAAGAACTTCTGAAGACTCTTAACAGACGTGGGCTGAGTCCAATCATGAATAGCTCGGACCTTGACTGGGTCCATCTCCACAGCAGAAGGGGAGAAAATAAAACCCAAAAAGGAAACCTTCTGCACTCCAAAGAGACACTTTGAGCCCTTCACAAACAAAGCATTATCACGCAAAACCTGAAACACCATCCTGACCTGCTTTACATGAGAATCCCAATCATCCGAGAAAACCAGAATATCATCCAGATAAACAATCATAAATTTATCCAGATACTTCCGGAAGATATCATGCATAAAGGACTGAAACACTGAAGGAGCATTAGAGAGCCCAAAGGGCATCACCAAGTATTCAAAATGACCTTCGGGCGTATTGAATGCAGTTTTCCATTCATCTCCCTGCCTAATGCGCACAAGGTTGTACGCACCACGAAGATCTATCTTGGTGAACCACTTGGCACCCTTAGTCCGAGCAAACAAGTCTGACAATAGAGGCAAAGGATACTGAAACTTAACAGTGATTTTATTCAGAAGCCGATAGTCTATACAAGGTCTCAAAGACCCATCTTTCTTGGCCACAAAAAAGAATCCCGCACCAAGAGGGGAAGAGGATGGGCGAATATGCCCCTTCTCCAAAGACTCCTTGACATAAGAACGCATCGCGGCATTCTCGGACAGACAAATTAAATAATCAATAATCGTCCCTTAGGAAATTTACTGCCAGGAATCAAATCTATAGCGCAGTCACAGTCCCTATGAGGAGGAAGATCACTGGACCTGGACTCACTGAATACATCCTGATAGTCACACAAATACTCAGGAACCTCTGAAGGAGTAGAAGTAGCAATAGACACCGGCGGAGAATCGCAATGAATTCCCTGACAACCCCAACTCGACACAGACATAGCCTTCCAATCCAAAACAGGATTATGGGTCTGTAACCATGGCAGACCTAACACGACCAAATCATTCATTTTATGCAGAACAAGAAAACGAATCACCTCCCGATGTTCAGGAGTCATGCACATGGTCACTTGTGTCTAAAACTGCGGTTTATTTTCCGCCAGTGGCGTAGCATCAATTCCTCTGAGAGGAATAGGAATTTTTAAAGGCTCCAGGACAAAACCGCAGCGCTTGGCAAACGACAAGTCCATAAGACTCAGGGCAGCACCTGAATCCACAAATGCCATAACAGGGTAGGAAGACAATGAACAAATTAAAGTCACAGACAAAATAAATTTAGGCTGCAAATTACCAATGGTGACAGGACTGATAACCTTGGTTAGGCGTTTAGAGCATGCTGATATAACATGTGTAGAATCACCACAGTAAAAACACAACCCATTCTGACGTCTATGATTTTGTCGTTCGGTTCTAGTCAGGATTCTGTCGCATTGCATTGAGACAGGTGTCCGTTCAGACAACACCGCGAGAGGATTAGCGGATTTGCGCTCCCGCAAACACCGATCAATCTGAATAGCCAGCGCCATAGAATCATTCAGACTTGTAGGAATTGGAAAACCCACCATCACATTCTTAATGGCTTCAGAAAGGCCATTTCTGAAATTTGCGGCCAGAGCACATTCATTCCATTGAGTAAGCACGGACCATTTCCGAAATTTTTGGCAGTACACCTCAGCTTCATCCTGGCCCTGAGAGATAGCCAGTAGAGCTTTTTCTGCCTGAATTTCAAGATTAGGCTCCTCATAAAGCAATCCGAGCGCCAGAAAAAACGCATCAACATCCGCCAATGCCGGATCTCCTGGCGCCAACGAGAAAGCCCAATCCTGAGGGTCGCCACGCAAAAAGGAGATAACAATTTTAACTTGCTGAGCTGAATCTCCAGACGAACGAGGTTTCAAAGATAAAAACAATTTACAATTACCGTATTTTCCGGCGTATAAGACGACTGGGCGTATAAGACGACCCCCCAACTTTACCAGTTAAAAAATAAAATCTTCTTAAAAGTCGGGGGTCTTCTTATACACCCTATGTCGTCTTATAGGGCCGGTGAATATGTGCCTTTTGGGGGGGGGGGAGTGATCCTGATGAGGACGAGGGGGCGTCTCACAGGAAAGTGAGTATCCCCCATTACCTTATCATAGCGCTGCAGCGTGGGGTCTCTGTGCTGGGAGCGGCGGCTGCTGTGCTGTGCTGTGGCGGCTCCTCTTCTGCAGTGTGGGGCCTCTGGTGCTGTGGGGCGGTGGCGGCGGCGTATCTTCATACAGTCGGGGCTCCTCCGGCATCTCAAAGACTGGAAGCCCCGCCGGCAACTCCATGGGTACAATGCGGTCAGGTGGCCTCCGGGAAAATGGCCGCTGCTCAGATTCAGATCTCGTCCCGAGATCTCGGGAGACGAGATCTGAATCTGAGCAGTGGCCATTTTCCCGGAGGCAGCTCAATAGGTGCGATGCGGTGGCCCGGCCGCTGGGGGCTGCGCATGCTCAGATTCAGATCTCAACGAGATCTGAATCTAAGCAGCGGCCATTTTCCCGGAGGCCAGCGCATTGTACCGATGGAGTTGCCGGCGGGGCTTCCAGGCTGAGATGCCGGAGGAGCCCCGACTGCATGAAGATACGCCACCGCCCCACAGCACCAGAGGCCCCACACTGCAGAAGAGGAGCTGCCACAGCACAGCACAGCAGCCGCCGCCGCTCCCAGCACAGAGACCCCACGCTGCAGCGCTATGATAAGGTAATGGGGGATACTCACTTTTCTGTGAGACGCCCCCTCGTCGTCATCAGGATCACTCCCCCCCCCACCCACCATATACACCCGGCGTACAAGGCGATTCCCGGCGTACAAGACGACCCCCGACTTTTAAGAAGATTTTCAGGGGTTAAAAAGTCGTCTTGTACGCCGGAAAATACGGTATTCCTAAAATTGCCAAATTTAAATCGATCTCCAGAGAACAGCTCAGGAATAGGTATCTTAGGCTCAGACATAGGACTGCTAACAACAAAATCCTGAATGCTCTGCACTCGTGCAGCAAGCTGATCCACACTAGTAATCAAGGTCTGAACATTCATGTCTGCAGCAAGCTTACAGCCACTCTGAGAAAAAGGGGAAGGAAGAAAGAGGAGATAAAAACAACAACTCAGAACTCCTTTTCTTTTAATCCCACTTCTGCAATGCATTAACTATTCATGGCCTGGCATACTGTTATGATCCCAATGGCAAGGGATCTCAGAGATTAAGCAAAGTCTGCAAACATAAATACCAGCTCATAGGGAAGTGGTAACTAGGCTGACCATATAGCTGATCCTAGCACAAACACTAACAGTAGCCGGGGAACGTGCCTACGTTGATCCTAGACGTCTCGCGCCAGCCGGAGGACTAACTAACCCTATCAGGGAAAACAAGACCTCTCTTGCCTCCAGAGAAAAGACCCCAAAGAAATACAAGCCCCCAACAAATAATAACGGTGAGGCAAGAAGAAAAGACAAACGTAAGGATGAACTAGATTTTAGCAAAGAGAGGCCCACTGACTAAATAGCAGAAGATAGTAAGATGACTTATATGGTCAGCAAAAAACCCTGCAAAATATCCACGCTGAATATCCAAGAACCCCCAAACCGACTAACGGTGAGGGGGGAGAATATCAGCCCCCTAGAGCTTCCAGCGAAATCAGGAATCACATTTTGTACAAGCTGGACAAAAATAAGAACAATGCAAATAAACAAAAGTAAGAAAGCAGGACTTAGCTTATCTTGCAAAGAACCAGGACCTGAAGACAGGAGCAAACAGAAATGAACTGATTACAACGATGCCAGGCACTGGACTGAGAATCCAGGAAGTTTAAATAGCAACACCCCAGGCCTAACGAAGCAGGTGAGTACCAACCTGGTAAAAGACAATCCAAGTGCCAAATCACTAGTGACCACAAGAGGGAGCCAAGAAGTATAGTTCACAACAGTTTGTTACTGAAAGAGCCACCTTGTGCAGCAGTAATGCTGCACAAGGAAAAGGTAGCTATTTTTGTTTAGCTCCTTGCACACGCAGAACTTAACACTTATAAAATGTGTCCACTGATACCGTAAAACCGTCCCGGAGGTGGGACTTTCCTTCGTAATATGACGCAGCACAGCCGTCATTCCTACCCCCTTGGCGCCGTGCCCCGGCTCCTCAGCGTTGTTTGATTCCATCCCGGAGCCTGCGCTGTTATGTTATCCCTTGGCCAGGCACACTTAGCGCTGCCCGTCTTCTGACATCATTTGGTGTCAGGATGGCTGCGCCTGTGCGGCCGCGCTGGCCGAGAGCCCGCCTCGCAGTGTCTTCTGATTTAATCCCACTGAGGGCCTGAGATCCATGGACATGCGCAGTGCATATCTGAACCTCCACCTCTCACTCATCTCCCTACGGCTTCTTCAGACTGTGCGGTGTCAGCTGGTCCCTAATAGCATGCCACGGCCGTGACACCGCACAGTCTTAAGAAGCCGTAGGGAGGGGAGTGAGAGGCGAGGATATGCACTGCGCATGGCCACGGATCCCAGGCCCGCGGTGGGATTACATTAGACGACACTGCGAGGCGGGCTCTCGGCCAGCGCGTCCGCACAGGCGCAGCCAGCCTGACACCAAATGATGTCAGAAGACGGGCAGCGCTAAGTGTGCCTGGCCAAGGGATAACATAACAGCGCAGGCTCCGGGACGGAATCAAACAGCGCTGAGGAGCCGTGGCACGGTGCCGGGGGGGTAAGAATGACGGCTGTGCTGCGTCATATTACGAAGGAAAGTCCCACCTCCGGGATGGTTTTACGGTTTCAGGGGACACATTTTATAAGTGTTTAGTTCTGTGTTTGCAAGGAGCATAATGAAAAGAGCCACCTTTTCCTTTTGCATCTTTTGTGCTGCACAAGCTGGCTCTTTCAGCTACAAACGCCTTGGGGGGGGGGGTTAAAGGTTCCCTTTCGACTTTCTCCAATCAGGCTTCGGCCTACATTGTGTTCCTCTGCTTTTCCTGCTGTCCCTGGGCTCCAACACCGCTAGTTGCCGTCCAGAAGTGCTGTCCGCACAGTCCCAACAGTCCCTCCTCTGTTATTGGGGTTCAGTAACGTCAGCTGTTCCCCAGCTGTGTGTGTGGCAATCCCTCCTATCTCCTCCACCTCCTCCTCCTCCTCCTGTCCCTGGGCTCCAACACCGCTAGTTGCCGTCCAGAAGTGCTGTCCGCACAGTCCCAACAGTCCCTCCTCTGTTATTGGGGTTCAGTAACGTCAGCTGTTCCCCAGCTGTGTGTGTGGCAATCCCTCCTATCTCCTCCACCTCCTCCTCCTCCTCCTGTCCCTGGGCTCCAACACCGCTAATTGCCGTCCAGAAGTGCTGTCCGCACAGTCCCAACAGTCCCTCCTCTGTTATTGGGGTTCAGTAACGTCAGCTGTTCCCCAGCTGTGTGTGTGGCAATCCCTCCTATCTCCTCCACCTCCTCCTCCTCCTCTTGTCCCTGGGCTCCAACACCGCTAGTTGCCGTCCAGAAGTGCTGTCCGCACACAGCCAAACACCTCGCCAATGTGTTAGTGGGGTTCAGTAATGCCTGCTGCTCCCCTGCTGTGTATACGGCAACGTGTCCTGCGACCGCCACGCAGGCACAACAAGTTAAATTTAAGGGCACCTGTCCCCCCCCCCAGGCGTTTGTTACTGAAGGAGACACCTTGTGCAGCAGTAATGATGCAAAGGGAAAAAGTGCCTCTTTTCGTGGTGCTCCTTGCACATGCTGAACCTAACACTTTTGAAATGTGTCCCCTCACACGGTTAAACCGTCCGGTCGGTGGAACTTTCCTTTGTTATGTGACGCAGCACAGCCATCATTCTTACCACCTTGGCGCCGTGCGCCTCCTCCTCCTCAGCGTTGTTTGAATCTGTCCCGGAGTCTGCGCTGTTATGTTATCCCTTGGCCAGGCACACTTAGCGCTGCCCGTCTTCTGACATCATTTGGTGTCAGGATGGCTGCGCCTGTGCGGCCGCGTTGGACGAGATCCCGCCTCGTAGTGTCTTCTGATTAAATCCCACTGCAGACCTGTGATCCATGGACATTAGGAGTGCATATCTGAACCTCCGCCTCTCACTCATCTCCCTACGCCTTCTTCAGACTGTGCGCTGTCAGCTGATCCCTAATAGCATGCCACGGCCGTGACGCCGCACAGTCTGAAGAAGCCGTAGGGAGGGGAGTGAGAGGCAAGGATATGCACTGCTCATGCCCATGGATCACAGGTCCGCAGAGTGATTACATTAGATGACACAGCGAGGCGGGATCTCCTCCAGCGCGGCCGCACAGGCGCAGCCAGCCTGACACCAAATGATGTCAGAAGACGGGCAGCGCTAAGTGTGCCTGGCCAAGGGATAACATAACAGCGCTGACTCCGGGACAGATTCAAACAACGCTGAGGAGGAGGCGCACGGCGCCAAGGGGGTAAGAATGACGGCTGTGCTGCGTCACATGACAAAGGAAAGTTCCACCGACCGGACGGTTTAACCGTGTGAGGGGACACATTTCAAAAGTGTTAGGTTCAGCATGTGCAAGGACCATAACTAAAAGAGCTAAGTTTACCTTTTCCAGCATTAGTGCTGTACAAGATGGCTCTTTCAGCTACAAACGCCTGGGGGGGGGTTAAAGGTTCCCTTTCAACTTGCTCCAGTGCAGGCTGCGGCCTACACTCTGATCCACCTGCAGAGCCCGGGCTCCAACACCGCTAGTTGCTGTCCGGAAGTGCTGGCTGCACAGAGAAAAACACCTCGCCAATGTGTCAGTGGGGTTCAGCACCGCCAGCTGTTCCCCTGCTGTGTAGCCGCCAACATGTCCTGCAACAGACACGCAGACACAACAGACCCAAAACTGCCGCCAGTGCAGGCTTCGGCCTACACTCTGCTCCCCCTGCTCCTCCTGCTGACCCTGGGCTCTAACACCGCCAGTTGGGGCCCAGATGTGCTAGCTGCACAGAGAAAAACACCAGCCAATGTGTCAGTGGGGTTCAGCACCGCCAGCTGTTCCCCTGCTGTGCAGCCGGCAACGTGTCCTGCAAAAGCCACGCAGACACAAGAACTGAAATTGAAGGGAACCTGTCCCCCCTCCCCTAGGCGTTTGTATGTTTTCCAGCCACCTTGTACAGCAGTAATGCTGCATGTGTGCAAGGTGGCTCATAAACGTATTCTCCTCGCACATGTGGAACTGAAAACACGTCTAAAATGTGTCCTCTGTGTGACCATTTAACCGTCCCGGAGGTGTGACTTTCCTTTGTAATGACACGCTGCATCCCCCTTGGTAGCGCTGCCCGTCTTCTGGCATCATTGTTTGGCTGCCTGCGCCTCTGCGGCCGCCCTGCCCCACACAACGCCCCTCGGTGTCTTATTTATTTGGACTGCGAGGGTGTGATTGATGGGCATGAGCAGTGCATAAGTTCGCCTGTCCCTCATCTCCTTCCGCCTTCTTCAGACTGTGCGGCTTCATGGCCGTGGCATGCGATAAGGGATCAGCTGACGCCGCACAGTCTGAAGCGGGTGTAAGGACCCGAGTGTGAGAGGCGAACCTATGTACTGCGCCAGGCCATGAATCCCAGCCCCGCAGTGTTTTAACAATGTTAAGACACTGCGGGGCTGGGATTCATGGTCATCGCGAACCACACCGGCCGACATTAAATGATGTCAGAAGATGGGCAGCGCTAACAGCGCTAGGCCAAGGGATAACACGACAGCGCAGACTCCTGTACAGCAAATAACAACGCTCAGGAGGCCGCGCCCAGCACCAAGGTGGGATTCTTGACATCTGTGCTGCGTCTCATTACGAAGGGAACTCGCGCCTCCAACACAGTTTGACTGTATAAAGGGCTAAATGTTATACGTGTTTCATTCAGCGTGTGCAAGGAGAAAAATTAAAAGAGCAACCTTTGACTTGTGCAGCACTACTGCTGCATAAGCTGTGGCTCTTCTAGTTTGGAACACCTGAGGGGGGGTTTAAGGTTACCTTTGAAATTGGTTCAATTAGGCTTCGGCCTACACTCCGATCCCTCTCCTCCTCCTGCTGACCCTGGGCTCTAACACCGCCAGTTGGGGCCCAGATGTGCTGGCTGCACAGAGCCAAACACCTCGCCAATGTGTCAGTGGGGTTCAGCACCGCCAGCTGTTCCCCTGCTGTGCAGCCGGCAACGTGTCCTGCAACTGCCACGCAGACACAACAGACCCAAAGCTGCCGCCAGTGCAGGCTTCGGCCTACACTCTGCTCCCTCTCCTCCTCCTGCTGACCCTGGGCTCTAACACCGCCAGTTGGGGCCCAGATGTGCTAGCTGCACAGAGAAAAACACCAGCCAATGTGTCAGTGGGGTTCAGCACCGCCAGCTGTTCCCCTGCTGTGCAGCCGGCAACGTGTCCTGCAACTGCCACGCAGACACAAGAACTGAAATTGAAGGGAACCTGTCCCCCCTCCCCCAGGCGTTTGTATGTTTTCCAGCCACCTTGTACAGCAGTAATGCTGCATGTGTGCAAGGTGGCTCATAAACGTATTCTCCTCACACATGTGGAACTGAAAACACGTCTAAAATGTGTCCTCTGTGTGACCATTTAACCGTCCCGGAGGTGTGACTTTCCTTTGTAATGACACGCTGCAACCCCCTTGGTAGCGCTGCCCGTCTTCTGGCATCATTGTTTGGCTGCCTGCGCCTCTGCGGCTGCCCTGCCCCACACAACGCCCCTCGGTGTCTTATTTATTTGGACTGCGAGGGTGTGATTGATGGGCATGAGCAGTGCATAAGTTCGCCTGTCCCTCATCTCCTTCCGCCTTCTTCAGACTGTGCGGCTTCATGGCCGTGGCATGCGATAAGGGATCAGCTGACGCCGCACAGTCTGAAGCGGGTGTAAGGACCCGAGTGTGAGAGGCAAACCTATGTACTGCGCCAGGCCATGAATCCCAGCCCCGCAGTGTTTTAACAATGTTAAGACACTGCGGGGCTGGGATTCATGGTCATCGCGAACCACACCGGCCGACATTAAATGATGTCAGAAGATGGGCAGCGCTAACAGCGCTAGGCCAAGGGATAACACGACAGCGCAGACTCCTGTACAGCAAATAACAACGCTCAGGAGGCCGCGCCCAGCACCAAGGTGGGATTCTTGACATCTGTGCTGCGTCTCATTACGAAGGGAACTCGCGCCTCCAACACAGTTTGACTGTATAAAGGGCTAAATGTTATACGTGTTTCATTCAGCGTGTGCAAGGAGAAAAATTAAAAGAGCAACCTTTGACTTGTGCAGCACTACTGCTGCATAAGCTGTGGCTCTTCTAGTTTGGAACACCTGAGGGGGGGTTTAAGGTTACCTTTGAAATTGGTTCAATTAGGCTTCAGCCTACACTCCGCTCCCTCTCCTCCTCCTGCTGACCCTGGGCTCTAACACCGCCAGTTGGGGCCCAGATGTGCTGGCTGCACAGAGCCAAACACCTCGCCAATGTGTCAGTGGGGTTCAGCACCGCCAACTGTTCCCCTGCTGTGCAGCCGGCAACGTGTCCTGCAACTGCCACGCAGACACAACAGACCCAAAGCTGCCACCAGTGCAGGCTTCGGCCTACACTCTGCTCCCTCTCCTCCTCCTGCTGACCCTGGGCTCTAACACCGCCAGTTGGGGCCCAGATGTGCTAGCTGCACAGAGAAAAACACCAGCCAATGTGTCAGTGGCGTTCAGCACCGCCAGCTGTTCCCCTGCTGTGCAGCCGGCAACGTGTCCTGCAACTGCCACGCAGACACAAGAACTGAAATTGAAGGGAACCTGTCCCCCCTCCCCCAGGCGTTTGTATGTTTTCCAGCCACCTTGTACAGCAGTAATGCTGCATGTGTGCAAGGTGGCTCATAAACGTATTCTCCTCGCACATGTGGAACTGAAAACACGTCTAAAATGTGTCCTCTGTGTGACCATTTAACCGTCCCGGAGGTGTGACTTTCCTTTGTAATGACACGCTGCAACCCCCTTGGTAGCGCTGCCCGTCTTCTGGCATCATTGTTTGGCTGCCTGCGCCTCTGCGGCCGCCCTGCCTCACACAACGCCCCTCGGTGTCTTATTTATTTGGACTGCGAGGGTGTGATTGATGGGCATGAGCAGTGCATAAGTTCGCCTGTCCCTCATCTCCTTCCGCCTTCTTCAGACTGTGCGGCTTCATGGCCGTGGCGTGCGATAAGGGATCAGCTGACGCCGCACAGTCTGAAGCGGGTGTAAGGACCCGAGTGTGAGAGGCGAACCTATGTACTGCGCCAGGCCATGAATCCCAGCCCCGCAGTGTTTTAACAATGTTAAGACACTGCGGGGCTGGGATTCATGGTCATCGCGAACCGCACCGGCCGACATTAAATGATGTCAGAAGATGGGCAGCGCTAACAGCGCTAGGCCAAGGGATAACACGACAGCGCAGACTCCTGTACAGCAAATAACAACGCTCAGGAGGCCGCGCCCAGCACCAAGGTGGGATTCTTGACATCTGTGCTGCGTCTCATTACGAAGGGAACTCGCGCCTCCAACACAGTTTGACTGTATAAAGGGCTAAATGTTATACGTGTTTCATTCAGCGTGTGCAAGGAGAAAAATTAAAAGAGCAACCTTTGACTTGTGCAGCACTACTGCTGCATAAGCTGTGGCTCTTCTAGTTTGGAACACCTGAGGGGGGGTTTAAGGTTACCTTTGAAATTGGTTCAATTAGGCTTCGGCCTACACTCCGATCCCTCTCCTCCTCCTGTTGACCCTGGGCTCTAACACCGCCAGTTGGGGCCCAGATGTGCTGGCTGCACAGAGCCAAACACCTCGCCAATGTGTCAGTGGGGTTCAGCACCGCCAGCTGTTCCCCTGCTGTGCAGCCGGCAACGTGTCCTGCAACTGCCACGCAGACAAAACAGACCCAAAGCTGCCGCCAGTGCAGGCTTCGGCCTACACTCTGCTCCCTCTCCTCCTCCTGCTGACCCTGGGCTCTAACACCGCCAGTTGGGGCCCAGATGTGCTAGCTGCACAGAGAAAAACACCAGCCAATGTGTCAGTGGGGTTCAGCACCGCCAGCTGTTCCCCTGCTGTGCAGCCGGCAACGTGTCCTGCAACTGCCACGCAGACACAAGAACTGAAATTGAAGGGAACCTGTCCCCCCTCCCCCAGGCGTTTGTATGTTTTCCAGCCACCTTGTACAGCAGTAATGCTGCATGTGTGCAAGGTGGCTCATAAACGTATTCTCCTCGCACATGTGGAACTGAAAACACGTCTAAAATGTGTCCTCTGTGTGACCATTTAACCGTCCCGGAGGTGTGACTTTCCTTTGTAATGACACGCTGCAACCCCCTTGGTAGCGCTGCCCGTCTTCTGGCATCATTGTTTGGCTGCCTGCGCCTCTGCGGCCGCCCTGCCCCACACAACGCCCCTCGGTGTCTTATTTATTTGGACTGCGAGGGTGTGATTGATGGGCATGAGCAGTGCATAAGTTCGCCTGTCCCTCATCTCCTTCCGCCTTCTTCAGACTATGCGGCTTCATGGCCGTGGCATGCGATAAGGGATCAGCTGACGCCGCACAGTCTGAAGCGGGTGTAAGGACCCGAGTGTGAGAGGCGAACCTATGTACTGCGCCAGGCCATGAATCCCAGCCTCGCAGTGTTTTAACAATGTTAAGACACTGCGGGGCTGGGATTCATGGTCATCGCGAACCGCACCGGCCGACATTAAATGATGTCAGAAGATGGGCAGCGCTAACAGCGCTAGGCCAAGGGATAACACGACAGCGCAGACTCCTGTACAGCAAATAACAACGCTCAGGAGGCCGCGCCCAGCACCAAGGTGGGATTCTTGACATCTGTGCTGCGTCTCATTACGAAGGGAACTCGCGCCTCCAACACAGTTTGACTGTATAAAGGGCTAAATGTTATACGTGTTTCATTCAGCGTGTGCAAGGAGAAAAATTAAAAGAGCAACCTTTGACTTGTGCAGCACTACTGCTGCATAAGCTGTGGCTCTTCTAGTTTGGAACACCTGAGGGGGGGTTTAAGGTTACCTTTGAAATTGGTTCAATTAGGCTTCGGCCTACACTCCGCTCCCTCTCCTCCTCCTGCTGACCCTGGGCTCTAACACCGCCAGTTGGGGCCCAGATGTGCTGGCTGCACAGAGCCAAACACCTCACCAATGTGTCAGTGGGGTTCAGCACCGCCAGCTGTTCCCCTGCTGTGCAGCCGGCAACGTGTCCTGCAACTGCCACGCAGACACAACAGACCCAAAGCTGCCGCCAGTGCAGGCTTCGGCCTACACTCTGCTCCCTCTCCTCCTCCTGCTGACCCTGGGCTCTAACACCGCCAGTTGGGGCCCAGATGTGCTAGCTGCACAGAGAAAAACACCAGCCAATGTGTCAGTGGGGTTCAGCACCGCCAGCTGTTCCCCTGCTGTGCAGCCGGCAACGTGTCCTGCAACTGCCACGCAGACACAAGAACTGAAATTGAAGGGAACCTGTCCCCCCTCCTCCAGGCGTTTGTATGTTTTCCAGCCACCTTGTACAGCAGTAATGCTGCATGTGTGCAAGGTGGCTCATAAACGTATTCTCCTCGCACATGTGGAACTGAAAACACGTCTAAAATGTGTCCTCTGTGTGACCATTTAACCGTCCCGGAGGTGTGACTTTCCTTTGTAATGACACGCTGCAACCCCCTTGGTAGCGCTGCCCGTCTTCTGGCATCATTGTTTGGCTGCCTGCGCCTCTGCGGCCGCCCTGCCCCACACAATGCCCCTCGGTGTCTTATTTATTTGGACTGCGAGGGTGTGATTGATGGGCATGAGCAGTGCATAAGTTCGCCTGTCCCTCATCTCCTTCCGCCTTCTTCAGACTGTGCGGCTTCATGGCCGTGGCATGCGATAAGGGATCAGCTGACGCCGCACAGTCTGAAGCGGGTGTAAGGACCCGAGTGTGAGAGGCGAACCTATGTACTGCGCCAGGCCATGAATCCCAGCCCCGCAGTGTTTTAACAATGTTAAGACACTGCGGGGCTGGGATTCATGGTCATCGCGAACCGCACCGGCCGACATTAAATGATGTCAGAAGATGGGCAGCGCTAACAGCGCTAGGCCAAGGGATAACACGACAGCGCAGACTCCTGTACAGCAAATAACAACGCTCAGGAGGCCGCGCGACCAGCACCAAGGTGGGATTCTTGACATCTGTGCTGCGTCTCATTACGAAGGGAACTCGCGCCTCCAACACAGTTTGACTGTATAAAGGGCTAAATGTTATACGTGTTTCATTCAGCGTGTGCAAGGAGAAAAATTAAAAGAGCAACCTTTGACTTGTGCAGCACTACTGCTGCATAAGCTGTGGCTCTTCTAGTTTGGAACACCTGAGGGGGGGTTTAAGGTTACCTTTGAAATTGGTTCAATTAGGCTTCGGCCTACACTCCGCTCCCTCTCCTCCTCCTGCTGACCCTGGGCTCTAACACCGCCAGTTGGGGCCCAGATGTGCTGGCTGCACAGAGCCAAACACCTCGCCAATGTGTCAGTGGGGTTCAGCACCGCCAGCTGTTCCCCTGCTGTGCAGCCGGCAACGTGTCCTGCAACTGCCACGCAGACACAACAGACCCAAAGCTGCCGCCAGTGCAGGCTTCGGCCTACACTCTGCTCCCTCTCCTCCTCCTGCTGACCCTGGGCTCTAACACCACCAGTTGGGGCCCAGATGTGCTAGCTGCACAGAGAAAAACACCAGCCAATGTGTCAGTGGGGTTCAGCACCGCCAGCTGTTCCCCTGCTGTGCAGCCGGCAACGTGTCCTGCAACTGCCACGCAGACACAAGAACTGAAATTGAAGGGAACCTGTCCCCCCTCCCCCAGGCGTTTGTGTTTTCCAGCCACCTTGTACAGCAATAATGCTGCATGTGTGCAAGGTGGCTCATAAACGTATTCTCCTCGCACATGTGGAACTGAAAACACGTCTAAAATGTGTCCTCTGTGTGACCATTTAACCGTCCCGGAGGTGTGACTTTCCTTTGTAATGACACGCTGCAACCCCCTTGGTAGCGCTGCCCGTCTTCTGGCATCATTGTTTGGCTGCCTGCGCCTCTGCGGCCGCCCTGCCCCACACAACGCCCCTCGGTGTCTTATTTATTTGGACTGCGAGGGTGTGATTGATGGGCATGAGCAGTGCATAAGTTCGCCTGTCCCTCATCTCCTTCCGCCTTCTTCAGACTGTGCGGCTTCATGGCCGTGGCATGCGATAAGGGATCAGCTGACGCCGCACAGTCTGAAGCGGGTGTAAGGACCCGAGTGTGAGAGGCGAACCTATGTACTGCGCCAGGCCATGAATCCCAGCCCCGCAGTGTTTTAACAATGTTAAGACACTGCGGGGCTGGGATTCATGGTCATCGCGAACCGCACCGGCCGACATTAAATGATGTCAGAAGATGGGCAGCGCTAACAGCGCTAGGCCAAGGGATAACACGACAGCGCAGACTCCTGTACAGCAAATAACAACGCTCAGGAGGCCGCGCCCAGCACCAAGGTGGGATTCTTGACATCTGTGCTGCGTCTCATTACGAAGGGAACTCGCGCCTCCAACACAGTTTGACTGTATAAAGGGCTAAATGTTATACGTGTTTCATTCAGCGTGTGCAAGGAGAAAAATTAAAAGAGCAACCTTTGACTTGTGCAGCACTACTGCTGCATAAGCTGTGGCTCTTCTAGTTTGGAACACCTGAGGGGGGTTTAAGGTTACCTTTGAAATTGGTTCAATTAGGCTTCGGCCTACACTCCGCTCCCTCTCCTCCTCCTGCTGACCCTGGGCTCTAACACCGCCAGTTGGGGCCCAGATGTGCTGGCTGCACAGAGCCAAACACCTCGCCAATGTGTCAGTGGGGTTCAGCACCGCCAGCTGTTCCCCTGCTGTGCAGCCAGCAACGTGTCCTGCAACTGCCACGCAGACACAACAGACCCAAAGCTGCCGCCAGTGCAGGCTTCGGCCTACACTCTGCTCCCTCTCCTCCTCCTGCTGACCCTGGGCTCTAACACTGGTAGTTGGGGCTCTAGGAAGACAAGCTTGAATAGGTCCCCATCCTGGTTCCAGCACCGTCAGCTGGTTCCGGGCAGAGCCTTTGGCTTAGGTGCCTCCCTCTGGGTATCTGAGTTCCACCAACGTCAGGTGGTCCTTGGTAGTGCTTTCAGGCACGGGTACCTCCTGCTTAGTAACCGGGTTCCAGTAACGTCAGCTGGTCCTCGGTAGTTCCATTGGCTCTTGGACCTTCGGCTACCCATCCGGGTTCCAGCACCGTCAGCTGGTTCTCGGCAGTGTCTTTTGCTCTTGTACCTTCTGCTCCCCATCCTGGTTCCAGTACCATCAGCTGGTTCCGGGCAGAGCCTTTGGCTTAGGTGCCTCCCTCTGGGTATCCGAGTTCCACCAACGTCAGGTGGTCCTTGGTAGTGCTTTCAGGCACGGGTACCTCCTGCTTAGTAACCGGGTTCCAGTAACGTCAGCTGGTCCTCGGTAGTTCCATTGGCTCTTGGACCTTCGGGTAGCCATCCGAGTTCCAGTTCCATCAGCTGTTTCTCGGCATTTTCTCAGCCTTCTTGTACCTTCTGCTACATTTCCAAGTTCAAGAGACTAAACACGATGACCCGGAAGACCACCCCTAAGATGACGACGACACCAGAGACAACAACCACCGTGATGACGACGACCCTGGAGACGATGACCCTGAAGACCACCCCGATGACGACGACCCCAGAGAGGACGACCCTGGAGACGACGACGACCTGGAAGACCGAGAAGCAGAAGAACAAGAGGCTGCAGAACAAAGAGCAGAAGAACATTAAGCATAACACTAAATATCAGAGCAAAAGATATTATCTAAATTATAAGCAGAAGAAGACTAAGCAGTGTATGGGGGTGAGTCCGTTCCTCCTCGTGGTGCCCCTGGATAAAGCCTGATGCTGCAGGCCAAACTGAACGCGGACAAATGTAACTCTTTTGTGACAGGCAGAACGGAAGGTGTAATCTTCAAACTTTTATAGATAACAACTACGGGAATGCCTGTCACAAATAAGAATATGATGAAGAAGTAGAATATGAAGAAGATAATAGTTAAATAAAAAGAATATGAACAATGTAACAAAAAAAATAATAGGTAGAAGATGAAGAAGAAGATGAATAAGATTAGTTGATGTCAAAGAAGCTGATGATGAGGATAATGAAGAAGAAAGTGTGGGAGAAGTAAAATAGAAGGTGAAGGGCGTGGAAGTAGTGAAACATCAATATCTGACAAAATATAAAAATAAAAAATAACATAGTCAAAATCTTTCTAACGCCGAACGTCATAAAAAAAAATAAAAATCCTGCTATTCTATTTGATTGGGCTAAACCTCTGTGCCTTTAATGTCTCCGCCACGTCCCCCAATACATCCTACATTATTCTTAGATGTTTTCCTTCATGTAGAATTAACCTACAAGGAAAGAAAGGGTTTATTTTAATTCCGATATTTTCGTCCCATTGACTTGCATTGGGATCGGGTATCGGTATCGGATTAGATCCGATACTTTGACGGTATCGGCCGATACTTTCCGATACCGATACTTTCCGATATCGGAAGGTATCGCTCAACACTAATGACCACACTGGCGCTGAGCTCATAGACATTGGTTTGATACTAGCGCATGGCCGTGCGGCCATGCGAACCTTTTATAGCTGCAGCAACTTCAGGACCTTCCTAGAGGACCAATGGGAGCTGCTACAGTACCTGAGCAACTTCAGGACCTTCCTAGAGGACCAATGGGAGCTGCTGCAGTATCTGAGCATGTGACCCCTGACCTCCAATGAGAGGTCTTACCCTGGGCATGCTCAGAAGGGGAAAAGCAGGACTTAGTCCCAGAGATGTCTGTTCGCCGCTGACCAGTACTGGCTAAAAAGGCAGAGCCTGGAAGAACAGTAGTAACCAGTCGCCCAGTATCAGCCTGAGTCAGACACTGGGACCGACATCTCCACTGCAGCTGGAGAAGAATAGGAGACCGCAGCAGAGGTGGTTCGAGATTCCCCCTGTGCAGAGGCAGGAACTCAACACCTAACATTACCTCCCCTCCTAGGGCCCCCTCCCTGGACCTCGCTACGCTCGAAGGCAGCAATGAGCTGCAGAGCTTGAATGTGCTCAGCAGGCTCCCAGGACCTGTCCTCTGGGCCATAACCCTTCCAGTCCACCAAATAAAATTTTTTGCCACATACCACCTTGCACCCCAAAATAGCGTTCACCTCGTAATCGTCCGAAGATGAACCCGATGTCCCGGCAGATGACTCGGAAAAGCAGGACATGTACACGGGCTTCAAGAGGGACACATGAAAGGTGTCGGTGATACCTAGGCGTGGAGGAAGGGCCAGATGGTAGACCACAGGGTTAACCTGTTCGAGGACCTTGAAGGGACCCAAGTAGTGAGGTGCAAACTTAGTGGACTCAACTTGCAGCCTGATGTTACGGGCGGAGAGCCACACTAAGTCGCCAGGAGCAATGGTCAGAGCAGGGTGCCGATGTGCATCGGCGGAGGAACTCATTCTCTCCTTGGAGGCCTTGATGGCATCCTGAGTGCGGTCCCAAATGTCCCGTGCCTCCACAGCCCAGTCTGCCACCCTAGAGTCGACGGAAGACACGGGCATAGGCACAGGAACCCGCGGATGCTGGCCTGTTATGATCCTAGTGGCAAGGATCGCAAGTAGGACTAGCTAAGTAACTAAACCGACTACAAACTCTGGGCAAGTGGTAACTGAATTGACCGCAACCTGATCCTATCCGCAAACAACTATAGGCAGCCGTGGAACGTTACCTGAAAATCCTAGACGTCTCTTCACAGCCTGAGAAACTGACTATTCCTAGAGGGAACGAAAGTCCTCACTTGCCTCAGTGAAATGACCCCAAAGATATAGAATAGCCCCCCACAAATATTAACGGTGAGTTAAGGGGAAAGCACAAACGCAGAGATGAAATTAGATTTAGCAAATGAGGCCCGCTAACACTAGAAAGCAGAAAATAGAAAGGGAACTGTGCGGTCAATTAAAAACCCTAAGCAAAATATCCACGCAGAGATAGCTCGAGCCCCCGCACCAACTAACGCTGCGGGGGAAGCAACTCTGTACCCCAGAGCAAACCAGCAGAAGAAATCACATATTTAGCAAGCTGGACTAAACTCATCATACACAGAAATCATATTGCAGACTGATGAGCAAAAAATTATTAAACAGAACTTAGCTTCTCCTGAAGAGACTGAAACCGAAGATAATCAGGAGTAATCAGAATAGCACTGAGTACATTGACAGCCGGCAACAAGTGGAAGTGAAACAGAGCTAAATAGGAAACTCCCAAGTGAATAACGAGGCAGCTGATCAGCCACAGACCCGTAGGATAACAAACAAAGCCACCAGGGGGAGCCCAAAACAAAAGTCACACAATACCACCTGTGACCACAAGAGGGAGCCTGACAACAGAGTTCACAACAGTACCCCCCCCCTTGAGGAGGGGTCACCGAACCCTCATCAAAACCCCCAGGGCGATCAGGGTGAGCCACATGGAAGGCACGAACCAAATCGGCCGCATGAACATCAGAGGCGACAACCCAGGAATTATCCTCCTGACCATAGCCCTTCCATTTAACCAAATACTGAAGCCTCCGTCTAGAAATACGAGAATCCAAGATCTTCTCCACCAAGTATTCCAATTCTCCCTCAACCAGCACAGGGGCAGGAGGCTCAACCGGAGGACCCACAGGCACCACATACCTCCGCAACAACGACCGATGAAACACATTATGAATAGCAAACGATGCTGGGAGGTCCAAACGAAATGACACAGGGTTAAGGACTTCCAAAATCTTATAAGGACCGATAAACCGAGGCTTGAACTTAGGAGAGGAGACCTTCATAGGAACAAAGCGAGAAGACAACCACACCAAGTCCCCAACGCGAAGTCGGGGACCCACACAGCGACGGCGGTTGGCAAAGCGCTGAGCCTTCTCTTGTGACAGCTTCAAATTGTCCACAACATGATTCCAAATCTGATGCAACCTATCCACCACAACATCCACTCCAGGACAGTCAGAAGGCTCCACCTGACCCGAGGAAAAACGAGGATGAAACCCCAAATTACAAAAAAAAGGAGAAACCAAAGTAGCAGAACTAGCCCGATTATTAAGGGCAAACTCGGCCAATGGCAAAAAAGTCACCCAGTCGTCCTGATCAGCAGAAACAAAACATCTCAAATAGGTTTCCAAGGTCTGATTAGTTCGTTCGGTTTGGCCATTCGTCTGAGGATGGAAGGCCGACGAAAAAGACAAACCAATGCCCATCTTAGCGCAAAAGGTCCGCCAAAATCTAGACACAAACTGGGATCCTCTGTCGGAAACAATATTTTCAGGGATCCCATGCAAACGAACCACATTTTGAAAAAACAGCGGAACCAACTCGGAGGAGGAAGGCAACTTAGGCAAGGGCACCAAATGGACCATCTTAAAAAAACGATCACACACCACCCAGATGACAGACATTCTCTGAGAGACCGGGAGATCCGAAATAAAATCCATGGAAATGTGCATCCAAGGCCTCTTCGGGACAGGCAAAGGTAACAGCAAACCACTGGCACGAGAACAGCAAGGCTTAGCCCGAGCACAAATTCCACAAGACTGCACAAAGGAACGCACATCCCGCGACAAGGAAGGACACCAAAAGGACCTGGCCACCAAATCTCTGGTACCAAATATTCCAGGATGGCCCGCCAACACCGAAGAATGAACCTCGGAAATAACTCTGCTGGTCCATCTATCCGGGACAAACAGTCTCTCCAGTGGACAACGGTCAGGTCTATCCGCCTGAAACTCCTGCAGCACTCGGCGCAAATCTGGGGAGATGGCAGACAAAATCACCCCTTCTCTGAGAATACCAGCCGGCTCTGAATCTCCAGGAGAGTCAGGCACAAAACTCCTAGAAAGAGCATCAGCCTTTACATTCTTCGAACCAGGCAGGTACGAGACCACGAAATCAAAACGAGAGAAAAACAACGACCAACGAGCCTGTCTAGGATTCAGCCGCTTGGCCGACTCGAGGTAAATCAGATTCTTGTGATCAGTCAAGACCACCACACGATGCTTAGCTCCCTTGAGCCAATGTCGCCACTCCTCAAATGCCCACTTCATAGCCAACAACTCCCGATTACCGACATCATAATTCCGCTCGGCAGGCGAAAACTTTCTTGAAAAGAAAGCACATGGCTTCATCACAGAGCCATCGGCGCTTCTCTGCGACAAAACAGCCCCCGCTCCAATCTCGGAAGCATCAACCTCGACCTGGAAAGGAAGAGAGACATCTGGCTGACATAAGACCGGAGCCGAAGAAAACCAGCGCTTCAGCTCCCGAAAGGCCTCCACAGCCGCAGGAGACCAGTTAGTAACATCAGAACCTTTCTTGGTCAAATCCGTCAAAGGCTTAACAACACCAGAAAAATTAGCGATGAAGCGACGGTAAAAATTAGCAAAACCCAAGAACTTCTGAAGACTCTTAACAGATGTAGGCTGCGTCCAGTCATGAATAGCCTGAACCTTGACTGGGTCCATCTCAATAGTAGAAGGAGAAAAACTGAAACCCAAAAAAGAAACCTTCTGGACTCCAAAAAGACATTTTGAGCCCTTCACAAATAAAGCATTGGCACGCAGGACCTGAAACACCATCCTGACCTGCTTAACATGGGACTCCCAATCATCAGAAAAAACCAGAATATCATCCAGATACACAATCATAAATTTATCCAGATATTCGCGGAAGATGTCGTGCATAAAAGACTGAAAGACAGAAGGAGCGTTAGAAAGTCCAAAAGGCATCACCAAGTACTCAAAATGGCCTTCGGGCGTATTAAATGCAGTTTTCCATTCATCACCCTGCTTAATACGCACAAGGTTATACGCACCACGAAGATCTATCTTGGTGAACCAACTAGACCCCTTAATGCGAGCAAACAGATCAGATAACAATGGCAAAGGATACTGAAATTTGACCGTGATTTTATTTAGAAGGCGATAATCAATACAAGGTCTCAGAGAACCATCCTTCTTAGCCACAAAAAAGAACCCCGCACCAAGAGGGGAGGAGGAGGGGCGAATAAGTCCTTTCTCCAAAGACTCCTTTATATAACTCCGCATGGCAGCATGCTCCGGCACTGACAAATTGAAAAGTTGTCCCTTAGGAAACTTACTACCAGGAATCAAATTTATAGCACAATCACAATCCCTATGAGGAGGTAGAGAACTGAGTTTGGGCTCATCAAATACATCCTGGTAGTCTGACAAAAACGCAGGGACTTCAGAAGGAGTGGATGAAGCAATTGACACCACAGGAGCGTCGCCATGAATTCCCTGACAACCCCAACTTGACACAGACATTGCTTTCCAATCCAGGACTGGATTATGAGTCTGCAACCATGGCAGACCCAACACGACAACATCATGCAAATTCTGCAGCACAAGAAAGCGAATCACCTCCTGATGAACAGGAGTCATGCACATGGTCACTTGTATCCAGTACTGAGGTTTATTCGTAGCCAATGGCGTAGTGTTGTGAATTTGGATTCTGGGCTCCCCCGGTGGCCACTTGTGGAATTTAACTTGTGTGCATCATCCCCTCTGTTCACCTGCTCCTATCAGGATGTGGGAGTCGCTATATAACCTTGCTCCTCTGTCAGTTTCATGCCGGTCAACAATGTAATCAGTAGCCTTTCTGTGCATGTTCCTGCTACTAGACAACTCCCAGCTAAGTTGGACTTTTGTCCTTGTGTGTTTTTGCATTTTGTTCCTGTTCACAGCTGCTGTTTCGTTACTGTGTCTGGAAAGCTCTTGTGAGCGGAAATTGCCACTCTGGTGTTATGAGTTAATGCTAGAGTCTTAAAGTAATTTCTGGATGGTGTTTTGATAGGGTTTTCTGCTGACCATGAAAGTGCCCTTTCTGTCTTCATGCTATCTAGTAAGCGGACCTCGATTTTGCTAAACCTATTTTCATACTACGTTTGTCATTTCATCTAAAATCACCGCCAATATATGTGGGGGCCTCTGTCTGCCTTTTGGGAAAATTTCTCTAGAGGTGAGCCAGGACTGTCTTTTCCTCTGCTAGGATTAGGTAGTTCTCCGGCTGGCGCTGGGCATCTAGGGATAAAAAAACGTAGGCATGCTACCCGGCCACTTCTAGTTGTGCGGCAGGTTTAGTTCATGGTCAGTATAGTTTCCATCTTCCAAGAGCTAGTTCTCATATATGCTGGGCTATGTTCTCTCGCCATTGAGAATCATGACAGTTTGACCGGCCCAAAAAAGGGTTAAATTACTGGCTGAGAAAGGAGAGAAAAAAGAAGTCTGCTACAATTTATTTTTTTTTTTTTCCTCTAGTTCTGAGTGTGCTCTTAATTGAATCACTTGCTAGTCTGCCTATACTGCAGCCTTCCTCTCTTCCTCTCCTTCTAATCCTTGAATGGCTCTGTGTTCACCTGTTTCAAATGGATCTTCAGAGTGTAGCTACAGGTTTGAATAATCTCGCCACAAAGGTACAAAATTTGCAAGATTTTGTTGTTCATGCACCTATGTCTGAGCCTAGAATTCCTTTGCCTGAATTCTTCTCGGGGAATAGATCTCACTTTCAAAATTTTAAAAATAATTGCAAATTGTTTTTGTCCCTGAAGTCTCGCTCTGCCGGAGACCCTGCACAGCAGGTCAGGATTGTAATTTCCTTGCTCCGGGGCGACCCTCAAGACTGGGCTTTTGCATTGGCACCAGGGGATCCTGCGTTGCTCAATGTGGATGCGTTTTTTCTGGCCTTGGGGTTGCTTTATGAGGAACCTCATTTAGAGCTTCAGGCGGAAAAGGCCTTGATGTCCTTGTCTCAGGGGCAAGATGAAGCTGAAATATACTGCCAAAAATTCCGCAAATGGTCTGTGCTTACTCAGTGGAATGAGTGCGCCCTGGCGGCGATTTTCAGAGAAGGTCTCTCTGATGCCATTAAGGATGTTATGGTGGGGTTCCCTGTGCCTGCGAGTCTGAATGAGTCCATGACGATGGCTATTCAGATCGATAGGCGTCTGCGGGAGCGCAAACCTGTGCACCATTTGGCGGTGTCTACTGAGAAAACGCCAGAAAATATGCAATGTGATAGAATTCTGTCCAGAAGCGAGCGGCAGAATTTTAGACGAAAAAATGGGTTGTGCTTCTATTGTGGTGATTCAACTCATGTTATATCAGCATGCTTTAAGCGTACTAAGAAGCCTGACAAGTCTGTTTCAATTAGCACTTTACAGTCTAAGTTTATTCTATCTGTGACCCTGATTTGTTCTTTGTCATCTATTACCGCGGACGCCTATGTCGACTCTGGCGCTGCTTTGAGTCTTATGGATTGGTCCTTTGCCAAACGCTATGGGTATGATTTGGAGCCATTGGAGGCTCCGATACCTCTGAAAGGGATTGACTCCACCCCATTGGCTAGTAATAAACCACAATACTGGACACAAGTGACTATGCGTGTTAATCCGGATCACCAGGAGGTTATTCGCTTTCTGGTGCTGTATAATCTACATGATGTTTTGGTGCTGGGATTGCCATGGCTGCAATCTCATAACCCAGTCCTCGACTGGAGAGCTATGTCTGTGTTAAGCTGGGGATGTAAAGGAACTCATGGGGACGTACCTTTGGTTTCCATTTCATCATCTATTCCCTCTGAGATTCCTGAATTCTTGTCTGACCTTCGTGACGTTTTTGAAGAACCCAAGGTTGGTTCACTACCTCCGCACCGGGAGTGCGATTGTGCCATAGACTTGATCCCGGGTAGTAAATACCCTAAGGGTCGTTTATTTAATCTGTCTGTGCCTGAACACGCTGCTATGCGAGAATATATAAAGGAGTCCTTGGAAAAGGGACATATTCGTCCTTCGTCATCTCCCTTAGGAGCCGGTTTTTTCTTTGTGTCTAAGAAAGACGGCTCTTTGAGGCCGTGTATTGATTATCGACTTTTGAATAAAATCACGGTTAAATATCAATATCCGTTACCACTGCTTACTGATTTGTTTGCTCGTATAAAGGGGGCCAAGTGGTTCTCTAAGATTGATCTCTGTGGGGCGTATAATTTGGTGCGAATCAAGCAGGGGGATGAGTGGAAAACCGCATTTAATACGCCCGAGGGCCATTTTGAGTATTTGGTGATGCCTTTTGGTCTTTCTAATGCCCCTTCAGTCTTCCAGTCCTTTATGCATGACATTTTTCGCGATTATTTGGATAAATTTATGATTGTGTATCTGGATGATATTCTGATTTTTTCGGATGACTGGGACTCTCATGTCCAGCAGGTCAGGAGGGTTTATCAGGTTTTGCGGTCTAATTCCTTGTGTGTGAAGGGTTCTAAGTGTGTTTTTGGGGTTCAGAAGATTTCCTTCTTGGGATACATTTTTTCCCCCTCTTCCATCGAGATGGATCCTGTCAAGGTTCAGGCTATTGGTGATTGGACGCAACCCTCTTCTCTTAAGAGTCTTCAGAAATTTTTGGGCTTTGCTAACTTTTATCGTCGATTTATTGCTGGTTTTTCTGATGTTGTAAAACCATTGACTGATTTGACTAAGAAGGGTGCTGATGTTGCTGATTGGTCCCCTGATGCTGTGGAGGCCTTTCGGGAGCTCAAGCGCCGCTTTTCTTCCGCCCCAGTGTTGCGTCAGCCTGATGTTGCTCTTCCTTTTCAGGTTGAGGTCGACGCTTCTGAAATCGGAGCTGGGGCGGTGTTGTCGCAGAGAAGTTCCGACTGCTCCGTGATGAGACCTTGTGCTTTTTTTTCCCGTAAATTTTCGCCCGCCGAGCGGAATTATGATATTGGGAATCGGGAGCTTTTGGCCATGAAGTGGGCTTTTGAGGAGTGGCGTCACTGGCTTGAGGGGGCCAGACATCAGGTGGTGGTATTGACTGACCACAAAAATTTAATTTACCTTGAGTCTGCCAGGCGCCTGAATCCTAGACAAGCGCGCTGGTCGTTGTTTTTCTCTCGGTTTAATTTTGTGGTGTCTTACCTACCGGGTTCTAAGAATGTTAAGGCGGATGCCCTTTCTAGGAGTTTTGAGCCTGACTCCCCTGGTAATTCTGAGCCCACAGGTATCCTTAAAGATGGAGTGATATTGTCTGCCGTTTCTCCAGACCTGCGGCGGGCCTTGCAGGAGTTTCAGGTGGATAGACCTGATCGTTGCCCACCTGGTAGACTGTTTGTTCCTGATGATTGGACCAGTAGAGTCATCTCTGAGGTTCATTCTTCTGCGTTGGCAGGTCATCCTGGAATCTTTGGTACCAGGGATTTGGTGGCAAGGTCCTTCTGGTGGCCTTCCCTGTCACGAGATGTGCGAGGCTTTGTGCAGTCTTGTGACGTTTGTGCTCGGGCCAAGCCTTGTTGTTCTCGGGCTAGTGGATTGTTGTTACCCTTGCCTATCCCGAAGAGGCCTTGGACGCACATCTCGATGGATTTTATTTCAGATCTGCCTGTTTCTCAGAAGATGTCTGTCATCTGGGTGGTGTGTGACCGTTTCTCTAAGATGGTCCATCTGGTTCCCTTGCCTAAGTTGCCTTCTTCTTCTGAGTTGGTTCCTCTGTTTTTTCAAAATGTTGTTCGTTTGCATGGTATTCCGGAGAATATCGTTTCTGACAGAGGGACCCAATTCGTGTCTAGATTTTGGCGGGCATTCTGTGCTAGGATGGGCATAGATTTGTCTTTTTCGTCTGCTTTCCATCCTCAGACTAATGGCCAGACCGAGCGGACTAATCAGACCTTGGAGACATATTTGAGGTGTTTTGTGTCTGCGGATCAGGATGATTGGGTTGCTTTTTTGCCTTTGGCGGAGTTCGCCCTCAATAATCGGGCCAGCTCTGCCACCTTGGTGTCCCCGTTTTTCTGTAATTCGGGGTTTCATCCTCGATTTTCCTCCGGTCAAGTGGAATCTTCGGATTGTCCTGGAGTGGATGCTGTGGTGGAGAGGTTGCATCAGATTTGGGGGCAGGTGGTGGACAATTTGAAGTTGTCCCAGGAGAAGACTCAGCTTTTTGCCAACCGCCGTCGTCGTGTTGGTCCTCGGCTTTGTGTTGGGGACTTGGTGTGGTTGTCTTCTCGTTTTGTCCCTATGAGGGTTTCTTCTCCTAAGTTTAAGCCTCGGTTCATCGGCCCGTACAAGATATTGGAGATTCTTAACCCTGTGTCCTTCCGTTTGGACCTCCCTGCATCCTTTTCGATTCATAATGTTTTTCATCGGTCATTGTTGCGCAGGTATGAGGTACCAGCTGTGCCTTCCGTTGAGCCTCCTGCTCCGGTGTTGGTTGAGGGTGAGTTGGAGTACGTTGTGGAAAAGATCTTGGACTCTCGTGTTTCCAGACGGAAACTCCAGTATCTGGTCAAATGGAAGGGATACGGTCAGGAGGATAATTCTTGGGTCACTGCCTCTGATGTTCATGCCTCCGATCTTGTCCGTGCCTTTCATAGGGCTCATCCTGATCGCCCTGGTGGTTCTGGTGAGGGTTCGGTGCCCCCTCCTTGAGGGGGGGTACTGTTGTGAATTTGGATTCTGGGCTCCCCCGGTGGCCACTTGTGGAATTTAACTTGTGTGCATCATCCCCTCTGTTCACCTGCTCCTATCAGGATGTGGGAGTCGCTATATAACCTTGCTCCTCTGTCAGTTTCATGCCGGTCAACAATGTAATCAGTAGCCTTTCTGTGCATGTTCCTGCTACTAGACAACTCCCAGCTAAGTTGGACTTTTGTCCTTGTGTGTTTTTGCATTTTGTTCCTGTTCACAGCTGCTGTTTCGTTACTGTGTCTGGAAAGCTCTTGTGAGCGGAAATTGCCACTCTGGTGTTATGAGTTAATGCTAGAGTCTTAAAGTAATTTCTGGATGGTGTTTTGATAGGGTTTTCTGCTGACCATGAAAGTGCCCTTTCTGTCTTCATGCTATCTAGTAAGCGGACCTCGATTTTGCTAAACCTATTTTCATACTACGTTTGTCATTTCATCTAAAATCACCGCCAATATATGTGGGGGCCTCTGTCTGCCTTTTGGGAAAATTTCTCTAGAGGTGAGCCAGGACTGTCTTTTCCTCTGCTAGGATTAGGTAGTTCTCCGGCTGGCGCTGGGCATCTAGGGATAAAAAAACGTAGGCATGCTACCCGGCCACTTCTAGTTGTGCGGCAGGTTTAGTTAATGGTCAGTATAGTTTCCATCTTCCAAGAGCTAGTTCTCATATATGCTGGGCTATGTTCTCTCGCCATTGAGAATCATGACAGCGTAGCATCAATTCCCCTTAGTGGAATAGGGAATTTTAAAGGCTCCAAAACAAAACCACAGCGCCTGGCAAATGACAAGTCCATCAGACTCAGGGCAGCACCTGAATCTACAAAAGCCATAACTGGGTAAGATGACAAGGAACAAATCAGGGTAACAGACAAAATGAACTTAGGCTGTAAAGTACCAATGGTGACAGATTTATCAACCTTTTTTTTGCGCTTAGAGCATGCTGAGATAACATGAGCTGAGTCACCACAGTAAAAGCACAACCCATTTTGCCGTCTATAATTTTGCCGTTCACTTCTGGTCAGAATTCTATCACATTGCATAGAGTCAGGTGTCTGTTCAGAAGACACCGCCAAATAGTGCGCAGGTTTGCGCTCCCGCAAACGCCGATCAATCTGAATGGCCAGAGTCATTGACTCATTCAGACCTGCAGGCATAGGGAACCCCACCATGACATTCTTAATGGCCTCAGAAAGACTTTTTCTGAAATTTGCAGCCAGGGCACACTCATTCCACTGAGTAAGCACCGACCATTTCTGAAATTTCTGGCAGTACACCTCTGCTTCATCTTGTCCCTGAGAGAGGGCCAACAAAGCTTTTTCAGCCTGGTTCTCAAGATTAGGTTCCTCATGGAGCAATCCAAGGGCCAGAAAAAACGCATCAACACTGAGCAATGCAGGATCCCCTGTTGCCAATGCGAAGGCCCAATCTTGAGGGTCACCACGCAAGAAAGAAATTATAATTTTAACTTGCTGAACGGAATCACCAGAGGAACGAGGTTTCAAAGAAAGAAACAATTTACAATTGTTCTTAAAATTCAGGAACCTAGATCTATCTCCAGAAAACAACTCCGGAATAGGTATTCTAGGCTCTGACATAGGACTGTGAACAACAAAATCCTGAATACTTTGTACCCTTGCAGCAAGATGATCTACACTGGAGGCCAAACTCTGAACATCCATATCAGCATCTGAGTTCAGAGCCACATCAAGATTAAGAGGAGGAGAGAAGCTAGACACACAGCAGCTAGACACACGGCAAAAAAAAAAAATTAAAGTGCCACGTGCCACATATTTAAGTGCCACGTGCCACGTATTAAAGTGACACGTGCCACGTATTTCAGTGCCACGTATGCCACGTGCCACGTATTAAAGTGCCACGTGCCACGTATTAAAGTGCCACGTGCCACATATTTAAGTGCCACGTGCCACGTATTTAAGTGCCACGTGCCACGTATTTCAGTGCCACGTATGCCACGTGCCACGTATTTAAGTGCCACGTATTTCAGTTGCACGTATTTCAGTGCCACGTATTTCAGTCACGTTTAGGGTTAGGGTTAGGGGTAGGGGTAGGGTTAGGGTTTTCTTGTTTTTTCTTGTGTTTTCTTGTGTTTTTCTATAAAAACGCATGCGTCTAAAAAACGCATGCGTTTTACCGCGTTTACATGCGTTTTTCACACATGCGTTTTTTTTTAAAAACGCATGCAGACAAAAACGCAAGTGTGAAACCAGCCTTATACGCCCAGTCGTCTTATATGCCGGAAAATACGGTATCTTAGTTTAATCTCTGGGTTTTCGCAAATGAATTCTGTCCAGTAAGTATAAGATTTACATGTCTTTTTCCTCTTTTCCTCACAAGATGGTACTATATGAATTAACTTTATTTGTATTCTGTTTCCCTACAAGTGGGTAAGTGGGCGTTGTTCAGTTACTATACAATTAATCTTAGTCTATATTCTAATTAATATTAGTCTACAGTCAGGTCACATAAGATATACCTAATCTAAACTCTTTCCCTACAAGAGGGCACTGTTGATATGTACAGTGCATGTATGTATTTGGGATGCCCCGCCAGGGCCTAGGGGTACTCAGCACCAGGTCCGGTCGATATTAAATGGAAGGTCACGGTGGCTGCGACCAGGTCCGTAGCCTTGGGCGCCCAAGTAGAAGGGAAAGTAATGAAAGTTTGTGACTACACCTGTGGTTCTTGGTCAGAGGTGACTGACGCTGCTTAAAGGGGTCCTCTGGGGGTGATGGTACGGCAGCAAGATGGTATCGCTTCTCACAGGTGAAGCTGGGTCCCCCAGGGATCCCGGTGTACTAGGCAGGGATGGTGTGGTGGATGCCGGCAAATAAATGGAGGACACAGGGTTGTAACATCTTTACCTGGTTTACTGGTTGTAGTCAGCCACAGTCCAGGGTACCAGCAACAGGTGGTGATGTGGTCCGGCCGGCCTGGAGGCAATGGTGGATCCCTCTCCCAGGTTAGGTCCGTAAGCCTTCCTGCTCGTGCTCGTATGCGAGGTCCTTGCTGCCTGGGGCTCCCTGACAAAGTCCTCTCTCTCCTGTCTGGGGACAGGTACCCGCATAGTGGGCAATGCAAGCCTTTTTATAGGGTCTCTATCACAACCCGGGCTCTTCGTGTACTGCTTCACCTTCAGGTGTGGGTGCGGGCAAACTACGTAAAGTCCTTTTGCCCTCTGGTTCTGCTGTGTGACTTGGAGTACAACACAGCCTCGGGCTCCCGATGCCCTGTTCCTGTGCTTCAGCTCAGAGGGTGCCCAGTTGCAGTTCCCCTCTCAGCATTTTCCTTCTCCTTTGCTCCTTTCCTCAGATGCTCACTAACATTCCAACCCTTCAAGCTATCTTCCGTTCCTGGAGCTGCAACTCACACATGGCTGCACGGCCCCACTCTCAGCTCACACTCCTCTCTCTGTCTCTCCATCCAACAGACTCACTAACTCCTCCTCCAGACCAGAATATCTATCTGAGGGAAGCTCCCCTGAATCCAGTTTCAGAGCTCCCCCTTGTGGCCTGGATTCAGAACATGTTGCATGTAGGTGCGTTACCTGGTAAAGGGTATCCTCCTTGCCTCCAAGCATGATATCACACTCCCCAAAAGGGAAGGCAAAATCACTGTAACAACCGGTTACCTGGGGTGTTACATATTGTATCTATCTACCTATTATCTATCTATCTATCTATCATATATACACAGGGGCGGACACTGACAGCTTGGGGACCCTGTGCAAAAATTATGTCTGGGCCCCCCTCCCAGCCCAGCATGCCAGTTATGATGAGGATAATCAGGCCATGGGACCCCCGAACCCTTGGGCTCTGAGCAACAGGACAGATTCCCCTTCACTATCACTGCCCTGCAAGCAGGAGCATATATAAAGTGCACAGGGCCCAATAACACCTCTAAGAGTTACCATGGAGGCTATCACAATTGTGTTGTGCTGATGGTAGCTCACAGGGTGCTCCCTCCCTCCGCGACGCCTCATGATGTTGCTGTAACTATTGATAGAGGCATCACAGGAGTTAAACGCCCGCGATCGGTGCTAACGTTGCTGCAGGGTGTCAACTCTCATACAGACGGCCATGATTTCCCCAGTATGCAAGCTATATACAGTATATCTTGATAACCCAGTCAATAACATATATGCAATGAATAAGGACATCAGTCAGAAACGTGTATGCGGTTATTAATGTAAAATGGATTTTAATGGACTTTAAATAAAGAAGATTATTTTTTTGGACCCTTTGCTGGACTTCTTTGTTTTTTTTATAAACTAATATGCACATGTTTTAAGCAAATATGGAAAAAATATAGCAAAATAAAACTGCCTTGAAAAATAGACCTCTCCCTTCTTTATAAATCAGCAGTGTATCAAATACTTATTTTCCCCACTGTATTTATATATACAGATGAAACCAGTTTACATACACTGTATAAAAAAACACATATGCATGTTTTTTTCAATATCTCACATGAAATCAGAAAAAACCTTTCCCATTTTAGGCCAATTAGGATTCCTATAATTATTAATATTTGCCAAATGCCCGAATAATGAGAGAGAGAATGCTTTCATTCATTTTTATTACTTACTGCAAAGTCAAAAGTTTACATACATTTCATTAGTATTTGGTACCATTGCCCTTAAACTGAATGACTTTGGTCAATCATTTGGGATATCCTTCTACAAGCTTCTGACAATAGTTCATCGGAATTTGGGCCCATTCCTCCTGACAAAACTTGTACAACTGATCCAGGTTTGTAGGTCGCCTTGCTCGCACCGGCTTTTTCAGCTTTGCCCATACATTTTCAATAGGATTGAGATCAGGGCTTTGTGATAGCCACTCCAAAACACTGACTTTGTTATCCTTAAGCCACTTTGTTACCATTTTGGCAGAATGCTTTGGGTCATTGTCAATTTGGAAGACCCATTTCCGCCCAAGATTTAACTTCTTGGCTGATGTCTTGAGATGTTGCTTCAGTATTGCCACATAATCTTCTTTTCTTATGATGCCATCTATTTTGTGAAGTGCATCAGTCCCTCCTGCAGCAAAACAATTCCACAACATGATGCTGCCACCCCCGTGTTTCACAGTTGACATGGTGTTCTTTGGCTTCCAGGCTTCTCCCTTCTTAATCCAACGTAACAATGGTCATTATGCCCAAAAAGCTCAATTTTAGCTTCATCAGACTACACAACATATCTCCAAAAATTAAGTTCTTTGTTCTTTGTGCGTTTGAAAACATTAATCTGGCTTTTTTATGTTTCTTTTGTAGTAATGGCTTCTTCCTGGGAGAGTGGTCTTTCAGCCCATGTTTATACACTACTCGTTTCAGTGTGGATATTGACACATTCTTCCCAGCTTCCGCCATCATCTTCACAAGGTCTTTTTTTTGTCCTTGGGTTGATATGCACACGTCAGTCCAAAGCACGTTCATTTCTGGGACACAGAACCCGTCTCCTTCCTGAGCGGTATGATGGCTGGACATTTCCATCTTGTTTGTACTTGCATATTGTTTGTACAGATGAATGATGCACCTTCAGATATCTTGAAATTGTACCCAAGGATGAGCCAGACTTGGGCAAGTCCACAATTCTCTTCCTGATATCTTGGCTGATTTCTTGAGACTTTGAGTTTCTTGAGTGTATTTTAGGGGAATATTAAAATACATCCACAGGTGTGTCTCTAACTCAGCTGTTGCCAAAAACCTATCATAATCTTCCAAACACATAACATCATCATATGGGCAGTCCAGAATTGTTTAAAGGCATAGTAATCTTCGTGTATGTAAACTTTTGACTTTGCAGTGTAAGTAATAAAAATGCCTTAAAACATTCTTTCTCTCATTATTCTGGCATTTGGCAAATATTAATAATTATGGTAATCCTAATTGACCTAAAAAGTGAAAGGTTTATTCTGATTTCATGTCAGATATTGAGAAAAACTTGCAGATGTATCTTTTTATACGGTGTATGTAAACTTCTGGTTTCAACTGTAGTTATAACGCGTGGTAGTTCACATTTCAAAGGAGTGTTAATGTCGATGCAGTTTTTGCTGATGAATCTGCAGTTTCACAGATATTCACAATCCCTTGAGAAATGCACTGATTTATAGCAGAAGTACATTTGCTGAGCGTGCCTATAGCAATGAAGTCCATTCGCAATTTCCAATTGTCATTATGGTTTTCTTGCTTGCTATAAATTAGTGTTTTTGAAGGGGCCTTAAATGTATCACAAAACTTACACGCCGCAGCCACAGGGGGTATGTGGGAAGTGTGAACAGTGTTCTTGCCATATGGAGAGAGAGCTTGTGGGTGCTGTGTCACTCAGGTTGAAGTGGCACTGTCTGTCACTAGAAATACTAGAACCCGTACCACCTGATGAAGTCACTGCTCAATTATCTAATTCAATAATCTAATGAATTAAATATTTTTAAATAAATAAATGACATGTCTACAGTAGTGTTCGTCCACTTTATACTTTTAGACCTCATTCAGACATCCGTGTTTCACGTCTGTGTTCTATCCTTGTTTTTCACATATAGAACACGGACCTATTATAATCTACGGCGCTGTTTACATAACTACAAAAGAACAACCAGTGTACTGTGCTATGTTAAAAGATAATCTTTATTAAACAAAACTACAAACACCTGTAGCCACAATTACAATTCTTGTAAATCTCAGATACCAGAAGGTATGTTGGTGTATGTCACTACTTGATAAATATAGGAAAATACATCAATGCTGCTTTTGATCTACCATTGATATGAGAAAAAGTGCTTAGTGCTATTTCATAGTAAGAACCCCAGGTGGCGCCCTAGTATCATAGACACCTATGTGACCATGGGATAACGTAACCGCAATACAAGACACTTACATATCAGGGTGACCTTCACAGCGTGGTTTTCCTAAGCGCCCCAATGCGCGTTTCGTTCCTTCATCAGGAGGATGATGAAGGAACGAAACGCGCGTTGGGGCGCTTAGGAAAACCACGCTGTGAAGGTCACCCTGATATGTAAGTGTCTTGTATTGCGGTTACGTTATCCCATGGTCACATAGGTGTCTATGATACTAGGGTGCCACCTGGGGTTCTTACTATGAAATAGCACTAAGCACTTTTTCTCATATCAATGGTAGATCAAAAGCAGCATTGATGTATTTTCCTATATTTATCAAGTAGTGACATACACCAACATACCTTCTGGTATCTGAGATTTACAAGAATTGTAATTGTGGCTACAGGTGTTTGTAGTTTTGTTTAATAAAGATTATCTTTTAACATAGCACAGTACACTGGTTGTTCTTTTGTAGTTATCATATCGTGGTCAGTTATATGTGCCGTAACATAATTAGGGGATTTTGTGAGGCGCTGTTTACATGTGTGGGAGACATGCCCATTTTTTATTGACTTTCTGGATGAAAATCACCCATACAAGTCTATGTGTCTGTGAAAATCACTGTCGGCACACGGATGGGATCAATATATAGTACTTGTACTGTCCGTGATTAATATTGGATAAGAGAAGCTTTGTAATGTTCTTTTTTTCATTGCAGAAAATCACTAGTGAAACACCAATGTTAAAAACATTGATGAAACTCAGACCGATTTTTTTTTGCTTAAATAAAAATAACTGATGCTGAACAAGGACTAAGGACATTTAGTCGGCATTAACAAGCACCGATCAATCAGAGATCCCTTACTGGTCTGCAGAAGGGCTAGTGAAAAATTTCTTTCTTCATTATTAGAGATGAGCAAACCTTTTAACCTTTGTTTGCTGAACTTCCCGATGTTCACCGAACAGTTCATGTAACATAACCAAACACCACTGAATTCAATGGGAGGCAAAACCAAACATATAGACTACACCTTCAGGAGGGGCCAAAAGCTGCCAAAAAAGCTCAAATTAGGGGCAGACACCAGGAAAAGTGGCATCAATTGACCCATCAATTGCACTATAAATAAATTATAAAAAAAAATTGACTTGGTTCCCTTGTATTTTGGATAACCAGCCAGGCAAAACTGACAGCTGCGGTCTTCATCCCTCAGCTGTCAGCCTTAGCAAGGCTGGTTATCAAGAATAGAGGGGTTCCCATGCAGTTTTTAATAATTATTCAAATAAATAATTTAAATAAACAGCTTGGGTTCCCCCTATTTTTAGAAAAAGTCGACAAGTAAAGCTAAGGAAGATAGCTGGGGGCTGGTATTCTCAGACTGGTAAGGGGCCATGGATATTGCCCCCAGCCTAAAAATAGCAGCCCGCAGCTGCTCCAGAAAATGCACATATATTAGAGTCTGTGGCGGTGGCAAGTAGGGTTCATATTTGTGGGGTTGATGTCACCTTTTTATTGTCCTCCGGTGATACCAAGCCCAGAGATTAGTAATGGAGAGACATTTATAAGACAACCTTCATTACTAACCCCATAGCGATATTGTATAAAAAATGTATAAAAAAAACACACACCCAGAATAAAGTTCTTTATTTGAAATAATGACACAGACTTCTTTATTGAATCTAAATTAAACCATACTCACGTCATCGTCCAGTCCACTAAAGCCAATGTCCCCTGCAAATGAATTAAAATAAGAAACAACCATATTTCTCACCTGTCCGAAGTATAGAGGTAATCCATAATGTCCGACTACGATCCTGATGACTTTGAGAGAAGTCACTAATGTGACAGCTCTATCCAGCAGCTGGTGACACCCTGACAAGAACGTGTAATCACTCCTGCAGTGTGTAGCGCTGAGCTGCAGTGAGAAAGTTCACCAGAGTTCATCAGTTGATGAGCCCCAGTGATCTCACTTACGGCACCTTTGCTGCGTGAAAACTTTCTTATGCAGCGGTGACATAACCGAGTTCACTGGGCCTCATCAGCTGATGAACTCCGGTGACCTCACTTATGGCAGCTAAGCGCTACACATTGCAGGAGTAATAACACACTTTTGTTGTGTGTAGCCGGCTGCCGGTTATAGCAGTCGCGTCAGCTGATGTGACTGCTCTACAAGTTATCTGAATCATTGTGGGACAGTATGGATTATGGCGGAGAAGTAAGGGATATGGTGGTTTATTATTTTTTCTCTTTTCCATGTGACGTGCATCGGGGATTAGGCGTTACAGGGAGTATATGAATACTACATGAATACTTTTTGTAATGCAACTAACTGATTCCACCTATGGGGCTACAGCTGCTGTGCAAAGCCATTTATCGAATGTCATGAAATCTTGAAAATTTGAGTTGCCGCTCAATGGTTAATATGTAGCACTTCTAAAAGAGTAGCCTGGACCTAACTGACAACTGGGCGTTACTATTCCCTTTCTCAATGGGATGTGTTCTTACACAGTCTGATAATGTGAGGGATAATGGTACACTGCCTGACGGTCGGTACACACGAAGAATAAGGACAATATATTCAATTAGGCCACATTCACACATCTGCATACACCAGTCTGAGTAGAGACTGTAATTTTTGGACTGACCGCAGGTCTCTTGACCAGAAATTGAAAACCTCATAAGCATATTTTTCAGATCTGGAGGTCCATTGGCAGTCCATGAATAACTGCCTGTACTCATATTGTGACACGCAGATATGTGAATTTTGGCACAAGTTTCATTTATTTTTACTGATTCTGTTCTACTTGTAGCAATATTATTCTTTGGCTCTTACATTTGTGATTTATGAGTAGCGATGAGCCGCTTTTGGTACTGCCTTATTTTGTTGTAGGCTGGGCAGGTGCAGACATGGGTTTATTAAACTTGGTTCTCCGGCTCATTATTGTCGTTAAATTTTTACAGTCTGTTTTTGGATGTTTCACTTCATTCACTTCTTTTGTATGTTAATAAAGATTGTCAAAATTGCAAATATTGTATGTTCACTAGCTTCTTTTTTTTCTTCTTTCATGTGTAGCCTTTCTTTCTGGTTCACTAGTGAGCATGCTTGACCACAGCTCCCATAAAGTGTAAGTGGATCAGTGGTCATGCATGCTCACTCCATTTACATTGGGGAATTCTGGAACACCAGTTCTCATGATCATTGAAATTCCCAGAAGTTGGTAAACTTAATAGCTAACTTGGAGTTCATTTTATCTGCCAACTATCCTCAAATGCTTCGCAAACTTTGTTCACAACTTCAGAATTGAGAGAAACTGCATCTCTCTTGGCTGGATTGGATACAGGCGATTAAGGTGACTTTTCTCCCTAGAATACTCTATTTATACCGTGTACTGCCTATCCCTGTTCCATCATCATACCTCAAATTAGCACAACGTCTAGTTAACACTTTTGTTTAGAAGGGTGGTCTCCCCAGAGTTAACAGAGCAACTCTTTACCGACACCGGCTAAAAGGAGTCCCTAATCTTTCCAAATATTACCAGGCAGCCCAGTTAGCCCGGTTAACTCTATACCATGCTTATTCAGAACCCCCACAATGGCTTTGCTTAGAAGCCCTTGAGTGTCACCCAATGACACCTGATGCTTTATTATGGATCCTCCCAGCACAATGCAAACAAATTAGAAATCCAGTTCTATCACATTCACTCAAAATATGGGATTCCCTAAAATATTCCTCAAACTTAATTTTCCCTTTCCTGCCTCTTGCCCCACTATGAGGTAATTTGCAGTTCCTACCGGGAAAGGAGTTTTTCTGGAGCTTTCATTTTTGGGTTGCCGCAGCGATTACGAGAATCTAACATCTATTTCAGGTTGATGGTATTATTCCATTCCGAGGCCACCAAGAAAAGTACAAACTTTCTCCTAGAGAAATATTCCACTACTTACAATTGAAGAACTTTATTACCACACTTCTGAGAAACTCCATCCCGCCTTACATGTTCACTCCTTTCGAACAAAGGTGTCACCAGAATTCACACGCCCCAGGTACCATCTCACTCCTTTGCTCACATATCAACTACTCCTCACACAGGTGTAATTTAACTTATACTTCTCACTGGGAGTCTGATATCGACTCTGCCCTTACTGACTTAGAATGGTCTCAGATTTCGTCCTCTTCCACCGGCAGAATTCTACATGCCTTAATGCTAGAGACAAACTATAAGGTGTTAAGTAGATGGTACTTAACCCCAGCTACAGTTGCCAAGGAAGTTCCCTGCTACTCTCCAAAGTGTTTTAGAGGTTGTATTCTGACAGGGATATATACCATATTTGGTGGATGTGCCCCATTGAGTGAAGATTTTGGACTAGGGTACGTCACCATATTCTCTCAGTCAGAAACACTAACCTCAAAAAACCCTTTGGAAACCTTACTTAACAAACGTACCACTACCATCCCTAAACACACCCAAATTCTCATCTCATTTATATTCCTGGTGGCCAAGCAAACTATAACATTGGTCTGGGAAAAATCAGGTCTAGATTTAACAGAAGTCAAGAGATGCCTTTCTTGGTATATGATCAATGAAAAATTATCTGCCATACTTATGGATAAAGTTCGTAAATTTGAGAAAATTTTACTTCTCTGGGCGAAATTCATCAACCACATTCCCTTCGCCACACCTTCACTTTGATCACATGCTCCTGACTACCTAGATTTGTCCTAATTCTTTATATTAAATTTAGACTCAACAAAATCCCTCCTCCGGCTTATTTGCCCCACCTTTACCCTCTACTCTACAATTACGTTAGCTCCTCCCCTTGTACTCCACCCAACTAAATGTTCATTTTCTTTTTGATGACTACAATGTACCTGTTTGTTATTTGAATAATTCTTTAACAAAAATCTATTGTTGAAGTTCCCAGCAGTTAGATCCTTGATGATTATGTATTACCTATGCTGTGGGTAAGTATCACATATGGCTTATTGTGCAGCTTCTTTAACAGCTATAAAAAAAATCTTACTTAGTTTTGCTCATTTTCATACTATAATATGAATTAAGTTTTTGTGGAATGTACACTATCTGCATAAAACATCCACACACAAACATGGAAAAATAACATACAGTATTTTTCGGACTATAATAGGCACCAGACCATAAGACGCACCCCAAATTTTGGGGTGGAAAGTAGCAGAAAAAAGATTTTTATAAGATGGAGGTCCATCTTATTATCTGAGTTTAAAGTATCTTACCTGAGAGCTGGTGGTGGTACAGCAGGGTCACAGAAGGCATGGTCCCTTCCTCTGGAAGCCGGTGGTGGCATAAGTGGGGCAATGCTGCAGTCCCGGGTGCGATGTTGAGGGTCAGGTGTCGGTGGTGAGGCAGAGCTGTAGCAGGGTCCCATCTTCAGGATGCAGGTGGCAGAGTTGTGGCAATGCTGCGGTGGTGGGCGGTGTGGAGTGCACCTGAGCAGGGTCCCTTTTTCAGGATGCCGGCTGCAGAAATGTGATGGTGCAGCTGCCCGGAGTCCACAGTGAGCAGACTGCATCACCGGTTTCCCTGCGGCCTTCTTCCTGAAGCCATGGGCCACCGGAAGCTTCAGGAAAATGGCCGCCGGAGCCCGCACGTGCGCAGACTGAGATCTTGGCAGACGTTTTCCTGAAGCTGAGTGCCGCCGAGATTTCAATCTGGGCACTCACGGCCTCTGGCAGCCATTTTCATGAAGCCTCCGGCAGCCCACGGCTTCAGGAAGATGTCCGCAGTGAAACCGGTGATGCAGTCTGCTCACCGTGGACTCGAGGCAGCGGCGCTGCCACAATTCTGCCACCGGCATCCTGAATAAAGAACCTAGCTCAGGTGCACTCCGCACCGCCCACCGCTGCAGCATCGTCACGCCTGTGCCGCAACCCCACCAGTAGGCCTGCGTTCGCACTATAAGACGCACCCCCCATTTTCCTCCCAAACATTTTTGGGAAAAAGTGCGTCTTATAGTCTGAAAAATACGGTAAGTTATAATAACGCTGTTGTACACCCACCTGGTATTACTTGTATTCTCTCTGGCATTGCTATCCAGAGATGATTTTAAGGCTAATATCACTTTATGGTGAAGGCACTATCCAATTAGGGATATTGGTATGACTGGGACCTACAGTTCTGCCCAGCCAGACAAAATAAGTATGTGACCTCTAGCAACTCAACAGGTGTAATCAGCTTCCTACAATGGTCAGTGTAGCAGTACCACACCCAATTTAAACTCCCAACATATTACTGGGAGTTTCCAATAGTGTACTTAGTTATTCTCTGTACTCAGGTGCTATTGTTCTGTTGTGCACCTGAGTACAGAGAGTGTTATGGTTCTCAATGGCAAGAGAACATAGCCCCGCAAACATAAGTACTAGCTCTTGGAAGGATGGAAACTAAACTGACCATGAACTAAACCTGCCGCACAACTAACAGTAGCCGGGTAGCGTTGCCTACGTTTTTTATCCCTAGACGCCCAGCGCCGGCCGGAGGACTAACTAATCCTGGCAGAGGAAAATATAGTCCTGGCTCACCTCTAGAGAAATTTCCCCGATAGGCAGACAGAGGCCCCCACATATATTGGCGGTGATTTTAGATGAAATGACAAACGTAGTATGAAAATAGGTTTAGCAAAATTGAGGTCCGCTTACTAGATAGCAGGAAGACAGAAAGGGCACTTTCATGGTCAGCTGAAAACCCTATCAAAATACCATCCTGAAATTACTTTAAGACTCTAGTATTAACTCATAACATCAGAGTGGCAATTTCAGATCACAAGAGCTTTCCAGACACAGAAACGAAACTACAGCTGTGAACTGGAACAAAATGCAAAAACAAACGAGGACTAAAGTCCAACTTAGCTGGGAGTTGTCTAGCAGCAGGAACATGCACAGAAAGGCTTCTGATTACAATGTTGACCGGCATGGAAGTGACAGAGGAGCAAGGTTAAATAGCGACTCCCACATCCTGATGGAAACAGGTGAACAGAGGGGATGATGCACACCAGTTCAATTCCACCAGTGGCCACCGGGGGAGCCCAAAATCCAATTTCACAACAGTACCCCCCCCTCAAGGAGGGGGCACCGAACCCTCACCAGAACCACCAGGGCGATCAGGATGAGCCCTATGAAAGGCACGGACCAGATCGGAGGCATGAACATCAGAGGCAGTCACCCAAGAATTATCCTCCTGACCGTATCCCTTCCATTTGACCAGATACTGGAGTTTCCGTCTGGAAACACGGGAGTCCAAGATTTTTTCCACAACGTACTCCAACTCGCCCTCAACCAACACCGGCGCAGGAGGCTCAACGGAAGGCACAACCGGTACCTCATACCTGCGCAACAATGACCGATGAAAAACATTATGAATAGAAAAAGATGCAGGGAGGTCCAAACGGAAGGACACAGGGTTAAGAATCTCCAATATCTTGTACGGGCCGATGAACCGAGGCTTAAACTTAGGAGAAGAAACCCTCATAGGGACAAAACGAGAAGACAACCACACCAAGTCCCCAACACAAAGCCGAGGACCAACCCGACGCCGGCGGTTGGCAAAAAGCTGAGTCTTCTCCTGGGACAACTTCAAATTGTCCACTACCTGCCCCCAAATCTGATGCAACCTCTCCACCACAGCATCCACTCCAGGACAATCCGAAGATTCCACCTGACCAGAAGAAAATCGAGGATGAAACCCCGAATTACAGAAAAAAGGAGACACCAAGGTGGCAGAGCTGGCCCGATTATTGAGGGCAAACTCCGCTAAAGGCAAAAAAGCAACCCAATCATCCTGATCTGCAGACACAAAACACCTCAAATATGTCTCCAAGGTCTGATTCGTCCGCTCGGTCTGGCCATTAGTCTGAGGATGGAAAGCAGACGAGAAAGACAAATCTATGCCCATCCTAGCACAGAATGCTCGCCAAAATCTAGACACGAATTGGGTTCCTCTGTCAGAAACGATATTCTCCGGAATACCATGCAAACGGACCACATTTTGAAAAAACAGAGGAACCAACTCGGAAGAAGAAGGCAACTTAGGCAGGGGAACCAAATGGACCATCTTAGAGAAACGGTCACACACCACCCAGATGACAGACATCTTCTGAGAAACAGGAAGATCCGAAATAAAATCGATCGAGATGTGCGTCCAGGGCCTCTTCGGGATAGGCAAGGGCAACAACAATCCACTAGCCCGAGAACAACAAGGCTTGGCCCGAGCACAAACGTCACAAGACTGCACGAAGCCTCGCACATCTCGAGACAGGGAAGGCCACCAGAAGGACCTTGCCACCAAATCCCTGGTACCAAAGATTCCAGGATGACCTGTCAACGCAGAAGAATGAACCTCAGAAATGACTTTACTGGTCCAATCATCAGGAACAAACAGTCTACCAGGTGGGCAACGATCAGGTCTATCCGCCTGAAACTCCTGCAAGGCCCGCCGCAGGTCTGGAGAAACGGCAGACAATATCACTCCATCCTTAAGGATACCTGTAGGTTCAGAGTTACCAGGGGAGTCAGGCTCAAAACTCCTAGAAAGGGCATCCGCCTTAACATTCTTAGAACCCGGCAGGTAGGACACCACAAAATTAAACCGAGAGAAAAACAACGACCAGCGCGCCTGTCTAGGATTCAGGCGTCTGGCGGACTCAAGATAAATTAGATTTTTGTGGTCAGTCAATACCACCACCTGATGTCTAGCCCCCTCAAGCCAATGACGCCACTCCTCAAAAGCCCACTTCATGGCCAAAAGCTCCCGATTCCCAACATCATAATTCCGCTCAGCGGGCGAAAATTTACGCGAGAAAAAGGCACAAGGTCTCATCACGGAACAATCGGAACTTCTCTGCGACAAAACTGCCCCAGCTCCGATTTCAGAAGCGTCGACCTCAACCTGAAAAGGAAGAGCAACATCAGGCTGACGCAACACAGGGGCGGAAGAAAAGCGGTGCTTAAGCTCCCGAAAGGCCTCCACAGCAGCAGGGGACCAATCAGCAACATCAGCACCCTTCTTAGTCAAATCAGTCAATGGTTTAACAACATCAGAAAAACCAGCAATAAATCGACGATAAAAGTTAGGAAAGCCCAAAAAATTCTGAAGACTCTTAAGAGAAGAGGGTTGCGTCCAATCACAAATAGCCTGAACCTTGACAGGATCCATCTCGATGGAAGAGGGGGAAAAAATATATCCCAAAAAGGAAATCTTTTGTACCCCAAAAACGCACTTAGAACCCTTCACACACAAGGAATTAGACCGCAAAACCTGAAAAACCCTCCTGACCTGCTGGACATGAGAGTCCCAGTCATCCGAAAAAATCAAAATATCATCCAGATACACAATCATAAATTTATCCAAATAATCACGGAAAATGTCATGCATAAAGGACTGAAAGACTGAAGGGGCATTTGAAAGACCAAAAGGCATCACCAAATACTCAAAGTGGCCCTCGGGCGTATTAAATGCGGTCTTCCACTCATCCCCCTGCTTAATTCGCACCAAATTATACGCCCCACGGAGATCTATCTTAGAGAACCACTTGGCCCCCTTTATGCGAGCAAACAAATCAGTCAGCAGTGGCAACGGATATTGATATTTAACCGTGATTTTATTCAAAAGCCGATAATCAATACACGGTCTCAAAGAGCCATCTTTCTTAGCCACAAAGAAAAAACCGGCTCCTAAGGGAGATGACGAAGGACGAATATGTCCCTTTTCCAAGGACTCCTTTATATATTCTCGCATAGCAGCATGTTCAGGCACAGACAGATTAAATAAACGACCCTTAGGGTATTTACTACCCGGAATCAAATCTATGGCACAATCGCACTCCCGGTGCGGAGGTAATGAACCAAGCTTAGGTTCTTCAAAAACGTCACGATATTCAGTAAAGAATTCAGGAATCTCAGAGGGAATAGATGATGAAATGGAAACCACAGGTACGTCCCCATGCGTCCCCTTACATCCCCAGCTTAACACAGACATAGCTTTCCAGTCAAGGACTGGGTTATGAGATTGCAGCCATGGCAATCCAAGCACCAACACATCATGTAGGTTATACAGCACAAGAAAGCGAATAATCTCCTGATGATCCGGATTAATCCGCATAGTTACTTGTGTCCAGTATTGTGGTTTATTACTAGCCAATGGGGTGGAGTCAATCCCCTTCAGGGGTATAGGAGTTTCAAGAGGCTCCAAATCATACCCACAGCGTTTGGCAAAGGACCAATCCATAAGACTCAAAGCGGCGCCAGAGTCGACATAGGCATCCGCGGTAATAGATGATAAAGAACAAATCAGGGTCACAGATAGAATAAACTTAGACTGTAAAGTGCCAATTGAAACAGACTTATCAAGCTTCTTAGTACGCTTAGAGCATGCTGATATAACATGAGTTGAATCACCGCAATAGAAGCACAACCCATTTTTTCGTCTTAAATTCTGCCGTTCACTTCTGGACAGAATTCTATCACATTGCATATTCTCTGGCGTCTTCTCAGTAGACACCGCCAAATGGTGCACAGGTTTGCGCTCCCGCAGACGCCTATCGATCTGGATAGCCATTGTCATGGACTCATTCAGACCCGCAGGCACAGGGAAGCCCACCATAACATCCTTAATGGCATCAGAGAGACCCTCTCTGAAATTCGCCGCCAGGGCGCACTCATTCCACTGAGTAAGCACAGCCCATTTACGGAATTTCTGGCAGTATATTTCAGCTTCGTCTTGCCCCTGAGATAGGGACATCAAGGCCTTTACCGCCTGAAGCTCTAACTGAGGTTCCTCATAAAGCAACCCCAAGGCCAGAAAAAACGCATCCACATTGAGCAACGCAGGATCCCCTGGAGCCAATGCAAAAGCCCAATCCTGAGGGTCGCCCCGGAGCAAGGAAATCACAATCCTGACCTGCTGAGCAGGATCTCCAGCAGAGCGAGATTTCAGGGACAAAAACAACTTGCAATTATTTTTGAAATTTTGAAAGCAAGATCTATTCCCCGAGAAAAATTCAGGCAAAGGAATTCTAGGTTCAGATATAGGAACATGAACAACAAAATCTTGTAAATTTTTAACTTTCGTGGTGAGATTATTCAAACCTGCAGCTAAACTCTGAATATCCATTTTAAACAGGTGAACACAGAGCCATTCCAGGATTAGAAGGAGAGAGAGAGAGAGAAAGGCTGCAATATAGGCAGACTTGCAAGAGATTCAATTACAAGCACACTCAGAACTGAAGGGAAGGGAAAAAAAAAAAAAAAATCTTCAGCAGACTTCTCTTTTCTCTCCTTTCTCTGTCCATTAATTTAACCCTTTTTGGGCCGGTCAAACTGTTATGGTTCTCAATGGCAAGAGAACATAGCCCCGCAAACATAAGTACTAGCTCTTGGAAGGATGGAAACTAAACTGACCATGAACTAAACCTGCCGCACAACTAACAGTAGCCGGGTAGCGTTGCCTACGTTTTTTATCCCTAGACGCCCAGCGCCGGCCGGAGGACTAACTAATCCTGGCAGAGGAAAATATAGTCCTGGCTCACCTCTAGAGAAATTTCCCCGATAGGCAGACAGAGGCCCCCACATATATTGGCGGTGATTTTAGATGAAATGACAAACGTAGTATGAAAATAGGTTTAGCAAAATTGAGGTCCGCTTACTAGATAGCAGGAAGACAGAAAGGGCACTTTCATGGTCAGCTGAAAACCCTATCAAAATACCATCCTGAAATTACTTTAAGACTCTAGTATTAACTCATAACATCAGAGTGGCAATTTCAGATCACAAGAGCTTTCCAGACACAGAAACGAAACTACAGCTGTGAACTGGAACAAAATGCAAAAACAAACGAGGACTAAAGTCCAACTTAGCTGGGAGTTGTCTAGCAGCAGGAACATGCACAGAAAGGCTTCTGATTACAATGTTGACCGGCATGGAAGTGACAGAGGAGCAAGGTTAAATAGCGACTCCCACATCCTGATGGAAACAGGTGAACAGAGGGGATGATGCACACCAGTTCAATTCCACCAGTGGCCACCGGGGGAGCCCAAAATCCAATTTCACAACAGTACCCCCCCCTCAAGGAGGGGGCACCGAACCCTCACCAGAACCACCAGGGCGATCAGGATGAGCCCTATGAAAGGCACGGACCAGATCGGAGGCATGAACATCAGAGGCAGTCACCCAAGAATTATCCTCCTGACCGTATCCCTTCCATTTGACCAGATACTGGAGTTTCCGTCTGGAAACACGGGAGTCCAAGATTTTTTCCACAACGTACTCCAACTCGCCCTCAACCAACACCGGCGCAGGAGGCTCAACGGAAGGCACAACCGGTACCTCATACCTGCGCAACAATGACCGATGAAAAACATTATGAATAGAAAAAGATGCAGGGAGGTCCAAACGGAAGGACACAGGGTTAAGAATCTCCAATATCTTGTACGGGCCGATGAACCGAGGCTTAAACTTAGGAGAAGAAACCCTCATAGGGACAAAACGAGAAGACAACCACACCAAGTCCCCAACACAAAGCCGAGGACCAACCCGACGCCGGCGGTTGGCAAAAAGCTGAGTCTTCTCCTGGGACAACTTCAAATTGTCCACTACCTGCCCCCAAATCTGATGCAACCTCTCCACCACAGCATCCGCTCCAGGACAATCCGAAGATTCCACCTGACCAGAAGAAAATCGAGGATGAAACCCCGAATTACAGAAAAAAGGAGACACCAAGGTGGCAGAGCTGGCCCGATTATTGAGGGCAAACTCCGCTAAAGGCAAAAAAGCAACCCAATCATCCTGATCTGCAGACACAAAACACCTCAAATATGTCTCCAAGGTCTGATTCGTCCGCTCGGTCTGGCCATTAGTCTGAGGATGGAAAGCAGACGAGAAAGACAAATCTATGCCCATCCTAGCACAGAATGCTCGCCAAAATCTAGACACGAATTGGGTTCCTCTGTCAGAAACGATATTCTCCGGAATACCATGCAAACGGACCACATTTTGAAAAAACAGAGGAACCAACTCGGAAGAAGAAGGCAACTTAGGCAGGGGAACCAAATGGACCATCTTAGAGAAACGGTCACACACCACCCAGATGACAGACATCTTCTGAGAAACAGGAAGATCCGAAATAAAATCGATCGAGATGTGCGTCCAGGGCCTCTTCGGGATAGGCAAGGGCAACAACAATCCACTAGCCCGAGAACAACAAGGCTTGGCCCGAGCACAAACGTCACAAGACTGCACGAAGCCTCGCACATCTCGAGACAGGGAAGGCCACCAGAAGGACCTTGCCACCAAATCCCTGGTACCAAAGATTCCAGGATGACCTGTCAACGCAGAAGAATGAACCTCAGAAATGACTTTACTGGTCCAATCATCAGGAACAAACAGTCTACCAGGTGGGCAACGATCAGGTCTATCCGCCTGAAACTCCTGCAAGGCCCGCCGCAGGTCTGGAGAAACGGCAGACAATATCACTCCATCCTTAAGGATACCTGTAGGTTCAGAGTTACCAGGGGAGTCAGGCTCAAAACTCCTAGAAAGGGCATCCGCCTTAACATTCTTAGAACCCGGCAGGTAGGACACCACAAAATTAAACCGAGAGAAAAACAACGACCAGCGCGCCTGTCTAGGATTCAGGCGTCTGGCGGACTCAAGATAAATTAGATTTTTGTGGTCAGTCAATACCACCACCTGATGTCTAGCCCCCTCAAGCCAATGACGCCACTCCTCAAAAGCCCACTTCATGGCCAAAAGCTCCCGATTCCCAACATCATAATTCCGCTCAGCGGGCGAAAATTTACGCGAGAAAAAGGCACAAGGTCTCATCACGGAACAATCGGAACTTCTCTGCGACAAAACTGCCCCAGCTCCGATTTCAGAAGCGTCGACCTCAACCTGAAAAGGAAGAGCAACATCAGGCTGACGCAACACAGGGGCGGAAGAAAAGCGGTGCTTAAGCTCCCGAAAGGCCTCCACAGCAGCAGGGGACCAATCAGCAACATCAGCACCCTTCTTAGTCAAATCAGTCAATGGTTTAACAACATCAGAAAAACCAGCAATAAATCGACGATAAAAGTTAGGAAAGCCCAAAAATTTCTGAAGACTCTTAAGAGAAGAGGGTTGCGTCCAATCACAAATAGCCTGAACCTTGACAGGATCCATCTCGATGGAAGAGGGGGAAAAAATATATCCCAAAAAGGAAATCTTTTGTACCCCAAAAACGCACTTAGAACCCTTCACACACAAGGAATTAGACCGCAAAACCTGAAAAACCCTCCTGACCTGCTGGACATGAGAGTCCCAGTCATCCGAAAAAATCAAAATATCATCCAGATACACAATCATAAATTTATCCAAATAATCACGGAAAATGTCATGCATAAAGGACTGAAAGACTGAAGGGGCATTTGAAAGACCAAAAGGCATCACCAAATACTCAAAGTGGCCCTCGGGCGTATTAAATGCGGTCTTCCACTCATCCCCCTGCTTAATTCGCACCAAATTATACGCCCCACGGAGATCTATCTTAGAGAACCACTTGGCCCCCTTTATGCGAGCAAACAAATCAGTCAGCAGTGGCAACGGATATTGATATTTAACCGTGATTTTATTCAAAAGCCGATAATCAATACACGGTCTCAAAGAGCCATCTTTCTTAGCCACAAAGAAAAAACCGGCTCCTAAGGGAGATGACGAAGGACGAATATGTCCCTTTTCCAAGGACTCCTTTATATATTCTCGCATAGCAGCATGTTCAGGCACAGACAGATTAAATAAACGACCCTTAGGGTATTTACTACCCGGAATCAAATCTATGGCACAATCGCACTCCCGGTGCGGAGGTAATGAACCAAGCTTAGGTTCTTCAAAAACGTCACGATATTCAGTAAAGAATTCAGGAATCTCAGAGGGAATAGATGATGAAATGGAAACCACAGGTACGTCCCCATGCGTCCCCTTACATCCCCAGCTTAACACAGACATAGCTTTCCAGTCAAGGACTGGGTTATGAGATTGCAGCCATGGCAATCCAAGCACCAACACATCATGTAGGTTATACAGCACAAGAAAGCGAATAATCTCCTGATGATCCGGATTAATCCGCATAGTTACTTGTGTCCAGTATTGTGGTTTATTACTAGCCAATGGGGTGGAGTCAATCCCCTTCAGGGGTATAGGAGTTTCAAGAGGCTCCAAATCATACCCACAGCGTTTGGCAAAGGACCAATCCATAAGACTCAAAGCGGCGCCAGAGTCGACATAGGCATCCGCGGTAATAGATGATAAAGAACAAATCAGGGTCACAGATAGAATAAACTTAGACTGTAAAGTGCCAATTGAAACAGACTTATCAAGCTTCTTAGTACGCTTAGAGCATGCTGATATAACATGAGTTGAATCACCGCAATAGAAGCACAACCCATTTTTTCGTCTTAAATTCTGCCGTTCACTTCTGGACAGAATTCTATCACATTGCATATTCTCTGGCGTCTTCTCAGTAGACACCGCCAAATGGTGCACAGGTTTGCGCTCCCGCAGACGCCTATCGATCTGGATAGCCATTGTCATGGACTCATTCAGACCCGCAGGCACAGGGAACCCCACCATAACATCCTTAATGGCATCAGAGAGACCCTCTCTGAAATTCGCCGCCAGGGCGCACTCATTCCACTGAGTAAGCACAGCCCATTTACGGAATTTCTGGCAGTATATTTCAGCTTCGTCTTGCCCCTGAGATAGGGACATCAAGGCCTTTACCGCCTGAAGCTCTAACTGAGGTTCCTCATAAAGCAACCCCAAGGCCAGAAAAAACGCATCCACATTGAGCAACGCAGGATCCCCTGGAGCCAATGCAAAAGCCCAATCCTGAGGGTCGCCCCGGAGCAAGGAAATCACAATCCTGACCTGCTGAGCAGGATCTCCAGCAGAGCGAGATTTCAGGGACAAAAACAACTTGCAATTATTTTTGAAATTTTGAAAGCAAGATCTATTCCCCGAGAAAAATTCAGGCAAAGGAATTCTAGGTTCAGATATAGGAACATGAACAACAAAATCTTGTAAATTTTTAACTTTCGTGGTGAGATTATTCAAACCTGCAGCTAAACTCTGAATATCCATTTTAAACAGGTGAACACAGAGCCATTCCAGGATTAGAAGGAGAGAGAGAGAGAGAAAGGCTGCAATATAGGCAGACTTGCAAGAGATTCAATTACAAGCACACTCAGAACTGAAGGGAAGGGAAAAAAAAAAAAAAATCTTCAGCAGACTTCTCTTTTCTCTCCTTTCTCTGTCCATTAATTTAACCCTTTTTGGGCCGGTCAAACTGTTATGGTTCTCAATGGCAAGAGAACATAGCCCCGCAAACATAAGTACTAGCTCTTGGAAGGATGGAAACTAAACTGACCATGAACTAAACCTGCCGCACAACTAACAGTAGCCGGGTAGCGTTGCCTACGTTTTTTATCCCTAGACGCCCAGCGCCGGCCGGAGGACTAACTAATCCTGGCAGAGGAAAATATAGTCCTGGCTCACCTCTAGAGAAATTTCCCCGATAGGCAGACAGAGGCCCCCACATATATTGGCGGTGATTTTAGATGAAATGACAAACGTAGTATGAAAATAGGTTTAGCAAAATTGAGGTCCGCTTACTAGATAGCAGGAAGACAGAAAGGGCACTTTCATGGTCAGCTGAAAACCCTATCAAAATACCATCCTGAAATTACTTTAAGACTCTAGTATTAACTCATAACATCAGAGTGGCAATTTCAGATCACAAGAGCTTTCCAGACACAGAAACGAAACTACAGCTGTGAACTGGAACAAAATGCAAAAACAAACGAGGACTAAAGTCCAACTTAGCTGGGAGTTGTCTAGCAGCAGAAACATGCACAGAAAGGCTTCTGATTACAATGTTGACCGGCATGGAAGTGACAGAGGAGCAAGGTTAAATAGCGACTCCCACATCCTGATGGAAACAGGTGAACAGAGGGGATGATGCACACCAGTTCAATTCCACCAGTGGCCACCGGGGGAGCCCAAAATCCAATTTCACAACAAGAGAGTAACTAAGCTCGTGACTTTGACTGCCTATCTATGTGATCCCCTGCCTGATCTGACCATAGTCTGTCAAATTTTGCTTTTGACTTAACTATTGGTATCTGACTCCGGCAATGGTATTGCATTCTATTTTTTACCCTTCTGTTACAGACCTGGCTAATTGACTCTCCTTGCCTGAAGCTCATTCATCTGGCCAACAGCTACTTGGTGGTTGCAACCCAGGGGATCCCATTATAAGATCCGATCCTTGAATAATGATTATATGGTGAAGATCGGGGTTCCTCTGGGATCTACATGAAGTGACTAGTGCCAAGTCTGGTCAAGGTAGCCTTTTTGAGATTATGCCATAAGAAAGACTTTATAAAAGCACCATTATCCATAATTTTCCCTGACTCTGATGATCCCAATCCTGACGTACTTTTAACTTGTGCTGTTACATGTTAGTTTTTAGTTCCTTAATATTTTTAGAGGTTTTTTTCGCTCTGCAGTTTTTACCTGTGAAAATCTAGGAGAATGTGCAAAATTAGTTTTTTTGATGATTTTTTTTTTTTAGCAGAAACTGAGCAGAAACTCCCCAAGTCCTCCTTACAAAATAAAAATTCCTAAAAAACGTGACGTTTCAAATTAATTTTCATTTGAAATAGTTTTTTAAAATGACTCAGCATACACATACCCTATCACCAAAACAATAAATCTAGTACATTTCTAGCACATACTAATAATTATGTGCTATTGACAAATGGGACAGTATTGAGTTTTAGAAGCAGCTTCATTGTTTACTGGTCAGATGGTTCTGCAGTTCATTAGTTTACAGCATCTGAAATACAAATTTTTAAAAGTTTCACCAATTGTGTGGAGCCCTGACAAAACCTAGAAAACCTCTGGCTATGCAGATCCTGGCTCCCCTATTTCCATTTAAGGCTTTATTTTTGTGTTAATATTAATGTTGTTTAATCCTTTAATGACTAGGCATGAAAAGGTTTTAATGGGAATTTGTCAGTAGGATCAACCCACTTAAGCTGTCTTTATGAGCATGTAGGTTATAGAAAGTTGAATATAATAATACCTTGATATCTTGATATCTGTGATCTGGTGTCTTATTCCAGAGGCATGCACATTCTATTTAAAGCAGATTTTAGCCATTGCATGACTGCTATGTATGAATACAGCTTTACAAATATTTGTGAAAGAAAGCGCTAAAAAGCTCACTGATTTCCAGCATGGTACTGTATTAGGACACCACCACTGTAAGTAATTTCGTAAAATTAAGATAAGACACTAGCACTCAAGAATGGTGATAGGATTGGCTGAATGCTGCTGATAGTTGTAACAGGTCCTGTGTGACAACCCGTATGGTAATAAATAGCTAAGTAAAAGGCAGTGATACTATTACATTAAACAGGACCTGCATACGGTCATACTGACAACTTCAGCATGCCCCTGTACCAGATTAAACGACTGAGCCATCAGTAACTGGATCCCAGACACACTGTGGGGTGGAATCGTGACACTCCCTTTCAGTTTCATTCAATTGCTTCTCGTGTTTCCATGTGCAAATGAGAATAAGGATGATCGCTCTACACTGTGACATCCCTTCAGATATCTGTAGACAGCTATTAAGTCTCCACTTAGCCTTTTTTTTGCAAGCTAAACATTCTCAATGTGATGCTAGTCACTTTTCACAGCCAAGCCCTGAGTCAGGATAGTCAAGAAGTCCAAGGTCAGCAGCCAGGAGGGTACATCATAAACAGAAGGAAGAGACAAAAGCTTAGTCAGGTAATGTTCTGAGGTCAAAATACTAGGAGGATAGCGAATCAAAGTAGAAGTGGTTAAACAGATGGACAATCAGAACAAGGTCCAAAGTTAAGCAACGTAAGATCAACATACAGAACTCAAGGCACAGCGGAAACAAACTACACTTGGCTGAATGTGCATCTGGCAGAGGTCTGAAAGAAACAGCTCAGTTAAGTAACATGGCAATCACCTGGAATGACACTTGCAGGCAGCCGACGCCTCCCAATATCAGATTATATACTGACAGCTTCAGCACACCCCTATACCAGATTGGATGGCTGAGCTGTCAGTAACTGCATCCCAGATACACTGAGGGGTGAACCGTGCCACTCAGATCCTTTAACCGTTCCTTGCAGAGCATACTTTTTCAATGTACTTTTAAAAATGTGAACAGAACTGGACACAGTATTCCAGATGAGGTCTGACGAAGGAGAAGTAGAGAGGGATAATTACTTCACGTGATCTAGACTCAGTTTTTCTGTTAATATATCCCAGAACTGTGTTTGCCTTTTTTGCTGCTGCATCACACTGTTGATTCATGTGCAGTCTGTGATCTATTACTGCACCCAAGTCTTTTTTCCACGTGCTGTTGCTTAGTTCTATTCCTCCCATTCTGTAGATCTTATTTTCGTTTTTCTTGCTCAGATGTAGAATCTTTCATTTCTCTCTGTAAAATACCATTCTATTAGTCGCTGCCCATTATTCAAACTTATCTAGATCCTTCTGAATCCTTTCTCTGTCTTCTCTAGTGTTAGCTATCCCTGTTAGCTTTGCATTATTCACAAATTTGATTAGTTTTCCTCTTTAGTTTCCTTATCTAGATCATTTGTAAAAATGGTGAATAGCACTGGGGCCAGAACAGAGCCTTGTGGTACCCCACTTGAAACACTCTTCCAATTGGATGTGCAACAATTTATCAACACTCATTGAGTACGATCACTGAGCCAGCTATGATTCCACCTAATCCATAGCCTTGTCAATCCCATACTTGGTCATGTTTTCAATATGTATACGAGTATGAAATATTTTATAAAATGCGTTGCTGAAGTTGAGATATAATATATCTACCGCATTTCCGTAATCCACCCGGTCAGTGATTCCATCATAAAAGAAAATTTGGTAAGTCTGTCATGCCTTGTTTGCTACAAACTCATGCTGGCTCTGGTTAATTACTGTATTATCATCCAAATACTTACATACATGCTATTTAATAATTTGCTCAAAGATATTTCCTGGTATAGAAGTAAGGCTCACTGGCCTGTAATTTCCTGGCTCCATCTTCTTTCCTTTTTTGAACATAGGTACAACATTTACCCTTCTCCAATCTTCTATGATTTTTCCTGTTCCCCAGGATTTTTCAAAGATTCTGGATAGTGGTTCGGCAATTTCCTCTGCTAACTCTTTCATTACCCTAAGATGTAATTCATCTAGACAAGGATATTTAAATTAGTTTAAATGAGCTAAGTGTTCTCTCACCATATCTCTGTTTGCAGATAATGTGGATTATTTTATTCTTTCGATAGCACTGTGAAGATCAGTTGATGTTGCATTTGCTTTCTTAGAGCACACAGATGCAAAATAGGAATGTAAAAGTTTGGCCTTCTCAACATCATTTTTGACCACTTCACTTTTTTCATCCTGCAAAATTCCTATAGCATCTTTGACTTTTCTTTTGCTTTTGACATAACCCCAAAACCTTTTTTTTATTGCTTTTGGTCTCCCTTGCAAGCCTCACTTTGATGAATAATAATGGCAGCAGATAGACCCCAAAGACTGTAATGGGGACTCTGATGCAAATGTAAACCTATCCTTAGATGTATTAACCCCTTAACGACCTTTGACGCATACGCTGCGTCATGAAAGTCGGTGCCAAAACGACCTATGACGCAGCGTATGCGTCATGGAATGATCGCGCTCCTGCAGATCGGGTGAAAGGGTTAACTCCATTTTCACCCGATCTGCAGAGACAGGGGGAGTGGTGCTTCAGCCCAGGGGGGGTGGCTTCACCCCCCCGTGGCTACGATCGCTCTGATTGGCTGTTGAAAGTGAAACTGCCAATCAGAGCGATTTGTAATATTTCACCTAAAAAACAGGTGAAATATTACAATCCAGCCATGGCCGATGCTGCAATATCATCGGCCATGGCTGGAAAACCTGAAGTGACCACCCCCCACCCCACCGATCGCCCCCCCAGTGCTCCGGTGCGTGGTCCGGTCCCCTCCGTCCTGTGCTCCGCTGCCCCGTGCTCCTGCCCGCTCCCCCGTCCTGCTGTCCGCTCCCCCCGTCCTCCGATCACCCCCCCTGTGCTCAGATCCACCCCCCCACCACCCCTTCATACTTACCGATCCTCCCGGTGTCCGGCCGTCTCCTCGCTGGGCGCCGCCATCTTCCAAAATGGCGGGCGCATGCTCAGTACGCCCGCCGGCCGGCAGATTCCTTACAGGTACATTTTGATCGCTGTGGTAGGTTCTACCACAGCGATCAAAATAAAAAAAATAATAAATAAACCCCCCCCCCTTTATCACCCCCATAGATAGGGACAATAATAAAATAAAGAAAATATATATATTTTTTTTTCCACTAGGGTTAGGGTTAGAACTAGGGTTAGGGTTAGAACTAGGGTTAGGGTTACGGGTAGGGTTAGGGTTATGGCATGTGCGGATTTGGCAGCGGATCCGCAGCGGATCGGCCGCGGATCCGCAGCGGATCGGCCGCGGATCCGCAGCGGATCGGCCGCGGATCCGCAGCGGATCGGCCGCGGATCCGCAGCGGATCGGCCGCGGATCGGCCGCGGATCCGCAGCGGATCGGCCGCGGATCCGCAGCGGATTGGCCGCGGATCCGCAGCGGATTGGCCGCTGCGAATTCGTAGCAGTTTTCCATCAGGTTTACAGTACCGTGTACACCTATGGAAAACCAAATCCGCTGTGCCCATAATGCGGAAAATTCCGTGCAGAAACGCTGCGTTGTATTTTCCACAGCATGTCAATTCTTTGTGCGGATTCCGCAGCGTTTTACACCTGTTCCTCAATAGGAATCCGCAGGTGAAATCCGCACAAAAAAACACTGGAAATCTGCTGTAAATCCGCAGGTAAAACGCAGTGCCTTTTACTTGCAGATTTTTCAAAAGTCGTGCGGAAAAATCTCACACGAATCCGCTACGTGGGCACATACCCTTAGGGTTAGGGTTGGAACTAGGGCTAGGGTTGGAATTAGGGTTACGGGTGTGTTGCGGTTAGGGTTGTGGTTAGGGGTGTGTTGGGGTTAGGGTTGGGATTAGGGTTATGGCTACAGTTGGGATTAGGGTTAGGGGTGTGTTGGGGTTAGTGTTGAAGTTAGAAATGAGGGGTTTCCACTGTTTAGGCACATCAGGGGTCTCCAAACGCAACATGGCGCCACCATTGATTCCAGCCAATCTTGCATTCAAAAAGTCAAATGGTGCTCCCTCCCTTCCAAGCCCCGACGTGTGCCCAAACAGTGGTTTACCCCCACATTTGGGGTACCAGCGTACTCAGGACAAACTGGGCAACAACTGTTGGGGTCCAATTTCTCCTGTTACCCTTGCAAAAATAAAAAATTACTTGCTAAGACATAATTTTTGAGGAAAGAAGAATGATTTTTTATTTTCACGGCTCTGCGTTGTAAACTTCTGTGAAGCACTTGGGGGTTGAACGTGCTCATCACACATCTAGATAAGTTCCTTGGGGGGTCTAGTTTCCAAAATGGAGTCACTTGTGGGGAGTTCCTACTGTTTAGGCACATCAGGGGCTCTGCAAATGCAACGTGACGCCCGCAGAGCATTCCATCAAAGTCTGCATTCCAAAACGTCACTACTTCCCTTCCGAGCCCCGGCATGTGCCCAAACAGTGGTTTACCCCCACATATGGGGTATCAGCGTACTCAGGAGAAACTGGACAACAACTTTTGGGGTCCAATTTCTCCTGTTACCCTTGCAAAAATAAAAAATTCTGGGCTAAAAAAATATTTTTGAGGAAAGGAAACACATTTATTATTTTCACGGCTCTGCGTTATAAACTTCTGCGAAGCACTTGGGGGTTCAAAGTGCTCACCACACATCTAGATTAGTTCCTTGGGAGGTCTAGTTTCCAAAATGGGGTCACTTGTTAGGGAGCTCCAATGTTTAGGCACACAGGGGCTCTCCAAACGTGACATGGTGTCCGCTAATGATTGGAGCTAATTTTCCATTCAAAAAGCCAAATGGCGTGCCTTCCCTTCCGAGCCCTGCCGTGTGCCCAAACAGTGGTTTACCCCCACATATGGGGTATCATCGTACTCAGGACAAACTGGACAACAACATTTGGGGTCCAATTTCTCCTATTACCCTTGGAAAATTAAAAAATCCTGGGCTAAAAATCATTTTTGAGGAAAGAAAAATTATTTTTTATTTTCACGGCTCTGCGTTATAAACTTCTGTGAAGCATCTGGGGGTTATAAGTGCTCACTATGCATCTAGATAAGTTCCTTGGGGGGTCTAGTTTCCAAAATGGAGTCACTTGTGGGGAGTTCCTACTGTTTAGGCACATCAGGGGCTCTGCAAATGCAACGTGACGCCCGCAGAGCATTCCATCAAAGTCTGCATTCCAAAACGTCACTACTTCCCTTCCGAGCCCCGGCATGTGCCCAAACAGTGGTTTACCCCCACATATGGGGTATCAGCGTACTCAGGAGAAACTGGACAACAACTTTTGGGGTCCAATTTCTCCTGTTACCCTTGCAAAAATAAAAAATTCTGGGCTAAAAAAATATTTTTGAGGAAAGGAAACACATTTATTATTTTCACGGCTCTGCGTTATAAACTTCTGTGAAGCACTTGGGGGTTCAAAGTGCTCACCACACATCTAGATAAGTTCCTTGGGGGGTCTAGTTTCCAAAATGGAGTCACTTGTGGGGAGTTCCTACTGTTTAGGCACATCAGGGGCTCTGCAAATGCAACGTGACGCCCGCAGAGCATTCCATCAAAGTCTGCATTCCAAAACGTCACTACTTCCCTTCCGAGCCCCGGCATGTGCCCAAACAGTGGTTTACCCCCACATATGGGGTATCAGCGTACTCAGGAGAAACTGGACAACAACTTTTGGGGTCCAATTTCTCCTGTTACCCTTGCAAAAATAAAAAATTCTGGGCTAAAAAAATATTTTTGAGGAAAGGAAACACATTTATTATTTTCACGGCTCTGCGTTATAAACTTCTGCGAAGCACTTGGGGGTTCAAAGTGCTCACCACACATCTAGATTAGTTCCTTGGGAGGTCTAGTTTCCAAAATGGGGTCACTTGTTAGGGAGCTCCAATGTTTAGGCACACAGGGGCTCTCCAAACGTGACATGGTGTCCGCTAATGATTGGAGCTAATTTTCCATTCAAAAAGCCAAATGGCGTGCCTTCCCTTCCGAGCCCTGCCGTGTGCCCAAACAGTGGTTTACCCCCACATATGGGGTATCATCGTACTCAGGACAAACTGGACAACAACATTTGGGGTCCAATTTCTCCTATTACCCTTGGAAAATTAAAAAATCCTGGGCTAAAAATCATTTTTGAGGAAAGAAAAATTATTTTTTATTTTCACGGCTCTGCGTTATAAACTTCTGTGAAGCATCTGGGGGTTAAAAGTGCTCACTATGCATCTATATAAGTTCCTTGGGGGGTCTAGTTTCCAAAATGGGGTCACGTGTAGGGGAGCTCCAATGTTTAGGCACACAGGGGCTCTCCAAACGCGACATGGTGTTCGCTAACGATTGGAGCTAATTTTCCATTCAAAAAGTCAAATGGCACGCCTCCCCTTCCGAGCCTTGCCGTGCACCCAAACAGTGGTTTACCCCCACATATGAGGTATCAACATACTCAGCAGAAATTGCCCAACAAATTTTAGGATCCATTTTATCCTGTTGCCCATGTGAAAATGAAAAAATTGAGGCTAAAAGAAATTTTGTGTGAAAAAAAAGTACTTTTTCATTTTTACGGATCAATTTGTGAAGCACCTGAGAGTTTAAAGTGCTCACTATGCTTCTAGATAAGTTCCTTGGGGGGTCTACTTTCCAAAATGGGGTCACTTGTGGGAGCGCTCCAATGTTTAGGCACACGGGGGCTCTCCAAACGTGACATGGTCTCTGCTAGCGATGGAGATCATTTTTCATTCAAAAAGTCAAATGGCGCTCCTTCCCTTCCGAGCCTTACCATGTGCCCAAACAGTGGTTTACCCCCACATGTGAGGTATCAGTGTACTCAGGAGAAATTGTCCAACAAATTTTAGGATCCATTTTATCCTGTTGCCCATGTGAAAATGAAAAAATTGAGGCTAAAATAATTTTTTTGTGAAAAAAAAGTACTGTTTCATTTTTACGGATCAATTTGTGAAGCACCTGGGGGTTTAAAGTGCTCACTATGCTTCTAGATAAGTTCCTTGGGGGGTCTAGTTTCCAAAATGGGGTCACTTGTGGGGGAGCTCCAATGTTTAGGCACACGGGGGCTCTCCAAACGCGACATGGTGTCCGCTAAAGATTGGAGCCAATTTTTCATTCAAAAAGTCAAATGGCGCTCCTTTCCTTCCAAGCCCTGCCGTATGCCCAAACAGTGGTTTACCCCCACATATGAGGTATCAGCGTACTCAGGACAAATTGTACAATATCGTTCGTGGTCCAGTTTTTCCTTTTACCCTTGGGAAAATAAAAAAATTGTTGCTAAAATATCATTTTTGTGACTAAAAAGTTAAATGTTCATTTTTTCCTTCCATGTTGCTTCTGCTGCTGTGAAACACCTGAAGGGTTAATAAACTTCTTGAATGTGGTTTTGAGCACCTTGAGGGGTGCAGTTTTTAGAATGGTGTCACTTTGGGGTATTTTCAGCCATATAGAACCCTCAAACTGACTTCAAATGTGAGGTGGTCCCTAAAAAAAATGGTTTTGTAAATTTTGTTGTAAAAATGAGAAATCACTGGTCAAATTTTAACCCTTATAACTTCCTAGCAAAAAAAAAATTTGTTTCCAAAATTGTGCTGATGTAAAGTAGACATGTGAGAAATGTTATTTATTAACTGATTTGTGTCACATACCTCTCTGGTTTAACAGAATAAAAATTAAAAATGTGAAAATTGCGAAATTTTCAAAATTTTCGCCAAATTTCCATTTTTTTCACAAATAAACTCAGAAATTATCGACCTAAATTTACCACTATCATGAAGCCCAATATGTCACGAAAAAACAGTCTCAGAATCGCTAGGATCCGTTGAAGCGTTCCTGAGTTATTACCTCATAAAGGGACACTGGTCAGAATTGCAAAAAACGGCAAGGTCATTAAGGCCAAAATAGGCTGGGTCATGAAGGGGTTAATAAATATTAGTTTTATTTGATGTCCGATAAGATGGGACATATCTACAAGGTGCACTACTAATCCAAACCATTCAAAACATGTACTTTGCACAGTACAAGTGTAAATGACTTTCTGTGTTGGATTTATGATGCCATGGTAAGAAATTACAACATAAGTATTAATGCATTGCTATTTTTTCTGTCTGGAATGAGAAGCAGTCATTTTTTAGATTACTTTAATATTCCAAAAATCCTTATCCATATTTGCATTTCTTCATCCTTGTAACCTAATTCTAAAGATAAAACCACATGTTTATGGTTTAAGTGCACATAAAAGACAATGCACAGCAACATCTACATTACTTTGGCAAAAATAAAAACTATTCTGCATCATAAATGTTTGGCAAAGGCTGAGCTTCACAGTTTTATTGTTCATTTATTTATGGCTTTGATATTTTGGGATGCTCAGCTGCTCACAGCAAAGCATTTTCTTTGGCAGCAATAAGTCTGTCATTTATTACAGAGTACCACAATTTTGTTGAGGATAGCTAATGGAAAATCAAAAGAAAGAGTGAATATTTTCTGATATGCATTTCTGTCATCAATCGTATGACTAGTTCTAGGTGGCCAAGTCTTCTGCAAAGAAAAATGTAGAAAATACACTTGAATTGCAATTTTTCAACTGTGAAGTCGGTAAAAGACATTTCTCCAGGACTTTTGTATGGTCGCACAGTCCGCAGAAAAACAAGGAAATGTAAACGGCCCAAAAGACTATAAAGATTGTCTTCTAACCAAGAAAATCATGGACAGAATGTGTATGTGAAAAAGAGGAGTCAAAATACGGCCTTATATAAAGATTGGTTACATTCTTTCCAATTTAACTTACATATTTAATGAAATAATTAAATCCCTTTGTCATCATAAATTTGTTTACTGTAAACGATATCTATAACTTTGTATGTAACCCCTTCTCATGTACAGCACCATGGAATTAATGGTGCTATATAAATAAATAAATAATAATAATAATAATAATAATAATAAATTCAAATGGATTTGAAAACAGTTCTGTTATAATGTAACTGTCATTGATCTAAAAAAAAGATTTACTATTATTAAGGGTGAAAATAGTTGATGAATTCAATGATTTGGTCTTTAAAGTGACCCTCCAACTCACAATAACAAACTCACGATGTATATTGTTAGTAATGTATGAAATGTACATATTCTACTATTCATAGTGTACTACCATATTGTCCAACTTGTATTTTATTTATAAATATCAATGTATGTGCCCTTCTTTTTAATCTTCCTTGTGTGGTTCCTTTGATTCTCAATCCTCTCTTTATTTCTGTAAAATGCCTGACAGATACTCAGTCTATGCTCTGCACTTTGTCCTTTCACACTGCTCCCTTGCTGTTGAATGTACCAATTGAGAGTCGTGGGGTACATGTGGTTTGAGTACTCAGTGTCAAGTTAAACTCTGGAAATCCGATATATAATGATAAGGCCATGGCAGCTGGCTAAATGTTTGCTCTGTTTAAAGAAAAATCTAGCTACGACTAGTGTTGAGCATCCCGATACCGTAAGTATCGGGTATCGGCCGATACTTGCGGTATCGGAACTCCGATACCGGGATTCCGATACTTGCCGCGTATCGGATACCGGAATCGGAAGTTCCAAGATTCAAAATGCAGAAATTCAGCCAATGAGAATGATTCCAAGTGTGGGCACATCCTGTTTAGCATGGAGGGCATGAAACTACTGGCAAGGCTGTGATTGGCTGCTGAAATGATGTCATGATGCAGTTTAAAAGTCGCTGGCGCCATTTTGCGATCACTCTGCTGTGAATTCAGTTAGTGACAGGACGCTGTTTGCTGACTGAGGGCCAGTTTAGAGATAGCGATTTGCTTCTTTGTGCTTTCCAAAGGCTAATTTAGCAACCGCTGTGTTCACCTACTATTCACCTTGCTTTTGCCTTGTAGCGCTGTTTTCACAGCGATCTGCAAGGTCTGTGTGTGTGTGTGTGTGTGAGTGCAGCCCACTCTCTAGTCTGAGTGCAGCCACATAGGCCATCCATAGCTGGTTGTATTCAGTTCAGGGAGGGTGGTTCATTGCCTCATACTGTTCTTTTTTTTTTTTTTTTCAAGTAGTGTAGTTTGCTGCTAATTTATTCAAAAAAATCCTATTAGTGTCTTTCCACCCGTCTCCAGCTAATTTGTGGAAAAACACTACATAGGATAACGTAGAGGAGGGTTTTTGGGCCTTGCAGCGCCGTTTACGGCTGTCTGCACGGTCTCCGTGTGATTGCAGCTCGCCCTGTAGTCTGTGAGCAGCCATAGCCTGGTTGTCTCCAGCTCAGGGTTGTTCACTGCGTCATACCGCCAAATCAATTTTCATTTTGTTTTAAGTAGTGCAGGCTGCTGCACATTTTTTCAAAAAATTCCTATTAGTGTCTTTCCACCCGTCTCCAGCTAATTTGTGGAAAAACACTACATAGGATAACGTAGAGGAGGGTTTTTGGGCCTTGCAGCGCCGTTTACGGCTGTCTGCACGGTCTCCGTGTGACTGCAGCTCGCCCTGTAGTCTGTGAGCAGCCATAGCCTGGTTGTCTCCAGCTCAGGGTTCTTCACTGCGTCATACCGCCAAATCAATTTTCATTTTGTTTTAAGTAGTGCAGGCTGCTGCACATTTTTTCCAAAAAATCCTATTAGTGTCTTTCCACCCGTCTCCAGCTAACTTGTGGAAAAACACTACATAGGATAACATAGAGGAGGGTTTTTGGGCCTTGCAACGCCGTTTACGTCTGTCTGCACGGTCTCCGTGTGACTGCAGCTCTATCCGTTGTCAGTTCAGCCCCCAAAAAATAAATAAATAATAAAGTTCACCAAACACACCAGTTACACCACTTTACATTTGTGTAGGCCACATTAGCTCATATTAAAGTCTAGTCCACACTTTAGAAAATTAGTGTTTCTTATACCTGTTAGGAGGAGTTGCTCAGGAATAAGCACACAAAGCCGTTAGTACTTTTCTGCTTATCTTTATCAGTCAACCAAGATGAAGAAGGCAGTGAGTAAGGCACGTGGGCGTGGGCGCGGAGCAGGGAGGGGACGTGGGGATTCTGTGCCTGCTGCGGGCACCGGTGACTCATCAGCACCCACTTTCACCAGGCAACAGTCATTCATGTGCAGCTTTGTGTCACAGCGCCGTACACCGCTGCTGCGTGAAGACCAAATTGAAGCCGTTGTCGGATGGATGGCAGCTAATGCATCAAGTTCAATTAGTGCCACATCCTCTCAGACACAGAGCACTGGAGAGCAGCCATCTGTCTCTTCACCACCTGCCAAATTGCCCAGGCAGACAGAGAGCCCAGGACAGGAGCCGTCTCTACTTCTGTTCTCTGAATCTCTTGGCTTGGAAACAGGGGGCCAGCCAAGCAGCATTGGAGAAATGGAAGAAGAGGCAGGGTGCAGTGATGCCCAACAGCTTTTTCTATCTTCCTCTGAAGAGGCGGGTGGGCCAGTGGCTCCGGTCACCACATCGCAGGCCGCATCAGCTGATGATGACACTCAGGTGCCACTTACTGGTGCGTGCTCTGTTGCTGAGACTACCCAGGAGGAGCAGTTGGGGGCAGAGGGTAGTGTAGATGATGAGGTCCTTGACCCATCTTGGCGTGAGGGACAGGAAGGTGGTGGGAGCAGCTCTGAGGAAGAGATTCCCCGTACGGCCCAAAGAGGGAGAGGGAGGGGGAAGACTGCGGATCCTGCAGCCTCCGCTTTGGCACCCGTTAGGAGCATGTCTCTTCCAAAAGCCAAAAAGGGCGCTCCCAAGACTTGCAGTGCCTGGGCCTTTTTTGACACAGTTGCAGATGACATTTGCTATGTCAAATGCAAGGTGTGTCATCACAAAGTAAAAAGAGGTCGAAATGTCAGCAGCCTCAATACCTCCAACATGTGGAAACATGTGCGCAACAGGCACCCGGCGTTGTTAGAAAAACACACTGAAGAGCTAGGCCAACCAACAGCGGCAGCTACCACCTCTTCAGCTCGTGTTGCCTCTTCCTCCAGCTCACACGCAGCTGGTTCGGCTTCCTCCCAGGATCGCCGTGGAAGAACCTCTGGCCCTGTTGTCCAGAGACCCGCTGTAATTCCACCCGCAGCACCACTTTCCCAGTCATCCACACACTCCCAGCCCAGTCTACAGCCATCGGTAGTACAGGCATGGGAGAAAAGGCGGCCTTTCTCGTCAAACCACCCACGAGCACAGGCTCTGACTGCAGGCATTGCCAAACTTCTGTCACTGGAAATGCTGTCATTCAGGCTGGTGGAGACTGACAGCTTCCGTGACTTGATGTCATTGGCAGTCCCACAGTACAATGTGCCCAGCCGCTTTTACTTCAGCAGGCAAGCCGTCCCTGCCCTGCACAAGCATGTGGAGGGACACATAAAACACGCGCTACTGAACGCCGTCAGTAGCAAGGTCCACCTCACCACCGATGCGTGGACCAGTCAACATGGACAGGGGCGATACCTTTCCCTCACTGCCTATTGGGTTAATGTCGTTGAGCCGGGTACAGACCGTGCGAGTGGCGCAGGACGTGTCCTGCCCACTCCAAGGATTGCAGGAATCCATTCTGTACGCATTGACTCCTCCTCTTACACCAGTTCCTCAGAATCATCGCTGCAGGAGCCGTCACAGTCCACCTCCACATGGACCCGTGATGAACGTGTACCTGTTACGACCGACATGAGCACAGCCGTGGCCAAACGTCAACAGGCCGTCTTGAAATTAATTTTTTTGGGGAATCGTAGCCACACAGCGCAGGACCTCTGGAATGCCATCAAGCAGGAGAGCGATGTGTGGTTTGTGCCAGCGAATCTCCAGCCAGGCATGGTAGTGTGTGATAATGGCCGAAATCTGGTGGCAGCTCTGGGCCTCGGCAACCTCACTCACATCCCATGTCTGGCACATGTGCTCAATTTGGTCGTGCAGAGCTTTTTGAGGGACTATCCGGATCTTGATGCACTGCTGCACAAGGTCCGCCTAGAGTGTGCTCACTTGCGGCGTTCCAGCACGGCAAAAGCGCGCATTGCGGCTCTGCAGCGCCGACACCGCCTGCCGGAACATCGCATCATATGTGACCTACCTACCAGGTGGAATTCCACGTTACATATGTTGGAGCGGTTGTGTGAGCAGCAGCAAGCTGTAATGGAGTACCAGCTGCTTCAGGCGCAAAGAAGTCGCACTCAGCGCCGTACAGACTTCACAACCACAGAGTGGGCCACTATGAATGACGTCTGCCAGGTTTTGCGTCCCTTTGATTATTCCACGCAGATGGCGAGTGCAGATGATGCACTAGTCAGCATGACTGTCCCCCTTATCTGCCTGCTTGAAAAATCACTGCAAGCGCTAAGGGATGATGTTGTGGAAGAGGTGGAGGATGAGGATTCACCATTTCCATCATCTTCTGGACAGTCAGCGCCACCTGGTTCCTCACAAACGCGTAGGCAGGGGACAGTTTGTGAGGAGGATGAGGAGGAGTCAATGGAGGAGGAAGACATCCGTCCAGAGGAGGGAGTTACCGAATTGTCCAGTACTCAGTGTGTACAGCGAGGGTGGGGTGATGACGAGCGGGCAGATATCACGCCTCCAGCAGGGGACAGCGTTTCTTGGGCAGTTGGCAGTCTGCAGCACATGGTGGATTACATGCTGCAGTGCCTGAGAAACGACCGCCGCATCGCCCACATTCTCAACATGTCTGATTATTGGGTGTTCACCCTCCTCGATCCTCGCTACCGGGACAACGTAGAAAGCCTCATCACAACGTTGAACCGGGAGCGAAAAATGCGGGAGTACCAAGACACACTGGTCAATTCCATCATCTTCTCCATTCCAACTGAGAGAAGTGCTGCTAGTGCATTCCAAAGCAGCTCAGTGCGTCCAGGCAGTGGTGGAGGCTCTGCACAAAGAGGGAGCAGAAGCAGTGCCTCTGCCCAAGGCAAGACCAGTATGGCCCAACTGTGGCACAGTTTTCTGTGCCCCCCACAAAAGTCTACACCATCACAGACGGCTCCAGTCAGCAGGAGGCAACGGTTCCGTCAGATGGTGACAGACTACATGTCTTGCCCTCTTGCTGTACTCCCAGACGGCTCTTCCCCTTTCAAGTTTTGGGTCTCAAAGCTGGATACATGGCCAGAGCTAAGCCAGTATGCATTGGAGGTGCTGTCTTGCCCTGCGGCCAGTGTATTATCGGAACGTGTCTTTAGTGCTGCAGGTGGTGTACTAACTGACCGTCGCATGCGACTATCCTCCGATAACGTTGACCGGCTTACTTTCCTGAAAATGAACAAGGCCTGGATCTCGCAGGAATTTGCCACTCCTCCTCCTGATTAAATAATTAGGTCACTGTATACTGTTGTGAATTTGGATTCTGGGCTCCCCCGGTGGCTACTGGTGGAATTGAACTGTGTCTTCATCTTCTCTGTTCACCTGTTCCCATCAAGATGTGGGAGTCGCTATATAACCTTGCTGCTCTGTTAGTTGCTTGCCGGTCAACAATGTTATCAGAAGCCTCTCTGTGCTTGTTCCTGCTCCTAGACAACTACTAGATAAGTTGGACTTTTGTCCATGTTTGTTTTTGCATTTTTGTTCCAGTTCACAGCTGTAGTTTCGTTACTGTGTCTGGAAAGCTCTTGTGAACAGGAATTGCCACTCTGGTGTTATGAGTTAATGCCAGAGTTTTAAAGTAATTTCTGGATGGTGTTTTTGATAGGGTTTTTAGCTGACCATGAAAGTGTCCTTTCTGTCTTCTGCTATGTAGTAAGTGGACCTCAAATTTGCTAAACCTATTTTCATACTACGTTTGTTATTTCATCTCAACTCACCGCCAATACATGTGGGGGGCCTCTGTCTCCTTTCGGGGTATTTCTCTAGAGGTGAGCTAGGACTAATATTTTCCTCTGCTAGCTTTATTTAGTCCTCCGGCTGGTGCTGGGCATCTAGAATCAACGTAGGCATGCTACCCGGCCACTGCTAGTTGTGCGTTAGGTTTAGTTCATGGTCAGCTCAGTTCCCATCTTCCAAGAGCTAGTTCCTATATATGCTTATGCTATGTTCTCTTGCCATTGAGATCATGACAGTTTGACCGGCCCTCAAAGTGTTAATTGTTTGGGCTGAAGCAGGAGAAAAAGAAGTGTTGAAGGGAAATTTTTTTTTTTTTTTTCCCCTCAGAGTTTTGCTGCCTAGCCCTTAATTGCTGTCTAGCTGCTTCTTACCTCCTCTTAACCCTTGAATGGCTCTGTGTCCACCTGTTTGTAATGGATCTTCAGAGTGTAACTGCAGGTTTGAATAATCTCGCCACGAAGGTACAAAATTTGCAAGATTTTGTTTGTCATGCACCTGTATCTGAGCCGAGAATTCCTTTGCCGGAATTTTTCTCGGGGAATAGATCTGGGTTTCAGAATTTTCGAAATAATTGCAAATTATTTTTGTCCTTGAAATTTCGCTCTGCCGGAGACCCTGCACAGCAGGTCAGGATTGTGATTTCCTTGCTCCGGGGCGACCCTCAAGACTGGGCTTTTTCATTGACACCAGGGGATCCTGCGTTGCTCAATGTGGATGCGTTTTTTCTGGCCTTGGGGTTGCTTTATGACGAACCTCATTTGGAGCTTCAGGCAGAAAAAACTTTGATGTCCCTATCTCAGGGGCAAGATGAAGCGGAAATTTACTGCCAAAGATTCCGTAAATGGTCTGTGCTTACTCAGTGGAATGAGTGCGCCCTGGCGGCGACTTTCAGAGAGGGTCTCTCTGATGCCATTAAGGATGTTATGGTGGGGTTCCCTGTGCCTGCGGGTCTGAATGAGTCCATGACAATGGCTATTCAGATCGATAGGCGTTTGCGGGAGCGCAAACCAGTGCACCATCTGGCGGTGGCCACTGAGAAGTCGCCAGAGAGTATGCAGTGTGATAGAATTCTGTCCCGAAGCGAGCGGCAGAATTTTAGACGGAAAAATGGGTTGTGTTTCTATTGTGGTGATTCTACTCATGTTATATCAGCATGCTCTAAGCGCACTAAAAAGCTTGATAAATCTGTTTCCATTTGCACCTTACCGTCTAAGTTTATTCTATCTGTGACCCTGATTTGCTCTTTGTCATCTATTACCACGGACGCCTATGTCGACTCTGGCGCCGCTTTGAGTCTTATGGATTGGTCCTTTGCCAAACGCTGTGGGTATGATTTAGAGCCTTTGGAGACTTCTATTCCTCTGAAGGGGATTGACTCCACCCCATTGGCTAATAATAAACCACAATACTGGACACAAGTAACTATGCGTATTAATCCGGATCACCAGGAGATTATTCGCTTTCTGGTGTTGTATAATCTACATGATGATTTGGTGCTAGGATTGCCTTGGCTGCAATCTCACAACCCAGTCCTCGACTGGAGAGCTATGTCTGTGTTGAGCTGGGGATGTAAGGGGACTCATGGGGATGTACCTGTGGTTTCCATTTCATCATCTATTCCCTCTGAAATTCCTGAGTTCCTGTCTGACTATTATGACGTCTTTGAAGAATCCAAGCTTGGTTCGTTACTTCCGCACCGAGAGTGCGATTGTGCCATAGATTTAATTCCGGGTAGTAAATACCCAAAGGGTCGTTTATTTAATTTGTCTGTGCCTGAACATGCTGCTATGCGAGAATATATAAAGGAGTCCTTGGAAAAGGGACATATTCGTCCATCGTCATCTCCCTTAGGAGCCGGTTTTTTCTTTGTGTCAAAAAAAGACGGCTCTTTGAGACCATGTATTGATTATCGGCTTTTGAATAAGATCACTGTTAAATATCAATACCCATTGCCGTTGCTGACTGATTTGTTTGCTCGCATAAAGGGGGCCAAGTGGTTCTCTAAGATTGACCTTCGTGGGGCGTATAATTTGGTGCGAATCAGGCAGGGGGATGAGTGGAAAACCGCATTTAATACGCCCGAGGGCCACTTTGAGTATTTAGTGATGCCTTTTGGTCTTTCAAATGCTCCGTCAGTTTTCCAGTCCTTTATGCATGATATTTTTCGCGATTATTTGGATAAATTTATGATTGTGTATCTGGATGATATTCTGATTTTTTCGGATGACTGGGACTCTCATGTCCAGCAAGTCAGGAGGGTTTTTCAGGTTTTGCGGTCTAATTCTTTGTGTGTGAAGGGTTCTAAGTGTGTTTTTGGGGTACAAAGGATTTCCTTTTTGGGATATATTTTTTCCCCCTCTTCCATTGAAATGGATCCTGTCAAGGTTCAAGCCATTTGTGATTGGACGCAGCCCTCTTCTCTTAAGAGTCTTCAGAAATTTTTGGGCTTTGCTAACTTTTATCGTCGATTTATTGCTGGTTTTTCGGATATTGCTAAGCCATTGACCGATTTGACTAAGAAGGGTGCTGATGTTGCTGATTGGTCCCCTGATGCTGTGGAGGCCTTTCGGGAGCTTAAGCGCCGTTTTTCCTCTGCCCCTGTGTTGCGTCAGCCTGATGTTGCTCTACCTTTTCAGGTTGAGGTCGACGCTTCTGAGATCGGAGCTGGGGCAGTGTTGTCGCAGAAAAGTTCTGACTGCTCCGTGATGAGGCCTTGTGCCTTCTTTTCCCGTAAATTTTCGCCCGCTGAGCGGAATTATGATGTTGGGAATCGGGAGCTTTTGGCCATGAAGTGGGCTTTTGAGGAGTGGCGCCATTGGCTTGAGGGGGCCAGACATCAGGTGGTGGTATTGACTGACCACAAAAATTTGATTTATCTTGAGACCGCCAGGCGCCTGAATCCTAGACAGGCGCGCTGGTCATTATTTTTCTCTCGGTTTAATTTTGTGGTGTCATACCTACCGGGTTCTAAGAATCTTAAGGCGGATGCCCTTTCTAGGAGTTTTGAGCCTGACTCGCCTGGTAACTCTGAGCCCACAGGTATCCTTAAGGATGGAGTGGTATTGTCAGCCGTTTCTCCAGACCTGCGGCGGGCCTTGCAGGAGTTTCAGGCGGATAGACCTGATCGTTGCCCACCTGATAAACTGTTTGTTCCTGATGATTGGACCAGTAGAGTCATCTCTGAGGTTCATTCTTCTGCGTTGGCAGGTCATCCTGGCATTTTTGGTACCAGGGATTTGGTGGCAAGGTCCTTCTGGTGGCCTTCCCTGTCACGAGATGTGCGAGGCTTTGTGCAGTCTTGTGACGTTTGTGCTCGGGCCAAGCCTTGTTGTTCTCGGGCTAGTGGATTATTGTTGCCCTTGCCTATTCCTAAGAGGCCTTGGACGCACATCTCGATGGATTTTATTTCAGATCTGCCTGTTTCTCAGAAGATGTCTGTCATCTGGGTGGTGTGTGACCGTTTTTCTAAGATGGTCCATTTGGTTCCTCTGCCCAAGTTGCCTTCTTCTTCCGAGTTGGTTCCTCTGTTTTTTCAAAATGTTGTTCGTTTGCATGGTATTCCTGAGAATATCGTTTCTGACAGAGGGACCCAATTCGTGTCTAGATTTTGGCGGGCATTCTGTGCTAGGATGGGCATAGATTTATCTTTTTCGTCCGCTTTCCATCCTCAGACTAATGGCCAGACCGAGCGGATTAATCAGACCCTGGAGACATATCTGAGGTGTTTTGTGTCTGCTGACCAGGATGATTGGGTTGCTTTTTTGCCATTGGCGGAGTTCGCTCTCAATAATCGGGCCAGCTCTGCCACTTTGGTGTCCCCGTTTTTCTGTAATTCGGGGTTTCATCCTCGATTTTCCTCTGGTCAGGTGGAATCTTCGGATTGTCCTGGAGTGGATGCTGTGGTGGAGAGATTGCATCAGATCTGGGGGCAGGTGGTGGACAATTTGAGGTTGTCCCAGGAGAAGACTCAGCTTTTTGCCAACCGCCACCGTCGTGTTGGTCCTCGGCTTTGTGTTGGGGATTTGGTGTGGTTGTCTTCTCGTTTTGTCCCTATGAGGGTCTCTTCTCCTAAGTTTAAGCCTCGGTTCATCGGCCCGTATAAGATATTGGAGATTCTTAACCCTGTTTCCTTCCGTTTGGACCTCCCTGCATCCTTTTCTATTCATAACGTTTTTCATCGGTCATTATTGCGCAGGTATGAGGTACCGGTTGTGCCTTCCGTTGAGCCTCCTGCTCCGGTGTTGGTTGAGGGTGAGTTGGAGTACGTTGTGGAGAAAATCTTAGACTCTCGTGTTTCCAGACGGAGACTCCAGTATCTGGTCAAGTGGAAGGGATACGGCCAGGAGGATAATTCTTGGGTGAATGCATCTGATGTTCATGCCTCTGATCTGGTTCGTGCCTTTCATAGGGCCCATCCTGATCGCCCTGGTGGTTCTGGTGAGGGTTCGGTGCCCCCTCCTTGAGGGGGGGGTACTGTTGTGAATTTGGATTCTGGGCTCCCCCGGTGGCTACTGGTGGAATTGAACTGTGTCTTCATCTTCTCTGTTCACCTGTTCCCATCAAGATGTGGGAGTCGCTATATAACCTTGCTGCTCTGTTAGTTGCTTGCCGGTCAACAATGTTATCAGAAGCCTCTCTGTGCTTGTTCCTGCTCCTAGACAACTACTAGATAAGTTGGACTTTTGTCCATGTTTGTTTTTGCATTTTTGTTCCAGTTCACAGCTGTAGTTTCGTTACTGTGTCTGGAAAGCTCTTGTGAACAGGAATTGCCACTCTGGTGTTATGAGTTAATGCCAGAGTTTTAAAGTAATTTCTGGATGGTGTTTTTGATAGGGTTTTTAGCTGACCATGAAAGTGTCCTTTCTGTCTTCTGCTATGTAGTAAGTGGACCTCAAATTTGCTAAACCTATTTTCATACTACGTTTGTTATTTCATCTCAACTCACCGCCAATACATGTGGGGGGCCTCTGTCTCCTTTCGGGGTATTTCTCTAGAGGTGAGCTAGGACTAATATTTTCCTCTGCTAGCTTTATTTAGTCCTCCGGCTGGTGCTGGGCATCTAGAATCAACGTAGGCATGCTACCCGGCCACTGCTAGTTGTGCGTTAGGTTTAGTTCATGGTCAGCTCAGTTCCCATCTTCCAAGAGCTAGTTCCTATATATGCTTATGCTATGTTCTCTTGCCATTGAGATCATGACAGTATACGTTATCCAGGTCTCCTGTTGTGTTCATCTTTCTACCACCTGAACTTAAATTCCTGGGCTCCAACACCGCCAGTTGAGGCTCAGAAGTGCCGTCTGCACAGTCAAAACATACGACCCAGTGTTCTTGGGTTTCAGTAACGTCAGCTGATCCCCAGCTGTGTAGCTGGCAATGTGTCATGCGACTGCCACGCTGACACAACAACTGAAATGTAAGGGAATCTGTCCCCCCCCCCCAAGGCGTTTGTTACTGAAAGAGCCTCCTTGTGCAGCAGTAATGCTGCACAAGGAAAAGGTAGCTATTTTGGTTTAGCTCCTTGCACACGCAGAACTTAACACTTATAAAATGTGTCCACTGATACCGTAACACCGTCCCGGAGGTGGGACTTTCCTTCGTAATATGACGCAGCACAGCCGTCATTCCTCCCCCCCCGGCGCCGCGCCCCGGCTCCTCAGCGTTGTTTGATTCCGTCCCGGAGCCTGCGCTGTTATGTTATCCCGTGGCCAGGCACACTTAGCGCTGCCCGTCTTCTGGCATCATTTGGTGTCAGGATGGCTGCGCCTGTGCGGCCGCGCTGGCCGAGGGCCCGCCTCGCAGTGTCTTCTGATTTAATCCCACTGGGGGCCTGGGATCCATGGACATGCGCAGTGCATATCTGAACCTCCACCTCTCACTCATCTCCCTACGGCTTCTTCAGACTGTTCGGTGTCAGCTGGTCCCTAATAGCATGCCACGGCCGTGACACCGCACAGTCTTAAGAAGCCGTAGGGAGGGGAGTGAGAGGCGAGGATATGCACTGCGCATGGCCATGGATCCCAGGCCCCCAGTGGGATAAAATCAGAAGACACTGCGAGGCGGGCTCTCGGCCAGCGCGGCCGCACGGGCGCAGCCAGCCTGACACCAAATGATGTCAGAAGATGGGCAGCGCTAAGTGTGCCTGGCCAAGGGATAACATAACAGCGCAGGCTCCGGGACGGAATCAAACTACGCTGAGGAGCCGGGGCGCGGCGCCCGGGGGGGAGGAATGACGGCTGTGCTGCGTCATATTACGAAGGAAAGTCCCACCTCCGGGACGGTTTCACGGTTTCAGGGGACACATTTTATAAGTGTTTAGTTCTGTGTTTGCAAGGAGCATGATGAAAAGAGCCACCTTTTCCTTTTGCATCTTTTGTGCTGCACAAGCTGGCTCTTTCAGCTACAAACGCCTTGGGGGGGGTTAAAGGTTCCCTTTCGACTTTCTCAGGCTTCGGCCTACATTGTGTTCCTCTGCTTTTCCACCTGTCCCTGGGCTCCATCACCGCTAGTTGTTGCCTGGTAGTGCTGTACGCACAGTCAACAGTCCCTCCTCTGTTATTGGGGTTCAGTAACGTCAGCTGTTCCCCTGCTGTGTGTGTGGCAATCCCTCCTACCTCCTCCACCTCCTCCTCCTCCACCTGTCCCTGGGCTCCAACACCGCTAGTTGTTGCCTGGTAGTGCTGTACGCACAGTCCCAACAGTCCCTCCTCTGTTATTGGGGTTCAGTAACGTCAGCTGTTCCCCTGCTGTGTGTGTGGCAATCCCTCCTACCTCCTCCACCTCCTCCTCCTCCACCTGTCCCTGGGCTCCAACACCGCTAGTTGTTGCCTGGTAGTGCTGTACGCACAGTCCCAACAGTCCCTCCTCTGTTATTGGGGTTCAGTAACGTCAGCTGTTCCCCTGCTGTGTGTGTGGCAATCCCTCCTATCTCCTCCACCTCCTCCTCCTCCACCTGTCCCTGGGCTCCAACACCGCTAGTTGTTGCCTGGTAGTGCTGTACGCACAGTCAACAGTCCCTCCTCTGTTATTGGGGTTCAGTAACGTCAGCTGTTCCCCTGCTGTGTGTGTGGCAATCCCTCCTATCTCCTCCACCTCCTCCTCCTCCACCTGTCCCTGGGCTCCAACACCGCTAGTTGTTGCCTGGTAGTGCTGTACGCACAGTCCCAACAGTCCCTCCTCTGTTATTGGGGTTCAGTAACGTCAGCTGTTCCCCTGCTGTGTGTGTGGCAATCCCTCCTACCTCCTCCACCTCCTCCTCCTCCACCTGTCCCTGGGCTCCAACACCGCTAGTTGTTGCCTGGTAGTGCTATACGCACAGTCCCAACAGTCCCTCCTCTGTTATTGGGGTTCAGTAACGTCAGCTGTTCCCCTGCTGTGTGTGTGGCAATCCCTCCTACCTCCTCCACCTCCTCCTCCTCCACCTGTCCCTGGGCTCCAACACCGCTAGTTGTTGCCTGGTAGTGCTGTACGCACAGTCAACAGTCCCTCCTCTGTTATTGGGGTTCAGTAACGTCAGCTGTTCCCCTGCTGTGTGTGTGGCAATCCCTCCTATCTCCTCCACCTCCTCCTCCTCCACCTGTCCCTGGGCTCCAACACCGCTAGTTGTTGCCTGGTAGTGCTGTACGCACAGTCAACAGTCCCTCCTCTGTTATTGGGGTTCAGTAACGTCAGCTGTTCCCCTGCTGTGTGTGTGGCAATCCCTCCTATCTCCTCCACCTCCTCCTCCTCCACCTGTCCCTGGGCTCCAACACCGCTAGTTGTTGCCTGGTAGTGCTGTACGCACAGTCAACAGTCCCTCCTCTGTTATTGGGGTTCAGTAACGTCAGCTGTTCCCCTGCTGTGTGTGGCAATCCCTCCTATCTCCTCCACCTCCTCCTCCTCCACCTGTCCCTGGGCTCCAACACCGCTAGTTGTTGCCTGGTAGTGCTGTACGCACAGTCCCAACAGTCCCTCCTCTGTTATTGGGGTTCAGTAACGTCAGCTGTTCCCCTGATGTGTGTGTGGCAATCCCTCCTATCTCCTCCACCTCCTCCTCCTCCACCTGTCCCTGGGCTCCAACACCGCTAGTTGTTGCCTGGTAGTGCTGTACGCACAGTCAACAGTCCCTTCTCTGTTATTGGGGTTCAGTAACGTCAGCTGTTCCCCTGCTGTGTGTGTGGCAATCCCTCCTATCTCCTCCACCTCCTCCTCCTCCACCTGTCCCTGGGCTCCAACACCGCTAGTTGTTGCCTGGTAGTGCTGTACGCACAGTCCCAACAGTCCCTCCTCTGTTATTGGGGTTCAGTAACGTCAGCTGTTCCCCTGCTGTGTGTGTGGCAATCCCTCCTACCTCCTCCACCTCCTCCTCCTCCGCCTGTCCCTGGGCTCCAACACCGCTAGTTGTTGCCTTGTAGTGCTATACGCACAGTCCCAACAGTCCCTCCTCTGTTATTGGGGTTCAGTAACGTCAGCTGTTCCCCTGCTGTGTGTGTGGCAATCCCTCCTACCTCCTCCACCTCCTCCTCCACCTGTCCCTGGGCTCCAACACCGCTAGTTGTTGCCTGGTAGTGCTGTACACACAGTCCCAACAGTCCCTCCTCTGTTATTGGGGTTCAGTAACGTCAGCTGTTCCCCTGCTGTGTGTGTGGCAATCCCTCCTACCTCCTCCACCTCCTCCTCCTCCACCTGTCCCTGGGCTCCAACACCGCTAGTTGTTGCCTGGTAGTGCTGTACGCACAGTCCCAACAGTCCCTCCTCTGTTATTGGGGTTCAGTAACGTCAGCTGTTCCCCTGATGTGTGTGTGGCAATCCCTCCTATCTCCTCCACCTCCTCCTCCTCCACCTGTCCCTGGGCTCCAACACCGCTAGTTGTTGCCTGGTAGTGCTGTACGCACAGTCAACAGTCCCTCCTCTGTTATTGGGGTTCAGTAACGTCAGCTGTTCCCCTGCTGTGTGTGTGGCAATCCCTCCTATCTCCTCCACCTCCTCCTCCTCCACCTGTCCCTGGGCTCCAACACCGCTAGTTGTTGCCTGGTAGTGCTGTACGCACAGTCAACAGTCCCTCCTCTGTTATTGGGGTTCAGTAACGTCAGCTGTTCCCCTGCTGTGTATACGGCAACGTGTACTGCGACCGCCACGCAGGCACAACAAGTTAAATTTAAGGGAACCTGTCCCCCCCCCCCCAGGCGTTTGTTACTGAAGGAGCCACCTTGTGCAGCAGTAATGATGCAAATGGAAAAAGTGCCTCTTTTCGTGGTGCTCCTTGCACATGCTGAACCTAACACTTATGAAAAGTGTCCCCTCCTACCGTGATACCGTCCGGTAGGTGGAACTTTCCTTTGTGATGTGACGCAGCACAGCCGTCATTCTTACCCCCTTGGCGCCGTGCGCCGCCTCCTCAGCGTTGTTTGAATCAGTCCCGGAGCCTGCGCTGTTAGGTTAGCCCTTGGCCATGCACACATTTTGCGCTGCCCGTCTTCTGACATCATTTGGTGTCAGGCTGGCTGCGCCTGTGCGGCCGCGCTGGCCGAGATCCCGCCTCGTACTGTCTTCTGATTTCATCCCACTGGGGGCCTGAGATCCATGGACATGCGCAGTGCATATCTGAACCTCCACCTCTCACTCATCTCCCTACGGCTTCTTCAAACTGTGCGGTGTCAGCTGGTCCCTAATAGCATGCCACGGCCGTGACACCGCACAGTCTGAAGAAGCCGTAGGGAGGGGAGTGAGAGGCGAGGATATGCACTGCGCATGGCCACGGATCTCAGGCCCCCAGTGGGATGAAATCAGAAGACAGTACGAGGCGGGATCTCGGCCAGCGCGGCCGCACAGGCGCAGCCAGCCTGACACCAAATGATGTCAGAAGACGGGCAGCGCAAAATTTGTGCATGGCCAAGGGCTAACCTAACAGCGCAGGCTCCGGGACTGATTCAAACAACGCTGAGGAGGCGGCGCACGGCGCCAAGGGGGTAAGAATGACGGCTGTGCTGCGTCACATCACAAAGGAAAGTTCCACCTACCGGACGGTATCACGGTAGGAGGGGACACTTTTCATAAGTGTTAGGTTCAGCATGTGCAAGGACCATAATTAAAAGAGCTAAGTTTACCTTTTCCAGCATTAGTGCTGTACACGATGGCTCTTTCAGCTACAAACGCCTGGGGGGGGGGTTAAAGTTTCCCTTTCAACTTGCTCCAGTGCAGGCTTCGGCCTACACTCTGCTCCCTCTCCTCCTCCTGCTGACCCTGGGCTCCAACACCGCCAGTTAGGGCCCGGTACTGCTAGCTGCACAGAGAAAAACACCAGCCAATGTGTCAGTGGGGTTCAGCACCGCCAGCTGTTCCCCTGCTGTGTAGCCGGCATCGTGTCCTGCAAAAGCCACGCAGACACAAGAACTGAAATTGAAGGAAACCTGTCCCCCCTCCCCCAGGTGTTTCTACGTTTTACAGCCACCTTGTACGACAGTAATGCTGCATGTGTGCAAGGTGGCTCAGAAACTTAGTCTCCTTGCCCATGGGTAACTGAACACGTCTAAAATGAGTCCTCTGCGACCATTAAAACGTCCCTCAGGTGTGATTTTCCTTTGTATTGACACGCAACAAGCTCCTTGGTAGCGCTTCCCGTCTTCTGGCATCATTGTTTGGCTGCCTGCGCCTCTGCGGCCGCCTTGCCCCACACAACGCCCCTCGGTGTCTTATTAATTTGGACTGCGAGGGTGTGATTGATGGGCATGAACGGTGCATTTCTTCGCCTGTCCCTCATCTCCTTCCGCCTTCTTCGGACTGTGCGGCTTCATGGCCGTGGCATGCGATAAGGGATCAGCTGACGCCGCATAGTCTGAAGCGGGTGTAAGAAACCAAGCGAGAGGCGAACATATGTACTGCAGCAGGCCATGAATCCCAGCCCCGCAGTGTTTTAACAATGTTAAGACACTGCGGGGCTGGGATTCATGGTCATCGCAAACCGCACCGGCCGACATTACATGATGTCAGAGGATGGGCAGCGCTAACAGCGCAAGGCCAAGGGATAACACGACAGCGCAGACTCCTGTGCAACAAATAACGATGCTCAGGAGGCCGCGCCAAGCACCAAGGTGGCATTTTTGCCAGCTGTACTGCGTCTCTTTACGAAGGGAACTCACGCCTCAAAATCAGTTTGACTGTGTAAGGGCCTAAATGTTATACGTGTTCCTTTCAGCGTGTGCAAGGAGCAAAATTAAAAGAGCAACCTTTGACTTGTGCAGCATTACTGCTGCATAAGCTGTGGCTCTTCTACTTTGTAACACCTGAGTGGGGGTTAAAGGTTTTCTTTAAAATTGGTTCAATTAGGCTTCGGCCTACACTCTGCTCCACCGGCAGAGCCCGGGCTCCAACAACGCTAGTTGCTGTCCGGAAGTGCTGGCTGCACAGAGCCAAACACCTCGCCAATGTGTCAGTGGGGTTCAGCACCGCCAGCTGTTCCCCTGCTGTGTAGCCGGCAACGTGTCCTGCGACCGCCACGCAGGCACAACAGACCCAAAGCTGCCGCCACTGCAGGCTTCGGCCTACACTCCCCTCCCCCTTGCTCCTCCTCCTGCTCCTCCTCCTGCTGACCCCGGGCTCTAACACCGCCAGTTGGGGCCCGGTACTGCTAGCTGCACAGAGAAAAACACCAGCCAATGTGTCAGTGGGGTCCAGCACCGCCAGCTGTTCCCCTGCTGTGCAGCCGGCATCGTGTCCTGTAAAAGCCACGCAGACACAAGAACTGAAATTGAAGGGAACCTGTCCCCCCTCCCCCAGGCGTTTGTACGTTTTACAGCCACCTCGTACAGCGGTAATGCTGCATGTGTGCAAGGTGGCTCATAAACGTATTCTCCTCGCACATGTGGAACTGAAAACACGTCTAAAATGTGTCCTCTGTGTGACCATTTAACCGTCCCGGTGGTGTGACTTTCCTTTGTAATGACACGCTGCAACCCCCTTGGTAGCGCTGCCCGTCTTCTGGCATCATTCTTTGGCTGCCTGCGCCTCTGCGGCCGCCCTGACCCACACAACGCCCCTCGGTGTCTTATTTATTGGGACTGCGAGGGTGTGATTGATGGGCATGAGCAGTGCATATCTTCGCCTGTTGTCACTCATCTCCTTCCGCCTTCTTCAGACTGTGCGGCTTCATGGCCGTGGCATGCGATAAGGGATCAGCTGACGCCGCACAGTCTGAAGCGGGTGTAAGGACCCGAGTGCGAGAGGCGAACATATGTGCTGCGCCAGGCCATGAATCCCAGCCCCGCAGTGTTTTAACAATGTTAAGACACTGCGGGGCTGGGATTCATGGTCATCGCGAACCGCACCGGCCGACATTAAATGAGGTCAGAAGATGGGCAGCGCTAACAGCGCTAGGCCGGGGGATAACACGACAGCGCAGACTCCTGTACAGCAAATAACAACGCTCAGGAGGCTGCACCCAGCACCAAGGTGGGATTCTTGACATCTGTGCTGCGTCTCATTACAAAGGGAACTCGCGCCTCCAACACAGTTTGACTGTATAAAGGGCTAAATGTTATACGTGTTTCATTCGGCGTGTGCAAGGAGCAAAATTAAAAGAGCAACCTTTGACTTGTGCGGCACTACTGCTGCATAAGCTGTGGCTCTTCTAGTTTGTAACCCCTGAGGGGGGGTTAAAGGTTACCTTTGAAATCGGTTCAATTAGGCTTCGGCCTACACTCTGCTCCACCGGCAGAGCCCGGGCTCCAACAACGCTAGTTGCTATCCGGAAGTGCTGGCTGCACAGAGCCAAACACCTCGCCAATGTGTCAGTGGGGTTCAGCACCGCCAGCTGTTCCCCTGCTGTGTAGCCGGCAACGTGTCCTGCGACCGCCACGCAGGCACAACAGACCCAAAGCAGGCTTCGGCCTACACTCCCCTCCCCCTTGCTCCTCCTCCTGCTCCTCCTCCTGCTGACCCCGGGCTCTAACACCGCCAGTTGGGGCCCGGTACTGCTAGCTGCACAGAGAAAAACACCAGCCAATGTGTCAGTGGGGTCCAGCACCGCCAGCTGTTCCCCTGCTGTGCAGCCGGCATCGTGTCCTGCAAAAGCCACGCAGACACTTGCTCTTGTACCTTCTGCTCCCCATCCTGGTTCCAGTACTGTCAGCTGGTTCTGGGCAGAGCCTTTGGCTTAGGTGCCTCCCTCTGGGTATCCGAGTTCCACCAACGTCAGGTGGTCCTTGGTAGTGCTTTCAGGCACGGGTACCTCCTGCTTAGTAACCGGGTTCCAGTAACGTCAGCTGGTCCTCGGTAGTTCCATTGGTTCTTGGACCTTCGGGTAGCCATCCGAGTTCCAGTTCCATCAGCTGGTTCTCGGCATTTTCTCAGCCTTCTTGTACCTTCTGCTACATTTCCAAGTTCAAGAGACTAAACACGATGACCCGGAAGACCACCCCTAAGATGACGACGACACCAGAGACGACAACCACCGTGATGACGACGACCCTGGAGACGATGACCCTGAAGACCACCCCGATGACGACGACCCCGGAGACGACGACCCTGGAGATGACGACGACCTGGAAGACCGAGAAGCAGAAGAACAAGAGGCTGCAGAACAAAGAGCAGAAGAACATTAAGCATAACACTAAATATCAGAGCAAAAAATATTATCTAAATTATAAGCAGAAGAAGACTAAGCAGTGTATGGGGGTGAGTCCGTTCCTCCTCGTGGTGCCCCTGGATAAAGCCTGATGCTGCAGGCCAAACTGAACGCGGACAAATGTAACTCTTTTGTGACAGGCAGAACGGAAGGTGTAATCTTCAAACTTTTATAGATAACAACTACGGGAATGCCTGTCACAAATAAGAATATGATGAAGAAGTAGAATATGATGAAGATAATAGTAAAATAAAAAGAATATGAACAATGTAACCAAAAAAATAATAGGTAGAAGATGAAGAAGAAGATGAATAAGGTGAAGAAGTTGATGTCAAAGAAGCTGATGATGAGGATAATGAAGAAGAAAGTGTGGGAGAAGTAAAAAAGAAGGTGAAGGGCGTGGAAGTAGTGAAACATCAATATCTGACAAAATAAAAAAAAAATTAACATAGTCAAAATCTTTCTACCGCCGAACGTCATAAAAAAAACCAAAATCCTGCTATTCTATTACATTGGGCTAAACCTCTGTGCCTTTAATGTCTCCGCCACGTCCCCCAATACAGCCTACATTATTCTTAGTTGTTTTCCTTCATGTAGAATTAACCTACAAGGAAAGAAAGGGTTTATTTTAATTCCGATATTTTCGTCCCATTGACTTGCATTGGGATCGGGTATCGGTATCGGATTAGATCCGATACTTTGACGGTATCGGCCGATACTTTCCGATACCGATACTTTCCGATATCGGAAGGTATCGCTCAACACTAGCTACGACATAATTAACACAAATAAATGTGCATTAGTAGTATTAATATTTAATAATAATAACAATAATAATCTTCATTTATATAGCACCAACATATTCCACAGCACTTCACAATTAGGATACATGACTAGAGATGAGCAAATCAATTGTGCAGAAATAAATTTTGACATGTATATTTTTTTTTATTTATCAAATGTTGCAAATAAAAAAACAATTATGATTAGTTTTAGAGAATTGCCTAAAATGACCACTGTCGTAAGAAAGCATAACATGGAGAAGAAGAATCACAGCACAGCCAATTATGAGGGACTCTGTCTTGATGTGAGGTCACTCACTGATGACTTATAGGAACTATAAAAGCCTGAATGTTAGGGCTTACCTGGTGAGGAGGATTCGCAAAACTGCACATCACATGGACTGAGAGCGATGACACAGCATAGAGGACCTGGACAACATGCTGCACTAGGCAGGATGCAAACAAATGGAACAAGGCAAAGCAGAGACCACAGAGCTAGAGTGTAGACAAACACCGGTGAAGGGTTTAAAGTCAGATCTGAACCAGGTTGTAGATGAAATTTGTGGAAACTGGAGAAGTTTTGCAGAGATAATTACAGCAGTTGATGGGTTAACCAGCAGGTCTAAGGAACAATGTGAACAGTCTCTGAAAAGCAGTTCATAATGCACGAAGCTAACAATGGGTTAGCCAGTTTAGCATTGGATACAGAAAGAAGAAACCACAAAAATTCAAAGAGATGATTGCAGTTTAATGTAAACAGTCTCTAGATAACAGTTTATAACACTTCCAGCAGTCTACTGGTTAACCACCAGATCTGAGGAGCAGTAGATTCAGATTTCATTAGCTTGTAAACAATATTACAGCAGAATAAACTGGATAATTGCATACTCAGAATAAACAGCAACTGAGTACTACACTGACTGTAGTAAACCTTAAAAGTCCTTAGGTGATGATGTCAGTGACGTATGCTAGGCAAGTATGGCAACACAACATGGAGCACAGCAAAGGATGGCAGCCATATGGTAGTGGAATGGAGTCTGATGCTGGAGTCAAGATATGTGCATAACAGTACTATCACTACCTTTTATGGCTCTTCCTAGAAGACACTGTAACAGAAGAAAGAGGATATAAAGTATCAAATATCTTCAGCAAGAATGGAGCATTAATGTCCTCTTAAGTTCCCACCATCTCTACTAGGGAAAATATCTCTTCTAGTCTATAAATTAGAAGAGATTGTCATAATATAATATAACTTACAGTCATACTCCATGTTTGGATCAGAGGCAAATTGACTGTAGGAGAGAATTTGTTGAGGACTTGAGTATGCGGGGTTCACTAGAATCACCTTCTGCCAGCAGCCATGGGATGCTATGTCTCCTGGTTCAGGTATGTGGTGGGAGATTCCATCCTTAGCTGTATAGAAATAAATAATATCATTCTCGGGTCGGAAGAGCCGCTGTCCAGTCCAAGTATTGCAAGTGATGCGACCGTCAGTCATTTTATAAGGCTGTCTGACTGCGATCTCAGGTCATTACCGAAATGGAGAGCACAGGTAGGCTGGTAATCAGAGATGAGGGAGGATACAGAGTGCAATAAAGTTTATAGAGGGTGTGAAAACAAATGATACGAGGGACCAGATTCAGAGGAAAAATTAGGAAGCGTAAAAAGGGATCCCTTGTAACAAATAAGGATTGTCCAAAGTGGAGAATCTGTGGCACCCCTAGGGTCCAGTTGCCACAGAGGTACTGCACCTCATCCAGAGGTGTGGTATCCCACTCTCAGGTAAGGAGGGAGCACTACCCAGGACTCAAACACTCACATCCAACACACACCAGTTCAGTCTGAGCACCTGGGCGTACCCTTAGGGAGGAAGGCCTCATCCCAGGCTGGATGGAAGGGGTGGTGGGAGTGGGTGGGGTAGATAGAGTAGGGGAGGAGCTGATTAAAGGGGAGTTAGTCAGAAGGAGGGAGAAGGAGTGGAGCAGACGTGGAGAGAAGAAGCTCCTTATCAGAGTGAGCTAGAGAGAGAGAAAAGACTAAAAGAGAGAGAGAGATTGCAGAGAAGGAGAGAGGAAGAAGGGATCCTAGGCACATGGGAAGTGCAGAAGCCACCCGTGTGGCCCATATCCAGGCGTGGAGTGACCAGGCCACAGTCAGGGGACTGGCCCCAACTTAGTGGAATACTTCAAGTTCAGCTAAGAAATCGGAGGCTGTTGTGAATCCGCTTTTTGGGCTCCCCTGGTGGTTGCTGGTGGTACTGGTGACTTGTGTGTGCTTTTCTGTCTCAGTTCACCTGCTCCCATCACTGTTTGGGAGTTTCCTATTTAGCCTTGCTCTCCAGTCATTTCCTTGCCGGTCATCATTGTAACCAGAGCCTTCGGTTGCATGTTCCTGCTACTAGTCTGCTGATCAGCTAAGTGGACTTTGTCCTTTTGTTTTGTATCTTTTGTCCAGTTTGCAGTTTTTGTTATTCTCTGTAGCTGGAAGCTCTTGCGGGCTGAAATTGCCACTCCTGTGTCATGAGTTGACACAGGAGTCTTAAAGTAATTTCAGGATGGTTTTTTGAAAGGGTTTTCAGTTGACCGTGAAGTCCTCTTTTGTATCCTTCTGCTATCTAGTAAGTGGACCTCTCTTTGCTAAATCTACTTTCATACTGTGTATGTCTTTTCCTCTTAACTCACCGTTATTACATTTGGGGGGCTGCTATCATCTTTTGGGGTATTTCCCTAGAGGTAAGCCAGGTCTGTTCCTTCCTCTACCAGGCGTAGTTAGTCCTCCGGCTGGCGCGTGGCATTTAGGAAGTCGTAGGTATGCTCCCTGGCTACTATTAGTTGTGTGGTAGATTTAGCTCACGGTCAGCTCGAGATTCCATCACCCAGAGCTCGTCCGTTATTTTTGTGTTCTGATGTTTCCCTGCCATTGGGAATCATGACAGTATGACCGGCCACTGTTAAAGTTATTGGCAGAAGAAAGGAGAGAAAAAAGAAGTCTGTAGATTTTTTTTTTCCCCCCCCCATGCTTGCTCCATAGTTGGATCAGTTGTATTTCAGCTCTAATTACAGCCTTTGCCTTTCTCTCCTTCTAATCCTTGAATGGCTCTGATCTCACCTGTTTAAAGATGGACCCTCAGAGTTTGGCTGTAGGTTTATATAATCTTGCTACCAAGGTTCAAAATTTACAAGATATTGTTATACATACTCCAATGTCTGAACCTAAAATTCCTACACCAGAGGTGTTTTCCGGAGATAGATCTCGGTTCCTGAATTTCAAATATAATTGTAAATTGTTCCTTTCTCTCAGACCTCACTCCTCTGGAGATCCTGTCCAGCAGGTTAAGATTGTAATCTCTTTGCTTCGAGGTGACCCTCAAAATTGGGCATTTTCATTGACACCAGGGGATCCTGCGTTGCTCAATGTGGATGCGTTTTTTCTGGCTTTAGGGTTGCTTTATGAGGAACCTAATTTGGAGATTCAAGCTGAAAAAGCTTTGATAGCCCTATCTCAAGGGCAAGATGAAGCTGAGATATACTGCCAAAAATTTCGTAGATGGTCTGTGCTTACTCAGTGGAATGAGTGCACCCTAGCGGCAAATTTCAGAGAGGGCCTTTCTGATGCCGTTAAAGATGTTATGGTCGGGTTCCCTGCGCCCACAGGTCTGAATGAGTCCATGACAATGGCTATTCAGATTGATCGGCGTTTGCAGGAGCGCAAACCCGTGCACCATTTGGCGGTATCTTCTGAAGAGACGCCAGAGAAAATGCAATGTGACAGAATTCTGTCCAGAAGCGAGCGGCAGAATTATAGGCGTAAAAATGGGTTATGCTTCTATTGTGGCGATTCTGCTCATGTTATATCAGCATGCTCTAAACGTACAAGGAAGGTTGACAAGTCTATTTCAATTGGCACTTTACAGTCTAAATTTATTCTGTCTGTAACCTTGATTTGTTCATTATCAGTTATTACCGTGGATGCCTATGTGGACTCTGGCGCCGCTCTGAGTCTTATGGATTGGTCCTTTGCCAGGCGCTGTGGGTTTGATTTAGAGCCTCTGGAAGTCACTATACCTCTGAAGGGTATTGATTCTACGCCTTTGGCTTGTAATAAACCACAATTCTGGACGCAAGTGACTATGCGTATGACTCCAGACCATCAGGAGGTGATTCGCTTCCTTGTGTTGTACAATTTGCATGATGTTTTGGTGCTTGGATTACCATGGTTACAATCTCATAACCCAGTCCTTGACTGGAAAACAATGTCTGTGTTAAGCTGGGGATGTCGGGGGGCTCATGGGGACATACCTTTGGTTTCCATTTCGTCATCTATTCCCTCTGAGATTCCGGCATTTTTGTCTGATTATCGTGATATTTTTGAGGAGCCAAAAATTGGTTCACTCCCTCCCCACAGAGATTGTGATTGCGCCATAGATCTGATTCCTGGCAGTAAATTTCCAAAGGGTCGTTTGTTTAACTTATCTGTACCTGAACATGCTGCTATGCGAGAGTATATTAAGGAGTCCCTGGAAAAGGGACACATTCGTCCTTCTTCATCTCCTTTAGGAGCTGGTTTTTTCTTTGTATCTAAAAAGGATGGCTCTCTGAGGCCTTGTATTGATTATCGACTCCTGAATAAAATTACAGTCAAATATCAGTATCCGTTGCCTTTGCTGACTGATTTGTTTGCTCGCATAAGGGGGGCTAAGTGGTTCTCTAAGATTGATCTTCGTGGGGCGTATAATTTGGTGCGAATTAAGCAGGGGGATGAGTGGAAAACCGCATTTAATACGCCTGAGGGCCATTTTGAGTATTTAGTAATGCCTTTCGGCCTTTCTAATGCACCTTCAGTCTTTCAGTCCTTAATGCATGATATTTTCCGTGAATATTTGGATAAATTTATGATTGTGTATTTGGATGATATTTTGATTTTTTCTGATGACTGGGAGTCTCATGTTCAACAGGTCAGGAGGGTTTTTCAGGTTTTGCTGGAGAATTCTTTGTGTGTAAAGGGTTCAAAGTGTGTTTTTGGGGTTCAAAAGATTTCCTTTTTGGGGTACATTTTTTCCCCTTCTTCTATTGAGATGGACCCTGTCAAGGTTCGGGCTATTTGTGACTGGACGCAGCCTACTTCTCTTAAGAGTCTTCAGAAATTCTTGGGCTTTGCTAATTTTTATCGTCGATTTATAACTGGTTTTCTGGCGTTGCTAAACCTCTGACGGATTTGACCAAAAAGGGTGCTGATGTTGCCAATTGGTCCCCTGCTGCTGTGGAGGCCTTTCGGGAGCTTAAGCGCCGCTTTTTGTCTGCCCCTGTGTTGCGCCAGCCTGATGTTTCTCTTCCTTTTCAGGTTGAGGTCGATGCTTCCGAGATCGGAGCGGGGGCGGTTTTGTCGCAGAAAGGTTCCGACTGCTCAGTGATGAGACCTTCTGCGTTCTTTTCTCGAAAATTTTCGGCCGCCGAGCGAAACTATGATGTTGGTAATCGGGAGCTTTTGGCCATGAAGTGGGCATTTGAGGAGTGGCGTCATTGGCTTGAGGGTGCCAGACATCAGGTGGTAGTTTTGACTGATCACAAGAATCTGATTTATCTAGAGTCTGCCAGGCGCCTGAATCCTAGACAGGCACGATGGTCGTTGTTTTTTTCTCGGTTTAATTTTGTGGTTTCATACTTACCGGGTTCTAAAAATGTTAAGGCAGATGCTCTTTCTAGGAGTTTTGAGCCTGACTCTCCTGGGGATTCTGAACCTGCTGGTGTCCTTAAGGATGGGGTGGTTTTGTCTGCTGTCTCCCCAGATCTGCGACGTGCTTTGCAAGAATTTCAGGCGGATAGACCTGATCGTTGTCCGCCTGGTAGACTGTTTGTTCCTGATGATTGGACCAGTAGAGTCATCTCGGAAGTTCATTCTTCTTCGCTGGCAGGTCATCCTGGAATTTTTGGTACCAGAGATTTGGTGGCTAGATCCTTCTGGTGGCCTTCCCTGTCTCGGGATGTGCGTGTTTTTGTGCAGTCTTGTGATGTGTGTGCTCGGGCCAAGCCTTGTTGTTCTAGGGCTAGTGGGTTATTGTTGCCCTTGCCTGTTCCGAAGAGGCCTTGGACGCACATCTCTATGGACTTTATTTCTGATCTCCCTGTTTCTCAGAAGATGTCTGTCATCTGGGTGGTGTGTGACCGTTTTTCTAAAATGGTTCATTTGGTACCATTGCCTAAGTTGCCTTCCTCATCTGAGTTGGTCCCTCTATTTTTTCAAAATGTGGTTCGCTTGCATGGTATTCCGGAAAACATCGTTTCTGACAGGGGAACCCAGTTCGTGTCTAGATTTTGGCGGGCATTCTGTGCCAGGTTGGGCATTGATTTGTCTTTTTCGTCTACATTCCATCCTCAGACTAATGGCCAGACGGAGCGAACTAATCAAACCTTGGAGACTTATTTGAGGTGTTTTGTGTCTGCGGATCAGGATGACTGGGTTGCCTTTTTGCCGTTGGCAGAATTTGCTCTTAATAATCGGGCTAGTTCTGCCACTTTGGTTTCTCCTTTCTTTTGCAATTCGGGGTTTCATCCTCATTTTTCATCTGGTCAGGTGGAATCTTCGGATTGTCCTGGAGTGGATGCGGTGGTGGATCGGTTGCATCAGATTTGGGGACAAGTGGTGGACAATTTGAAGTTGTCCCAGGAGAGGACTCAGCAGTTTGCTAACCGCCGTCGTCGTGTTGGTCCTCGCCTTCGTGTTGGGGACTTGGTGTGGTTGTCTTCCCGTTTTGTCCCTATGAGGGTTTCTTCTCCTAAGTTTAAGCCTCGGTTCATCGGTCCTTATAGGATTTTGGAGATACTTAACCCTGTGTCCTTTCGTTTGGACCTCCCGGCATCTTTCGCTATCCATAATGTATTCCATCGGTCGTTGTTGCGGAGATATGAGGTACCGGTGGTTCCTTCTACTGAACCTCCTGCTCCTGTGCTGGTGGAGGGTGAATTGGAGTACGTTGTAGAGAAGATCTTGGATTCCCGTATTTCCAGACGGAGACTTCAATATCTGGTTAAATGGAAGGGCTATGGTCAGGAAGATAATTCTTGGGTAACTGCCTCTGATGTTCATGCCTCGGATTTGGTTCGTGCCTTTCATAGGGCTCATCCAGATCGCCCTGGCGGTTCTCGTGAGGGTTCGGTGCCCCCTCCTTAAGGGGGGGGTACTGTTGTGAATCCGCTTTTTGGGCTCCCCTGGTGGTTGCTGGTGGTACTGGTGACTTGTGTGTGCTTTTCTGTCTCAGTTCACCTGCTCCCATCACTGTTTGGGAGTTTCCTATTTAGCCTTGCTCTCCAGTCAATTCCTTGCCGGTCATCATTGTAACCAGAGCCTTCGGTTGCATGTTCCTGCTACTAGTCTGCTGATCAGCTAAGTGGACTTTGTCCTTTTGTTTTGTATCTTTTGTCCAGTTTGCAGTTTTTGTTATTCTCTGTAGCTGGAAGCTCTTGCGGGCTGAAATTGCCACTCCTGTGTCATGAGTTGACACAGGAGTCTTAAAGTAATTTCAGGATGGTTTTTTGAAAGGGTTTTCAGTTGACCGTGAAGTCCTCTTTTGTATCCTTCTGCTATCTAGTAAGTGGACCTCTCTTTGCTAAATCTACTTTCATACTGTGTATGTCTTTTCCTCTTAACTCACCGTTATTACATGTGGGGGGCTGCTATCATCTTTTGGGGTATTTCCCTAGAGGTAAGCCAGGTCTGTTCCTTCCTCTACCAGGCGTAGTTAGTCCTCCGGCTGGCGCGTGGCATTTAGGAAGTCGTAGGTATGCTCCCTGGCTACTATTAGTTGTGTGGTAGATTTAGCTCACGGTCAGCTCGAGATTCCATCACCCAGAGCTCGTCCGTTATTTTTGTGTTCTGATGTTTCCCTGCCATTGGGAATCATGACAGGAGGCTGTGGCTTTTGCAAGAGTCACAGTCACATCCACCCAAAACTCGCCAAAAAGTAAGCCGGATAGAATCCAGAGGACTCAGAGGATGTCGTCCGAGCAGGTTTGTGGCTGCTGGCTTGGGACACTGTGGATAAGGCGCTGGGCAGGAGAAGGTCAACAACACAAAAAGAGGACTTAGAAATCCTCCAAAAAAATTGATAAAAGTCACAGAGAAAAAAGCAGAGATGTTTACTTGCTGAAGCCTCCAACCAAATGCACTGGCAGGGTGCAGCGGACCCGATTAATGATGGCAAACACACAGGTGCAAAAAATACCGATGAAACAACCACTTTCAATCCAGTGTTGGCTGTTTGGCATTAGTGCACAAAAAGATAAGAGATAATAGTCTGTATGTGGCGTTGTTCACACAGGCAATTCCGAACATCTGGTTTACAGCCTATTACTAACGCACATACAGGCGGGCCACCCAGTGCCACAAAATACATGCTGTGTGAACAGAGTCCAACAGTTTACAGAGCCATCTTGGTCCGACTGCACCCTGCAAGATAAAGTGCAAAAAAACCCCAAAAAACAACATATCAATGTATGTAAGGTATTAGTTTACATTGGGGCCTAGGTTGGAGGCTTCAGCAGGTAAACATCTCTGCTTTTTTCTCTGTGACTTTTTTCAATTTTTTGTAGGATTTCTAAGCAGTGAGACAGCCAGAGAAAGACATACGAAAGGAGTCCTGGAGAAGTGCATCCCAATCTACCTGGGAGTTTGCTGGGCCACTGATCCAGAAAACACAGCATCCGACTGGCGTTTGTGGACTGGAGAACTGTGGGAAAAGTGGAAACTGTACCTTACTGTGTCCTTGCGTTATTTCTACAATATCTGCCTGGCCCACCACAACCACCATCATCTCATATTTATTCATACAGTTACCCTGGGGTCTAGCTCTACCTGTGGAGTGCTGTACCAACTCTGCTGCATCACCACCAGCCCCAGCGGACGGGGCTGGTGGTGATGAAGCAGCGTCGGCTAACACCTTTATTGCCGAGTACCAAAGGTGGCGTCACGAACAATCCCCTATAAACTTTATTTTCCCTTTTCATTCACTAACTCTTTTATTGTACTCTACAAATGCATCACATTTTTGTAAATAATTAATTTTCAACCTTCTTATAGAAATATCGCTCCTGTGTTGAGCACAAACCAGAGACGCCCTGGCCAGAACTTAGGAATGAGCAGATACCTTTGTGTCAGGACACCTTAGATAATTGAATTACAGTACATTAGTGTATTATAATTTGATATTTTAACCAGAAGGTGAATAGTTTTGTTTTCCATGGTGAGGACAAAAATCCTTGGAGAAATTTTTCTTTGATTGTCATTGGATTTTCTGCAGATTTTATTGTAGAATCTACACCGAAACCTGTGTGAAACTCAAAAGATGGGAAAAGTCCTTACAGTCCTTGGCAATAAAGAGAGTCTGTCAACAGATTTCACAACACAAACGACACAAACTGCTTGCATAATTAATTATATTTTATAGACCTGATGAGCTGCTATACTTTGAAAATTTATGTCGGAATGACTGTCTAATCCTTTTTTAATGACTGAGTCCGGCAAGAATGTAAAAATGTTCAGTTTTAAGGTGCGTTTACACTACATGATCTGCCGCCAAAAACAAATGTCAATCGATTACGTTTCACAATCAGCAGTCGTTTAATAGCCTGACTGCGCCTTCTGACGCCCAGAAGAAGATTTTACTGTGCGATTGTCATTTATGCCAGATGATGTGCTGCCGAGAATGATGATTTTTTTTATCAATTATTGCAATATTTCTCGGCCTATGAGATGTCGCCGGAAAAAGGAGCTGACAGGTTGGATAACGCACTATACATAAGAAGTAGTACGCTGTATTATCAATATGATCAAGGGATTGCATGTTCAAGTTCCCTTTGATGACTAGTAAGCATTGTGAATAAAAATGGAAAAAATGAATAAACAAATCCCAGTTTTGAATACTAAAAAATGGTTTATTTGTGGAAAAAAAAACAATCTCCAGCAAAAACAACTCTTATTTGATTTGACTCAGTAAATGGCATTATAAAAAAAATATGAAAAACGATCCCATTTTTTCTTGTTTTTATTAGCCATTATTAGCCATTACTGGTATCCTTCTGAGCTCCTCCACTACTTTTATAACATGTGGATCAGGTTAGTACTATATTCCAATATTCCAATCCAAATCACCCGTGACATGAGTGACGGGTTATGAGGTACTACTAATGGCACCGCTCTTTGTGACCAGTTTATGCAGTACTATTCATTTTTTGTCTTGTTTGCTTGTCTGTTAACGTTCTTGCGTTGCTCCTAGGAGTTCAGTGTCTGATGTGACACGGCTTCAATGCCATTCTATACCCTACTCCCATCTCTGTGTGCTTTCCTATGTTACTATGACCCTCTGATGCCAATCCTTTATTTTCTTTAGCATTATTATACCTGTTCACTTTGGAATATGGGCTTTTTTAGCTTTGCCGTGATGTATGACTCCTATTGTTTCTTGTGTAAATCCTCACCTCCATTAAAGCCGAGGAAACCACCACCTCCTTTGTCCCCCTTCTCATGTAAACGTCTTGTTTAAACAGTATGGTTACCTTTGACCAGTGGATGAATGCACACTCCAGTTGGCCTATGACAACACCGCCTGAGGACAAAGCATAGGACGTCATTCTTCCACTGTACAATTACGAGACCTGTTTCCCCATTCAATACAGATCAATAAAACCAATATTTTCCTAACCAATCCATAAGAATAAAACATTAGGTAACTGAATCTACTGAATTCATGGTATTTATGTGTGTTCAGGAAAATATCAAACTAGGATATTTCGGCAGTCTACAGTATAATCTGCATGTAGTCATCAGGAACAATGGCCATGAGCTGACGAGGACACAAGGCTACTGCTGCAAATGTGGAATTCTCTTAGGCTCAGTTCTCATCTGTGTTTCAAGTGCAGTTTATCGGATCTGTTTTAGGAACGGAGAAACAGAACTCAAGAGGAAAGTGGGTCCAATCTGAAGCAGAAGGCGCCCATTGAATAAAACATGGTCTTTCTGATTCACATTTTGGGCAAATTTTTTTAATGGAACAAAAAGCACAGCATGCAGAACTTTTCATTCCCTTTTTAAAAAAGACAGAACAGGAACAAGGAGGAACACCTGTGAGATAATAATGTCTTTGTGAATTCTGGTTCTTTATTCGTAAAATGGAAATCAATACAAAGATAAGAACATAGTTCGTGATGTTTTTTGTTTTCATTACTTCTATTACAGCATATGGCTCATACACATGGGCATATTACAACTCTGCAAACCTCAACTTTCATACAGAAACATAAAGAGGGACTTAGGGCCTCATTTTGGCATCAGTTTTTCTCGATTGGCCTACATGAAATCATGAAAAAAGGTCCAATTTTGACCAAAGCCATAGATCAAACCTGCCAATGCTAAAAAAATGATGGACTGTTTGATAGGAGAAGCTTATATATATATATATATATATATATATATATATATATATATATATATATATGTGTGTGTGTGAACTACTGATGAAAACCTGATCCAAATCACAAATGAAACTTGGACTGGATTTTGTAAATGAGACAAATCTCTGATGTCTGAACGAGCCCTTAACCCCTTCCCGCCATGGCCATTTTCCGTTTTTTCCTTTTTGTTTTTACCTCCCCTTATTCCCAGAGCTATAACGTTTTTATATTTCCATCAATAAAGCCATATGAAGGTTAGTTTTTTGTGGAACAAGTTGTACTTTTGAATGACACCACTGATTTTACCATATTGTGTAATAAAAAATGGGGAAAAAAATTCCAAGTGCAGTAAAATTGCAAAAAAAAGTGCAATTCCACAATTGTGTTTTTTTATTTTTTTTATTTACCATGTTCATTGTATGGTAAAACTGACCTGGCAATATGATTCTGCAGGTCAGTACAGGTACGCGGATACCAAACATGTATAGTTTACTTTTTATTTAAGTGGTGAAAAACGATTTTGCGTTTGTCGCCATTTTCATAGACCTGTAACGTTTCCATTTTTCGTGATCTGGGGCTGGATGAGTGCTTATTTTTTACGCCCCAAGCTGACTTTTTTATTGATACAATTTTAGGGTAGATATGATGTTTTGATTGTCTCTTGTTGCATTTTATTGCAATGTCGCGGTGTCCAAAAGAAGCGTAATTCTGGCATTTTGATTTTTTTCTTGTTACACTGTTTATCAATTGGATTAATTTTTTTTATATTTTGATAGATAGGGCGTTTCTGAACTCAGCGATACCAAATATGTGTATTTTTTTCTTTATTGTTTTATTTTCAATGGGGCAAATGGAGGGTGATTTGAACTTTTGCATTTTTTAAATTGTTTTCCCTATTTTTTCCTGCGGAAATACACATCATATGTCGTGAAGGGTTTACAGAAGTTGTCTCCTCAACCACCCTTTCATAATCACCATGTTTCCGCCTTGTATAATAATAGCAGCTGTACTCACCTCCGATGTCGGCACCATTGCAGTGGTGTCGCTACTGCGTCTCCCAGGGCTCATGTGACATTGTCATGTCCCGTGACCCCTGCAGGGAATCGGTGGCCACTTCACTTTCATCTCCTTCGGATGTTATTGATATTCAGTGGAAGAGAGGGCAGCCACAGCTCTGACTGTCTCCGAATGTGAGAGAGCCATTGCTGACAACGCTGGAACGACTCCGGCACCAGAGGTGAGTATAGATGCTATTGGTTTACTCAGTGGAAACATAGTGATTGAGAAGGGATTGTCCGAATAGTGGATAGATGAGTAATAATTTCCTGGAGTCATACTGAGAAATGGTCAGTATAAAGCCACTATACAATAATGAGTGTCTACTGCATCCATGTACAGAGCCATAGGCACTGTGCACTGCGTGTACTGTGTACATGAGCCTAAGAGAGAAATGTTTCTTTAAGAAATATAATTTCGCAAAATGTAGAACTACCATTCAAACCCTAAATGTTAGATTAAGCATATATCCATAATGGGCAAAGCGTAATTAGTACTTCATAACAGATATATATATATATTTATATATATATCTATCTCAAGCTGATCTCTTGCTTACTATTGCTAGATCCACAAGTTCACCTACAGCAGGGACATTGATAGGCATAGAAAAACTAGAAAAAATGGTGGCATTTGGAGAGTATTTTAAATTCCATACTAATTATTCTCCCCAAAAATGTATAAAAAAAAAACAACCAGGAGGTAATATGCTACCTAAAATGGTACCAGTAAAAACCTCGACCCACGCTGGAAAAATCCCGACATAGTCCTATCAATGAAAAAATGAAGCAAAAGTATTAATATACAAAAGAAATGTAGAAAGGAAGCAAAAATAACAATAGGAAACAAGAATATAGTTTTCTTACAGTTATCTTTCTCCTCTCCTTCACTAAAAAAATGGATTATACCGTATGTATTATATGTTGCCCAAATTGACGCCATTAGAAAAACCAACTCATCGAGCAAAGAAAAAAAAAACGTGTCCTCATTTGGCTACAACAGTAAAATAAAACAGAAATAATGAATCACAATAATGAAAATGTAAAAATATTGTTTTTATTGTAGTGTCCTTTGGCAGTGTCTTGAAGGGGTTAAATGATTTCCTACCAATAACATTTTGTCTGTATTCATCACAATATCTGACTTTTACTTAGGCAAATATTTATTAAAATGTTACCGAAGCGATTGTTTCACTTTTCATGAGTCCAGAAGGGGGCAGTATTGGCCTTGAAGCCGTGCTTGGCTCCAGCGGCTGTAATGTCTTGTTTTCTGCGGGCAATTACAGAGTCACACCTATTAACTGGATAAACAAAACCTGCAAGGAGAGGCCCACCTGGTATTCTCATTCATAAGCTTGGAAATGAACTGTTAGGCAGGGCAGTAATGTATGCAGCTCTGGCACTGGCTTGCGGCTGGCATATGTCAAGTGTTTGTACAAGGATTTGGCTTCCTGTTGGCATCATAGTAGAGATTAAGCTTCATATCGCAGCGAATAAACTAAGGGAGGGAGGGAAAGGAGGTAGTGAAAGTATATATCGGGCTAACAGGTAGAAACACGTAAGTCGACAGCAAAGTGCGCAGTTATTTCGGCTTTATTTTGCTTTGACCCATAATCCGCTGAGCTTCTAGTAAAAGGCTGGATATATTTACAGTATTTCCATCCTGATTAATCTCATACTGAGCCTAGGTACACCTGGCTTCTTTAGATCCCCCATACGCCAGTCTTAAAGAGAATCTGGCATCAGGTGAAAAGTGCCCCGTTTTTATTCCCCCTGCTCCCCTGAGTATGCTTATTTTTAAAACCACCAAACAGTTCCAGTTATAGGGGTATTTTTATATGGTGCTAAATTTTATCGTCTTTACAAAAAGGGCGTTGCTAACAGTGTAATAATGCAGGACGGCCTAAAGACACGCCCCTGAGGATCCTAGGAGCCACGCCTCTTTGTTAAAGACCAGAAAAAGTAGCACTAAATAAAAGGCCCGTATCTCTGTAACCGTATGGCAGATTAAAAAAAAATAAATACAACATACTTAGGGGAACAGTGTGAGTAAAGTAATAATGCAAATTGGCTACTTTTCACCTGTTAACAGGTCCTCTGTAATGATAGGCATGCAGGAGTAAGATACGTCTGATTCTGTAGGAGGAGCATGCCACTTAGTGAATTAGGCACATCTTACCATTGGCATACACCCTTTGACATAAATGTTACTCCAGTCAGGAACTGGAGTACATTTGTGGTGTAAGATAAGTGAAGACATTTTTCAAAATGGGTTTGCCTCACCTAATTCTGTCCATGCTAAAAAATAAAAAAGAGCCGAAAGTCACATTTTTGGCTAACTATGAGTTGTGCAAGCATTTTGCCATTTTTCAATGATGAATTGGGGTCAGAGTGTTCCTGCTACAATGTGGCAGAATAGGCAAAGTGGATTACCCCAATAAGTGAATTTAGTTACAGAAGATTGCCTGCATTGGATTAAATTCTAGTGTTTGGGGTCCTTTAATGAATGTGTCTTAAAGTTTTGCAGTACATGCTGCCTATCTGACCAACCAGCACCAACAAAACTAGTGTGTTATCCTGAAGAAGCACCTGTCTTGGATTTAAGGTGCATTCCCATCTCGTAAAGGCAGGACATAACCACAGAATATGCTATAACCATATAGTGGACGTGGGTCCCACCAATGGGACCGGCATCTATCCTTAGATCGGAGCTTGGGTGCTCGCTGCTCAGTGGAGAGCTGGTGGGAAATCGTGCAAATGAATGGGAATTCCAACCACTTGTCCACTGACAGCCAAGAATGTCAGGGTTCTGTTTTCGAGATAGACGCCGGTTCCACTGGTGGACTCGCATCTACCATACATTATGGCAAAGCCTCTGGATAAATGTATGTGAATGCCCCATTAAATAGAGAACCATTCACAATAGCAGACATCTGAGGGGAAAATGACTTCTGTAGGTGAAAGCTGCACTCTGTTGGCTTCTGCCCGATGTGTCTTTTTAGCGTTGTAGACCCCAGAAGTTTTCCATAATATCTTAAAGGTAGGAATCATTAACAATGGACTGCCAACTTAAGAGTTCAAATGAATATTACACAGTTGTGCTCAAAAAGAGCCCAATCTCCTTGTGGCTCTTTAATTATGGTATCCCTATATTGTGACATTAGTGTGTTTTTTACTATGTGTATTATTCTTAAATCATGATGTAGTATTTGTTATCCCCGTGCTGTGAGATCCCAGTAAAGCCCTACACGTCTGGCTTTCTACTACTGACTTCTTGTTCAATGCAGTACTGCGCTGTAACTAATCTCATCATTTCTGGACTGGGGTCACATAATTCCAGGTTCACATCACGGCCATAACAATCTGTTTCTTCTACCCAAAAATTCCGAGGAGAACGCTAAATATCCCTAACTCTTATGCAAACTTGGCAATGTTAGCGGTCCCTGCCTCTGTGACACACACCGCTCCTCAGTCCTCAGATTGCAGACTGCTCCCTCACCTATTGCATGCCCCAGTGAAGCTCCAGCACTGGATGTGAAGCAGAACACACATTTATCATAATAAAAGTATTATAATGAAATTCATCACTATTCTACATGACAGTAATACATTCACAAGGCCTGAACATAATATCCCAACGTACATAAAACAACAAAAGATCTTCAGCCGGCCCCAAACATTGCCAAACTACATGGCATGAAAACTGGGAAAATTGACAACTTTCTCGCTCTATTATATTCATTACACACTGGGACATATTTAGCAATACTGTTTAATTCTTACATAGTGAAAATGTAGCCTATGGAGTCCTACAGTGTGCCAGGTTCATACTATTGGAAAACACTGGTGCATCTCTACATCGTCTATAGAGTTGAACAAAAAGATTAATCTGGTCCGGGGTCCACTTCAAGACTCCTTAACAGCCAGACTAGAATGACAGCAACCTAGGCTATTACCAAGCCAGTGCGGCATCCTGATACTGCGTGAAGCCTATGCCTAATGCAACGTGAGGTCCTAGTAATCACTTAGGAAGTGCTGAAGTGGAGGCTCTACCAAATTGGTGCAAGTTTTGCCAGAAATTTGCGCTGAAAATTTGGTACAATTGCGGGCGCCCATTGCTGCATGTTAGGCAAAGATCCCGCTATGCCAAGCCATGTCCCTTTTGAAGGAAGCCATTCCCCTCATCAGACAAGGTGTATATTGTCACATCACTGTTTATTTTGTTTAGGGTGATATCACTATGTGCATTTTCATGAGCATAAACATATAAGTTGCTAAGTTTGCACTTGCACTTAAAGCTTTTGCCTCAGCTAGGTAAACAGTTCCCTTGTGAAAAGTAATCAATTCTAGGATTAATAGTCATTTTGTCTGTTTAAAGGGTTAGGTTATAACATACTGCCTGCTGGGGGTCTGACAGCTGGACCTTAAATGGAGAGGAGGAATGCGTGCTCGACCTCTCCTCGACTATTTTTGGCAGTCCCATAGACAATGAATGGAGCGGTGCTTGAGCTGCATTCAACACACAGCTCTGAAGAACCTAATTACCATGATCCAGAGCTCCGTTATTTGGATCTAGGGATAGGGTATGAGTTTGGATTCAATGAAAAACCCTTTAATGGGGTCCGCACTGTACTTGATGCAGCATCAGGGCAGTAGTGTGCTGTGTAATCAAGAACTGCCAAGAAAACATGGTTTTGCTGTAAATCACTGTAGTTTTACAATGTGGTGGTCGGACACACAGCTTGTGCGTGTGAAGCCCAATAAGATCATATACTTCCCTGGCACAAGACACGCTGTATAAAACCACAATACAAAATTACCCCATCATCTACAGGCATTCAGAATACGATGGTGCTAGCTGTCTGCAATTACTAAGTGTATTACAAAAAAGCAAAACATAGGAACAAAAACCAGACACACTGCAGAAAAAAACTAAACCAGGGACAAGGAAGTAAAAGATTAATACTAATAAGCAAAAATAGAGAAGTGAAAGTCTAAACTAAATGATTTCGTATACTTTATAAGCATATACATGGTAAATAAGAGAATATTTCTGTAACTAAATACTTGCCAACTGCTGTAAGGTATCTATAAAAAACATGGTGAACAGGGGGATGTAGAGTATTCTGGTATGCTTTTGTACCTGCTGTATATCTTGAAATAAAAGTCTGCCTGCAGTTTTCTCCAGTACTGTATGCTACCAATAATATTGTTACAGACTGTACATGGAGTTCTGGCAATTCTTCAAAAGGCTTCCATGGCTCGTCTTGGCACCAGCCACATGGCTCAGCAGTTACTGGGAAACATTTCAGCTTTCACCCCCATACGGCGATCTGCATTAGTTGTAGGTGATGCAGTGTATTTCAGTGACATGAGACAACAAAAGCCTTATAATAAGAAGTGGGACATCAGCAAAACAAATGCAAAACTATGTAACTGTGTCACGCACTTGATACATCAGACGCTACATAGAAACATCTTAACCAATGATCTGACACAACATAGATACAGGAACAGAATCAGGCTTACTACATAGACATGGTACCAGAACCAAGCTACTACATAGTTACAGGAACACAGCCAAGCTTACTATATAGTGATGGGAAAAGAACCAAGCTTAATAAGTAGATAAAAAAAAGCAGAACCAAGCTTATTACATAGATACGTTTGTCTCTGTTGCTCTATCACATAGACACAGGAAACAGAACCAAGCTTACTACATAAAAGCGGGAACAGAACTAAGCTTACTACAAACTTAAGGGAACACAGTCAAGCTTACAACATAATTAAATGAACAGAAACAAGATTCCTACATATATATGGAAACAGAAACAAGTTTACTATATAGCTCACAACAAGCTCACTACATAGATAGAGGAACAAAGTTAAGCTTACTACATAGATTTGTAATGTAATAATCCCACCGATCCTGTGCCCTTTCCAGTATTAATCCCTCCCATCCTGGGTTCCTTTCTGGTATAATGTCCTCAATCCTGTTCCCCTTCCTGATATAATGTTCCTCATTCTGAGCTCCTTCCAGTAATAATGTCTGCTACTAATCCTGAGCCCCTTCCTGGTATAATGTCCCCCTCCTTGGCCCCTTCCTAGTATAATGTCCCTCATCCTAGGTTTCTTCCAGTAATAATATCCCCCATCCTGGGCCCCTTTTGATAATAATTTACCCCATCCTGGGCCTTTTCCTGGTGTAATGTCCTCCAACCTGGGTCATTTCCTGGTATGATGTTCACCTTCCTGGTCTCCTTCCAGTAATAAATTCCACTATTCTGGGCTCCTTCCTGTAATATTGTCACCATCTTTGTATAATGTCCCCATCCTGAGTTCCTGCCTGTAATATTGTCCCCATCCTGGCATAATGTCCAAATCTTGGGTCCCTTTTTGTGATAATGTCCCCTGTCCTGGGCCCCTTCCAGTAAAAATGTATCCATCCTGGCCCCTTCCAGTAATAATGTCCCCTTGCAGGCCTCTTCCAGTAATAAAGTCCCCCATCCTGGCATAATGTCCTCCATTTTGGGCACCTTCCAATAATAATGTCCCCTGTTCTGGGCCCCTTCCAGTTTTATCTCCATCCTGGGCTCCTTCCAGTAATAATGTCCCCCATCCCGGTATAATATCTCTCATTCTCGGCCCCTTCCAGTAACATTGTCCCCCATCCTGGGTTCCTTCCAGTGATAACATCCCCCTTCCTGAGTCTTTTCCAGTAATAAGTACCCTTGTTCTACTGCTCTTCTCCAACACATTTTCTTAATATGCACTGACATCAGCTGCCTGACTCCGATGGCATGTATTGCGATGCAAGGAGCCGGCGGGTAGCTGTACTGCGATACATTTCAGCTAAATGTGCATTCTCAGATGATCCAACTGAAAGAGGCGTTGTTGTGGGCATTGCCATGGTCGCACCCTCTACAATCGCTTTCATTACATCTCTGTAGATGTGAGAACAGAACTGAGCTTGACATTTCGGTACAAGAACAGAATTGAGTTTACTACATAGATATGGGAACAGAAACAAGCTTATAATAATAATCTTTATTTTTATATAGCGCTAACATATTCCGCAGCGCTTTACAGTTTGCACACATTATCATCGCTGTCCCCGATGGGGCTCACAATCTAAATTCCCTATCAGTATGTCTTTGGAATGTGGGAGGAAACCAGAGAACCCGGAGGAAACCCACGCAAACACGGAGAGAACATACAAACTCTTTGCAGATGTTGTCCTTGGTGGGGTTTGAGCCCAGGACTCCAGAGCTGCAAGGCTGCTGTGCTAACCACTGCGCCACCGTGCTGCCCATACATAGAGATGGGAACACACCCAAGCTAACTATATACACTCCATACAAGAGCAGAACTGGATGTCAGAAAGTTACATAGCAAGCTTCTTTTGCGCAATAAGGGTATGTGTCCACGTTCAGGAAACGCTATGTTTTTGACGCAGTGTTGAGCCGCAGCGTCAAACACGCAGCGTCCAGATGTTACAACATAGTGGAGGGGATTGTATGAAATCCCGTCTCCACTATGCATTAAAAAACGCATGCGGCTTTCCTGCAAAAACGCACTTGTGGTGCGCTTTTTATGATTGCAGCATGTCCTTACATTGCAGAAAAAACGCAAGGACAGCGCAGGTGACCTGCCAGTGACCTCAGGTGCAGATTTGGTCAGGATTTTACTTGCATAAAATCCTGACCAAATCCTGAAACAGTCCTGAACGTGGACATACCCTTAGGGTATGGCTCCACGGTCCGTTTTCCCGGCGGGATCGCCGCAGCGGCGAAGCCGCTCGGCGCTAAGACCCGCCCCCTTTCTGGGACGCGATGGTGCCGGATGTGTACAGTACACATCCGGGATCATCGCACCCCTCGCCATAGGGCCCTGTGATATGCCTTGCGGGGACGCTGCGTCCCCGCAAGGTGTACGGACATGCTGCGTTCTGAAAAGACGCGCAGCATGTCCGGAGTCGCAGGGCCGCCGCGTGCGGGTTTCCACGCATAGTGGAGACGGGATTTCATAAAATCCCCTCCACTATGCTGGAACATCTGGACGCTGCTTGTTTGACGCTGCAGCGTCAAACAAGCAGCGTTTACTGACCGTGGAAACATACCCTTAGGGTATGTGTCCACGTTCAGGATTGCATCAGCATTTGGTCAGGATTTTTCATCAGTATTTGTAAGCCAAAACCAGGAGTGGAACAATTAGAGGAAAAGTATAATAGAAACATATGCACCACTTCTGTATTTATCACCCACTCCTGGTTTTGGCTTACACATACTGATGAAAAATCCTGACCAAATCCTGATGCAATCCTGAACGTGGACACATACCCTTAAACGCACATATCACTGATGCAACCTGTACAGCCACATAGTGGCCCAAGTGGTAAGGGGGCCACTTCCTCCTTCAAAGCCATAAACAGCTTCTGTTACAGACACATTATTAGAATGGAAAGGGCCCATATACTGTTCTTGCACAGGGGCCCTTTTCTATCCGTATCTGCCACTGATTAAAGGGTTTATCTTTAGGTTTACTGGCAGTGTTGTTCTCACACTCTTTGCACTACTTTTAACATAACGACACAACCTGCGGTTACACACTTACGATCACGTGCCAACCTCTCCTCTTCCACTTCTCTGCATTGAGACTATTGAGAGAAGCAGAAGAGAAAGTGGTTGGCACATGATGCCAATTTGGTTCTTATGAAATCCATTTTGCACATCAATTCTACTTCTGTTTCCAAAACAGAAAATGCACATGGAATTCCCTAATGCAGATGTGAAAGGCAGGTACAGATTTAGGGCTTGTTGTATGAATCCAGCATAAGTAAATATTTCTCAAACATCTAAATATGTCTCTACACACACGACAGAACCTGTTTGGGCATTTTTTCCCAGGAAATCTGATATATAGAGAAGTTAATCTTTGCAAATTCAATGTCCCTTATTATGTTCAGGGATATCTCCAGGCACCAGCGCATAATAAATATAAAACATATATTCACCTATGTGGGCCTCACCACATCTTCTGAACTTCTACCACTCATGTTGGAATCTTCTGTCCACTTACACTGGGCTGGACTTTTGGGTGTAATGGTGCCAGCTAGAGTTCTGCGCCTGCTCCCTACACTCGGACCTGTGTTTCTACAGCTGAATTTTTAAGTTGGGATCTCAATGAGTGGTGAGAACACTGCTTGAGGCGAGATGCTCATCTCGCTGATATATCTTTGCACCTTGACATATCTTTGCACCGTGTTAATAAATAGAAAAATATAAAACATTGAGATTCCTTTGCGGTTGATACCTTTTAATGGCTAACTTTAAAGATCGTAACTAGTGATGAGGGAGCGTGCTTTGGTGAGGTGTTATCCAGGCATGCTCGAGTGCTAATAGAGCATCTTCGGCGTGCTGTAATACTATGTTCAAGTCGCCGAGCATGCTTGGATAATAACTTATACGTGCACGCTCGATCATCACTAATGGTAGCAAATAGCAAGCTTTCCTGTCTACTCAGGTCTCTTGATCAAGCGCTATAAACTATGAAGTGACCTGAGTAGTCTCGAAAACTTGCTTTTTGTTGCCATCTTTTCAGTTCGTCACTAAAGCGAACCAGTCATCAGGATTTTGCTAAGTAAACCACATGCATTGTCAAGTTGGCAGTGTTAAACTGATGAAAAGGATACCTGGTGTGTAGAAATCCGTCTTGTGGTTCTTGTGTAATCAGTGTTAGAAGTTGTCAGTTAAAGATATGCTCATGTTTCGGGGTGAAGCCATAGAAACAAAGGCAAGACTTGCCCCCATTGCACATTTCTTCACCCCAGGTATCTTTTTAATCAGTTTAACATTGCCAACCTGACAATGCCTGTAGTTTTCCTAGCAAAATCCTGCTGACAGGTTCGCTTTAAGAGGTATCAATCCCTGAGGACACTCAATTTTTCATATTTTTCCATCTCGCTTATGGAAGAAGTCGCCCTGGATAACTAAAATCTGACCACTGATGTAAAGAACCGAAATTAAATGGGACATGTAAACTTGTAGTAAGATAGACTGGCTCAATGGCATACACTAACTTTATCCCTAAAAAACAGTAATTTATTACACAACTCAAGGTCAACTTGGTTAAACATGAAGGTAAAAAAGGGTCAATGAGCCTTGGCAGAATGCACGGGATGTTTCCGCTTTCTACATACATGTCCATAACTCATCCCACCCCATATATTAGGACTCCTGACTTACATTTTTCATGTGTACATTGTACAGTGTAAATCTTCACTAGATATGCTGACAGCCGAGATTTTACTGGGTTAGTGTTTAGCAGTAAATCCTTAATTCCCTGCAGTAAGACATACATTAGAAATCGCCACATGCAATACAATTATATTTATTCCTCTGTTACCAAGTTTATGTTCGGCTTCTCAGCAAAGACTGTAAATGAATAAATGTATCTTATTGGAAACGCTGTGAGAGGAGAATTATTGCCAGCAAAGTACTCTGCCGGATTCCAGTGTGTACATTAAAAAGGTGTTACCAAACACAGGCATGCCGATCCTTCATTTCTCATAAAATCCTTCATGCTAAAATACAAGCAGTCTTGGCAGCTGTATCCTGGCTCCCGGCACTCCCCTACTGAGGCAGTGCACAGGCCTGTTCCCCGCCGTCAGCTCAATGCCCCTTCTACAAATGCATTGCAGTAGAATCAGCACAGGAAGGGCAGGTGGGACCTGTACATTTTATAACAAATATCAATCAGCATACAGCATAGGGATAAGGGGCATTTATCTCCAAAAATCAACAGAAAGTATAGGGACAAGCAAGCATGTGATAACAGGGGAATAAATAGAGAGAAATCACAGAGCTATATGGCAAACAAAAAATCAGATTTGCAAACCTACTCCCCCCCCCTTAAATTCTATGAAAGGGAACCTGTCAGCTGACTTATGCTGTCAAAACTGCAGGCATCATGAATGCCAGCCAAGCTGCACATTTGCAGCCAGATACAGTGGGTACGGAAAGTATTCAGACCCCTTTACATCTTTGTTTCATTGCAGCCATTTGGTAAATTCAAAAAAGTTCATTTTTCTCATTAATGTACACTCTGCACCCCATCTTGACTGAAAAAAACATCAATGTAGAAATTTTTACAAATTTATTAAAAAAGAAAAACTGGAATATCACATGGTCATAAGTATTCAGACCGTTTGCTCAGACACTCATATTTAAGTCACATGCTGTCCATTTCCTTGTGATCCTCCTTGAAATGGTTCTACTCCTTCATTGGAGTCCAGCTGTGTTTAATTAAACTGATAGGACTTGATTTGGAAAGGCACACACCTGTCTATATAAGACCTTACAGCTCACAGTGCAGGTCAGACCAAATAAGAATCATGAGGTCAAAGGAACTGAGCAAGGAGCTCAGAGACAGAATTGTGGCAAGGCACAGATCTAGCCAAGGTTACAAAAGAATTTTTGCAGTACTCAAGGTTCCTAAGAGCACAGTGGCCTCCATAATTCTAAATTACAAGAAGTTTGGGATCACCAGAAGTCTTACTAGATCTGGCCATCCAGCCAAACTGAGCAATCATTGGAGAAGAGCCTTCGTGAGAGAGGTAAAGAAGAACCCCAAGATCACTGTGGCTGAGCTCCAGAGATGCAGTAGGGAGATGGGAGAAAGTTCCACAAAGTCAACTATCACTGCAGCCCTTCACCTCTCCTCAGTGTAAGGCTGAGTGTCCACGCTCAGGATGGCCGGCGGTATCGCCGCAGCGGAGAAGCCGCTCGGCGCTAAGCCCCGCCCCCTTTCTGGGACGCGATCATGCCGGATGTGTACAGTACACATCCGGGATCATCGCACCCCTCGCCATAGGGCCCTGTGATATTACCTGCAGCGATGCAGCGTCGCCGCAGGTAGCACGGACATGCTGCGATCTGAAAAGACGCGCAGCATGTCCGGAGTCGCAGGGCCGCCGCGTGCGGGATTCCACGCATAGTGGACACGGGATTTCAAAAAATCCCCTCCACTATGCTGGAACATCTGGATGCTGCGTGTTTGACGCTGCAGCGTCAATCACGCAGCGTTTACTTACCGTGGACACTCACCCTTAGACATATGAAAGACCGCATAGAGTTTGCTAAAAACACATGAAGTACTCCTAGACTATGAGAAATAAGATTCTCTGGTCTGATGAGATGAAGATAGACTTTTTCAGTGATAATTCTAAGCGGTATGTGTGGAGAACACCAGACACTGCTCATCACCTGCCCAATACAATCCCAACAGTGAAACATGGTGGTGTCAGCATTATGCTATGAGGGTGTTTTTCAGCTGCAGGGACAGGACGACTGGTTGCCATTGAAGGAAACATGAATGTGGTCAAGTACAGAGATATCCTGGATGAAAATCTCATCCAGAATATTCTGGACCTCAGACTTGGCCGAAGGTTCACCTTCCGACAAGACAATGACCCTAAGCACACAGTTAAAATAACAAAGGCGTGGCTTCAGAAAAACTCTGTGACCATTCTTGACTGGCCTAGCCAGAGCCCTGACTTTAACCCAATTGAGCATCTCTGGAGAGACCTGAAAATGGTTGTCCACTAACGTTCACCATCCAATCTTACGGAACTGGAGAGGATCTGAAAGGAAGAATGTCAGAGGATCCCCAAATCCAGGTGTGAAAAACTTGGTGCATCATTCCCAAGAAGACTCATGGCTGTACTAGCTCAAAAGGTGCTTCTACTCAATACTGAGCAAAGGGTCTGAATACTTATGACCATGTGATATTTCAGTTTTTCTTTTTTAAACAATTTGGAAACATTTCTACATTTCTGGTTTTATTCAGTCAAGATGGGGTGGAGAGTGTAGGTTAATGATAAAAAGAACTTTTTTGAATTTACCAAATGGCTGCAATGAAACAAAGAGTGAAAAATGTAAAGGGGTCTGAATACTTTCCAAACCCACTGTATATTTTTCTCTGAAATGATCCAGAATTTTAGAGAAAATGTTTTTTGAAGATCCAGCCAGGGACTATTAACGAAGATGAGACTAGTCTGACTCCACCCCTGGACAGCTTCACCCAGCGCCGCTCCATCCAATTGACAGGTTGCTCGCTAAGGTAGAGCCCTGTCCTCTAGGAGAGCTAGGAGAAGCCCCTCAGGGGCAGAGCTGGAATAATCTTGTCTCCAGCTTTGAGTCTATGCTTGCGCTTACACTTATTGTATGATGTGAACTTGCCCTATAAAATCCGCTCTATAGCATTATTGTTTCATTGTCATTCAATATTTGGTATGCTTATGTTTGCAAAATGGTTGGTAGAAATGGAGGTCTGGGATAAGAAAAGCGATAACATTTACCCTGGTTATGATTGCAAACCTAATTTGAATGAACATATTGCAGATAACCTATGTATTTGCCAACAAATAGTAATGGTGCCATAATTTAAAGATATATTTACACAAACATATTTTTGGTTCGAGAGATGTTTGTGTAAAAATCAGATCTCACGTGGACAGCAATTGGTCCAACGTTAGGGAATGGGTACGTTCACATCACTGGTGGACACAGACAGAAAAGGGACCATGTGCAGGAAAAATATTCATGCCATTTTCAATACAATAGCTCATCATAATGCTTCAGAGGTGGAAATGGGCCCCTCATCTCCTGGACCCCTGTGTGACTACACAGATGGCACCATGGATATGTCCACCCCTGGTTCACATGAACAATTTTACATATGGACCTATGGTCTGCATGTAAAAAATGCAGCATGCGTTACTTTCACCCGATTTTCAGATATAGCCAATGTATTATAAACTAGTCAACATTAAAATTTCAAAATCAAGAAGGAAAAGTCATGGAATTGTGAAAATCACAGCACAGATGGACATGGTAATGATATGCAAATGGTTAATAATGGAAAAAAATGTTCAAAATATCTTGATTTATTCAATGTTGAGTATGAGCGCAATGTGGAGTAATACATGTCCTTACACACCTTGGCATGCTAATAAGGTTATTAATGGTTGTCTGAGGAATGTTCTGGGACACTGAATGCATTTGGATACACAAATCATCAAGATCTGCTTACTGGCAGCTCTCTTTGCACTTTCTGACCAATCACGTTACAGATGTGCACAGTGGGAGACAAATCCGGAGACATTGCAGGCCATGGTAGCACTTTTAGGCCTCAGAGACTGGAAGACTTCCAATCATGCACAGTGCGCCTCTCTGAAGCTGGGACACATGCACCCGGCTTCAGAGGCTCAATGTAGTGAGAGAAAGAAGCCACGGATGCACAAGGTATGTATAGTGCTGACGATAACACCGGCGCTTGTCATGTTATCATGCCCACAGAGGTGGTCTGGGGACACTAACGCCCCATTGACAACTTAAAGTCCTCATTTACATATCATAAACAGACTTTAGAAATACTGTTTATGTGTGTAATGTAATAAAGGGACTGTTAGCCAGCAAATGTAGCTATGTAGACCCACGTGCTGGTGATCCTGGGGGCACGGGGGACCTGAGAGGTTACCTTTAAGTCATGGAGGTTCCAAAAGCACTGGCACATCAGGAAGTGGCAAAACTAAAATGAATGTCCTCAACATGAAGATCTCTAAACACTATTTTATTGCACCCCAGTAACGTAATTAATACATCTGTGTACAGTGTCAGACTGAAGAACATTGGGCCCACCACAGGATATGATTCTGAGGGCCCACCTTTGTCCCCCACTCAAGAGAGCCATCGCCGCTGCAAGATTTGCACAATGAACTCTCCTGAAGGAGAAGGCAGGGCCCACCAGAGGATTCTCCGGTTATCTGGTGGGCCAGTCCAACCCTGTCTGTGTATCAGTTATATTATCAACATCCACAGACGTTAGTGGTAAAGTACAAGGTAGCGCTTTTAACATAGAAGTAAATTAGATCAAGCGATGACATTACTTACATGTCAAATAGTGCTCCAAATATGACTTCAACCATGCAACCACCCATATCACACCCTTGTTGTGAATGAACATTAAAAGTATATGAAAGCGATTGCATGGAGAATTACATTTACCGATAACTATAGGCAGATTGGTGTCTGCTATTATCCTTTATTTTGCTACGTAATTATAGAAACATTCAATGAAAGGGAAAATTAAACACAGGAACAATATGCTTCTATAATGATGCAGTAAAAGTGAACATGAAAGGAATGATAGATGCACACATTCAATCTACGGCGTTAGGTGTTCATGCAATTGGGCTTTTGAAGACTGAATATGAAGAACATACAACGAATAGTTACTTATGTCAGAAATCCTTCACCTTTATGACACCTTTCAGGTATAGTTACATGTCGGGAAGGGGTTAAAGTGTTGTGTTTGATAACTTAAGTGCATCTTATGATATAACTCTTCTGCCTGGAGATAGTTTTCGACTTTTTCCACAATTCTCTTACTAGAGTAGGAATGGCTTCTTTCTTTTTAAGCAGTCACTATTTGTCACGATATGGTATGAAATATCATAAGTTAGTTTCTTGCTAGCATGCGGGGGCTAAAACCCCCCTCTCTCTTTTTCTCTTTCCTTCCCTGTGTTTCGATCTGTCTGTGTAGAAGAGCTTGCCTTGTGGGGGAGTTTTATTGACGAAAGGTATTTATGACCGGCATAGCTGCAAGGGAAATTTGTACTAGCAGGAACTGTTAGAGAAACTTCTAGAACCATGCGGTCCTTTGTTCTGTTATTGTGAGATATTAGACAAACTATTTAGGATAGTAGAATGATAAATACATATTCTTGATCTCCATCGAAGCATCTACCCATCACTCTAAACACAGTCGTCTAACTCCATCGGGGGGAAGAAGTAGGGATTGCTCTGTAAATAATAGGACATATTTGATCTCATAAGAAAGCTCATGTTAATACAAGCTGAATGCTGGGTGTGATATGATTCTGATATGTACTGGAACGGAGTTATAAGCATTAGACCAATTTGTATTCAAAGTACTCAGACTGAAAGGTAGGAGGATCTGGAAAAGCCAGCCCTTTCTGTGAGGTCACAGGCTGTAGGTTATAAAGTTGCTGGCAGGCTTCCAGGGGGGAGTTGTGAGTTTTTACCTGAAGCGACCAGACTGCGAGTGCCAATGCACTGGGATAGATGGAAAGCTCTCCTAGCCTAGCCTGCAATGCAATGATCTGAGAATATGTGAGTGTTACCTTTTCTTCCTTTAATCCTTTTATTTTCATAATTACCTTGTACATATTTGCAATTGTCTCATTTGTAACATCTTTGTAAAATATTTTATAAACACTGCCTAAAAATCATTTATGGAGTATAATATTTAATACTAGTTCGTTCTTCCTGCCCTAAACCGTACCCTGTCTCTGAAGGGAATTATGCTACCATTTTGGGGGTTAGCTCCGGACCTGTTTGATCGGAGCTGGTGGCAGCTTACCGTGTGCCGGCTTTTTGGGGGGGTCACTGTAGCGACTGCGGCTTGATAATTATTGTTCCTGCCTGAGTGGGAGTAGTTATCGCGTTGCTGCAGTGCGCCCAATAGCCAGTACATAGCAGGCAGCCTTTCTGGCGACTAATTACCCCAGGTGCAGTACCTAATCTGACCTGACAGTAAGGGGGGCGCCAGAGAGCTGCAAGGTTTAAGTGGAACTGTAAGCGGGATATACACAAATCCCTGCAGTTCATGGTATACTGAAGAGCAGTGGGATACCTAAAATAAGCCCCTGCTGGAAACAAGAGGTCAATAGCCTCGTGTGTGTTTTTTTCATCACATTGTGGCAGTGGAGGGATAACTAAGATAAACCCCCTGCACATGTGATAGCCGTCTGCTGGTCTAAAGTCACCCCAATCCGTGACATATTGTGGGCAGCGGCTAAGGGATCTTGACAATTGGTGACAGTCACGGTGTGAATCGTGACATATTGGTGGCAGCGCGGTGGGATATTAGAGCATTAGTGATTTGGTTTGAGCAATCATTCCTCTCACTAAAAACTTGCAGAAAGTTCTTGCGAGAACTCTGCGCAAATAAGTTTGGAGAACGAACTCAGTGTTTATTAGTTGTGAGACAATTGTGTACTGGTAATTATCCCCTCCCTTTCTCTTTGTTTTTCTATTCTCTCTTTTATTTGGCAACCATGGTTGGGCTAGGAGAAGCCTTCTATGAACAGCAGACCAGAGACACCCTTGTGTTGTGAAGTTGGATTCTGGGCTCCCCCGGTGGCCACTGGTGGAATTGAACTTGTGTGCATCATCCCCTCTGTTCACCTGCTCCCATCAGGATGTGGGAGTCGCTATATAACCTTGCTCCTCTGTCAGTTTCATGCCGGTCAACAATGTAATCAGAAGCCTTTCTGTGCATGTTCCTGCTACCAGACAACTCTCAGCTAAGTTGGACTTTTGTCCTTGTTTGTTTTTGCTTTTTGTTCCAGTTCACAGCTGCTGTTTCGTTACTGTGTCTGGAAAGCTTTTGTGATCGGAAATTGCCACTCTGGTGTTATGAGTTAATGCTAGAGTCTTAAAGTAATTTCTGGATGGTGTTTTGATAGGGTTTTCAGCTGACCATGAAAGTGCCCTTTCTGTCTTTCTGCTATCTAGTAAGCGGACCTCGATTTTGCTAAACCTATTTTCATACTACGTTTGTCATTTCGTCTTAAATCACCGCCAATATATGTGGGGGCCTCTGTCTGCCTTTTGGGGAAATTTCTCTAGAGGTGAGCCAGGACTGTATTTTCCTCTGCCAGGATTAGTTAGTTCTCCGGCTGGCGCTGGGCATCTAGGGATAAAAAAAACGTAGGCATGCTACCCGGCTACTTCTAGTTGTGCGGCAGGTTTTAGTTCATGGTCAGTATAGTTTCCATCTTCCAAGAGCTAGTTCTCATATATGCTGGGCTATGTTCTCTCGCCATTGAGAATCATGACAGTTTGACCGGCCCAAAAAGGGTTAAATTACTGCTGAGAAAGGAGAGAAAAAAGAAGTCTGCTACAATTTTTTTTTTTTTTTCCCCTCTAGTTCTGAGTGTGCTCATAATTGAATCACTTGTTAGTCTGCCTATACTGCAGCCTCCCTCTCTTTCTCTCCTTCTAATCCTTGAATGGCTCTGTGTTCACCTGTTTGAAATGGATCTTCAGAGTGTAGCTACAGGTTTGAATAATCTTGCCACGAAAGTACAAAATTTGCAAGATTTTGTTGTTTATGCACCTATGTCTGAGCCTAGAATTCCTTTGCCCGAATTCTTCTCAGGGAATAGATCTCACTTTCAAAATTTTAAAAATAATTGCAAATTGTTTTTGTCCCTGAGGTCTCGCTCTGCCGGAGACCCTGCACAGCAGGTCAGGATTGTAATTTCCTTGCTCCGGGGCGACCCTCAAGACTGGGCTTTTGCATTGGCACCAGGGGATCCTGCGTTGCTCAATGTGGATGCGTTTTTTCTGGCCTTGGGGTTGCTTTATGAGGAACCTCATTTAGAGCTCCAGGCGGAAAAGGCCTTGATGTCCCTATCTCAGGGGCAAGATGAAGCTGAAATATACTGCCAAAAATTCCGCAAATGGTCTGTGCTTACTCAGTGGAATGAGTGCGCCCTGGCGGCGATTTTCAGAGAAGGTCTCTCTGATGCCATTAAGGATGTTATGGTGGGGTTCCCTGTGCCTGCGGGTCTGAATGAGTCCATGACGATGGCTATTCAGATCGATAGGCGTCTGCGGGAGCGCAAACCTGTGCACCATTTGGCGGTGTCTACTGAGAAAACGCCAGAAAATATGCAATGTGATAGAATTCTGTCCAGAAGCGAGCGGCAGAATTTTAGACGAAAAAATGGGTTGTGCTTCTATTGTGGTGATTCAACTCATGTTATATCAGCATGCTCTAAGCGTACTAAGAAGCCTGACAAGTCTGTTTCAATTAGCACTTTACAGTCTAAGTTTATTCTATCTGTGACCCTGATTTGTTCTTTATCATCTATTACCGCGGACGCCTATGTCGACTCTGGCGCCGCTTTGAGTCTTATGGATTGGTCCTTTGCCAAACGCTGTGGGTATGATTTGGAGCCATTGGAGGCTCCGATACCTCTGAAAGGGATTGACTCCACCCCATTGGCTAGTAATAAACCACAATACTGGACACAAGTGACTATGCGTGTTAATCCGGATCACCAGGAGATTATTCGCTTTCTGGTGCTGTATAATCTACATGATGTTTTGGTGCTAGGATTGCCATGGCTGCAATCTCATAACCCAGTCCTCGACTGGAAAGCTATGTCTGTGTTAAGCTGGGGATGTAAAGGGACTCATGGGGACGTACCTTTGGTTTCCATTTCATCATCTATTCCCTCTGAGATTCCTGAATTCTTGTCTGACTTTCGTGACGTTTTTGAAGAACCCAAGCTTGGTTCACTACCTCCGCACCGGGAGTGCGATTGTGCCATAGACTTGATTCCGGGTAGTAAATACCCTAAGGGTCGTTTATTTAATCTGTCTGTGCCTGAACACGCTGCTATGCGAGAATATATAAAGGAGTCCTTGGAAAAGGGACATATTCGTCCTTCGTCATCTCCCTTAGGAGCCGGTTTTTTCTTTGTGTCTAAGAAAGACGGCTCTTTGAGGCCGTGTATTGATTATCGACTTTTGAATAAAATCACGGTTAAATATCAATATCCGTTACCACTGCTTACTGATTTGTTTGCTCGTATAAAGGGGGCCAAGTGGTTCTCTAAGATTGATCTCCGTGGGGCGTATAATTTGGTGCGAATCAAGCAAGGGGATGAGTGGAAAACCGCATTTAATACGCCCGAGGGCCATTTTGAGTATTTGGTGATGCCTTTTGGTCTTTCAAATGCCCCTTCAGTCTTCCAGTCCTTTATGCATGACATTTTCCGCGATTATTTGGATAAATTTATGATTGTGTATCTGGATGATATTCTGATTTTTTCGGATGACTGGGACTCTCATGTCCAGCAGGTCAGGAGGGTTTTTCAGGTTTTGCGGTCTAATTCCTTGTGTGTGAAGGGTTCTAAATGCGTTTTTGGGGTTCAAAAGATTTCCTTCTTGGGATACATTTTTTCCCCCTCTTCCATCGAGATGGATCCTGTCAAGGTTCAGGCTATTTGTGATTGGACGCAACCCTCTTCTCTTAAGAGTCTGCAGAAATTTTTGGGCTTTGCTAACTTTTATCGCCGATTTATTGCTGGTTTTTCTGATGTTGTTAAACCATTGACTGATTTGACTAAGAAGGGTGCTGATGTTGCTGATTGGTCCCCTGCTGCTGTGGAGGCCTTTCGGGAGCTTAAGCGCCGCTTTTCTTCCGCCCCTGTGTTGCGTCAGCCTGATGTTGCTCTTCCTTTTCAGGTTGAGGTCGACGCTTCTGAAATCGGAGCTGGGGCGGTGTTGTCGCAGAGAAGTTCCGACTGCTCCGTGATGAGACCTTGTGCTTTTTTTTCCCGTAAATTTTCGCCCGCCGAGCGGAATTATGATATTGGGAATCGGGAGCTTTTGGCCATGAAGTGGGCTTTTGAGGAGTGGCGTCACTGGCTTGAGGGGGCCAGACATCAGGTGGTGGTATTGACTGACCACAAAAATTTAATTTACCTTGAGTCTGCCAGGCGCCTGAATCCTAGACAGGCGCGCTGGTCGTTGTTTTTCTCTCGGTTTAATTTTGTGGTGTCATACCTACCGGGTTCTAAGAATGTTAAGGCGGATGCCCTTTCTAGGAGTTTTGAGCCTGACTCCCCTGGTAATTCTGAGCCCACAGGTATCCTTAAGGATGGAGTGATATTGTCTGCCGTTTCTCCAGACCTGCGGCGGGCCTTGCAGGAGTTTCAGGCGGATAGACCTGATCGTTGCCCACCTGGTAGACTGTTTGTTCCTGATGATTGGACCAGTAGAGTCATCTCTGAGGTTCATTCTTCTGCGTTGGCAGGTCATCCTGGAATTTTTGGTACCAGGGATTTGGTGGCAAGGTCCTTCTGGTGGCCTTCCCTGTCACGAGATGTGCGAGGCTTTGTGCAGTCTTGTGACGTTTGTGCTCGGGCCAAGCCTTGTTGTTCTCGGGCTAGTGGATTGTTGTTACCCTTGCCTATCCCGAAGAGACCTTGGACGCACATCTCGATGGGTTTTATTTCGGATCTGCCTGTTTCTCAGAAGATGTCTGTCATCTGGGTGGTGTGTGACCGTTTCTCTAAGATGGTCCATCTCGTTCCCTTGCCTAAGTTGCCTTCTTCTTCCGAGTTGGTTCCTCTGTTTTTTCAAAATGTTGTTCGTTTGCATGGTATTCCGGAGAATATCGTTTCTGACAGAGGGACCCAATTCGTGTCTAGATTTTGGCGGGCATTCTGTGCTAGGATGGGCATAGATTTGTCTTTTTCGTCTGCTTTCCATCCTCAGACTAATGGCCAGACCGAGCGGACTAATCAGACCTTGGAGACATATTTGAGGTGTTTTGTGTCTGCGGATCAGGATGATTGGGTTGCTTTTTTGCTTTTGGCGGAGTTCGCCCTCAATAATCGGGCCAGCTCTGCCACCTTGGTGTCCCCGTTTTTCTGTAATTCGGGGTTTCATCCTCGATTTTCCTCCGGTCAAGTGGAATCTTCGGATTGTCCTGGAGTGGATGCTGTGGTGGAGAGGTTGCATCAGATTTGGGGGCAGGTGGTGGACAATTTGAAGTTGTCCCAGGAGAAGACTCAGCTTTTTGCCAACCGCCGTCGTCGTGTTGGTCCTCGGCTCTGTGTTGGGGACTTGGTGTGGTTGTCTTCTCGTTTTGTCCCTATGAGGGTCTCTTCTCCTAAGTTTAAGCCTCGGTTCATCGGCCCGTACAAGATATTGGAGATTCTTAACCCTGTGTCCTTCCGTTTGGACCTCCCTGCATCCTTTTCTATTCATAATGTTTTTCATCGGTCATTATTGCGCATGTATGAGGTACCGGTTGTGCCTTCCGTTGAGCCTCCTGCTCCGGTGTTGGTTGAGGGTGAGTTGGAGTACGTTGTGGAAAAGATCTTAGACTCTCGTGTTTCCAGACGGAAACTCCAGTATCTGGTCAAATGGAAGGGATACGGTCAGGAGGATAATTCTTGGGTCACTGCCTCTGATGTTCATGCCTCCGATCTTGTCCGTGCCTTTCATAGGGCTCATTCTGATCGCCCTGGTGGTTCTGGTGAGGGTTCGGTGCCCCCTCCTTGAGGGGGGGGTACTGTTGTGAAGTTGGATTCTGGGCTCCCCCGGTGGCCACTGGTGGAATTGAACTTGTGTGCATCATCCCCTCTGTTCACCTGCTCCCATCAGGATGTGGGAGTCGCTATATAACCTTGCTCCTCTGTCAGTTTCATGCCGGTCAACAATGTAATCAGAAGCCTTTCTGTGCATATTCCTGCTACCAGACAACTCTCAGCTAAGTTGGACTTTTGTCCTTGTTTGTTTTTGCTTTTTGTTCCAGTTCACAGCTGCTGTTTCGTTACTGTGTCTGGAAAGCTTTTGTGATCGGAAATTGCCACTCTGGTGTTATGAGTTAATGCTAGAGTCTTAAAGTAATTTCTGGATGGTGTTTTGATAGGGTTTTCAGCTGACCATGAAAGTGCCCTTTCTGTCTTTCTGCTATCTAGTAAGCGGACCTCGATTTTGCTAAACCTATTTTCATACTACGTTTGTCATTTCGTCTTAAATCACCGCCAATATATGTGGGGGCCTCTGTCTGCCTTTTGGGGAAATTTCTCTAGAGGTGAGCCAGGACTGTATTTTCCTCTGCCAGGATTAGTTAGTTCTCCGGCTGGCGCTGGGCATCTAGGGATAAAAAAAACGTAGGCATGCTACCCGGCTACTTCTAGTTGTGCGGCAGGTTTTAGTTCATGGTCAGTATAGTTTCCATCTTCCAAGAGCTAGTTCTCATATATGCTGGGCTATGTTCTCTCGCCATTGAGAATCATGACACCCTTGTTGCCTTATGCAAGTCACAGCACATTGACTATGCAAGCAAAAGCAAAAGCGAACTGGTCGCAGCCCTGATGCAATGGGAAGCCGCTCTAGACCACTCACAGAGCCCAGAGGCCGCAGAAGCCGGCACAAGCGAACATGGTGCTGCCGCAGAGGTCCAACCACAGAATACGGGCCCTACTGACAACCAAGGGGGCGCAGACCTCCTCCTGCAGCTGGCTCTGCAACAATGCCCCGCAGATGACCTAGAGAGACGTCTGCAGCTGATCCAGCAATACCAAGAGCGAGCCGAGCGAGAGGCCCGAGCAGAGCGAGAGGCCCAGCGAGCCGAGCGAGAGGCCCAAGCGCAGCGGGAGTACCAGCTGCAGATGGCCCAACTGCAAATGCAGGGGTCGCCTCAGAGCCGTGAGCCCAGCAGCGCTCAGACACCAAAGCCCCGGCCCGACCACTTTCCGGTTATGGAAAAGGATGGGGACTTGGACACTTTTCTGCGGGCCTTTGAGAAAGCCTGCAGGCAGTACCAGCTGCCTACACAAGAATGGGCACGGTATCTGACACCAGGGCTGAGAGGAAAAGCTCTGGAAGCGTTTGCTGCACTCCCTCAAGAACAAGATGGTGACTATGAGGCCATCAAGCAGGCTCTGATAGCCAAGTACCAGCTTACACCCGAGGTGTACCGTAAAAAGTTTCGGACCCTCCAACGTGGCCCACACGACAGTTACAGTGATGTGGTGCATGGACTGGGGACCCACTTTGACCAGTGGACCCAAGGACTGTCAGTGACCACCTTTGCACAGCTGCGAGACCTGATGATCAAAGACCAGTTCTTCCGTCTTTGCCCAACTGAGGTGCGACAGTTCGTGATGGACAGAGAACCCAAAGACGTGACGAAAGCAGCGCAGATTGCCGATGCCTATGAGGCCAACCGTAGATCGGAAGTGCGGAAGCCAGTCACCTCCAGCTGGAGAGGGGGTAAGCCTGCATCCAACGCCAGTACCCCTGCCAGCCAACACACCAGAGGTCCTGTCCCCGTGGCCAACAGCACCAGACCTACCACCGAACTTCGCCAGTGTTACCACTGCAGGCAGACTGGACACCTCAGTCACCAATGTCCAGCCAAGCAGAAGAACCCCTCATCCCAGGCCCCAGGGCCTAATGCAGCTGTTCTTTTGGTGGGTGGTGTGGTTGGGAGGGTGTGTGACAACGTACAGCCCGTCACTGTGGGAGGTCGTGTTGCTACCGGCCTCAAGGACACCGGGGCTGAACGAACCCTCATCCGACCCGAACTGGCGGCCCCTGAAGAAATCATTCCGGGGAAAACCCTAACTGTCACTGGGATTGGGGGCATCAGCTGTCCCTTACCGATGGCCCGGGTTTTTATTGATTGGGGTGCCGGGAGCGGGGTGAAAGAAGTGGGGCTGTCTGATAATTTGCCCACTGATGTTTTGTTGGGGACTGATTTGGGGAGGTTGTTTGCATACTACGTCCCTGACACCCCTCGCCAATCTGCTAATAAGGGTAACGTTAACCCTGATGATGATGATGATGATGATGGGAAATCGCATGTGTTACCTGACCATGCTTTATCTTGTAATGATGCATCTGTTAACCATTTTTTCCCTAGGATTGATGGTGAAAATGTTGTACCTGTGCCAACTGTACCTGATAACGCTGTTTCTATGAAAGTTGATGTGTCCGTAGGTACAGGAGTGCTCAGCCACGTCGCTCTGCGGTGTGAGACGGCTGAGGAACCCCTAGCAGGGGCAAGTGTCGGTGCTACCGGAAATGGGGAAATACATGGGAACCGTGAGGAAGGTGATGCCATGCAATTGACCAGTGCCACCGAGGAAGGTAACTGGCCCATAAGTAGCAATGCTCCTGAGGTAATGGGGGTGGATGGGGAGGTAGAGCCCATAGCAGCGTCGGCTGTTGGGTCTGTAGAAATCCCCGGGGAGACAGCCTACGTAGCTGCTGTCACCCGCAGTCAGAGTGCCCGGAACGCAGATAACTGTCTGCCTCCCGGACCCTCCTCAGTCATTAGTATGATTGAACCAGAGGTGGACCCAGAACAGGTCCCAGAGGGCTCCCGTGGGGAAGGGACCCTAACGTCACTTCTGGCTTCCCCTAGCCAGGAGTTTAAGGCCGCTCTGCACACAGATGCGAGCCTAGAGAGTTTGAGACAACTCGCCGGGACGTCATTCTCTGAAACTGATAAGGAGAAGGTGTTCTGGGAAGAAGGAAGGTTGTACCGGGAGACAGTACCCGGAGAATCACAAAAGGAGTGGTTGAGGGAAAGACAGCTGGTCGTCCCACAGCAATTCCGGGGTGAGTTGTTGCGGATTGCCCATGAGATCCTGCTAGCTGGACACTTGGGGATCAGCAAAACTAAGGCCCGGCTGTCTCAACACTTCTATTGGCCTAAGATGGGGACAGATGTGTCAAACTACTGCCGCTCCTGTGTCACCTGTCAAAGAGTGGGGAAGGCGGGGCCTGCTCTTAAGGCTCCCCTGATCCCTTTGCCAGTGATAGAGGAGCCTTTCCAGAGGATTGCGGTGGACATTGTGGGCCCGCTGGCCGTCTCCAGCAGCTCTGGAAAGCGATTTATTCTTACTGTGGTAGACTACGCTAGAGGCAGTAGCTCTGTCGTCAGCTAGGGCAGATAAGGTGGCAGATGCCCTGTTGGCCATCTTTTCACGGGTAGGATTTCCCAGGGAAATGCTTACTGATCGAGGGACCCAATTTATGTCTCACCTAATGGAGGCTCTCTGTAAGAAAATGCAGGTGAAGCACCTGGTATCGAGTGCGTATCACCCACAGACCAATGGCTTGTGTGAACGTTTCAATGGTACCCTCAAACAGATGCTACGCATGCTGGTTGAGACACAAGGGCGCGACTGGGAGCGGTACCTCCCACACCTGCTATTCGCTTACAGAGAGGTTCCGCAGGCCTCGACGGGGTTCTCCCCCTTCGAGCTCCTGTACGGCAGGCGAGTCCGGGGACCCCTTGGGTTGGTAAGAGAATCCTGGGAAGAGGAGCCGAACCCTTCTGAAGTGTCCATAGTGGAGTATGTCATGCGCTTCCGTGACAAGATGCAGACCTTGACGCAGTTGGTGCATGACAACATGACGCAGGCTCAGGCTGATCAGAAGCACTGGTACGACCAGAACGCCCGGGAGCGGACCTACCACGTGGGTCAAAAGGTGTGGGTGCTGGTTCCTGTACCAACGGATAAGCTTCAGGCAGCCTGGGAGGGCCCGTACGTCGTCCACCAACAGCTCAACCCGGTCACCTATGTGGTCACGCTTGACCACACTCGGGGTAGGCGAAAGGCCTTTCACGTCAACATGATGAAAGCTCATCACGAACGTGAACCTTTCGTCCTACCGGTCTGCAGCGCACCTGAAGAAGGGGAGGAAGACACCCTCCTGGACATGCTGGCCCAAGCCAAGGCCCGTGGGTCCATTGAGGACGTGGAAATATTAGGGTTGAACAATTAATATAAATGTTCAATTCTCTAGTTGCCTACTCCTGGCCTAATGGATATTGATCATGTGCACTAAAGAAATACACCAGACACAGTCAGCTGTAACTCTTCTTGATCAATGTGTGGCTCAGCTCCAAGAAGGGCTTTTATTAGTGAAAACACAATGTTATATATCTCCTGTAAGGGGGCTCGGTTAGCTCTAAAATGGGAGTGATCGGATGTATTCCATTGGTTAGTGGGTTGGGCATGAGCAAGTCTATGGGCGGATCCATGAGGTCATCTAGGTGGGTTGGTCCGTGAGGTCATCAGAGTGGGCGTCGCTGTGGGTGGATCCATGAGGTCATCGAGGTGGGCGTCATCTTGGATACCAGACCGCATGGTCTGCTGAAACAGGAAATGGTGGCCATCTTCAGTGTCTTCATTGTTCATCTTGGATACCTAAGCACATGGCTCTGGTATAGGAGATGGCAGCCATCTTAAGTGTCTTACTTTGTCTGAGGAAAAACTTATGTAAGGTTAAACAATACATGTTATAGGTTGTTTCCCTCAATTACCTTATGTGTTGAGGTTAATTAAGTATTTGATCTTATGGCTCTCCTCAACAGTCCCCCCTAAATACTTTATTAACCTTTTCTTTTATCTTGATCCCACCGTGGTTCCCTAACCCATCGATGTTAAGTGTTATTATGACATCATAGGCTTCATGACAATATGGATGCTATAGACACCAGAGAATGTGTGACCAATTATGGGTATACTGAGGAGGTATATCGGAGCGTGTTACCAGTGTCCTCGGGACTTCCCAACCTGCTGGATCTATTACTCTCCAATCTCCCATCTCCATGGTTACTTAGAGTAATATACACATGTGACTAACCCTGATGTACACATCCTAGATCTGACCGTCTTGCCCGGGAGGGGGAATTGGAGTTTTCACCAGTTTGAGACAAGTTTTCCCTTGTGGAAAACCTCCCTTTGTAGCTGGACTTTGACAAGCAGGTCAGATCCTACTCTGTCCCTACCTGTCTAACAAATTTACAATGTGAGAGATGGATCCAGGAGGCGCTCAGCAATCCTGACCGAAGTAGGAGTAGTCAGGAGCACTTGGTAGGGACCCTTAAATCTCGACTCCAGGAATGTCTTTTCTGATGAACTTCTTTACAAGCACGTAGTCACCAGGTTGGAAAGCATGGGTACCGTCACTGGAATCTGGACCTGGAATGGATGATAAAACTCGTACATGTGTTACTGACAGTTCTTTAGTAACAACAATTACATAATTTACAAGAATATCACTTCCCAAGGCTAGCTGTTGTGGAAAATATTGACCCAATCTTGGAGGCCCCCCAAAAAGAATCTCGTATGGTGTGAGTTTAATGGGACCCCTTGTAGTGTTTCTGACTGAGTATAAGGCAACGTGCAAAATGTCCGTCCAAGTCTGACCTCCTATCTGGCTTTCAGTATTTTATTTTTCAAGGTGCCATTCAGTGTTTCTACTTTCCCACTGCTGTGTAGGTGATATGGAGTATGTAAACCCAAATCCGCTCCCACTAATGTCCATAGTTCCTTAGTAAGAGCAGCAGTGAACGCAGGTACTTGGTCACTCTCAATTACCTCTGGGACCCCATATCTGCATACTACTTCAGTCATCAGTCACTCTGGCAGTCATGTTGGTTACTGGATAGGCTTCGGGCCATCCTGAGAACATGTCAGTCACTACCAGTACATACTCGCACTTCCCTACTTTTGGCATTTGAATGTGATCAATCTGAATCCTCTGAAAGGGATAAAGTGGTTTAGCCAAATGTTTCTGAGGCGGTGCTGGATTGCATGTTGCACACACAAGGCAGGACTTGCAATATTTTTGGGTGACAGTAAAAATCCCAGGTGCCATGTAAATCTTCCAAATTAGGTCATTCATCTGATGTCTTGTCTTGATGTAGATGGATAATCCTCATAAGAGAGGCTTTAGTCCCTTCTTCAGTGTCTTGTGACACGTACACCGCTGCTTTCTCTTTCCTAAATGGATCCACAGCATAGGTTTTTTTTTCTGTTTTGTCAGCAAAGAAGTTCCCCCTTGCTTCTGGAGAATCCAATCTCCCGTGAGCTTTGATCTTGATCACTGCAACCTCCAAAGGTAGATCTAGAGCGGCCACAAGTTCTTGTATGATAGCAGCATGTTTTACAGGAGTTCCACTGGACGTTAGGTATCCTCTGGCTGCCCAGATACTGCCGACGTCATAAGCCACTGCAAAAGCGTATCTTGAATCCGTGTAGATGTTGACCACCTTCTCCGTTGCTTCCTGACAAGCCAGCGTCAAAGCTTTAAGTTCCGCTTCTTGTGCAGACGTGTGCGGTGGTAGCGATCCAGCTGAGATGACCTGGTCATGTGTAACCACGGCATACCCCGTATGGAATCTTCCTGTTTTATCTGCAAATCTGGAACCATCAGTGAAGAACGTCAGGTCAGCATGTGGGAGTGGGTCTTCAGACACGCTTTTCTGGGAGGCTACTTCTTCATGCATTTGTTCGAGACAGTCATGATCCTCTGAGTGTGTAGAGGCATCTTCTCCGAGAGCATCAGTATCATCCACATCCCCCCTGGAAAGAGGAAGCAGCGTGGACGGGTTGAGGATGGTGCAGCGGACAAGAGTGACATTATCCGGAATCAAGAGGGAACATTGGAGTCTCATATGATGCTGCACCAACAGAAGTTTAGGTTCCAACAATAGCAATTATGTCATGTGGAGCCATTAAGAGAACTGGATGTCCTCAGATGATATCAGGATTTGGGATTCAAAGAGCTGGTGCAGACTGTATGGCCTGTTTCGGAGCGTAGAAAGCTTCCACAGATTCAGTACATAGTGGAAACGCTGACGTCTTGAGGTCATCGTACAATGGCTGCATCAGCTTTGAGGCATCTGGAAACCTTTGGCAACAATAATAATTGATAGGTCAGCCAACTCATCCGAGGCCCTTGTCTTAGGTTCTTGGCAGAACTCAACACCAGAGTCCCATGTCTCGTCATGCTCCTGTAGAAAGGCATTGGCTGTTTTTCTGGATCTAGAACTTGGTTCAACAGAGTAGCAGCGTGCCGGGGTGTAAACTTGACACAGATGGTGGGCTCCTCAGACATGAACATTGGCACTGTTGGCGGTGGCACCTGAGGCGGGAGTAGAGATGGCACCGTGAGTGCAGATGTAGTCCCTTGTGTATGAGGAGCCGGAGGAGGTAACAGTCCTGGAATGAAGGGCTCTATTTGGGCAGCTCCAGTATCATGGTATGGGCTCCAGGTGACGCAGGCAGTCTTAAAAGCTTTAACAGTCCTGTCCTCATTAATGCGAGTTATTGCTGCACGAAGTTGTTGAGCACTAACGTCTGGATGAATAGGGTCATAAGTAGGGGTCACAGCATGTATGATCATTCTACACAGGAAGATTGCCAGCTTTAGTCACCGCTATGTCCCCAACAGCTATCTGACCACGTGACTCAACAATGATTTGACTGTCAGCTTGAATAGTCGCCCCTCCTGCTTCCACTATAGCTCTAGCTACACCTCCATTGTGCTCTAACCGAGAATTGGCAGCATTAACAATAGCGTCTGTCTCCATTGTTGTTATATCACCCTTTCCCACCACTAACAAGGGTCCCTCAGGAAGTTCTTTTTCAAAAAATAGGTTGCCAACATTCCCTCCCCTTTGTGCTTCCTGTGCTATTGGTATCCCCCTCCCACATTGAGCCCCCCTTGATACAGTCGCCACCGTCCCATACAGGTGTGCGCTTGGCTGCGAGACAGCCTGTGAGGTACTGGGCATAGGGTTATGTAGGCTGCGTGAGAGTGCTGTTGTGGAAGCATTGGGAGGAGAGGCCGCTGCTTGGAGCATCTCATGTGGGTGTGCGGCTAAATTGGCATTGGAAGTGATAGTAGAAAGGGTAGGTGCTGGGGACGATCCAGGTGGGAGGACTGCTGGATTCACAACAGGAGTGATAGAGGAAAGGGTTGGTGCCCCATTGGAAACAACAGAGATAGGAAACATGGGTAAAGCCTGTTCACTTCCCGAAGGAATATAGTATTGGCCGTTAGTGGTCATTACTGGGTAACAAGGATTTGGTGATGTGGTGTGTAGCCTTAATCTGAGATGTTCACCACCAGGAGCAGCACATTCGCCATCCACAACATGGCTGCCGTCAGAATTAACACCTTTGCCATCCACAACATGGCTGCCGTCAGAATTATATTTACCACCACCAAGATGGCTGCTATCAGAATTATATTTACCACCACCAAGATGGCTGCCGTCAGAATTATATTTACCACCACCAAGATGGCTGCCGTCAGAATTATATTTACCACCACCAAGATGGCTGCTATCAGAATTATATTTACCACCACCAAGATGGCTGCCGTCAGAATTATATTTACCACTACCAAGATGGCCGCCATTACATTTAGCACCTGGCTCTGGGCCACCATTTTGGCTGCCATTACATTTAACACATTGGCCATTAACAAAATGGCGACCATTACATTTACCACATGGCTCTGAGCCACCATTTTGGCTGCTATCACATTTAACACATTGGCCATTAACAAAATGGCGACCATTACATTTACCACATGGCTCTGAGCCACCATTTTGGCTGCTATCACATTTAACACATTGGCCATTAACAAAATGGCGACCATTACATTTACCACATGGCTCTGAGCCACCATTATACGGTGGTGGCCGCTCACAGGATATATTTTTGTAATACACAACTCAAAACTCTATTCTTTCTATTCCTTTTCTCTTCTACCCAATTTCCAATTTTTCCTTTTTTTTTTTTATATATATATACTTTCAGAGACTCTTTCTCCTGCCCTAGCAATAGACAACAATCCATTATCTTCTAGGATACCTTTTCTTTCTTTCAAGACAAGCTTCCAGTCCAGGGGCTGCAACCTTCCCCCTTCTGGCATTCCACACAACTTCATAAGCTTTTTACATTGCTTAATATGACTCTTCCCTTCACGAGTCGCTACTAGTGTGCATGAGTCTAACTTGCCATCTGAATTTGGCTTAGTGCCTATACGGCAGAACTGCATTAATTTCTCCATCTTTCTATAGATATATATCTATCTATCAAGATAACAAACACCAAACAAACAATAAGACGGGGGAGATGACTCAAACCTGAGATTCTAAAGGGAACTGAGTCTGCAGTACTCAGCTCCTATTGCTTCTTGTCACGTGGTCCCTGTCTGACTTCCGTGCTCCGTACTTTACAAACCAATTATTCCCTACTTTGTCAAATTGCTCCCTAACTTACCGGTCCCCGTGCAGAGTCAATTACTCGATGTCACGGGGCAAAAAAAGAAAAACTATAAATTTAATTGGCCCAAACTGAGCCAATTGCTCCAAGTTTCAATGAGCCGCTACACAATTTATTATGCCCGAACTGAGCCAATTGCTCCAAGATTTACCGGGCCCCTAGGCCGAGTCAATTACTCCAGGTCCTAGTCCTTCTTGTACAGAACTGAAAATCTTATCACAGGCGACAACCGTATACCACAGACAAAAATTATTATTTTTTTTTTTTTTTTCCTACACTTGCTTTCTTTCCTTCTTTAAAAACAAAACCTGTTTTTCTCGTCCTACCACATGCTTTGCTTTCTGTAAACACTTGCTTTGACTTTCCTAGAAACCTTGCTCCAAACACAATGACTACCAGTCATACCCCTCTGTAAAAACCAGTTTTTCTTGTTTTATCACTTGCCTCTAGCCCCCTTTTTTTTTCTTTCTTTCTTAGTAACCTGCTTTGACTGTCCTTACACAATGCTTCTTTTCTTTACTACCAATCATCTCCCCTCTTCACAACATGTAACAGGCAGTAGGCAACTAAAACGTGACGGTTCTTGCAATTAAATGACCAGCAGCGGAGATACCCTTTCTGCCGTCTTACAGATACCAAGAAAACCGGACACGGTCAGGCAATCTGCACAGGATACCCCGAAGGACACAGGTAAAGACTACAGATTATAAAAATCAGCAGACTTACCGTGTTCTGTTAAGGAGTTGATCAGTCTCCAGATTCGGGGTACTCAGTGCATCCAGCCGTTCCAGTCGCCGGTTTCCAGGGTTCAGGGCTCTTCCTCTGCTGGCCCCCCGTTGGGCGGCCAAATATTAGGGTTGAACAATTAATATAAATGTTCAATCCTAATATTTGGCCGCCCAACGGGGGGCCAGCAGAGGAAGAGCCCTGAACCCTGGAAACCGGCGACTGGAACGGCTGGATGCACTGAGTACCCCGAATCTGGAGACTGATCAACTCCTTAACAGAACACGGTAAGTCTGCTGATTTTTATAATCTGTAGTCTTTACCTGTGTCCTTCGGGGTATCCTGTGCAGATTGCCTGACCGTGTCCGGTTTTCTTGGTATCTGTAAGACGGCAGAAAGGGTATCTCCGCTGCTGGTCATTTAATTGCAAGAACCGTCACGTTTTAGTTGCCTACTGCCTGTTACATGTTGTGAAGAGGGGAGATGATTGGTAGTAAAGAAAAGAAGCATTGTGTAAGGACAGTCAAAGCAGGTTACTAAGAAAGAAAGAAAAAAAAAGGGGGCTAGAGGCAAGTGATAAAACAATTAATATAAATGTTCAATTCTCTAGTTGCCTACTCCTGGCCTAATGGATATTGATCATGTGCACTAAAGAAATACACCAGACACAGTCAGCTGTAACTCTTCTTGATCAATGTGTGGCTCAGCTCCAAGAAGGGCTTTTATTAGTGAAAACACAATGTTATATATCTCCTGTAAGGGGGCTCGGTTAGCTCTAAAATGGGAGTGATCGGATGTATTCCATTGGTTAGTGGGTTGGGCATGAGCAAGTCTATGGGCGGATCCATGAGGTCATCTAGGTGGGTTGGTCCGTGAGGTCATCAGAGTGGGCGTCGCTGTGGGTGGATCCATGAGGTCATCGAGGTGGGCGTCATCTTGGATACCAGACCGCATGGTCTGCTGAAACAGGAAATGGTGGCCATCTTCAGTGTCTTCATTGTTCATCTTGGATACCTAAGCACATGGCTCTGGTATAGGAGATGGCAGCCATCTTAAGTGTCTTACTTTGTCTGAGGAAAAACTTATGTAAGGTTAAACAATACATGTTATAGGTTGTTTCCCTCAATTACCTTATGTGTTGAGGTTAATTAAGTATTTGATCTTATGGCTCTCCTCAACAGTGGTAAGCGCCTCCCTAGATGAACCACAGCGGTTGCAGTTGCAAACCATGCTGGAACCCTTCTGGGTCGTGTTCTCCAACCGGCCTGGAAGGACTGAGTTAGCCGTCCACGAGGTGGACACCGGGAATCACGCCCCACTACGGCGAACACCCTATCGAATCTCTGACCAGGTGCAGCAGATTATGCGCCAGGAGATCGATGAGATGTTACAGCTGGGGGTGATTCGATGGTCAAAGAGCGCGTGGGCCTCACCTGTAGTTCTCGTGCCAAAGAAGGACAGGACCACCCGGTTCTGCGTGGACTACAGGGGGCTCAACGCCATTACAGCCTCTGACGCGCACCCAATGCCGCGCATCGAAGAGCTGCTTGAGAAGCTAGCGGGCGCAAAATACCTGACAATAATGGATCTGAGTCGCGGATACTGGCAGATTCCCCTGAGCCCCGAGGCGCAGGAGAAGTCCGCCTTTATCACGCCCTTTGGACTGTACGAGTCCACGGTCATGCCCTTCGGCATGAAGAATGCCCCTGCCACTTTCCAGCGGATGGTCAATCTCCTGCTTCAGGGACTGGAGAAGTACGCCGTGGCGTACTTAGATGACATTGCCATCTTCAGTCCCTCCTGGGATGAACACCTGCAGCATCTCGAGGAGGTGCTCGGGCAAATTCACCGAGCAGGACTGACTATCAAGCCGGGAAAGTGCCAGATGGGCATGAGGGAGGTTCACTACCTGGGGCACTGGGTAGGCGGAAACACCCTAAAACCAGAGCCTGACAAAGTGGGCGTGATCGTGAACTGGCCCACTCCCAGGACCAAGAAACATGTGATGTCCTTCCTGGGCACTGCAGGGTACTATAGGCGCTTCGTGCAGCACTATAGTAGCCTGGCAAAACCTTTGACGGACCTCACCAGGAAGAAGCTACCCCACATCGTCAACTGGACAGATGGCTGTGAGGGGGCCTTCCAGGCGTTGAAAACAGCACTGTGCAACGCCCCTGTGTTGAAAGCAGTCGACAGCAGTCGACCGTTCTTGGTACAGACCGACGCCAGCGAGTTTGGCCTTGGTGCTGTGCTCAGCCAGGTTGACTCGGAGGACCAAGAGCACCCCGTGTTGTACCTGAGCCGGAAACTTTTGCCGAGGGAAGTGGCCTACTCCACCATTGAGAAGGAGTGCCTGGCCATAGTCTGGGCCCTGCAGCGCTTGCAGCCCTACTTGTACGGTCGCACCTTCACCGTGGTGACCGACCACAACCCTCTGCGCTGGCTAAGCACCATGTGTGGAACCAATGGCAGGTTGCTGCGCTGGAGCCTTGCCCTTCAGCAATTTGACTTCACCATTAAACACAAAGCGGGCAGAGAGCATGGGAATGCAGATGGACTCTCCCGCCAGGGTGAACCCACGGAGGTGCGCATGGAGGCATACCGAGAGGTTCTGCCGCCGTAGCGCACGCCAAAAGGGGGAGGTGTCACGATATGGTATGAAATATCATAAGTTAGTTTCTTGCTAGCATGCGGGGGCTAAAACCCCCCTCTCTCTTTTTCTCTTTCCTTCCCTGTGTTTCGATCTGTCTGTGTAGAAGAGCTTGCCTTGTGGGGGAGTTTTATTGACGAAAGGTATTTACGACTGGCATAGCTGCAAGGGAAATTTGTACTAGCAGGAACTGTTAGAGAAACTTCTAGAACCATGCGGTCCTTTGTTCTGTTATTGTGAGATATTAGACAAACTATTTAGGATAGTAGAATGATAAATACATATTCTTGATCTCCATCGAAGCATCTACCCATCACTCTAAACACAGTCGTCTAACTCCATCGGGGGAAGAAGTAGGGATTGCTCTGTAAATAATAGGACATATTTGATCTCATAAGAAAGCTCATGTTAATACAAGCTGAATGCTGGGTGTGATATGATTCTGATATGTACTGGAACGGAGTTATAAGCATTAGACCAATTTGTATTCAAAGTACTCAGACTGAAAGGTAGGAGGATCTGGAAAAGCCAGCCCTTTCTGTGAGGTCACAGGCTGTAGGTTATAAAGTTGCTGGCAGGCTTCCAGGGGGGGAGTTGTGAGTTTTTACCTGAAGCGACCAGACTGCGAGTGCCAATGCACTGGGATAGATGGAAAGCTCTCCTAGCCTAGCCTGCAATGCAATGATCTGAGAATATGTGAGTGTTACCTTTTCTTCCTTTAATCCTTTTATTTTCATAATTACCTTGTACATATTTGCAATTGTCTCATTTGTAACATCTTTGTAAAATATTTTATAAACACTGCCTAAAAATCATTTATGGAGTATAATATTTAATACTAGTTCGTTCTTCCTGCCCTAAACCGTACCCTGTCTCTGAAGGGAATTACGCTACTATTTTGGGGGTTAGCTCCGGACCTGTTTGATCGGAGCTGGTGGCAGCTTACCGTGTGCCGGCTTTTTTGGGGGGTCACTGTAGCGACTGCGGCTTGATAATTATTGTTCCTGCCTGAGTGGGAGTAGTTATCGCGTTGCTGCAGTGCGCCCAATAGCCAGTACATAGCAGGCAGCCTTTCTGGCGACTAATTACCCCAGGTGCAGTACCTAATCTGACCTGACAGTAAGGGGGGCGCCAGAGAGCTGCAAGGTTTAAGTGGAACTGTAAGCGGGATATACACAAATCCCTGCAGTTCATGGTATACTGAAGAGCAGTGGGATACCTAAAATAAGCCCCTGCTGGAAACAAGAGGTCAATAGCCTCGTGTGTGTTTTTTTCATCACATTGTGGCAGTGGAGGGATAACTAAGATAAACCCCCTGCACATGTGATAGCCGTCTGCTGGTCTAAAGTCACCCCAATCCGTGACATATTGTGGGCAGCGGCTAAGGGATCTTGACAATTGGTGACAGTCACGGTGTGAATCGTGACACTATTCATAAATCTGAACTCTTTGAATAGCTAACTGTAAAGTGCGCCAGAGCGGTAGTCATGGCCGACCTGCTGTCCGGTTTCGCTCTGGTACTTTACAGGAAAACGGGGTCCCTGTCCCAGTGTGCTACCAGGTGTGCGATGCATCACACTCACTTGTAGGCCGCAGGCCCCTGCTGCTTCCAGGCCTCCGTCTTCTGGAGCCTCTGCACACAACTTAGGGGACACCAAATTCATTGCAACAAGCAAACATTTACTAGTCAGTTCAAGTTCAACAGATTGCAGCATGTGGGATAGGGCACAACATTTCCAACTTGTCACTTCCTTCACACAACACACCTTCAGCTCTACCACTTGTTCCTTCTGGACTATACCCATGTGCACTGGTTCCTTCAGCCCCAGGGATTCCCTCTCCAGTTCTGAGGTGCAACCGGGATCGACCATCTGCCCTTAATGCGGTTCCACTTCCATCAACTTTTATCTATCAGAAGGCCGGACCCTTACCTTAGCACCTGGCCTTAGCCTTAGGTTCTGAACATTGCAGGAATATCTGCAGGAATATCAGTACAGCCTCCCACTGCCTTGTGTGATAGACAATGCTGGCCCTAGCAGCCCACTGCTGTTGAACCTGACCTTGTCACTGCATTTCACTATCTATCCCACTATCAGGAAGTGCCCACTCTTCACTAACACTAGTCCCCACCTACTCGTGCATGCATTTGGATACACAAATCATCAAGATCTGCTACTGGCAGCTCTCTTTGCATTTTCTGACCAATCACGTCACAGATGTGCACAGAGGGAGAAAATCCGGAGACATTGCAGGCCATGGTAGCACTTTTAGACCTCAGAGACTGGAAGACTTCCAAGCATGCACAGTGCGCCTCTCCTATCCTATAGATATCCTATCCTATAGACTAACCCTATTGTCCTATCATATGTCCTATTCCACTTAACTATGTGAGCCATACTTATACTATCCTAAGTCTAATCCTGTGTTTACCCTGCACTATGCACTGCTCGTATCATATATTAAAACTTTACATTACTTACCTGCTCTGATTACGATAACACACTATATATGACACACATCACTATTCACATTACATATCAAACTGCACAACACTGTACACATAGCACGATTATTGTCTTCAGGGGCAGAAACGCAGCAGAACAGTCCCTCACTATTACATAACAACACCCACTTTCCCATTCACATTTCAAAAATGACAATTGACAAAATACAAAAAGTTGCATATTTTTACACAAAACCAAAGTGCGGAACAATGTGTGACTTTTTGACACCAGAAAACACATGCAAAAGGCTTAATAAATTGATACCCCGCTCAGCCTGTAAATGTGCTAAGCAGGACGTCAATCAACTAAAAAGTGGTCCTAGATGGATCTCAGCCATAACTGCTCAGTGTTGTGCCCTGCCCTGATGACTGGACCAGAACGTGGAGCAGGGCAGTGAAAATATTGTTTTCTCCTTTCACTGCTGACTGCCAGCTACAACACGGACATGACAGTCTTGCTCCTGGTCTGCTTTGCCTCACTTAAATAGGGAATTCTGACCTGACAGGTTCTCTTTAATTGTCTCTGCTACGTGTTCTGCTTCCTCTCTTGTGAAATTACTCATTGAACTGCAATTTTGTGAAGAAATGAAGAAACCTGGATTATCGGCTGTCAAACTAAAGAAATTTCACTTTACATTATTGATATCACTGAAATCATAACAACCCAAACTATAAGGTTATAAAGCATTGTAGAAAAAATAACAAACAGATGCTTATTTAGATTATCCAGCCTTGCCAAAAATGGTATAAAGAGTGTTCAGAAGGTTTGTATGGCCTCCAACATAATACCAATACATACTACAATATACTCTGCAAAATAAATAAATAAATAAATAAAACACCCACACAGCTCTGTAGATGGAAAAATATCTCGGAATGCAATGACATTTATTAGTTTTACTCTCTTATATAGTGCCATTAATTCCACAATGTGGGAGGAAACCTATGCAAACACAAGGAGAACATACAAACTTCTTGCAAATATTGTCTTTGGTGGGATTTAATCCCAGGACCCCAGTCTTTGGTGGGATGTAAATCCTCCTAAGCTTTCTATATCGGCATGTACCCTGTGGAAAATAAGTATTTGAAACACTGCCAATTTTGCAAGCTATTCCACCTACAAAGAGTGGAGAGTAATGTAATTTTTATTGTAGGTACACTTCAACTGCGAGAGGCAGTATCTAAAAATAATAAAACAGAAAATCACACACTACACCTTCATTGATTAAAATCATGCAGGGCACGCAAGGTTCTCCTGCTCACGCCAGCACATATCCAGGCCCATTTGAAGTTCCCCAATGACCAATGACCATCTGGATGATCTAGAGGAGGCATGGGAGAAGGTCAGATGAGTCCAAAATAGAACTTGCTGTGTTTGGAGGAAGAAGAAGGATGAGAACAATCCAAAGAACACCATCCCAACCATGAAGCATAGTGGAGGAAAACATCATACTTTATGGGTGCTTTTCTGCTTAGATTGACAGGACGACTGCACAGTATTGAAGGGAGGATGGATGGGGTCATGTATCATGAGATTCTGGCGAACAACCTCCTTCCCTCAGTAAAAGCATTGAATATGGGTCATGGCTGGGTCTTCCAGCATGACATTGGCTCGAAACACACAGCCAGGGCAACTATAGAGTGGCACTATAAGAAGCATTTTGAGGTCCTGAATTGGCCTAGCCGGTCTCCAAATCTGAACCAAATAGAAAATCTTTTGAGGGAGCTGAAACTCAATGTTGCCTAACAACAGCCCCGAAACCTGAGAGAACTGCAGAATATCTGAATGGAGGAGTGGGCCAAAATCCCTGCTGCAGTCTGTGAAAACTTGCTCAATACAGCAAACGTCTGACCTCTGTAATTACAAAGTTTTCTGTATCATACACTAAGTTCTGTTTTTCTATTGTATCAAATACTTAATTCATGGAATAAAATGCAAAATATTTATGTAAAAATCATGCATTGTGATTTTCTGGATTTTATCGAAGATTCTGAATCTCACAGTTGAAGTGTACCTACGATAGAAGTTACAGACTTCTCCATTCTTTGTCGGTGGGAAAACTTGCAAAATTGGCAGTGTGTCAAATACTTATTTCCCCCACTGTAGCTCCTCGAAAGTTGAATAAAATGATATCCTGGTATCTGCGAACCAAAGTCTTATTCTAGAAAAATCTGCTTTTTCTTAATACAGTATGTAAATGAGGTGGCTGTTCACAGATCTCCCCGAGAATCTGCCTTAAGAGTTTGTTTTAAATGAAAGGAAAAATACATTTATTCAGATCTTCATATATTCTGTCACTATCTAACCAGTTTAGCATGTAAGAATTGGTGAAAGGTCCTCTTTAATGACTGTCAGTAATTTTTCTTTAATTATATGTACAATGATGTTTCGGTCCCTGTTTACATTTCCAGTTGACTTCATAACTTCCCAGAGCATTATGACAGCAGTTTTTATGTATTTTTTTTTATTTTTAATATCCAATAAACCTGACCTCCTTCTCACTCCAGTGTTAAATGTATAAATTATTTTTAGTGTTTTGTATAGTTTGATGGTATTTGTAATAAATCTAATCATTTCACATTACATTTTGTTTCAAAGGACTTCCAAGTTGGCACTAATTATCGTTATTGAAATTCTTCCTGTTTGAGCTGAAAAGAACGGTGACCTTTGCCCGCAGACATCCCCGTGTCCCTGACCCATACTTGCTGACCTCGCGCCTGTTTCTTGGGTTAATGTTCTACAGATTGGCACACAGCATGACCCACCAGAAAGTCTCCCATATGGAGATAACACTTATCATATCCAAATAAAAGCCAGAAAATCCCACAGATATTGCACCTCTGTCAGCCCTCCTGTCACTGATTACCAGAGGAAGCTCACATTCCTCGGCTTTGTTTTTGCCCCCTGACACTTCCTTCTAGACAAGAATAATTCTTAGGAAATGTGAAATCAAACAACATATATATAATGCAAAGCCTAGAGGAGACATGAAAGTCACTGGCGGCAAAAGTGCAGGGAACCGCTGATATGTGATACAAGATGTTCAAATGAGCGGCTACAAATGAGTAGGAAACATGGTATCCTAACTCTCCTAGTTATGTTCCGAGTCTTTATATCCACATCAGCCTTTATCTACAGAAAACATTCAGATAACCCCTTAAAGACACAGTTATTTTGGTTGTTAAGGTCAGTCATCTTTTCATGATTTCATCGCTATGTTCCAATAACTTTTCCACAGAACTTTTTTTGTGTTTTTAATCCAAGGATCCAACCAGGAGGCCATTATTACTGTATCTGGGGAGGTCTCGGGTGCTATTGTTACAATACATGGGGGAACAGAGGAGCCAATACTACTGAATATGTGGGCATTATTGTTATATATTTGTGAGGGACTCAGGGGTCATTATTGTACATAAAGAGGATTCAGGGGTCATCATTAGTGTACATGAGGAGAACTCAGGGGTCAGGGCCATTATTAATGTACAAGAGGAGGACTCAGGGGCCATTACTGTACATGAGGAGGATTCAGGGGTCATTATTATTGTACATGAGGAGGATTCAGGGGCCATTATTACTGTACATGAGGAGGACTCAGGGGTCAGGGCCATTATTAATGTACAAGAGGAGGACTCAAGGGTCATTATTACTGCACATGAGGAGGACTCAGGAGTCATTATTACTGTACATGGGGAGGACTCAGGGGTCATTATGCAGCGCCCCAGAGTCCTGGTTGCTGCAGTAATGCCGCTCTTCCATAAGGGGGAGTGATATTACGTCTGATGGTACTAAAAGAGTTCACCTGACCAGGTATCACAGTCACACACTACACTTCACACTCCAGTCCACCAGGGGGAGCCTTGCTTCTATCTATTAGGGCACACCTCACACATGGGTAAAACTGGTGGGTTGGATAGGAAGTGAGTCAGAAGCTACCTGGGTTTGACCCAGAGAGGACCTGTCAGGCAGACAGGGGGAGAAGGAGGAACATCTGAGCTGCAGACAGAGGGTCCCTGTCAGGGGTGGGATCCTGACAGAGACCAAGCACGAGATAGAGCGTTACGGAGCTGCGCCTGCACCCATTGCGGCAGCATCCTAAGAAAGGACACGAAGCGAAGTATATTGGGGAGAGTGAGAAACGAAGTCACAACACAAGGAGATAATACCGGGAGGAGTTCTGCCCCAAGATCGGCAGCCTCCTTCTGAGGCGCGAAGCCGGTGGCTGGAACACCGAGGGAGTAATTAACTCTACGTATTACTTCAGAGACCAGCAGGACAGTCAATTCCAAGTTGGTTGCCCGACCTTAATACCTAAGAAGACACGGAGGCAAATTGTGGGAGAGGGGCGTCTCTAGGGTCCCTATAAATAAGCTCCAGGCCTACCCCGTCATACGGGTTGTCCTATCCATATCATCTGGGGGACAGAGAGAGAGAGAGATCAGAAACATCCACGAAAGTTGTGAGGACTATCCCGTGGTGCTCAGCAGGGAGGTACTACAACACACAGGCGCTACTAGGAAGGCTACTGATTTCCACCTGGGTAAGGGAACTCTGGATGTGCCTTCGGATCAGCCAGACTCGGCCTGCCCTGTGAACGGTACTCTGGACTGTGGACGCTGAAGTCTTCAGTAAAAGGTAAAGAGACTGCAACCTTTGTGTCCTCGTTATTCATTGCGCCTTACATTGTCCACCATCACCACCTACACATCTGGGAAGCCCTGCGGACATACTTCGCCTGTGGGAAGGTATACCATCTAGCTGCCATTCCATCACCCCAGCGGACCCCTAAGCAGCGTCGGTCACCCTGACCGAATACCACAGGTAGCGTCACGAACACCAGACAAACTTCACCTTTAATTGGACGCTCCTCAGAAGGGCCACGGACTGGGTCGGGCAACCGTGACATCCCCAGAACCGAGAGAGATAGACCCGGTGCCGAATACCCCACTGCCCTTAACGTGGGGGTGCTCCAATTAAAGTACATGAGGAGGATTCAGGGGCCATTACTGTACATGAGGAGGATTCAGGGGTCATTATTACTGTACATGAGGAGGATTCAGGGGTCATTACTGTACATAAGGAGGATTCAGGGGTCATTATTACTGTACATGAGGAGGACTCAGGGGCCATTATTACTGTACATGAGGAGGACTCAGGGGTCATTATTACTGTACATGAGGAGGATTCAGGGGTCATTACTGTACATGAGGAGGATTCAGGGGTCATTATTACTGTACATGAGGAGGATTCAGGGGTCATTACTGTACATGAGGAGGATTCAGGGGTCATTATTACTGTACATGAGGAGGACTCAGGGGCCATTATTACTGTACATGAGGAGGACTCTGGGGTCATTATTACTGTACATGAGCAGGATTCAGGGGTCATTATTACTGTACATGAGGAGGATTCAGGAGTCATTATTACTGTGCATGAGTGGGACTCAGGGGTCATTATTGTACATGAGGAGGACTCAGGGGTCATTACTGTAAATGAGGAGGATTCAGGGGCCATTACTGTACATGGAGGATTTAGGGGCCATTATTACTGTACATGAGAAGGACTCAGGGGCCATTACTATACATGAGGAGGACTCAGGGGTCATTATTACTGTACATGAGGATGACTCAGGGGTCATTATTGTGCATGAAGAGGATTCAGGGGTCATTACTGTACATGAGGAGGATTCAAGGGTCATTATTACTGTACAAGAGGAGGACTCAGGGGTCATTACTGTACATTAGGAGGATTCAGGGGTCATTATTACTGTACATGAGGAGGATTCAGGGGTCATTACTGTACATGAGAAGGATTCAGGTGTCATTACTGTACTTGAGGAGGACTCAGGGGCCATTATTACTGTACATGAGGAGGACTCAGGGGCCATTATTACTGTACATGAGGAGGATTCAGGGTTAATTATTACTGTACATGAGGAGGATTCAGGAGTCATTATTACTGTACATGAGTGGGACTCGGATCATTACTGTATATGAGGAGGACTCAGGGGTCATTATTACTGTACATGAGGAGGACTCAGGGGCCATTATTACTGTACATGAGGAGGATTCAGGGTTCATTATTACTGTACATGAGGAGGATTCAGAAGTCATTATTACTGTACATGAGTGGGACTTGGGTCATTACTGTACATAAGGAGGATTCAGGGGCCATTATTACTGTACATGAGGAGGACTTAGGGGCCATTACTGTACATGAGGAGGATTCAGGGGTCATTACTGTACATGAGGAGGACTCAAGGGTCATTATTATTGTACATGAGGAGGACTCAGGGGTCATTACTGTACATGAGGAGGATTCAAGGGTCATTATTACTGTACATGAGGAGGACTCAGGGGTCATTACTGTACATGAGGAGGATTCAAGGGTCATTACTGTACATGAGGAGGATTCAGGGGTCATTATTACTGTACATGAGGAGGACTCAGGGGCCATTACTGTACATGAGGAGGATTCAGGGGTCATTACTGTACATGAGGCGGGTTCAGGGGCCATTACTGTACATGAGGAGGATTCAGGGGCCATTATTACTGTACATGAGGAGGACTCAGGGGCCATTACGGTACATGAGGATTCAGGGGTCATTATTACTGTACATGAGGAGGACTCAGGGGCCATTATTACTGTACATGAGGAGGACTCAGGGGTCATTATTGTACATGAAGAGGATTCAGGGGTCCTTACTGTACATGAGGAGGATTCAGGGGTCATTATTACTGTACAAGAGGAGGACTCAGGGGTCATTACTGTACATGAGGAGGATTCAGGGGTCATTATTACTGTACATGAGGAGGATTCAGGGGTCATTACTGTACATGAGGAGGATTCAGGGGTCATTATTACTGTACATGAGGAGGATTCAGGGGTCATTACTGTACATGAGGAGGATTCAGGGGTCATTATTACTGTACATGAGGAGGACTCAGGGGCCATTATTACTGTACATGAGGAGGACTCTGGGGTCATTATTACTGCACATGAGGAGGATTCAGGGGTCATTATTACTGTACATGAGGAGGATTCAGGAGTCATTATTACTGTGCATGAGTGGGACTCAGGGGTCATTATTGTACATGAGGAGGACTCAGGGGTCATTACTGTAAATGAGGAGGATTCAGGGGCCATTACTGTACATGGAGGATTTAGGGGCTATTATTACTGTACATGAGGAGGACTCAGGGGCCATTACTATACATGAAGAGGACTCAGGGGTCATTATTAATGTACATGAGGATGACTCAGGGGTCATTATTGTGCATGAAGAGGATTCAGGGGTCATTACTGTACATGAGGAGGATTCAGGGGTCATTATTACTGTACAAAAGGAGGACTCAGGGGTCATTACTGTACATGAGGAGGATTCAGGGGTCATTATTACTGTACATGAGGAGGATTCAGGGGTCATTACTGTACATGAGAAGGATTCAGGTGTCATTACTGTACATGAGGAGGACTCAGGGGCCATTATTACTGTACATGAGGAGGACTCAGGGGCCATTATTACTGTACATGAGGAGGATTCAGGGTTCATTATTACTGTACATGAGGAGGATTCAGGAGTCATTATTACTGTACATGAGTGGGACTCGGGTAATTACTGTATATGAGGAGGACTCAGGGGTCATTATTACTGTACATGAGGAGGACTCAGGGGCCATTATTACTGTACATGAGGATGACTCAGGGGTTATTATTGTGCACTAAGAGGATTCAGGGGTCATTACTGTACATGAGGAGGATTCAGGGGTCATTATTACTCTATGCAGCACCCCAGAGTCCTGGTCGTTGCAGTACTGTTGCTCCGCCACTAAGGGGGACTATGGTACGTCTGATGGCACTGAAGGAGTTCACCTGACCAGGTATCACAGACACCAATACACTTCACAGTCTGGCCTCCAGGGGGAGCTAAGGGTGCTATGTATTAGGCCACTCCTCACAATCTGGTAAAACTGGGGGTTAGATAGGAAGTTAGAGAGAAGCTGACTGGCTTGGAACCAGGCAACATCCTGTGGCAGAGGGTGTTGCAGGGGAAGATTCAGGGGGGTCCCTGTCAGGGGTGGGATCCTGACAGAGGCCTAGCGAACAGAAAGAACTTTACGGGACCGCGCCTGCACTTCATTGCGGCGGTACCCCAAGAAAGGACAAGAAGAGAGGTTTATTGTGAAGAGTGAGAAACGAGATCAACGCAACAAGGAGATAACGCCAGTAGGAGTCGTGCTGTAAGACCGAAGCAACATCCTACTGAGGCGCGTAGCCGGTGGCCGGAACGCCGAGGAAGTATTGAGCTCCAAGCCTTACTTCAAACCTACGGCAGGACAGTCAGTTATAGGCGGGCTGTCTCACCTAAATCACCTAAGCAGACATAGTGGGCAACAGTGGGAGAGGGGCGACTCTAGGGTCCCGGAAGAACTCCAGGCCTACCCGTCATACGGGTGCGTCCTAGCCATATCATCTGGGGGACGGAGAAGAACATCAGAATCAGTTGTGAGGGAACATCAGAAGCAGACACAACAGTTGTGAGGACTATCCCGTGGTACTCAGCAGGGAAGGACTACAACACACAAGCGCTAGAAGGAAGGCACAGATTTCCACCTGCAAAGGGAACTCTGGAGGTGCCATCGGACCGGCCGGTCTCAGACAGCCCTGTTAACCGTACTCCGGATTGAGGATCCTGAAGCCTTCAGTAAAGAGGTAAAGAGACTGCAACCTTGTGTCCTCGTTATTCATTGCACCCTGCACCACACATCATCACTCTCAACTTCTACTGGACGCCCCTCAGCAGGGTCACGGACCGGGTTCAGCCACCGTGACAATCCCAGAACCGAGACAGAGAGGCCCGGTACCGGGTACCCCTCGGCCCTGCGACAGTGGGGGCGCTCCATGTACAAGAGGAGGACTCAGGGGTCATTACTGTACATTAGGAGGATTCAGGGGTCATTATTACTGTACATGAGGAGGATTCAGGGGTCATTACTGTACATGAGAAGGATTCAGGTGTCATTACTGTACATGAGGAGGACTCAGGGGCCATTATTACTGTACATGAGGAGGACTCAGGGGCCATTATTACTGTACATGAGGAGGATTCAGGGTTCATTATTACTGTACATGAGGAGGATTCAGGAGTCATTATTACTGTACATGAGTGGGACTCTGGTCATTACTGTATATGAAGAGGACTCAGGGGTCATTATTACTGTACATGAGGAGGACTCAGGGGCCATTATTACTGTACATGAGGAGGATTCAGGGTTCATTATTACTGTACATGAGGAGGATTCAGGAGTCATTATTACTGTACATGAGTGGGACTCGGGTCATTACTGTACATGAGGAGGATTCAGGGGTCATTATTACTGTACATGAGGAGGATTCAGGGGCCATTACTGTACATGAGGAGGATTCAGGGGTCATTACTGTACATAAGGAGGATTCAGGGGCCATTATTACTGTACATGAGGAGGACTCAGGGGCCATTACTGTACATGAGGAGGATTCAGGGGTCATTACTGTACATGAGGAGGACTCAAGGGTCATTATTACTGTACATGAGGAGGACTCAGGGGTCATTACTGTACATGAGGAGGATTCAAGGGTCATTACTGTACATGAGGAGGATTCAGGGGTCATTATTACTGTACATGAGGAGGACTCAGGGGCCATTACTGTACATGAGGAGGATTCAGGGGTCATTACTGTACATGAGGAGGATTCAGGGGCCATTATTGTACATGAGGAGGATTCAGGGGCCATTATTACTGTACATGAGGAGGACTCAGGGGCCATTACGGTACATGAGGATTCAGGGGTCATTATTACTGTACATGAGGAGGATTCAGTGGTCATTATTACTGTACATGAAGAGGAGAACCTGCTGCTAGCAATTGGCACTATATGGCGGTATAAGCGACCTCTGTTACTTCACAGAGTCGCCGTGATAGAAATGCACTGTGTCCTGTTAAGCTCACAGGAGTACACATCTAACTGCTGAGCTGATAGCAGCCAGTGGTCATGCAGTCATAGAAACATACAAACAATTCCTCACCGGAGGTGCCGGTATTCTAGTGGCTTATTTCAGCCGGGCCCTGAATACATGCAAACAAACTCCTCACTGGAGGTGCTGGTATTCTAGTGGCTGATTTCGGGCCCTGACCACAAGCATACATGACCACACTGGCGCAAAGCTCATGACAAAGATTGATACTAGCGCATGGCCGTGTGGCCATGCAAATGTGACGCCCAGGAGACCGAGGTACCCAGCACCAGATCAATGAGGTCTGTCTCTTGAGGGGGATGTCACTAGTGGCTTGACCCAGTGCTGTGGCCTCAGGCGATGCACAGTGTAAGGGATATCATGAAGGAACAGACACTTACTTGATAAGCAGCAGGTCTTCCCAACTGTGATGACCCCGATCCTGGATCGATGGCTATTGTCCAAATGAAAGACTGAGGCGCTGAAACGTTTAACCAGTTTACTTCAACAAAAAGGGATTTGCAACCAATACTGTCACCGGAGTCTGTATAAGAACTCTGAATTACTTTGACCCTGTCAGGATTTCCATCTCTTATTATGCGCAGTTTCTGTATGGCCCTGCTGCTGTATGTGAACTGGCTGCCGACCCAATCTGTCCCTTCTGTGCTCTGGTTCGACGGACAACCCGAGTCCTTTTTGTTGGCTTACCCCCTCTGGGAGTACCGCTGAACTCTGTGTCTGTTGCTGCGTCTTACCCTAGTGAAGCTGATAACACCTCACGTCCTTCCGGTTGCTGTATTATATATAATGAATATAGCCGCGGATCCGGTATCCATCTCTGCGCCTATTCTGGGTAGTGATTATTGCTACCCGGTTCTCACAATGTCCTTTTTCTCTATTCCTCTTTTCCTACTATGGGTACTATGGGCCTATAATCCGTCATAGGGCTGTTAGGAGTTCAGTTATACGACCTCTCACTTTCAGCTCCTCAACCCAACTGCCAGTCCTTTTCTCAGACCAGAATAGATCAAGGGGAGTCTCTGGAGCTCCCCCTTCTGGCCGGAGATGGTAGTGCAGTCTTGCTATTTTAGTATTTGTATTTGGTGTCAATAACTATTTTTGTGGCAAATACCCCTAGGGGCGCCACACAAACCTTTTATAGTTGCAGCAACTTCAGGACCTTCCTAGAGGACCAATGGGAGTTGCTTCAGGACCTGAGCATGTGACCCCTGACCTCCAATGAGAGGTCTTCCTTTGGGCATGCTCAGAAGGGAGAAAGCAGGACTTAGTCCCAGAAGCGAGTCCTCGCCACTGACCAGTACTAGCTATAATGGCAGAGCCTGGGAGAACAGCAGTAGCCAGACACAGAGTATCTTCCTAAGCCAGACACTGGGACCAACGTCTCTGCTGAGCAGGCTCCAATGCGGCTGGAGAAGAATGGAAGACCGCAGCAGAGATGGCTCGAGATTCCCCCCGTGCAGAGGCGGGAACTTGACACCTAACAAATGGGGTCCACTTTGGGTACTTTTCTGGTACCCAAACATGAACATTTTTTAATTGTTTGGCCGAACCTGTCGGACCTGAACATCCAGGGGTCTGTCCATCTCTACAGACAAGTCATGGCTGGAAGATTTGATAGGAAAGATGGAAAAAGTGAATGATCCCATCATTCGGAATGTTACATGTAAGTCACTATCTATCACTGTACTGCAATCTCTTATATGTTCTGCAGATCTGATATCTACCATTATATGATCGTGGTATGGTGGTAATATCGGTCTTGGTCTTAGTATTTAGTAGTGATTTTCTTAGTAGCAGCATGGTCATCTGCTGAGTTTCTCCTTTATACACTATGATTAAGGTGCCCCATTTTACTTGAAAACTGGTTACCTAGGTCAGTGACCCACTCCGATTTGTTTTGTTCCACCTGTGCAAAACTCCTAACTATGCCTCTGATTTAGCCAGTACAATACTGAAGTGTGTATACTCTATGGGCTCCTAGGAGGTCATCCTTGCAGGCCATACAATCCAGGCATAAAAGTGATAATGTGCCTAGAATGTTTGGGCTCCTAGTCGGTCCTCAATACAGCCCATCTATGACATAAGGATACAGATGCAGCTAAAGTAAAGATATAATCAAACCTCCAGAGACAATGAGACAAAACCAAAATTTTGGACTGTTTACTTGATTTGTAACGATTGGGAGGTATGCCATACAATGCAGCAATGTATGGGCTCTTAGCAGTTTTACCAATGTACTATTCAATATTTTTCTGGACAACTGGACCAATACGGACAAGGCACTTGATATCACTCGGTCATACTGAATTAATTGTAAGAGCATACTGATTGCTTTAAAAAAAGGCCAGATGCTTGAAATAATTGTCTTCTTCTGTTAACCATGGATACCTCTAAGGAAATATACAGACATCATTGCTTTCAATGAAAAGGGTTTTACAGGCAAGGACATTGCTTCTTGTCAAGTTGCCTCTAAATCAAACATTGGTGTTAAGAATGGAAGAAATAAGCTTCTTCTCTCCCCAAAAAATATCAAGGACAGACTGACATTATGTAGAAAATGCATAAATTGGACTATGGAGGACTAGTATAAAGTTATTTTCTCTTATTAAGCTCCCTTCAGACTGTTTGGGACATATGGAAGAGTAATTTCCCAGAAAAGAAATGGTTAGCACTACTATGACTCTTCCGTCATGCCTACAGTAAAGCATCCTCCATCCATTCATGAGTGGGGTTGCTTTTCATTGAAAGGACTGGGCTCACTCACATTTTTTTCCTAAAAACACTACCATGAATAAAGAATGGTATCTTAAACATCCTCAAAAAAAACTAGTGATCCAAGAACAAGTTGGTAATGAACAATACTTTTTCCAACTTGATGGACACCATGTCACAAGGAAAAAGTAATAACTAAGTGCTAAGCAAAGAAAACATTGACATTTTGAATCAGTGGCCAGAAAACTTCCCAGACCTCAATCGCATTGAAAACCTGTAGTCAGTCCTCAAAAAGTGGGCGGAGAAACAAAAATGCTAAAATTGTGATTACTGTAACTCCAAGCACTGATTAGGCAAGAACAGGTTGCCAATAGTCAACATTTGGCCCAGAAGCTGACTTCCAGTGTGCCAGGTAAATTGCAAAAGTCTTGAAAAATAAGGGACATCAATTTAAATATTGAGTCTTTGCATAAACTTTATGTATTTGTCAATAAAAATATAAAAAAACATGCAATATTTATACTTGCACTTCAGTAACCATAGAAACATTTGACTAAAAGATCTAAAAATATCGAAGCAACAACATTTGGGAAAACCAGAATTTCTGTCAGGTTCAAAACTTTTAGCCATGACGGTAGATGCAACATAGTAACATAGTTAGTAAGGCCGAAAAAAGCCATTTGTCCATCCAATTTAGCCTATATTCCGTGAGAATAAATCCTCAGATCTATGTCCTTCTAAAGAACCTAATAACTGTAAGATACAATCTTGTTACGCTCCAGGAAGACATCCAGGCCTTTCTTGAACCCCTCGACTGAGTTCGCCATCACCACCTCCTCATGCAAGGAATTCACAGATTCTCTCTTCTATGTTGGTGGAAAAACCTTCTATCCTCCAGACGCAGAGAATGCTCCTGTGTGACCATCACCTTCCCCTTATATACTTATACATAGTTATTAGATCGCCCCTCAGTCGTCTTTTTTCTAGACTAAATAATCCTAATTTTGCTAATCTCTCTGGGTATTGTAGTTCCCCCATCCCCTTTATTAATTTTGTTACCTGTTGTGAATTCCGTCTGGGTTCCCTCTGGTGGCCTTTAGCGATACTGCGGGTCTGGAGCTGGGCTCAGCTGCCTCATTTCCTGCTATGCTGGTTCCTATTTAACTCCACCTGGACCTTTATTTGTTGCCTGCTGTCGTTGTATTCAGTACTGGTTCTGACCTCTCCTGGATTTTCCTGGTGACCTGTCTATTTCTGAGAAGCTAAGTCTTGCTAGTTCTTTTTGCTCATTGTTTCCTTGAAAATGTTTCTCAGTATATAATTTGTTCAGTCCAGCTTGCTTATATGTGATTTTTCGCTTGCTGGTAGCTCTGGGGAGCAGAGTGCGCCCCTCACATCGTGAGTCGGTGTGGGGGTTCTTGTACTTTCTGCGTGGATAGTTTTTGATAGTTTTTGTACCGACCGCACAGATCCCTGCTATCTTCTGTCTATTTAGTGTTAGCGGGCCTCATTTGCTTAAACCTGTTTTTCATTCCTACGTTTGTATTTTCCCCTTAACTCACCGTTATTATTTGTGGGGGGATGTCTAAATTTTGGGGTTATTTCTCTGAGGCAAGTGAGGCTTTGCTTTCTCTCTAGGGGTAGCTAGTTTCTCAGGCTGTGAAGAGGCGTCTAGGTTTTTAGGTAACGCTCCACGGCTGCCTTTAGTGTGTGTGGATAGGATCAGGATTGTGGTCGGTATAGTTCCCACATCCCCGGAGCTTGTCCTACTATTCAGGTTTACCTATCAGGTCAGTTTGGTGATCCTACCACCGGATCATAACAGTTACCCTCCTTTGTACTCGCTCTAGTTCCATTATATCCTTCCTGAGTACCGGTGCCCCAAACTGTTTAATGCATCTCATGATCCTGTTTGCCTTGGCAGCTGCTGCCTGGCACTGGCTGCTCCAGGTAAGTTTATCATTAACTATGATCCTCAAGTCCTTCTCCATGTCAGATTTACCCAGTGGTTTCCCGTTCAGTGTGTAATGGTGATATTGATACCTTCTTCCCACGTGTAGAACCTTACATTTATCATTTTTAAACCATATCTGCCACCTCTCGGCCCAAGTTTCCAACTTATCCAGATCCATCTGTAGCAGAATATTATCTTCTCTTGTATTGACTGCTTTACATAGTTTAGTATCATCTGCAAATATCGATATTTTACTGGGTAAACCTTCTACCAGATAGCTAGTAAATATGTTGAAGAGATTAGGTTCCAACACTGCCCCCTGCGGTACCCCACTGGTCACAGCGACCTACTTAGAGAATATACCATTTATAACCACCCTCTGCTTTCTATCACTAAGCCAGATGCACAACTATACACCCAGCTCTACACTATATACACACAGCGCTAAACTATAAACTGTACATACAGCTCTGGCAAAAATTAAGAGACCATCACATCAAAACCCTGTCATGGGCAGCCCAATCTTCAGACCTGAACCCCATTGAAAACCTCTGGAATGTAATTAAGAGGAAGATGGATAGTCACAAGCCATCAAACATAGAAGAACTGCTTAAATTTTTGTACCAGGAGTGGCATAAGGTCACCCAAAAAGCGTGAAAGACTGGTGGAAAGCATGCCAAGACGCATGAAAGCTGTGATTAACAATCATGGTTATTCCATGAAATATTGATTTCTGAGCTCTTCCTGAGTTAAAACATTAGTATTGTTGTTTCTAAATGATTATGAACTTGTTTTCTTTGCATTATTTGAGGTCTGAAAGCACTGTTTGTTTGTTTTTAATTTTGACCATTTTTCTTTGTCAGAAAATAAATACAAAATTTATTGCTTGGAAATTTGGAGACATGTTGTCAGTAGTGTTGAGCGATACCATCCGATACTTGAAAGTATCGGTATCGGATAGTATCGACCGATACCCGAAAAGTATCGGATATCGTCGATACCGATACCCGATACCCATACAAGTCAATGGGACACCAAGTATCGGAAGGTATCCTGATGGTTCCCAGGGTCTGAAGGAGAGGAAACTCTCCTTCAGGCCCTGGGATCCATATCAATGTGTAAAATAAAGAATTAAAATAAAAAATAGGGATATACTCACCTCTCCGGCGGCCCCTGGACTTTACCGCCGTAACCGGGAGCCGTTGTTCCTAAGAATGCGCGCTTGAAAGTACCTTAGATGACGTCGCGGCTTCTAATTGGTCGCGTAGTGGTCGTGTGACCGCTACGCGACCAATCAGAAGCCGTGACGTCATCTAAGGTCTTTCAAGCACTTGAAATACCTTAGATGACGTCGCGGCTTCTGATTGGTCACGTGAGCGGTCGCGGGACCGCTACACGACCAATCACAAGCCACGACGTCATCTAAGGTATTTCAAGCGCTTGAAAGACCTTAGATGACGTCACGGCTTGTGATTGGTCGTGTAGCGGTCATGCGACCGCTACGCGACCAATCAGAAGCCGCGACGTCATCTAAGGTACTTTCAAGCGCGCATTCTTAGGGACAACGGCTCCCGGTTACGGCGGTAAAGTCCAGGTGCCGCCGGAGAGGTGAGTATATCCCTATTTTTTATTTTAATTATTTATTTTACACATTGATATCAATCCCGATACCGATTCCCGATACCACAAAAGTATCGGATCTCGGTATCGGAATTCCGATACCGCAAGTATCGGCCGATACCCGATACTTGCGGTATCGGAATGCTCAACACTAGTTGTCAGAAGTTTATAGACTAAAAGAACAATTTACATTTTACTCAAAAATATACCTATAAAGAGAAAAATCAGACAAACTGAACATATTGCAGTGGTCGCTTAATTTTTGCCAACAGTTCTACATTATACTGTATACTAGAGAGACGCAAAACTCTACACTATATGCTATACACACAGCTCTACATTATATATTATACAGTGGCATGCAAAGTTTGGGCACCCCTTGTCAAAATTACTGTTATTGTGAACAGTTAAGCAAGTTGAAGATGGAATGATCTCTAAAAGGTCTATAGTTAAAGATGACCCTTTTCCTTTGTACTTTAGGCCAAAATATATATACAGTAATTTAAAAATTGCAAAAAAGAGAATGGGCTGATGAAAAGGTTTGGGCACCCTGCATGGTTAGTACTTAGTAGCACCCCTTTTGCAAATATCACAGCTTGCAAATGCTATTTTTTTTGTAGCCAGCCAATAGTCTTTTAATTCTTGTTTGAGGAATTTTCATCCATTCTTCTTGGAAAATTCCTCCATTTCTGTAAAATTCCTGGGTTGTCTTGCATGCACTGCTATTTTGAGATCTAGCCACAGATTTTCAATGATGTTCAGATCAGGGGACTGTGAGGGCCATTGTAAAACCTTCAGCTTGCACCTTGCAAATGTATAATGATCCAAAACACACAAAAAAATCCACAAAAGACTACCTTCTTTTGCGGATTTTGATGTGTGTTTTGGATCATTATACATTTGCAGAACCCATACTCTTTCCAACTACAGCTTTTTTAACAGATGGTGCTATGTTTCTGTAACAAGGGCAACCAGGGGGGTAGTTGTGGCCGAGTTATTTAAAGACACAGTTCACCAACAGAGTCCACTGAGCAAACGTTCAGCGAGCACCCCCGACTCCTTGTACATGCAATACGGGAATGATGCAGTTTTTCCCCACAGATTACCTTCTCTTCTGGTCACAGCAGTCGAGACGGTTTGAAGCACACCAAGGCAACTGTTGTCCAACAGGGAAAACAAATTCTTTATTGAACAGTGGTGAAGTAGAAGAAGAAGAAGGGCACAAGTACAACACTGGTTTTCCTACTCTCTCCCTGTCAAGCTCTCCAACTGCACCCACAGCAGTTGCAGCAGCCAAAGATTAGAGGAATTCCACGTGCCGGGATTACCCCTTCAGAAGCAGGCCCCTTTCAGAGTCCTGGGCCTGTGTTGCAGTCCTTAGCCATTTTGTCCAGTCCTTGGTCTTTTGCCTGGGGTAACAGACCTCTCCGTCCGGGGGGATCTTCTGGCAGTGCCCCATCTGTAATACACATCTGCCCTGGCCAGCGTATCCAGGCAGTTCTGAAGAAGTAACAGCTTCCTCTCTCATTGTGGCTGCAACTCCAGCCTCCCTGCTGCTGCTGGACTGACCCTTATCTTAACTATTGCCTGTCCCTAACTTTGCAATAGTGAAACATCCCAATACATTACAGGTGCATAACACATACAGGATACATAACATACATTGCAATACACATATATGAATGTTATACATTGAATGAACATAGCTATATCACGTGCACGGGAGGTCACAAGGAAGGTGGAGGGGGCGCTACTGAGGGGACCGGCCACCTCCTTACATTTGCAACAAGAATTTGATGAAATTTAATTGAATCCATTCTTCCCTCTACCCCTGTGAATACTTTTCTGCCCAATCGATTTTTCTGGCTAACACGGTACCACAATACAATTTGTTATTGTACATCCCTCTACCCCTGAAATGTTCCCCTTGCCATTGGCTGCAAAACAACTCCAAAGCATGACTGATCCACCCCCATGATTAATGGTTGGCGAGATGTTCTTTTTCTGAAATTCTGCACCCTTGTGGTCAATGATTTCTATTTTAACCTCATCGGTGCTCTTTTGCATACTTATGACACTGAATTTTACGGTGAGGACACAGCAGAGGTTTTCTTCTAATAACTCTTCCATGAAGGCCATATTTGTGCAGGTGTCTCTGAACAGCAGAATAATATACCACAACTACAGAGACTGATAAATCTTTCTGAAGGTCTTTTGCAGTCAAGCGTTGGTTCTGATTTGCCTCTCTAGCAATCCTATTAGCAGCTCTCACTGAAATTTTGCTTGGCCTTCCAAACCTTATCTTGACCCCCACTGTTCCTGTAACTGCCATTTCTTAACTACATTTCGAACTGAAGAAAGGGAAACTTGAAAATGTTTTGCTATCTTCTTATAGCCTTCACCTGCTTTGTGGGCCTCTGCCATATTCATTTTCAGTGTGCTGGGCAGCTGCTTAGAAGAACCCATGGCTTTTTTTTGGCGCAAGGTTAGAGAAGGCTTGGTTTTCATAAAGCTGGGAAATTTGTATCACCTGGCCTTTCCTAACAATGATAATGAACAGGCCAGGACCCTAACAGGCTAATTAAGGTCTTCAAGGTTGCCCAAACATTTGCATGGGCCCATTTTTGTTTTTGGTATTTTTTATATTTAAAAATGTATATATACAATTTGCCTAAAATAAAAAGGAAATGTGTCATCTTTAACTTTAGGCCTTTTAGAGATCATTTAATTTTCAACTTGCTTAACTGTTCATAATAACAGTAATTTTGACCAGGGGTGCACAAACTTTTACATGTCACTGTATATACACCACTCTATGCAATATATACTATATGTACAGCTCTGCATGTGTATAGAATATAGTGTACACCTGTGTAAACAGTATTTAATCTGGTGTACAACCACAATTACATATTTTATTCACAACTGAACCTGGAACACAAATAATAAAGTGAAAGTGCAGTTGTGACCTGACCTGTGTGCAATTGTGGTGCTTGAATCTGCCGACTTCCCACGCATGCATCCTGCACTTCTTCGACACTCTGTACCTCTTCCTTCTTTCTTTGGTCTGAATACACAGACCAAAGAGAGAAGGAAGCGGTACAGATTGTCACGCGAGTGCAGGACACATGTGCGGGATTCCGGAGGCATTAACATAATGAAATAAAAGTCTATTTCTCCACATCTAGACAGCAACTATGAGGCATACAGGTAAGACTAGATTAACATTTCTGCCCATGGTAATAGCTGAAAAGTGGCTCAGGGGGTGATAGAATCCCTTTAAAGCTAGTTTATAAACTAATAAAGCAATCTATTAGATACAGTAGATAGATAGATAGATAGATAGATAGATAGATAGATAGATAGATAGATAGATAGATAGACAGACAAACATAGAAAATTGGAACAACACGTTACCAGCTTGAAAAAGGCTCATTTGAGCCAAAACGTTGCCACAGCATGTGGGTTTGAAATAAAACCACATTTTTTCACCTTTAAACTATGGAGTGCTGCTTGCATTTTTTTTTCCTATGTCTAGATAGTTAGATAGATAGTTAGATAGATAGATAGATAGATAGATAGATAGATAGATAGATAGATAGATAGATGTCCTGTGATATTTAATGGCACAAGCCCCCTACATATAATAAACTAAAACCCTTTAGTGCCTTTCATGTGGCACTAAAGGATGTTTTTGCCTTATTTAACATATGAAATAATTAATTAATTTAAAAAAACGACGTGGGGTCCCCCCTTTTTCTAATAATCAGCTGAGGGAAAGCAGACAGCTATAAGCTGGTGTTATTATTCTGGGAAGGTGTCAATATTAATGGAGCTTCCCAGCCTATTAATATTTGCCCACAGCTTTCTGCTGAGCCTTTGCAAATAGAAGGACCACACATCATTTTTTTATTTATGTAATTAATTATTAACTAAATACAAGTACAGAAAACTACACACGGAAAGAACTGACTATATGTATCTCACTGACATAATTCTATCTATTCCAGTCTGACGGTTTGGGCTGTGAATTTACCGTACTTGTGTGTGTAATAATCAGATGGCATATGCATGGTCCATGGGTCATGCATTTTTTTTATAGCACCCATTGACGTGCATTGGCGAGTGTGATGCGATTCTCACATCCACTCGCAGCATGCTGTGATTTTGTTCTCAGTCCGAATACACCTGAGAACATAATCGCAGATCTGCACTGCCTCATTGATTAACAATGGCCCGAATGCAATCACATTATTAATCGGATTGCAATTGTCCAATTTATTGGGTTCTGTGAGCGAGCTCTTACGATCACAGTAGTCAAAATTATTGCTATGTGGGGCACTAAGAGATGTGCTGTTACCCTGCCACAACATGTGGAGTAATAGGGACAAATGCGGCAGAATTGGAGTGTCAGTATGATGAGAAATTTGTGCAGGTTGGGATTTGATCAGTTTGATGAAAATGTAGAAAGTCAAATGTGTCTTTGCTGTATACTCTGCAGATGAATTGTGCCGACAAGAAGATGTCATGGCGGTCTGGGCCAGATGTGAAAAATGGAAGAGTACGAATTGCCCGATCAGAAAGTATGTAAGCTGTAAGTCACTATCTATCATTCCACTGTAATCTTTGAATATGCTCTGCATAATTGGCATCTAGCATTGTATGGTTGCTGTGTGGTCGTGGTGTTGGTCTTTGCATAGTTATTATTTTTCAGTATTCGCATGGCCATCTTCTGAGGTTCCCCTTTACCTATTATAATTTAGGATGTGCCACCATAGTTGGAAACATGGTTACCTAGTTTAGGGAGCTCACCGAAATGTGCTTATATCTCTCTTTGCTGAACCCCTAGCTATACTGTACATCTGGATCAGACAGGCTGTAATGTGCCGAACACTTACTTAAACTGACAGTGTCACTGTCAGAGGTAACATGTTCCTGAGCCATATATTCTACATCACACTCAATTTTGTTTCCACTGAAATGCTTGCTGGAGTGATTTACTTTTGGTAGTATTAACATCTGGATGGCTGGTATCAGTGATGTGATGGTGCTTCTGCTGCTGCTAGCAGGTCCCACATTTTTAGCCTTGGAGTATTTTGTTTTTTTTCATCTTTGACACAATCCTGTCCACTGCTATTGCCACTTTTGATTTTACCAAACATTTTGTACAATATTCTAATTATTTTTTGACAAAAAAATAGCTTCCACCTTAAACGAATTGTCTATTACATGACAACTCCTTCTTATCAGCTAAAAGGATGTTAATAAAATAAAAAAGACATATGATTAACTACCAGACTAGTGTCGATCTACCTGTCAGAGCTTTATCTACCTGTGGCCCCATAATATGTTCCTTACTATTGGCTGCATTACAATCTCATGTGACCACTAGGAAAGACATCGGTCTAGCAGGTAGATACAGTATATGTTTGTTTGTTTTTCATTTTATTATGGCCACTTTATCTGTTAAGAAGGGATCCACTTTAAAAGATTAAGGGCTCAATTCATTATTGCATTTGTACCTTTTTTTTTACAGAATTTTTGGTGTTCTACCTTTTCTTTTTGGTTAGCCTTAAATTCATCTTTCCATTTTTCTTGATTTCACTTGATTTTATTTTTAGTTTGCCACTGTGGGTGCGATTTAAAATTTTCCAGATAATTTCATCTAATTCATCAATTGTGACTCTCGCTGGAATGATTTTGTGTATGCCAAAACAATTTTTGCTAAATTTGTGTCACTCTGTGAAATGTGTAGCTTTTTACTCTAGAAAGTTGCAAAATGATAGAAAACGATAGAAAAAGACTATTCTTGCCTTTGTGCTAAATTCATGAACCGTGTGAGATTTGAATTAATTAGGCACAAAAAATGCCAGCAAATAAATCAAGACAAAAAAAAGAAAAGTGACGTAAAAATAAAATTATATTTTCTGAAAAATAAATGCATTATAATTTAAATGTTAATCAATAATGTTGTGTAAAAAAAATACTCTAGTCTTTACCATAAATGTCCTCAAAAACAAGTTGTTTCTTAATAAATGACTATTACAACACAATTGTCCAAAATTTAGCATCATTTTGTTGTTTAATCCACAAAAGATGACATGACATGCATTATCTGGAACCTATCCTTAGTTACAGTCAGAATTATAGTCCATAGGCAGTGACTCAGGATTAGTTCAAGATAAAGATTAAAATACATTTATAATAGACAAATAAATCCACAGTAAATTGATATTGAAAGGTCGCCAGAGTCAGCAATAATTATTAGTGCATAATTCCTATCATTACATTACTTTTAGCAGTGCAGCATAATAATAATGTATATATGCAAATAAAACAGCTTTAATTTTATTAAAACTGAAAACTATGGACTCTCCTGCGAAATATGTTGTAAGCACGAAACCTAAAACACTTAATAGGCAAATATTGTACGAGGCTGTTCAAATCTGCAGGTTAGGAGACTTTTACAAGAAAGCACATTAAAGATTAAGTTTTACACATAAAAATGTGTGAAAAGTATTTTCATGCTTTTTTTTGTGTTCAGGATACGCTCCAATACACGGGTAATTTGCGTTAACATATGAATTATAGAACAAGCTGCATCGTAAAATATGCAATGCAGGAGAATGATTTTACAAGAGAATAGTATGATCTAAGTGGCACAATTAATTGCTTCTATTTTATTGTGCATTTCAGTGTTCAGTAAAACATAAAAAGCGGATAAAAGTCAAGGAGGTGTGAATGAGGTTACATGGCTAGTTGGACCATATAGGACCCAGCAATTAGTCACTGTGTGGTTGGACCCTAAAAGGTGTGAGGTTCCAACACACTATAAATTACCCTTATAATAGAATATTTAGCATTTCTGCTTCACAGGCGATCCAAGTGTACGTTCCCTGGTGCAATACGATGAATATGCATATTTGTGGCACTGCCTGCGAACACATCCAGGACGTATATTATGGCTGGTTCTGTCTTGCCACACCCTCAGTTACTCAGCTGTTATACAGCGTCTTAATTGTTCTCAAGATAAATATTAAGGGTGAGACCACAAACTCCTTCGAATCCAGCTGCGTGAATCCAAAACTCTGCCCACTGTGATGCCCAATAACTCCATCATTTGGTTTCAAAATCGTGTAGCCATTGGGCATCACAATGACAGTTCAGACTCACGCAGCCAGACGTAACATGTGGTATCATCCTAGGAGATGATGTTCTATCTCAGGGTTTCTCAACTCCAGCCCTCAAGACCCACCAACAGGTCAATTTTCAGGATTTCCTCAGGTGATGGAATTAATGCTTGAGCAGGTGATGAAATTATCACCTGTGCAATACTAAGGATATCCTGAAAACCTGACCTGTTGGTGGGTCTTGAGGCCTTGAGTTGAGAAACACTGTTCTTTCTAAACCCTTACATGTATCGAATGGTTATGTTGTGACACGTAGTAATTCTTTAGAGGGAGTCCAACATTAATCAAATACTTAAAGACTTGTATTAAAAACTCATCTATAGTCCAACCCATGCTTCCTGTCTAGTGATTGTGGTGACCCCAGTAGCCAGTCCCAAACCAATTTAACATGTGCCACTGCTCTAATAGATAAGTCATAAATGGTATATGTAAGAAAACTCTTTTATAGGGCTAAGTGAGCCCTCTTCTCTGTAACAGCTACTGACACATACCTCCCAACTTTTCAAGAACAGAAAGAGGGACAAATGATGTGGCTCACATAGTGCGCCACTGCAACTTTTGGCCGCACCCCAATCCACACCCATTTACCATTCGTTTCTCCCCTGGCAGGAGGAGATGTCGGAGGGGCAGTGGCAGTGAGTGAAATTCAGCAGATGTTCGATACTGTAGGGTGCAGACCCAAATCTGGGACTGTCCACTGTATAGAGGACAGTTGGGAGTAGAGATAAATTGATCAATTCACGGGACTCAGTCCAGAATCCAGGTCAGTGGTACCTGGCGGCTAGACGCGAGGCCACAAATCTCCTCAGTGCAGCTTTTGAATAGCCAGGGCTGGTGCTACGTCATCTGTGCGTCATGTTCATCTCTAGTTGGAACCCATGAATTTATTTATTTTTTTCCTTTATTCACAATTGGAGAAGCCAGAAATTTCTCATCCTTATCTAGCTTCACTATACAACATCTGATATTTTGTGTCTGTAAGGCTATGTTCACACGTAGCAAAAAAAACTGTGTTTTGTGTTTTCTGAAGGTGTCTGCACCAAACTACAGAATAACAATCTTCACTGGTTATTGACGCATTTTTTATGCCTTTTCCCCCATATTTTATGCGTTTCTTGTGCAGATGTGAAGCCATGTTTTTAATGCTTTTTTTTATAGTACAGAAAAGCTTTGATTCTGCACTTAATACAATATATGCGGTTTTTTGTATACTTTTTTTTCGCCTCCTCCTAAAAACCTACAAAAAAAAGCCTTCAAAGTTCAGCTGTGTCTTTAGACCACAAGGGGTGCAGCTTTCATGAAATCGCATCTACTTTGGTCAACACAGCAGAATGATGCGGGGTCCCACCAAAATCTTTTGTTTGAAATAAACACTCTCCACCCTCTTTTACCCATTTATTACTGTAAAATTAAAAATAATAAAGCACCATATTCTTCACTGGTCCGACGACAACCCATTTGTCCCACAAAGAGGTCATCTCAGCTACATCTGGATTGCATGCCTGAGTGGTGGCATGATGCCGTGAATCCAGGAGACATTTTATACTTTCCCACAACTCATGGCTCACTGAGCCTGGTTTTTATGCTGATACAGGCGCATTATTTATATTTTTCACAGATTATTGACTCTCATGGGCAATAAATCCTCATACGTGAGAAGTATTTCGTCTGCTCAGCATTTGCAAATAAAAATGCTCCTATTAATCAAGAAAGGAAGTGTAGTCATTATCATGCCACTATGCTGCAATCACACTGCTCCGGATCAATCGGCGTACATTACAATTGTATTCTTTGTTGCAGCCTTACGTGTATCCTGAATATTTTTTCTACAGTGATCTATATGGTAATTAGAATCCTTGCATCAGTATTTTCTACACAAGATGATCAAACCGAGCAAAATGTTATCTGAGGACCCTTTTTCATGTAACCCCATATTGCCCAGATACAGGCCATAAAGGGTCCAGGATTCTGTGTCCAGTATCATGAACCACTAAAACAGTATCTATGGAACAAAGAATATAGCAACAATAATGTTTAAGACATCACATCTTCTTAGACACATCGCTTGGAGTGTAGATAAATATTTTATTAACCAGTTGTTTCCTATTATACGTAACACACATCTATAATAGTTCCATTTTATTTTTTTTTTCTTACCTCTACCCCACCTGACGTCTAAATTGAAATTCTGTCCTGAAAGCTTTACTGAATTGGGAACATAATGTCTGAATAAAACCACCATCCTGTTACTGAACAAAATCCAATATACCAAGGGATAAATAATGTGACACCATGACCCAACCATATATTACCACCACATATTAACTAAATAATACCACCATACCAATCATTATCAAAAATCACAATGTGCACACTATTTTACCACTGTTGATATTACACACAGGAGGTCAGTAGATTGTATTACTGTATATAGTACAGGCAAACCCATGACTTACCAGTAATGCATCCAAATGAAGTGCGGCAGCACGGTGGCTCAGTGGTTAGCACGGTTGCTTTGTTGCGGCGTCCTGGGTTCAAATCCCACCAAGGACAACATCTGCAAGGAGTTTATATGTTCTCCCGTGTTGGCGTGTGTTTCCTCTGGGTATTCCAGCTTCCCACCATACTCCAAAGACACACAGAACTGATAGGGAATTTAGATTGTGAGCCTCATTTGAGACATCAATGATAATGAATGTAAGCACTGCAGAATATGATAGTGGAGCGCCCACTAGAGCCTGTGGGGTACTCAGTACCGAGCCGGTTTCTTAAAGGGATGTGTAACGGTGGCGGTGACCCGGTCCGTGGCCCTGGGCATCCAATAAAAGGGGAATAAAGTTTATGAAAGTTGTTTGTTCGTGACGCCACCTTTGTTATTCGGTCAGGGATGACCGACGCTGCTTAAAGGGGTCCACTGGGGAATGATGGTACAGCAGCAGGGATTGTATGGCTTCCCATGGGTGAAGCTGAATCCCCAGGGCTCCCGGTGTAGTAGGTAAAGATGGTAGATAGTGTGGTGCCAGAAACAATCAGAGGACACAAAGTTGCAGTCTCTTTACCTTTTACTGTAGTAATCAGCCACTGTCCAGGGTACGGATCACAGGTGATGGTGAGGTCCGGCCAGCCTGGAAGTGATTCAGAGATCCCTCTAACCAGGTGGGGTTGGAAGCCTTCCTCACTGCGCTGTGTTGTAGTTCCTTGCTGCCTAAGGCTTCACACAAGGTCCTCACCTTCTCTCTGTCCTTTTAGGTAGGACACTACCCGCATGGCAGGCAACTCAAACCTTTTTAAAGGTGTCTCTCAGATGACTCCAGACTCTATATGCTGATGTGCCTTCGGGTGTAATGGTGGACAGGCGACCTGCAATCTTCTGTCCACCGGTTTCTGCTGTGGGGCATACAGTTACCCCCACAACCTCGGTCTTATGGCCGCCGGTTTCCTGCACTTCAGCGTGGAGGGAGCCTAGTCACAGCTCCCCTCCTGCTCTTCACTTGTCCTGTGCTTCTTCTCCCCTATCAGTCTCCTACAGACTGCTCTGTTCCTCTCTCCTTCCAGTAGCTACAGAACCACTTGTCTGCACGGCCCCAGCTTTCCTCTCTCAGACTCTCTCTGTCTGACTTCTCTCTCCTCTGTCCCTCTGACAGACTGACTGCCTAATGTCTCCTCCAGCCAGAATATATAGGGAAGTTCCCCTGAATCCGGGTCTCAAGCTCCCCCTTCTGGCCTGGAGTCAGAACAATGTTGCATGTACTGGTTACCTGTTAAAGGGATCTTTCCTCGCTTCCAAGCATGGCATCACCCTCTCTGAGAGGATGGCAATACCACTGTAACAACCGGTTACCTGGGGTATTACAATAGTACTATATAAGCATTGCAAAATAATTAATTTTTTATTTTATTTCTCCTTTAGACCGCTATGGCTTCTTCCAGGCTCACGACTCATCTCTGCGGAATGTAATGCAGCGCCCCAGAGTCCTGGTCGTTGCAGTACTGATGCTCCGCCGCTAAGGGGAGTGATGGTACGTCTGATGGCACTGAAGGAGTTCACCTGACCAGGTATCACAGGCACCAATACACTTCACAGTCTGGCCTCCAGGGGGAGCTAAGGGTGCTATGTATTAGGCCACTCCTCACAATCTGGTAAAACTGGGGGTTAGGCAGAAAGTTAGAGAGAAAGCTGACTGGGTTGGAACCAAGCAACATCCTGTGGCAGAGGGTGTTGCAGGGGAAAGATTCAGGGGGGTCCCTGTCAGGGGTGGGATCCTGACAGAGGCCTAGCGAACAGAAAAGAACGTTAAGGAACCGCGCCTGCACTACATCGCGGCGGTATCTCAAGAAAGGACGAGAAGCGAGGTTTATTGTGAAGCAGTGAGAAACGAGATCGCAGCAACAAGGAGATAATACCAATAGGAGTCGTGCTGTAAGATCGAGGCAACATCCTATTGAGGCGCGTAGCCGGTGGCCAGAACGCCGAGGAAGTATTAGGCTCCAAGCAATACTTCAAACAGAGGCAGGACAGTTGATTTTAGGTTGGCTGTCTCACCAAAATCACCTAAGAAGACATAGGGGGCAACTGTGGGAGAGGGGCGACACTAGGGTCCCGGAAGAACTCCAGGCCTTTCCGTCATATGGGTGCGTCCTATCCATATCATCTGGGGGACGGAGAAGAACATCAGAACAGACATAAGTTGTGGGAAATAACATCAGAAACAGACACAACAGTTGTGAGGACTATCCCGTGGTGCTCAGCAGGGAAGTACTACAACACACAGGCGCTAGAAGGTAGGCACAGATTTCCACCTGCAAAGGGAACTCTGGAGGTGCCATCGGACCGGCCGGTCTCTTGCAGCCCTGTTAACCGTACCCTGGATTGAGGACCTTGAAGCCTTCAGTAAAGAGGTAAAGAGACTGCAACCCTGTGTCCTCATTATTCATCGCGACCTGCACCACGCACCACCACTCACAACTTTCATTGGACGCCCCTTAGCAGGGTCACAGACCGGGTCTAGCCACCGTGACAACCCCAGAACTGAGACCGAGAGGCCTGGTACCGAGTACCCAGTGGCCCTGTGTCTGGGGGCGCTCCAGTAACACACAGACATCTATTGCTGAGCCCTTCTTAACCATCTTTCACACTTTTCCACCACTTCTACAATTCGCGAGTGAAGATGAAAAGTGCAAAATTATTGGCCTGGTGCCCTGCACTATAAAAGTGCCCTTTTGTTCAGCATCCCCAAAAGTAGAATATATTACAGTAGTGATGTCTCCCTTTGTGAACCCCTCACAGTAAAAATGCCCCTCTTTGTGGCCCCCATAGAGTATTAATGTATATGTTCCTTTTTATGACCCTCGTTTAATACTAAAATTCCTCTTTGTACCACTATTCAGTAGTAATGCTCATCTTTGTACTCAAATACAAACGTATTCCTCATTCTGGCCCCCATACAGTAATTATGTCACCCATCATTGTAATAATGTCTCCCATCCTGTGATAATGTCTTCTATCCTGGCTTCTATCCTGTAATAATGTCCCCATCTATAATAATGTCACCCAACCTTATAATAATGATTCCCATTCTGCACTAATGTCCCCAATCCTGGCCCCTTTCCTTAATTATGTCCTCCATAGTCTTATCCAATGCATTTTTTTCTATAAATGAAATAAATCTTTTCACATGTCCCCATGCCCATGACACGCAGCGTCCTCTTCCTGCTTTATAGCTGGCCAATGAGGGATGAAACTTGGAGGTGATGTCATGCGCCGCCCATGATGGGCATAATGACTTCAGCTGTCAGCCTCTGGTAGGCCTGTGGCTTGTATGGTTGGTGGTTCTCTGCTCCACAATACAAATAAAATTAATGTGCATCCGAGGACGTACATCCAGCTGAAATAGGTCCTGTCGTGGTCAATTATTACCCTCCTGCCTAAGCACAGGGAACTTACAATGATAAATGATAACGTACCTCGAATTGTAATCGAGTGCCCTCTAGTGTAATTCGTCAAGCATCATGGCCTCCACCAGCTTGGACAGCAGAGCAACGGTGGTCTAGAAGAAGACACAAATAGGATTCTGGACTGCAGTGTATGGTAAAGGGATTTTCGAGGGAAAATTACCTATTGTTTAGATCAAGTTTTTGGTTTAAATATATATTTTTTTCATTTTTGGCAATTTTTTTTTTTATCTATCACAACGTGATTAAAATGGCTACTACACTACTGCCAATTGGTAAATATTTATTAATTGGCAATTATTTATCACTGCAAAATTGTCTGGTTGAAATGCAAACAATGAATTACTCCACTCGTTAGACCTCATTTATCAAAACTGTTTAAAAAAACAAACTATTTTTTTGCCCAAACCAATCAATCACAATACAGCTTCCATTATTTTTTTTAAACAATGTTATTTTCCAACTTGGCTGGGACAAACTATGAACATTGCAGCAAATCAGCGCCTGACGATTGTAGCCTATACGCACTAGATGTTAATACTAACAGCCCGGCTGGGGATGCAGCAGTATCAATTTTTCCCATACATCTCTAGGTCCATTAATAAGTAGTCATACACCAGTAGGCAATCGCTTTAACTATTAAGCAGAATTCCATAGTAATTGGGTGAGTATGAGTTTTTTTACTAATAAAAATAAAAATATAGTAAAATCCACCCCTGTGTGAAGATCAGCGTCTTTGGCATACCAGACTAATGCAAAAGGTCCTCTTTGTAAGTTGTCAAGTTATTAGGTCATAAAGTGTCCTCTTGTTGTATCTGCTTAATCTCTTTACACTGCAGCATTTTATCATTGTCTGTTCCTGATGTTACAGAAAGGTCAGATTGTCAGTGTTACAGTATGCAGAATGTATGAGCTATCTTTATGAACAAGGCATTTTATCTTACTTGACTCTTTGATCTCAAGTTGAGTAATGGCCCCTGTATTCATTGGACTAACAATAGCCAAACCCACCAATATCAGTGGCCTCGGACGTCAGTCCAATATGTTTGGGGGTTCCGATTTCAGACTTATGATCGTTTTGTTCTGGGTAATCTGCCTTCAGAGCAGTAGCTCTCTCGTAGAGAACACAAGAGCATTAAACAGATCAAGCGCTCCTGTATTTGCTGGATCAGAAGAGATGATGTGCTTTATACCACTCCATCCGAAGCTTGGCATTGTACTGTGTGATGTAAGGCTTGGACGCAGCTACTCAGGCATGGAAACCCATGTAGTGGGCCGACTGCTGCACACTTTTTGTGATGACCTCCAGGTGGAGGTACAAATTGCCTCCTCAGAGGTGTTTCCGAAATTTTTTGTCCATTTAGTGTATAGGAGGTGGGTCACCCAGCCTTTGCAGTCTGGAAAGAAAGGGTTAGATGTTAGATTTTAGCATTATTCTTGTAAAGAACCTCTTTCTATTGCGATAAAAAGGTTTTTTGATGAAAAATGGAGAAACAACTGCTGGCCAAACGCGTGTTTCCACTGGTCTTATCTCGGGCGTCTGGCTTGAGGATGATATTCACATTCTTCTAGTGATTACACCACATCAAAAAGAATATTTTACAATTCTCCATGTCATATAAAGAAAAAAAAAACATTTCTATTAGATTTTGTCAAGGTTATTAACGACGGAGTAGTAAACTCTAAAATATTATTAGAATGGTGTATTATATAATTATTTTAATTATTAGTTAAGAATTAAACTTCTGTATAATGTATATCCTGTACACATATAATAACATGTTTCTTCCTAGCATTAAATTATTCACAGACATTTTATGAAACCTGGACAGATGCCTAGTTTCTTGTAGGTGTAACATTCTGCCTCGCATACATTAAAGCTGTAATTATATGGCACAAGCCTTATTAACTAGGGGCGCTCAATTATCTATGCGCAGCTTGTATGAGCTGAACACCTTCCAGTATACAGATAGAAACTTGTCTTCAGGTTTCTCCTTTCTGCTATTAGAGCGTCGGGCATTAACAGCACCTATGTCTGTTTTTGAGATTCATCAATAATTATAAAGAAGGAAGTTTTTCCCAACTTCTCAATGACAAACACTGTAGTCAGCCTGAAATACAGAAGCTGCTTCCATTCAAGTGCACAGAATAAGAAAATCTTGTATCAACTATCTGAGCTTCTCTCCAAGTATGGAAATGTTTATATATACTGGTCGGTCAAATGGCCTCTATGGAAATGTTCTTGCATCTGTGTCTGTAATATAAGAAAGGGAGATGCTACGCTCCGATGATGCAATGATTAGTGTTGAGCATTCCGATACTGCAAGTATCGGGTATCGGCCGATACTTGCTGTATCGGAATTCCGATACCGAGATCCGATATTTTTGTGATATCGGGTATCGGTATCGAAACAACATTAATGTAAAAATGTGTAAAAGAGAGAATTAAAATAAAAAATATTGCTATACTCACCTCTCCGACGCAGCCTGCACCTTACCGAGGGAAGCGGCAGCGTTCTTTGTTTAAAATTCGCGCTTTTCTTTCCTTTACGTGAGTCCCGGCTTGTGATTGGTTGCGTGCCGCCCATGTGACCGGGACGCAACCAATCACAGCAAACCGTGACGTAATTTCAGGTCCTTCAGGATTTTAAAATTACGTTCCGGCGTTGTGATTGGTTGCGTCGCAGTCACATGGGCGACGCAACCAATCACAGCAAGCCGTGACGTAATTTCAGGTCCTTAAGGATTTTAAAATTACGTCCCGGCTTTGTGATTGGTTGCGTCGCAGTCACATGGGAGACGCAACCAATCACAAGCCGTGACGTCACGGGAGGCTGGACACGCGCCCATTTTAAAATGCGCGCGTGTCCAGCCTCCCGGCTTGTGATTGGTTGACCGCGGCGCAACCAATCACAAGCCGGGACGTCACGGGAGGCTGGACACGCGCCCATTTTAAAATGCGCGCGTGTCCAGCCTCCCGTGACGTCACGGCTTGTGATTGGTTAATGGCGGCCATGTTGCCGGGACGCGGACCAATCACAGCAAGCCGTGACGTAATTTCGTCACGGCTTGCTGTGATTGGTCCGCGTCCCGGCAACATGGCGCCGTGACCAATCATAAGCCGGGACGTCACTGGAGGCTGGACACGCGCGCTTTTTAAAATGGGCGCGTGTCCAGCCTCCCGTGACGTCCCGGCTTGTGATTGGTTAATGGCGGCCATGTTGCCGGGACGCGGACCAATCACAGCAAGCCGTGACGTAATTTCGTCACGGCTTGCTGTGATTGGTCCGCGTCCCGGCAACATGGCCGCCCTGACCAATCACAAGCCAGGACTTCACGTAACCAAGTAAAAGCGCGAATTTTAAACAAACAACGCTGCCGGTTCCCTCGCTGAGGTCCAGGCTGCGTCGGAGAGGTGAGTATAGCGATATTTTTTATTTTAATTCTTTCTTTTACACATTTATATGGATCCCAGGGCCTGAAGGAGAGTTTCCTCTCCTTCAGACCCTGGGAACCATCAGGAATACCGTCCGATACTTGAGTCCCATTGACTTGTATTGGTATCGGGTATCGGTATCGGATTGGATCCGATACTTTGCCGGTATCGGCCGATACTTTCCGATACCGATACTTTCAAGTATCGGACGGTATCGCTCAACACTAGCAATGATGGATGCTAGAATCCATGAAGAACTATATAGAAAATAATGGAACACGCTGTACGCAAGTGTAGACTTTTATATAATCCTAATAGACGTCCTTAAATAAATACTGAAATACTATTTTAGGGCACATTCAAGAGGTGATGCCAGCATATCCATAGAGTAGTGAGTGACTATGAATGTTGTCAAAGTGGCAGCGAGGACTCGCTAATGAACATAAAACGTGTCTACTAGAAAAGTACAAAAAGGGACCTAATGAATTTTCCCGGTAGAGGTGCAAGTGGCGTATTCGGAGTGGAGGAGCACTCGAATTCTAGCATCACCTAATGGAAGTAGCAATCCTAAATGTCAATATCGATCCTTTAACGAGCCTTAGGATAAAAGCCAAACCAGAATCTCAATTTGCAGACACGGGGTTTCGGGGTGTTGCCCCTCGTCAGTGCAAAGTCTGAGACCTGATTTGGCTGCATGAGAGGCTTAAGATTGACATTTAATGGTTAGCATTTCTCTTTGTTGAGAGTATAGGTCATGAAATGCTTCTTTAAGAAATTAAGTATACAAATTGCCTCTTCAGAGAAGAAGAGGACTAGAACACTAGCGCCACCTATTGGAAGTAGCAATCTTAAAAGTCAATGTCTTCCCTTTAACGAGCCTTGCCATATGACTTAGGATAAAAGCCAAACAGAATATTAACTTGCAGAGAATGTGTTTTGGGGTGTTGCCTCTCATCAGTGAAAAGTATTGTATTTGATTTGGCTGTATGAGAGGCTTAAGACTGGTATTATTGCATGGCGTATAAGCTTCCATGCCTGGCATGTCACTCTCCACAAGGAGAAACGTTACCTCCTTAGATCCCAGCTGGATGTGGCATGCTTAGTGGTGAGAAAGTACACCCTTGACAATTTAGAAAATTAGGATTTGGGAATACTAGTAATTAATGAGTGCAAATATCATATGAAGCTCTGCGCCAAAATCTTGGGCACCAATTAGTAAATGAGTAGATCCATATTTCAGCTATTGTACTAATATACCATTTATGTGTTGCCTGTTAGAGTCTAACAACTGAAACAACCAATAATAGAATGAAAATTACTGTAGGGATCTATTAAGGGCCATATACCATCAGATCCTAGTGACCGCACTTGGCTTTAACCAGTATATAACAGATAAGACCATTGCCTGTAAGTGGCTGACCTGCTATATTCAAGTGATGTGCCATATAATCAATATTTCCCTCCACTTCCACCTCACTAGTACACTTATATGGATGCAAAGGAGGTCAATTTTGACCTGCGCTTGCTACTACTACTGCCTGGATGTCTGGTGCTGGTGATGGAGGTGCTTCTGCTCCTGAAAGTGGCTTCCACTTTTTCTTTTACCCTACCCCATCCATTGCCATTGCCACTTTTCCTTTTACAATTAAATTGTACAATACTATAATTTACTTTTGACAATCTTTTCAACCCAAGTCATTCAAACCTTTACAAAATGGATATAGTAAGAAACCCCAGCAACATCTACAAAAAGATTAACATGCCAGCAGGCTGTAGTATAGATGTGGGAAGAATGGTTCTTACATTGGACTAGCAGAACCGGTGTGCACAAACAGACATGCACAGTTAAAAGTCTACAATTTAAATATTTTTATTCTATATTTTTGCAGCAAAATTCAACTCTCTTCCCAAAACTGACATAAGGAATATTACATAGATATACGACCAAAAATCCTGCACCTGCAACAGCTCACTGTATTATTATATCATGTATGGATGTCAAATTTGACTAGTAAAACAGATGTCCAAAAAATATGATTGTGAGAAGCACACTTTGTGAGGTTTATTCGTTAAATGTATGGATTTTAAGGAATTTTCATTTGTATTTTTATAAAACAATTATCCCCTCCACAACCTTCACAAGAATGACTGCACAAGAAATGCAAAAACTCTGTACAGTCACTTGTGACAATCAAGTACACTGTCTGAAACTGATTTCAGATTTTTCTTAACGGAAAAACTATTGTGCTATCTTCCTTCTGCATTTCAGTACATTAATAATGAAGAAAAAAAGTCTGATTGTATTTCAAATGCAGCAAAAGAGATGGCAGCTACACCTTCACTGATAAATTCTAGTGAGTCTGGCACTGCTGCTGGAACCTCCCCAGCACTCAGTCTCTTATTAATTGAATCTCAGTATTATTCCCAGACCACTAAAGGCCCCGTCTCACTTAGCGATTTACCAACGATCACGACCAGCGATATGACCTGGCCGTGATCGTTGGTAAGTCGCTGTGTGGTCGCTGGGGAGCTGTCACACAGACCGCTCTCCCCAGCGACCAACGATCAGGGGAACGAGTTCGGCATCGTTGAAACTGTCTTCAACGATGCCGAAGTCCCCCTGCAGCACCCGGGTAACCAGGGTAAACATCGGGTTACTAAGCGCAGGGCCGCGCTTAGTAACCCGATGTTTACCCTGGTTACCAAAAAAAACAAACACTACATACTCGCCTTTCGGTGTCCAGGTCCCTTGCCGTCTGCTTCCTGCTCTGACTGACTGAGCCGCCGTACACTGAGAGCAGAGCGCAGCGGTGACGTCACTGCTGTGCTCTCACTTCTCACTGTACGGCCGGCAGTCAGTGAGAGCAGGAAGCAGACGGCAAGGGACCTGACGGACATCAGAAGGCGAGTATGTATTGTTTGTTTTTTTTTACATTTACGCTGGTAACCAGGGTAAACATCGGGTTACTAAGCGCGGCCCTGCGCTTAGTAACCCGATGTTTACCCTGGTTACCAGTGAAGACATCGCTGGATCGGTGTCACACACACCGATTCAGCAATGTCAGCGGGGCCTCAACGACCAAAAAAAGGTCCAGGCCATTCCGACACGACCAGCGATCTCGCAGCAGGGGCCTGATCGCTGGTACGTGTCACACATAGCGAGATCGCTATGGAGGTCGCTGTTGCGTCACAAAACTTGTGACTCAGCAGCGATCTCGCTAGCGATCTCGCTATGTGAGACGGGGCCTTAAGATCGTCTCCTTCAGTGATATAGTTATACAAAGCATTATTATCTGGAGTATTTGTCCAATGTAATAGGGATTTATTTTCCGATCTCAGCTCTTGCTGAGCTGTGAACTCTGACATACTCTTTCTATCATAAAAATCACCCTAAAATAGCTGCTGCATTCTTTGCTTAGGCTTTTATAAAGGCTGAAGATAGTCCCGCCCGATTGGCTGCACTATGCCATGTGAAGGCATTATGGGGAAGCCCATGTCGTTACGCCTGCTGTCATGTCATCTGTCTGTGACTTAAGGCCCCGTCTCACATAGCGATTTACCAACGATCACGACCAGCGATATGACCTGGCCGTGATCGTTGGTAAGTCGCTGTGTGGTCGCTGGGGAGCTGTCACACAGACCGCTCTCCCCAGCGACCAACGATCAGGGGAACGACTTCGGCATCGTTGAAACTGTCTTCAACGATGCCGAAGTCCCCCTGCAGCACCCGGGTAACCAGGGTAAACATCGGGTTACTAAGCGCAGGGCCGCGCTTAGTAACCCGATGTTTACCCTGGTTACCAAAAAAAACAAACACTACATACTCGCCTTTCGGTGTCCAGGTCCCTTGCCGTCTGCTTCCTGCTCTGACTGAGCCGCCGTACACTGAGAGCAGAGCGCAGCGGTGACGTCACTGCTGTGCTCTCACTTCTCACTGTACGGCCGGGAGTCAGTGAGAGCAGGAAGCAGACGGCAAGGGACCTGACGGACATCAGAAGGCGAGTATGTACTGTTTGTTTTTTTTTTACATTTACGCTGGTAACCAGGGTAAACATCGGGTTACTAAGCGCGGCCCTGCGCTTAGTAACCCGATGTTTACCCTGGTTACCAGTGAAGACATCGCTGGATCGGTGTCACACACACCGATTCAGCAATGTCAGCGGGGCCTCAACGACCAAAAAAAGGTCCAGGCCATTCCGACACGACCAGCGATCTCGCAGCAGGGGCCTGATCGCTGGTACGTGTCACACATAGCGAGATCGCTATGGAGGTCGCTGTTGCGTCACAAAACTTGTGACTCAGCAGCGATCTCGCTAGCGATCTCGCTATGTGAGACGGGGCCTTTATGCAATCTATATTCTATCATGTGAAAAAAAGCAGGGGGAATTCATTTAGCAATTGCATAAATGGAATTCCAAATTGTTTTGGATCCACAAATTTAATAAAGCTTGACTAAAATTCGATTTGCATGGGATTTTTTTGATCATCTCTACAAAATACATAACGATAATTTAAGAAGATAGATAGATAAAAAATCTAGGCAATGTAGGGCAACCACAACCGATTAGTGATCCTGCATTCCCACCTGTTAGGAAATATGGGAATCTGTAGGAGCTGAAGTAGCACAGAGCTTAGAAGAATCGTGGAGCCTCTTCATTTCAGCATTTGGTGTCATCACCCTATTGAAAGAAATACTGCAGGGAATTGGAATTGTCGGAGGCTGGATGCACTGTAATTAATGCCTTTACGTATATGTAATGTTGCCATATGTTAGCATTGTGGAGGATAGTGCATCGGTGAACACCCTCAGCCACCTATTCTCTTCCTGTCTGTATGGACAACGCATGCAGGTTTACCGACAGATGTTCCTTTAGATATTAGTTTCCTCTTGTGTGGATGAATATATTATAAGGATTCCAGGGTCTGTTCTTAACCACGATATACTATCGCATGGAACAAATATGTTGTTATCATATTATGTGTTTACTGAGTTGTGTTCAAAAGTTTTTCATCTCTTTAAAAAGCAGAAAACAATGTCCACATGCAGATATTTCAACCTTTGTCTGTCCGGGTGACCTGACGGTAAACACGGAGCAGCATGGTGATAAGGAGAACTAGATAATATAGAATGTTATCTCTCTCACCTGTCTGTCCTGTTTCATCCCTGACAAACATTTGTCCTGTGGTGTAAACATGTGATACAGCTAGAAATCACCCAGTATTATGGGACTGATAACAGCCAGTCATAAAGCCAGCGCAACCTGACAGACAAAGAGCAGAACGAGTCCACTTGTGAAATGATGATTCACCGGGTCACAAAATACAACCGGCATTGGAGTGTATTAGACATCTGGAGTAGGGCGTGATGCATCGGGAACATATTACTGATATACGCTGGACCAGGAAAATATCCCTGACTCTGCAGACTATATACACAATCCAGTTCTGAAAAGTGAAAGACGACAACCCGAGACGCTCAGCTGCGGACCTGGGACAGCAACACAAATTCTAACTCCTTTATAGAGATTATGCAGAGATTCTTAACTAAAAGGGCTAAGACTTAGATAAGCTAAAACACGACTCTAGTCCTCTTATATTTATGTTTGGAATATATCTGCCAAAGTGCTACTTGAAGGAGCAAATTGGTTTCTAATAAATGTGCAACACTAGAATAAGGACAAGATAATAAATCCTTTTGGCAGGAGGTAGGTTTTTCTTTTGGCTGGAGAACAAATGTTGATATTAAAACTGGATATTCATCCTGAATTATAAGTCTTTGGAGAAACAAATAATAAGAAAAAAAATGTTGTGGTGGGCTCTGTCATAGTGAAGACAAGGATGAGAAGGTGTGGAAAACAACGATTATTTAGTAAAAGGCAGCAAAGCGTTAAAAAATCGATCTGATTTCTTCTTCAGGCTATCATACAAAGAAGTATATAAAACAACTCATAAAGGAAGCTGTGATTCAAGAAAATAAAGATTCCACCACACACAATAAAACAACATATGAATAGTTTATATTCATAAACCAAATACAACATTGAAGATTATATATACAATCTACAGATGAAAAGGTAGAAAATTCTGAAGGAAAAAAATAAATAAATTGAATTTAAAGTCTAACTGTAATTTCCAAAAACTTTTGACATGTCATTGACAAGGGGAACTGGGTGCTGACACCAACCCTAATCGCTGAAACCATGTGCTATTTTCCCCTGATACAAAAGATGGACTCCATGCGAATGCTTCTTCCTGATCATTGGCCTATGTAATATTGGCACTGATTGGCCGATTAACATGTAAGTGCCCGTCCGTCAGATGATCACATCTTACATGAAGCCAAAAATCATTGTTGTCAGTCAGTAGCACGTCTGCTGACATTTTTAATAATTTAAGATTTAGAAACTTTTGCGGCTTTTCAGCATTATTAAGGCTATGAGCACATTACATTTTAGCCACTCATTTGTGGCTCCCATCGGGACCTCAATATAAAGCCATAAAAAACAAGATTTGGGCATAACATCCAAAAGAGTAATTCAGTAAAATGAGACAGAAGCCAGTCTGGCCTCTGTTCTAGATCTGTCTGGCCTATGTTAAAGCAGTGTCCATCTTTTTTAGACAGCACTTTTGTGTCCGGCAGAAACAAGATTGACACTGCATAGAATAGAGCACAAAATAACTCCATTTGCCTCATTATAGTCAATCACTCCATATAGGGCTGAGTCTAAATCCCATTTTCAGGGCTACAGACAGAAGCCCTGATGGAGCCACAATTGTAAAGCCCGAAAGTAATGTCAACCCAGGATCTAATACTTGAGTCACCAAGCTTTAGGCCAGACCCTCATTCATCAGCTGTAGACAGTTTCTTATAAACATAGACCACTACTAACATCTATCTCTATAGCTGAACTATAAACAATACCTTCCTCCGAACTAACATTTTCCAGGCAGCAGGTATCAGGCAGTCCGCAACTCGGATGTGCCCTTAAGATGAACTTTTCCATCCTTCAAATTTTGATGAGTATCTTGTTATCATTCAAAGAGAATACATTACTTTGAATGAAATTTTGGATGGCTGATTTCAGTGCCAAGACATCATTATGACATTGACATTAGATATTGTTCAGCAATTTGTAGAGCTTGGATTTGCACCATCATTCTATGTAAGACGCATTACAAATCTTACAGAGGGAGGCAGCACTCTTCAAATTGCTAAGATATTGGGGCAAGAGCATAGAACCATCAAACATTTCAGAAAATTCAAACATGAAGCGACCAGGGAGCCATTATCCTCCAGTGCTGTCATATTCCAGAACTGCAACCTCCCTGGTGAGAAGCACAAGGTGTGTTCAGTGCTCAGATAAGGTAAGGCAGGCTGAAACCTGACCACCACTAGGAAGGCACACTGGATGATAACCTCCACCTAGTTGCTTCACATTTGATTCTTCTCAAACCTTTGGCAATGAATGTGTCTTCTGTGATCACGCCCCAATATCTTAGCAATTTCAAGAGTGCTGCATCCCTCTATAAGACTTGTAACAAGTTTTGACTTTTCAGAGTCAGTTAAATCTCTTTGTTGGTCTATTTTGCTTGAGGAAAACAAGCTGCCTAATAATTTTGCGCATCTTAATAAAAGGTGCTGTATCCTTAGGCCTCACACTTCTCATTACACAAATGCACATCACATGATTTGCTTTATCCAATTAGCTTTCAAGTTTATGCAGCTTGGAGTTGGAAAATCTACATAAAAATGATGATATGGTAAAAATGCTCATAATTCTGCACACAGTGTATAGATGACAACCTCACAATCACCAGAAAAAAATATGAAATCCTTCTGTTAGACATTTTGTAGCTTGCATGGGCATACATACTTTAGTTCCATATCAAAATTCCAAGGAGAGTAAAAATATTACAATTTTCTAGACTTTACCACACTTTCCATATTTGTATGTCAGCTGGACTTACCTACTCAATGTGAACTTGGTGAAGCTCTGCATTCTGCTCACCTTTCTGTTCAATATAAATAGGGAATAACAAAGGAAAAGAACAGACCCCTTCAACAAAAAGCATCTATAACATAGATGTACAGTGAGCGGATGCTACTGTTAATTCTGTAGTGGCTCTGCACAATATGGAAGATAGGTCCTGTAGACCAAGTAGTGGTATCATTATTGCTTTCTGAAAAAGTGCCATGTATGCTGAATTCCTGAAGCTTAACCGTTAGTCAGCCAGGATCTACGATGTGGCATCTCCACATGCTTGGCGGCTTCCCACAACATCCCACAGCAAGAACTTGCCGTCAGAACTTGAGATCTTCCAGGTTACTGCGAAATCTTACTGATTTGAATAAACAAACAATTACTGATCGGAAATTGATGTTATAAATGTGCTGAGATGCCACTCACTCAAAACTGCAAAATCTTGTGATAAATACCAGTGAGATCGAGAGTTTCGACAACAAGTGAGGCCATGAAGAGGTTGTGTGAAGACGCTAAGCTCACCGAGATGCCCAGTAGTCCTGACTTGACTCTTGTTGGAGACTTGTTTTTCATTCTACAACTCGGGACAGGAAAAATATTTGTTCTGCTTAATTTACACATGATTGTATGGGAATGTCATATAATTGCTGAACAATTGTGCATACCAATTTTTGGAATTCCTATAAAAATAAAGAGAAAATGTCTCACGTAAGCAGCCACCTCTCTGTTCCTGGTTGTGCACAATGAAATACACATCTCCTATGGGAATTCCATAATTTTCCCAGATGGGACAAAACCTTTCAATCTGCCTTATATTATGAGAAATGCGAGTCCAAAGGTAATTTAAAATGGGTCAAATTTCTATGTGAAGATCTATAAAAAGAAATACTAATATGATTTATCATGTTCTATATGGCAATTATCTAATTTCTTCTTCCATTGTTTGTCGCAATGAAAGTAATATATTGGTTGACCATTCACACCCAACCTCATCTCTATTATTACTATTCTGGTATGTCACTCTCAGGATTTATTGTCCTCTATCTTCAAATTCATGAGAATAATAATATTAATACTCCTTCTTTATATGGCATCAACATACTCCATGGCGCTTTACAATTCAGAGCATAAGAAACAATTCATAAGAAAAATATTTCTTCAAGAAGGAGCCATGAGATTTAATGAATTACTTAATCCTATTCTTGTGCTTCTTAGCAGATGTACGTTTTTTTGTCTTAATGGTTCCAAATTATCAGAGCTAATTACTGTTAATTGCTCCCAGAAGAGCATATAAGAGATACAAATGGTGCTGTTAGAAGGAAGAGTTTGACATGAAACAGAACATGTTACCAGACAAAAGCCCAGAAGCCCCTAATATAAACCTAATAATACTTTGCAAATGGAAAGTCTGTATTGATACATATTCCTTTTCTGCCTTTCATCTATTAATTGAGAAATCCACAAGTAGATTATAATTATTATAAAGGGCTCTGAATATGATACATAACATTGTCAGGTCATTGATCCACAAAGCTCTTTGTTCCAATTATAATAAAATACGCCACTTGGTCTGACCTGTTGCAGATAGAAGCATTCTTATAGCAATATCCATGCTACGAAAGTGTCACTTGTACTCATAGCTATTAACGTTAATCAATATTTAATCGATACAAGACACCGGGGTTCAGAAGCAGAAATATTGGATGAAGAGGGATTCCGCATTGTGACCATATTTGTGGTAATGCCTTATAAATGGTGAGGATTCTCCGTGAGGAGATCCAACTAGAAAAGAGTCTTTTGGCATGGATTTTCCAGGTAGCGGCCCATAGGAGGGTTTCTACTGTTGTGGATACATCCATATCTCAGGCAATCATGGAAATATATTTATTTTCAGTGTGTTCTCATGAAACATATGCACCTTCAAACATATAAATCTACCTTTAAATTTAACAATACAATATCTAAACACTAATAAATGATGTTTAATAATAAAATGACCATCTCATAGGTTCAGCTACTGCCGACCTCATAAAATACTGATTCATTCAAGGTACATTGTTCTAGAATACAAGTATGCTTATGTAACATGGGCACCTTACACTAGAGCAATGTACCCCAACTCCAATCCTCAAGAGCCACCAACTAGTCATGTTTTCAGGATTTCTTTAGTACTCCCTGTTGATGGATTATTACCTGTGAAGGTGATGGTAAATTTCATCAGTACAATACTAAGGAAATCCACAATCAAGAAAACATGATCTATTGGAGGCTCTTTAGGACTGGAGTCGGGGAGCACTGCACTACAGCTTCACTCATATCTACACAGATCAACTCTACGATCCAGTTAATATAATATTTTCTATGTCTGGATCAATGTAGCAGGTTAACCATCTTGAAGAACCTGTTAGTTGACAGTGAGGATCAATAAAACCCAAGAACAGATTTGGTCCCTATGAAAGCCTTTACTGATAAAATCTCCTAATTTGCGCCTATTTAACTCTTTTGTTGAAGTGGTCTTCTAATCCTCAATCTCTACTGCCCTATTACAGTGCATTGCACACTTTTGTTGTCTTCTTCACTAGCTATAAACAGGCAAAATTTTTGCAGCTCCAGACTATATTTTCTTCCAATAACATTCTTTTAAATTCAAAAACACAATAAAGATATCTCACTCAGTTTATAGCCCCTCCATGACAAAAGTATAGGGGTTGTTAGATAACACAATAAAAGTGCTATACATTGGCTAAGTTGGAAGATCTGTCAGGATTCACAGATTCTTGTATATTCAGCTAATTGTTTATCTGTGGCCATATACAAATAACACAGGGTGATTCACTTGCTACTTTACCCAGAAAAATTGGTGTAACTTCTAAAAGAGACAGTCGACCGTACTGAAATTTGGACTGTACATACTTTGATTCATGAGAAGTGAGAGTGCATCCTCGCACTGAGTGGTCTCATCAACTTGTCACCACATCGATCGTCACCACTATAAGATAGACTTGCTGCACACCTTTCTGCTCATCGGTAGTTTATGTGCGGTGCTTGCATTTCACGCCTACCGATTTCCTTCTTCATTTGTTAGCAATATACAGATAGTTTTCCAATAAGTTTTTACAATGAAAACAAGCTCCTCCAAACTATGAGTCCTTAAACAGGTGCCAAAGTGAGTTTCTAAAGAAGTTTCGTACGCCGTCCAAACTGTGTATTCTGTCAATGGAACATACAAGAACATTACTGGATAGGCATGATGGAGGACATTCGAAAATGTCTGAGGAAACAATGATGTCAATGAGTGGCCAAGAAAGGTCATTTTCACCCGTACAGAGTCACTGTCGTTCCGGAATTGAAAGGGCCCGATCAAGAGAAAAGAATAAGTCATTGCCGGATTTTTACCTTTGGGGCCATTTGATGGGTTGGGTGTAAAGTAACAAGCCACGAACATTACAGGTACTCTGAGAAAACATACAGCTAGGAATTCAGGCTACGACCCCAGATATCCTGCGGAATACATTCAACAATATGGAACGGTGCGTGGTGGCGTGCTTGGATGAGAACAGTGGACATTTTCAACTCCTGCTTTCAAACTTCAGCTTCTCATGAACCAAGGTATGTACAGTCCAAATTTCAGAATGATAGATAGTCTCTTTTAGAAATTACAGCAATTTTTTGGGGTAAAGTAGTAAGTGAATCACTCTGAATTACAAAGTAATGCAGAGCCTGTCACAGCAGATAGGTGATGGCACCTAAAGTTGGCTATCGAGGTATTATTAATGATAATTATTAACTCTACGGTCAGCTACAGGGGAGCAGCTGTACAGCTTTTTATGTATATTTTAGTTTTTCATTTTCTCTTCATTATGGTCAGTGAATGATGGATCTAAACTTCAAAACTGAACCTGTTTTTCATTACAATTTACATCTGTCTTTGACATACTTTTGGCATCCATATAGCTAGAGGCATAGCTAGTTTTTTTTACCGGCAGCAAAGAATCAGTGATGTTTGAACTTACCATAATTTTTATGGTTGCTGGATCTACATCACTAGAGATGAGTGGACTTTTCAAGGCTCGGATCAGTTTGGTTCGGCGAACATTCCGATGTTCGCCGAATGGTTTGTCAAATGTACCCGAACCACATTAAGTTCAATGGGAGGCAAAACCAAACTCATAGACAACAGGGAAGTTAAAAAGCTACCCAAACAGCTCAAATTATGGGCACAAGGGAAAGTGGTATCAATTGACCCAGAGTACAAATAGTATAATTGTGCAGCATGGATGAATGAGACAGGGCTGTGACCAGAATTTCTAGCTGAAACATTGATCAGTAACAGGAGGATGAATGACTGGAGTAGGCCTGGTGATCTCAGAGATCTGCCAAATTCAGGCAACACACATGAAAGAGACTCAACTTGGAGTCCAAATATTTCCAAAAATTGGGGGCAGACACCAGGAAAAGTGGCATCATTTGACCCACAGTAGAAATTTGATAATGGCACAGCAGCAGTCAGCCATGAGTCAGGCAAAAGGTATCAGGGTCTGGACCAGCATTTAAAGCTTTGTATCTAACACTTCATAAACTGCTCCTGCCTCCTCCACCTGCGCCATCAACCTATCTCTTAATGAGGCACGCGTTCCAACAGTGCAGAGAGATTCCCTCCACCTCCGTTCTATGAAGCCAGGGCTTAGCGCAATCAGGCACTGTTTAAATGAATATGCCTTGTAGATTACAGTCAAACAGCTGAAGAGTTTTTGAGAGCTATCCAGGCCAAGTTAGAGCACATCCACAGAGTCTGGATGCAGGGAAGGGCATGTGTCATAATGGTGCGAACCTGTTGTCGGCCCTACACTAGGGAAACTTCACTCATGTGCCTTGCATGCCTCACGTCCTTAGCCTAGTGGCACAACCACTCTCCCACCCTGGATGCGCTGCTGCAGAAAGCACAGTCGCTGTGTGCTCACTTTTGCTGTTTGCACCCTGTAGGTTATCAACTTGCATCGCGACAGAGGTCTTTGGGACTACCGGTTAGCTGGTTGATATTCGATGTGCCCACATGTGGAAATCCACTATGCACATGTTGCTGCGACTGTGGCAGCAGCGACAATCCCTGGTGCAGTATGTTTTTTGCCTAGCGTGGGACAACACAGTGCGGACGTAGTGCAAATCACGCTTGCGGAGTGGGCACAGATGAAGGACCTCTTCACCTTTCTGCACAGTTTTGAAATGGCTACTAAGATGATTAGCAATGACTTTGCTGTCATTAGCATCCCTATTCCTCTCATCTGCATGCTGTAGCACACTTTGAATAGTGTGCAGCAGGAGGTGGTGTCCCAGAGGAAGAGGAAGAAGCACAGGAGGATGCGGAAGGGATAACAATATCTCAAAGTTCCGGACTGTCGTTACACATGTGGGTACCATGGGAGGGTGGGTATAGCGATCTAGGGGAGTTCATGGTACCAGACAAACTGTTAATGAAGGTGCAGGAGCCGAGGAACAAATGGAGGAGGATGAGGAGGAAGAGGAGATGGGTTACGCATCAGTCGAGAGATGAAGAGAATAATTATCCTGTCTCTGTTGTCCGTGGTTGGCGGAAGGGGATGTAGGAAGCAAACTCAAGGGTTACCCTGCCATCAAGACATCAGAAACTTTGACCTAATGGAAGAGACCCATACATGAGCACCTTCTTGCTACACTATCTGCAACATGATGCTCGTATTGTTAGGATTAGAAAAGGTGCTGACTACTGAGTTGCCACTCTGTTAGATCCATGATGCAAGAGTAAATTTTACCAGATGCTTCCCCCTTGGAAACAGACACACGTATGTTGTACACAACACAATTTTAAGAGTGGTTTTCCCCAAGACAGCAGTCAGGCACACAGCATGCATCACAGTTATAGACTTCCAACCCTGGGAACATTGAGTCATCAATTCAAGAATATTAGCAGCAGCAATGTAAGCAGCATAAGCAATTTCTGTGAGTTGTTTGACACATTTTTAGACCTGCACATGCACCAGCAGAACAAAGTACAAGTCTGACACGTTGTGAACGACTTTAGAAGATGGTGTCGGAGTATCTTCAGCTCAATATCAATGCCATCAGGGGGAATTTGTACATTTTTTGCACTTTGTATTTTGCACTTTGGTCTTCAAAAATGGAAGAGTGGCCTGAGCTCGCCTGTCACACCTTGGAGACTTTATCATGCCTAGCAGCCAGTGTTCCCTCAGAACCTATCTTCAGTGCTGCTGGTGGTGTCCTGATGGATAAGTGCATCCGGCTGTCCCCTGAAAGTGTAGACCATCTAACTTTCATAAAGATGAACAAGTCATGTATCTCTTATCTTTTGCACCCCAGTCGCAGACTGGGCAGACTAGGTGATGGTGTACATTTCAGTGCGCTGAATTGACCTTGCATTATTGCAGTCTGTTACACCTTTGTCATGGTTTCTGTGCCTGCTTTTTCTACTGCTGCTGCTGTTTCTAACAATTTTTAGAAAGGTGGAGACTCCAAGTTGTGTCTCCATCTGGTGGGTTGCCTGTAGTGGAAAGGGTGTCAGAACTCCATTATACTATTTCTACTGTGGGGAAATTGATGGCAGTTTAGTGTTGCCTGTCTGAAATATTTGGACTCCAAGTTGGGTCTCCTTTATGTTTGTTGCCTGAATTTGGAAGGGCTCTCAGAGCACCAGGCCTATAGCTGTCACTCATCCACCTGTTACTGATCAATGTTTAAGATAGAAATGCTGGTCCAAACCCTGTCCCAGGCTCTGTCCCATGAATCCAGGCTGTGCAATTATACGATTTGTACTCTTGGTCCCTTGAGAGTTTGGAGAGTTGTGACGCGGGGGGGGGGGGGGGGAGAAGGGTAATTCTGGTGCCACCTCTGAGGACTGTACTGTGTGTGATGCTAAGGATGAGGAAGAGAATGAGCACATGGTGCTCTTTCTGTCCCTGATCTATAAGGCATACCGCTGTGCAGCTGCTAAAGAAAGGGCGTTGATAAGCCGGTCCAGTAACACAAGTTGTCAGTTGTCTTTGGATAGGATGAGCCGGTGTTTGTTCGTTCAGTATACCTTTCAGTAACATTACAACCTACCCTACATACACCTTCGAACACCAAGCCTATTCTCCCTTCCACCATAACCTTGCTTTTTCCCACTCATGTTGGATGTTCCCTTCCCCTCTTTTAACCAGCTGGTTTACAACCCTAGGCCCAGACCTGTCAGTCACCTGTCACTAAACTAATAATCAGTATTTATTGGCTGACATAGTGTGGCTAGACCACAGAATTAGCACAAGCGAGTGAGATGCTGAAATGTGGACTGGTGACGGGAGCACAGAATTAGCGCTAAATATTTTGATTATGAAATTAGGCCTGGTGCCTGAACTTGAGTATTATCCCAAATTATTTTGAATTTGAAATGAGGCCTGATACCTGCACCAGATTATTATCCCAAATGATTTTGATTATGAAATGAGGTATGGTGCCTGCACCAGAGTATTATCCAAAATGATCTTTATTATGAAATGAAGTCTGGTGTCTGCACCAGAATATTATCTCAAACTATTTGAATTATAAAATGAAGCCTGGTGCATGCACCAGAGTATTACACAAACAATTTTGAGCATGAAATGAGGCATGGTGCCTGCAAAACATTGTTAGCACAATGGATTTATATTATGAAATGAGGCCTGGTGCCTGCACCAGACTATTATCCCAAACAATTTTGATTATGAAATGAGGTCTGGTGCCTGCACTAGACTATTATCCCAAATGATTTGAATTATGAAATGAGGTCTGGTGCATGCACCAGAGTATTATCCTAAGAGATTTTGATTATGCTATGAGGTCTGGTGCCTGTACTTGAGTATTAGGCCAAACAATTTAGATTATGAAATGAGGCCTGGTGACTCCACCATACTATTATCCTAAATGATTTGGATTATAAAATAAGGTCTGGTGCCGACCCCAGAATATTAACCCAAATGATTTGGTTTATGAAATGAGGCCTGGTGCCTGCCCCAGAGTATTAGCCCAAACAATTTTGATTATTAAATGCAGACTCCTGCCTGCACACCAATATTAGCCCAAATGATTTTGATTTGTAACTGTGACATCCTGAGTTCTGAATGCAACATAGTGTTATTCCAAATGATTTGGATTAGGAAATTAGGCCTGGTGCCTTCACCCCAATATTTTCCCAAACAATTTTGATTAGTAAATGTGACCTCCAGTATCCTGACTGCAACAAAGTGTTAGCCCAAACTATTTGGATTAGCAAATGGTGCCTACACCCCAATGTTTGCCCTAACGAGTTTGGTAAGCAGATTATGCCTCCTGGCTGCACTTCAATCAATGATTTTGATTAGCAAATGTGACCTCCTGAGTCCTGACTGCAACACAGTGTGGGCCCAAATGATTTTGAGTAGGAAATGTTGACTCTTGCCTGCACAACACTATTAGCTCTAACGATTTTGATTATCAAATGGGGCCTCTTGGCTGCTCCCCAATGTTAGCCCTAATGATTTTGATATGCAAATGTAACCTCCTGAGTCCTGACTACAACACAGTATTACCCCAAATGATATTGAGTTGGAAATGTGGACTCCTGCCTGCACAACACTATTAGCCCTAACGATTTTGATTACCAAATGGGGCCTCCTGGCTTCATCCCAATTTTATACCTAATGATTTTGATTAGCAAATGTGACCTGAATCCTAACAGCAACACAGTATTAGCCCAAACGATTTTGAGTGGGAAATGTGGACTCCTGCCTGCACAACACTATTAGCACAAACTAGTTAGATGCTAGAATGTCAATTTCACACAGGACAGGATCCTATCTTAATATATGACAACCTGCAGCAGCAGGAGTAGCCTATATGTGCTATTACACTGACAAAATGGCACCAGCAAAACAACATGTCCGCTTTTTATATGGAGAGGGACATGTGACTTCGACAGCCAATGACAGAAACTCTTGTGTCTGGACGTTGTGGATGGATTCTGCACCATGATTGGCTGCCTGCTACTCTGACCTCTCCCAGTCCAATATCGTAGCCAAAGTCCTAACAAAAGCATTAGTGGAAACACGATTATTTACTGAACCGTGAGCAAATTTTGCCGAATTTAGGAAAAATGCTCATGAAACTGAACAAGAATACAAACGTGCTACGTTCATGCCAAATTTGAGATTGGCGAACCTTTTCTGAACAAGTTCGTTCATCTCTATATATCACATTCTGTACTTTTCATTAAGCAAGGAATGAACCTGGCTAGAGGATTTATAGGTTATAGAGAGTGACCTGACTAGCTTGACACCACCCCCAGTTGTCATCTCCCTGCACCACTCTAGGTGATTGACAGGTCTCTCTCTATGTACACACAGACACCCACATACACACACAATTACACTCAGACACCCACATACACACCCACATACATACACACACATGCACACACACGGAAAAAATGTGTCAATCAACTGGAGTAGCTGCACAGTTTCACATAAAAATGTACCATGCAGCCAGATGCTGATTGATGCTGCTTGTGGTTTGGGAAGCGATGAATTGAGTGACAAGTTCCCTTTAGTGAGGAGACAAGAAGGTGACAAACACAGTAAATTAAAAATTAACATTACTGGTCTGAAAATCCAGCCAGAAGAGCCAACTGTGTGTTGCCTTCTGCTCCCTGTTCTCATAGTTGCAATATGGTCCCTACACTGTAGTAGTTAATGACCTGATAACTAAGGATAGAAGCGTGGAATATTATCGATTTACTAAACTGAAGAAAGAGGTATTAATAAGTTTAGTTTCACAGATAGGTGTGAAGGGGAAAACTAATACAGTTGAACAACTTTAATAGTCAATGGTGCTCCAGTGTTTGTACTATTATAGGGGGTTGGGAAGAGTTAAAATTAACATAAATCAACAGCTCTGTCTCCCAATTTACCCTATATATACATGTGTGAAGGCTATTTGCCATCTGACACAGCCAGCAATGTAATCTAAGTACTTAGGGAAGAGGCAATGAAGATGCCTTTGAAGAATGCTGCAGAACTTTCGGCTTTAAATCTTAAGGTACCGTCACATTAAGCGACGCTGCAGCGATAACGACAACGATGCCGATCGCTGCAGCGTCGCTGTTTGATCGCTGGAGAGCTGTCACACAGACCGCTCTCCAGCGATCAACGATGCCGAGGTCCCCTGGTAACCAGGGTAAACATCGGGTAACTAAGCGCAGGGCCGCGCTTAGTAACCCGATGTTTACCCTGGTTACCAGCGTAAAATGTAAAAAAAACAAACAGCACATACTTACATTCACGTCCCCCTGCGTCCACTTCCTGACTGACTGAGCGCCGTACAGTGAGAGCAGAGCGGTGACGTCACCGCTGTGCTGCTTTCACTTTCACTTTGCGGCGCTGAGTCAGAGGAGGAAGCAGACTGCAGGGGACGCAATGTGAGTATGTGCTGTTTGTTTTTTTTACATTTTACGCTGGTAACCAGGGTAAACATCGGGTTACTAAGCGCGGCCCCGCGCTTAGTTACCCGATGTTTACCCTGGTTACCAGTGTAAAATATCGCTGGTATCGTTGCATTTGGTGTCAAACACAACGATACACAGCGATCAAACGACCAAATAAAGTTCTGGACTTTATTCAGCGACCAGCGACATCACAGCAGGATCCTGATCGCTGCTGCGTGTCAAACTAAACGATATCGCTAGCGAGGACGCTGCAACGTCACGGATTGCTAGCGATATCGTTATAAAGTCGTTTAGTGTGACGGTACCTTTAGCTCTTTGAGACTCTAAGTGTGTGATTTATGACCAGAGATTAGCCTCATCCTCAGCCATTGATAACAGGACAGTTGTTTGGATTTTGAAAGCTCATGTAATAAGAATATGTAACATTTTTACAGACCCAATTTAACAAAAGAGAGCTCTCCCCACTCACCCCTTCACTAATCTGTGGGATTTTCCTGTCATGGCCACTTAGCTTTTATCAGGTCCTGATAGTATAGCATACTTAGTAAAGAGTTTGCCACACTACTTACAGTATTTCCAAACAGTTGAATAGTCCATCAATATACAATTATTATTTATTGGAGAATTACAAATAGGAATGAGAGAACGTGCTTGGTGATACTCGGATATTAATTGAGTATCTGGGTGCTTGGATGTGCTTGGCGCGCGGTCAACATTAGCTAGTGCCCGAATTAGAAACTGGAATCCCCGCCCCGCGTGTTTGGTGCCTGTTACACAGCCAATAAGCATGGGAGGATTGCCTGTGAGTTACTGTAATGCCGTAGCCATCTTGGTAGTGGCATCACTGTCATTGGCTAACCGCATTACGTTATTGAAGGTTATAAAATGAACGGCACTGCAGTGCTCGGCTCACTGACGCCATTGCACAGCTCAGGGACAGTTCTTATTGGAGGGAAAGAGTGTTTGTCAGGCCTGTGTGCACAGAATAACAAATCAGAATCCTCTAGTGCTGATACTGGTGCTGATGCTGAACCATCATAGGAACAGTCCTTCTTAGAGTTAATCTTGTGCTTTGCTGTTTGTATCAGATACATTCTGCATTTATACTAAGGACAGTTGAAGGAGCAGGGAGAGTGGCTGAATACAGTGTCTAGGCAGAGCTTATGGCTTTGCAGTCCATTGCAAAATTTATAGCTGCAGTAGTTGACCACATTCTTTTTTTCAGGGTGAGAAGGTTGACTATATTGTCATCCATACAGTATTAAGTGCTTTGAGGTACATTTCAGTTTTATATAACACTACCAAAAAGCATTGAACATTTTCTGAAATCAAATACACATCAATAGAGTATTACATGCTCTGCGGTACATTTCAGTGGTATATAACACTCCAAAAAAAGCATAAAAAAAATGTTCTGGATTGAATTTGTTATCCATAGAGTATTAGGTACTTTGCTTTACATTATGGTAGTAAATAACACTCCAAAAAACATTCAAAATGTTTTCTAGATTCAATTATTCATCTATAGAGTATTACGTGTTTTCTGTTAAATTTTGGTGGTATATAACACTTAAAAAAAATTCTAAAAATTCACTCCAAAAGAGAGTTAAAAATGTTTCTGGATTATATTAGGCATCCATAGAGTATTACGTACTTTGTTTTACATTTTGGTGGTATAGAACATTCCAAAAAAGAGTTATTTTGTTCTGGATTCAATTAGTCATCCCTAGAGTATTATGTACTTTATGTTAAAGTTTTGTGGTACATAACACTCCAAAAAACCTTTACAATTTTTTTTTCTGGATTTAGTTAGTCATCCATAGAGTATTACGTGCTTTGTTTTCTATTTCAGTAGTGTATAACACTCCAAAAAGCATTCAAATTTTTTTCTGGATTCAATTAATCATCCATAGATTATTACGTGCTTTTTGTTAAATTTCAAAGGTATAACACACTCCAAAAAGCGTTAATTTTTTTTTCTGGATTCAAATAATCAACTATAGAGTATTATATACTTTGTTTTACATTTCGGTGGTATATAGCACTCCAAAAATTAATTAATTGAATTAGTAATCCATACAGTGTAACATGCTTAGTGGGTGACAAAGCTACAAACATGACAGAATCCCGTGAGACTTTTGAGGGAGACACCAGAGGAATATCGAAGCCAGATCAAGTTGGGGTGGCAGTGGATGTAGTGGAAACATGTGATCTGGAACCAGATGGTTGTTTCCCGGAACCACCAAGGCCGCAGACTTCACCGCTGGGGTTCTTGCAGACTGAAGGAGGGTCAGGATCCTGCAACTAGTGAGTGGACTGCGGGGCCTAGGTTTGTCAGAAGAGAGAAGGAGGAAAGATAGGACCAGAGCTGGAGACATGCTAGCGGGCCCACTAGCTGCAAGATACCGGGTTGCTACATGTGACCACCAGCAGAGGGCCAATAGAAGAGTTTGGAACCCGTCAGCACATCTTGTTTAATCAGCTGGCAGAACAGATGGAACACTTGTCACAAAGGCTGCAGGAGCTGATGGCTGGAACCAGGGTCACGTTCCTCAAAATGGAGAGGCGACATCGCCGGTATCTGGTGGGTCTGATCCAAGAAGCAAGGGAGCCAAATAAACCTTTCTTGTGAAATGAATGGGCCTGGGAGAGGCTCCTTGAGGTGGCTCGAGACCGGGCTACCACCCTCAAGAGATCAGCCTGTCTTGTTGTTCCCCACCTCCTTTGCGGGAGCAGGCGATGGTGCAGGTGACACAGGGGGATGTTGCTCATTTTTAGATGTTGAGGGCTCCGGCACTACCTGAAGTTGGGACACTTACAGCCGAGGCACCTGGGTAGAAAGGGGCTCCAGGAAGCAGTCTCCCCAGCCTCATGAGGAAAGAGAAGAAGAAGCAGATACCTGAAGAGGATAACTGTATTACACTCCTTATAATTTATTCCTGGCTTTGCACTTTGTGGAAAGCCTTTATGACTGTAGGAGTACGTCAAATGCACAAAATATTTACGTTGAAAACTTTTTCTAGATTGAATTTGTCATCCATAGGGTATTAGGTGCTTTGTCTTACATTACGGTGATATCTAAAACTCAAAAAATGTTTTCTTTTCCCTGGATTCAATTAGTCATCCATACAGTTTAACATGCTTTGTGTAAAATTATGGTGGTTTAAAATAAAAAATAAAAATTCTTGGCCTGATACAGTTCACAAAATATTTTTGTTCTAAAAATTGACTATTGTCATATATACTGTAAAACTTGGTTTGTGTGAAAGTTTGATGGTTTAAAATAAAAATAATAATTTTCCTGCTACAAGGGTACAAATTTGGCTGATCAAATATTCACTATAGTAATACACACTGTAGGACCTGCTTTGTGTGAAATTTCATTGGCTTGAAAAAAAAAACTAAATTGGGCTGCAACAGGTGTAGAAATTTCGTTGTTCATTAATTGACTATTGTCATATATACTGTAGAACCTGAACAGGGGGCAGATATTCAGTACCCGGCCGCTGCCACTATACAGCAGATGGGGCTGCGCTCTACAGTTCCATATCTGCTTAAGGTACCGTCACACTAAGCGACGCTGCAGCGATAGCGACAGCAATGCCGATCGCTGCAGCGTCGCTGTGTGGTCGCTGGAGAGCTGTCACACAGACCGCTCTCCAGCGACCAGCGATGCCGAGGTCCCCGGGTAACCAGGGTAAACATCGGGTTGCTAAGCGCAGGGCCGCGCTTAGTAACCCGATGTTTACCCTGGTTACCAGCGTAAAAGTTAAAAAAACAAACAGTACATGCTCACCTGCGCGTCCCCCAGCCTCTGCATCCTGACGCTGACTGAGCTCCGGCCCTAACAGCAGAGCGGTGACGTCACCGCTGTTGCTTTCACTTTCAGTTTAGGGCCGGCGCTTTAGTGTCAGGAAGCAGAGGCTGGGGGACGCGCAGGTGAGTATGTACTGTTTGTTTTTTTAACTTTTACGCTGGTAACCAGGGTAAACATCGGGTTACTAAGCGCGGCCCTGCGCTTAGCAACCCGATGTTTACCCTGGTTACCAGTGTAAAATATCGCTGGTATCGTCGCTTTTGCTGTCAAACACGGCGATACACGGCGACCTAGCGACCAAATAATGTGCAGACCTTCTAGCAGCGACCAGCAATTTCACAGCGGGATCCAGATCGCTCCTGCGTGTCAAATACAGCGATATCGCCATCCAGGTCGCTGCAACGTCACGGATTGCTGGCGATATCGCCTAGTGTGACGGTACCTTTAGTCCCAGATGCCACCAACACTGAGAACAGCTGATAAGGTGTTGCGCCATCAATCATCAGACATTGATGACCTAAGGATCCATCTAAGGATAGACCATCAATGTTAAAGTAATGGGCACCCTCTTTAAGGTAGCAATTAAATAGTTTTAAAAAATTGCGAACCCATTCAGGGATACATTGAACAAACAAAAAAATAATATCGCAGCTTTAAAATCCTTATTTGCAATTACTGTTTTTTTTTCTCTTTGATGTTCAGGTATTTGACCCATTCTGTCTCCATTTAGTGAAACTGCTAGTAGGTGCACTACAGGTTGCATTATTATCATTAATGTCTCTAACAGTGTCATTTTCCCATTCACTGGTGACCACTACAAGCTACAAGGCTTTTTCTTATCTGTTACTGGAACATATATGTGATTAGGACATAGACACTGGAGAAACACAGAATGAAGATGCTAGGTTGCTTGTCACCTCCTATAACATTGGTTGAGCCGGCATATTATTGGTGATGTCACACTCTAAGGCTAGATTCACAGTAATCAATTAAAGTATCGGTAGCAGTCAGAGTAGTAGAAGGAAATAAACATTTATGAAAAACAGAGGAACATTTATTTTGAAACTGTTAATGGCAATAAATCTCACTATGACCATAGGAAATAATGATCCAATCATAAATAGCAATAAAAAGTCATTAAATCCGAGTTAATGGAAGGTTGTCCCCTAGATGGCAATGCAGACCAAGTTTAACATCTCAGTCACAATAAGGGTTGCTCTGTGAACAGCAGCTCTGGAGACATTTGGGAGAAAGTGCTGTCTGTTTACTAGACCCCAAAACCTTTCTGTTAAACAGAATGTCAGCCAACATATGAAATATAAGAGCTCATTAATATAATATACTGTTGCTTATGTAAGAGTCAACATTTGCAAAGTTTAAAATGTATACATAAAAGACTACAAAACTGTGGAAATACATTAACGACATATTCCCCTTGCTACCACATAGACATATAATAAGGGTGAAGGTCAATTATATGGCAAGGTTGATACAGCACTTTTGATGTCTTTGAGGTTCAGAATTACCAAAACTTATGATCTCAGACCCAAAGATTCTCCATACAGCACAGTATTCTCCTCTAAAAAGAAATGTTCCTAGAGAAAATGACCTCTTCCTTCTGCCCTAACTCATGGTGAAAAGATGGGCAAGGCAGAGGTGTAAACAGGGGGAAGACAACAAGCGCAATAGGGTCTTATCCGGTTGGCAAGTACAGGTGAGGAACAGGTAACTGCTCACCTTTTAGGGTTGTGAAACCAACAACTGAGGAATAGAAATAACAGCTGCTGCAGCACCCCTGAGGACAGTACACCTGCCATGTTAGCAATTGTTTGGAGGATAGGAGTGGTAATCTGTGCTGCCGAAGAGATATTCTAAATAAGGATCCAAAGGGCGTGATGTAGGAATAAAGCCGGGTTCATATTAGCGTTTCTGTGCGCAGTGTATGATCCGCATTCATCCGCATGCGTACATATCTTTAACATGGTATTCACAGGGACATGCTTTGCATGTGGATGCTTACGCATGCGTCCTTTCGCGGTGTGCCACAGTTTCCGGCAAAAGCAACATGTTGCATTTTTTGAGGCGTCAAATATTGCGCAATTGTCTGCATGCTGATGATAGCTTCAAAAAACGCATTACTGTCTATGGGAACGCATTGGTACGCAATGACATGCGTACGAATGCATTACATACGCATGTGTACTTTAGACTGCGCATGTCCAGAAAATGATGTCACCGCCTCCACCATGCGCATAAAAAATGCAAACGCATGGCAAAACGCATTTAAACGCATGCACACGCAGCATTTTTGTTTGCGTCATGTGCAAGATGATGTAAAGGCGCAAGCATGCGTTTACGCATGCAGATGATACGCTGCACACAGAAACGCTAATGTGAACTTAGCCTAACAAAGCAGTTTATTCTCAAAGGATTTTGACGTTGGACCAACTTCTTCAACAGGAGAAGAACATCATCAGGAGATTACTGTGGTTCTCCGGTTGAAGAAGTTAGTCCAACTTCGAATTGCTTTGAAAATAAACTACTTTGTTAATCCTACGAAAAAAAGGGGTTTGAGCAAGCTCACAGGCTGCGGTTCCAGGCGTGGAGCGTGGAAGTGCGTCCTGACCAGACGTGTGACCAGCAGAAAAACCAAAAGATGTTCCAGCTCCAGTTAAAAATTTCATTTATTGATACAGTATAAAAAAATTGGTTAAAAAACTATAGGTCTCATAAGTCCCTCATACAAAAAGATCCATCGGAGGCTGATGACTGATGCAGGGGAGAGCTGTGCATCAAAAAGGACATAAAGCTGTGGGATGCACTTTACAGAAAAATCGTGTCCCAATGTGCTGTCTGGTGTGTGGTGTATCACACTCACTTGTAGGCCCCAGGCCTCCGTGGTCTCCAGGCCTCCATCTTCAGGACATGCCACACGCAGTTTGTTTCAGCACACAAAAGGTTACTGGGCAGTTCAAGTTCATCAGATTGTAACAGGCAGTTTCCGGCATACCACTTCTTATTTCTTGTTACCTTGATACAGTACATTTTCATCATTACTATCCATTCCGCTTGAACTATCCCTACGTTTACTGGTTCTGTCAGCCCCAGAGATTTCCAGTCCAGTTCCGCAGTGCACCCAGGATCCGTTACCTTCCCTTAATGCGGGTTTCATATCCAACTCCCTCCGTACGCCTGAAGATAAGACATTCCTCATAGTACCTGTCCTTGAGTTCCGGATGTTGCAAGAATGTCCACAAATGATTCCAGTAAGGCTTCCCACTGCCCCGAACGATAGATTCTTGCTCACTGCAACTTCAACTTCAACTTGTTTAATGAACTTACTTATCTGACTTCTATCAGGAAGCAGTCCTCTTCTACTTGTGCTTTCCAGTCCCACTATGGGCTAGTCCCAAACTTTCTAACTATGTCTTTATATCTTATCCTATTATCACTACTTCCTAGTCTGTCTTTATCCTAAGCATTAAACTATATCTTATCCTGCATTATACACTAAGCATTACTGATACATTACTTATTACCAAACCACCATACTGTACAGAGTATAAAGCTAAAACCGCATGCTACTATTCACATTATAATACACAGCACAGCCTGATTGGTTTCTTCAGGGCCAGTCCACCACTAACATTTGTGCCAGTGCCGGCCAAACCATGTATGTAAACCCAAACAATTCCCCAACAGTAAAAGATGTGACAGGACATTGTGATGTATGCTGGTCACAGATGAGCTGTGCATTATATATCACTGTAGCTGTGCATTAAATATTACTATACGATAAAAGGAATCTGTCAGTGGGATAAGCCCTCCTAAGGCTACGTTCACATTTGCGGTCAGCGCCGCAGCGTCGGGCGCCGCAGCGGCGCCGCATGCGTCATGCGCCCCCTATACTTAACATGGGGGCGCATGGACATGCGTTGTGCTGCGTTTTGCGCCGCATGGCCGCAAGCGTTGGACGCAAGAAACGCTTCAAGTTGCATTTTTTTTGCGTCCAACTTGCGGGCAAAAACGACGCATGCGGCGCAAAACGCAGCGTTTTAGCGTGCGTTTTGCCGCGTTTTTGTTTGCGTTGTGCGCTGCGGCGCCGACGCTGCGGCGCACAACGCAAATGTGAACGTAGCCTAAGCTGTCTATATGGGCATGTAGGTCACAGGAAGCTGAATAACATGATACATTGATGTTTGTAATCCGATGTCGTATTCCAGAGAAATCCATGTTTTTCATATATGTAAATGAGCTGTTAATGACTATGCGTCGGACACTGATCTGTATGAGGATCTGCCTCCAGAGATTACTTTTAACAAAAGGGGCATTACCAATGTGATGTGTAATGGTTACCAATGTGATTTGTGATGATTATCAGTATTACCAGTGTAATGTGTAATGGTTCCCAGTGTTACCAGTGTGATGTGTAATGGTTCCCAGTGTTCCCAGTGTGATGTGTGATGGCCGCTCTCTGCTCTCCTGATCTTACTGCTGAGCTGTGTGTGATTATATCTGAGTCTGAGTGGGCCTCTGAACAGGTAGTCATCTTTACAACTATTGTGGTGCACCCTGATTGTGGATATAGATGTGTGACGCCCCAGGGTCCTGGTTGTCACAGTGACATTGCTTTCCTCATGGGGAGAGTGATGTTACGTTTGGAAGCGATGAAGGAGATCTTTTATCAGGTAATCAAAATGCATACGACATGTTCACACTCTAGACCGGAAGAGGGAGCTCTAAGCCTAGTTTAGGATGAACTCCCCTATAAATTCATTCTGATCTGGAGGGAAAGGGTTCAGAAAGTTACAGACAGAGAAGAAAGCAGACCGACAGAGTGTCAGAAGGTCTGAAGGGGTCCTGTAGTCCAAGGTACTACAGCCCCTGAAGAAAGAGACATACAGAAGGAAAGAACATCATTCAGTGAGCATGCAGGAGAGCAAAACACAGGAGAGGATATATCAGAGGAGACCAGCTACGAGCAAGCTGCCTCCCTCTGAAGCGCAGATAACCGGTAGCGGGAACACTGAGGTTGTAAGGGACTCTAAGACTTACATCAGAGACTGGCAGGACAGCTGAACTGCAAGTTACCTGTCCGCCACACACACCTGAAGACACAGTAACACATAGAGCCCGGTGCGTGATAGAGATCCAGTAAAAAGGCTCGAGTTACCTGTCATACAGGTATTGTCCTATCCTATATGGGGGACAGAGAGAAGAACAGTGAGGACCTTATCTGAAGCCATAGGCAGTAAGGGACTACAACACCACCGCGCTAGAGGAAGGCTTTTAACTCCACCTGGTAAAGGAGACTCTGGTTTCGCTTCCAAGCCAGCCGGACCCTGCCTGCCCTGTAATCTGGTGCCCTGGACTGTGGCTGCCAAAAGTCTTCAGCAAACCAGGCAAAGAGATTGCAAACCTGCATCCTCGTTCTTTACTGCGCCATTCATCATCTTCCATCTACACATCGGGAACCCTGGGGATATACTTTACCTGTGGGAAGTTATACCATCTAGCTGCCATAGCATCACCCCAGAGGACCCCTTAAAGGGAACCTGTCACCACCTTTTTGGAAGATGGGATAAAAATAGCGTTAAATAGGGGCAGAGGTGGGCGTTACATTAGTGTGTTTGTTATGCGTTTATTACCCACCTAAGTTGCCGAAATACCTTTGCAAAGTCTCCGTTTTCGCCTGTCAATCAGGCTGGTCTGGTCAAAAGGGCGTCTTGTCTTTCCCCAGATTTTGCGTAGTTTTCCGTTGGTGGCGTAGTGGTGTGCGCATGCCCAAGGTCCCGAATCCTCTGCCAGGGGATTTAAAAGAGCGCGCTGTTCGTTATTTCATTGGTGATCGGTGGGCGCGGCCATCTTCCTTTGGCCGCGCGTGCGCAGAAGCGGCGCTCTGCTGGCCGCGGCTTCAGGAAAATGGCCGCCGCGATATCACTCTGCGCACGCTCGGCATCCCGCGGCCATTTTCCTGAAGCCGCGGCCAGCAGAGCGCCGCTTCTGCGCACGCGCGGCCAAAGGAAGATGGCCGCGCCCACCGATCACCAATGAAATAACGAACAGCGCGCTCTTTTAAATCCCCTGGCAGAGGATTCGGGACCTTGGGCATGCGCACACCACTACGCCACCAACGGAAAACTACGCAAAATCTGGGGGAAGACAAGACGCCCTTTTGACCAGACCAGCCTGATTGACAGGCGAAAACGGAGACTTTGCAAAGGTATTTCGGCAACTTAGGTGGGTAATAAACGCATAACAAACACACTAATGTAACGCCCACCTCTGCCCCTATTTAACGCTATTTTTATCCCATCTTCCAAAAACGTGGTGACAGGTTCCCTTTAAAGCAGCGTCAGTCCCAACTGACCGAATACCACAGGTGGCGTCACGAACAAACTTTATTCAATTTCCCTTTTTACATGGGCGCCCAGGGCCACGGACCGGGTCGCAGCCACCGTGACATCCCCCTGTGAACACCGGATTGGGTACCGGGTACCCCACGGCCCTGGTGGGCGACTCAGATGAACCTCAGCAGATGACCATACTATTGCTGAAAGTATATCTCTACACAAAAACCTGCACACCGTCATACAGTGACCATATAATGGTAGATACTATGACAACAGGGCATAGAAGAGATTATAATACAACTATAGTGACTTACACGTCATGTTCTTAGCAGTACATAAATATGTCCCCAGAATCCCCCATCAATACACTAATAATCACCAGAACCACCCATGAACATGACACCATAACCATCATCAGTAAATACATACAACACCAGTGCTATCATCAGTACATGAATTTATCACCAACCTATTGTAGCTGTGTATTCTATGGAACTGTAATTGTAGCTGTAGCTGTGTATTACATATTACTACTGTACGTTAAAGCTGAGACTGTGTATTATATTTAACTGTACACTATAGTTTTAGTTATGTATTACACGGTATTGTACATTACAGCTGTAGCTGTGTATTGCATAATACGTTACACTATGACTGTAGCTGTGTATTACATATAACTGTGCATTACAGCTGTACATGCTTTATGCATATTGCTCAATTATTGCTCTACATTATAGATGTGTATTACATATTAGTGTACATTATAGTTATGTATTATATATTACTGTTCATTATAGCTATAGCTGTATATTGCATATTGCTGTACATTATAGATGTGTATTGAGTCGCCCACCAGGGCAATGGGGATACTCGGTACTGGGATGTCACGGTGGCTGCGACCCGGTCCGTGTCCCTGGGCACTCAATAAAAGGGGTAAAGTCTTTAAAGGGAATTTGGTAATAAAGTTTATTCTTAATGCCACCTGTGGTTCTTGGTCAGAGGGGACCGACGCTGCTTAAAGGGGTCCTCTGGGGTGATGTTGTTGCAGCAAGATGATGACGCTTCCCACAGGTGAAGCGGGATCCCCAGGGCTCCCAAGGAGTATGGCAGGGATGATGTGTTGCCAGTAAATAACGGATGACACAGAGTTGCAATCTTTACCTGGTTTACTGATGGTGACAGGCCTCAGTCCAGGGTACCGGCAACAGATGCAGAAGGAGTCCATGCAGCCTGAAAACAAGCAGTAATCCCCTTAGTAGGTCAGGTTGGGAGCCTTCCTCTATGCGCTGGTTTTCTGGTCCCTTGCAACCTGTAGTTCGCTGGCAAGGTACCCCTTTCTCCTGTCCTGGGACAGTACCTGCACGGCAGGCAGCTTGAGCTGTTCTCTTAGGGGTCTCTGATGCGCTGACTCCAGGCTCTATCTGCTGCTGTACCTCAGGTATGGTATGGGCAATTAACATACAGTCCTATGCCCTCCGGTTCTACTGTGGACCTTGCAGTTATCCACAATCTCGGGCTCCCGGTTTCTGCGCTCTGGCTCACAGAAGGCTCAATCGCAGCCTCCCTGACCTCCTAATCACTCCTCTCCCTTCACTGTCTGCTTCAGACCGAACTCAATCCTCCTCCAGACCAGGATGGATATCAGGGAAGTCCCCCTAAAACAGGGTTTTGAGCTCCTCCTTCTGGCCTGGAGTTAGAATATGTCGTGTGTAAGATTTACCTGCCAAAGGGATACCACTTGTCTCCAGGCATGGCACTACCCTCCCAGAGAGGAAGGCAGCATCACTGTGGTACCCAAACTCCTGGGGTGCCACATGTATTACATATTGCTGTAGATTATAGATGTGTGTTACATCTCACTGTACGTTATAGCTGTAGCTGTGTATTACATATTGGTGTACATTATAAATGTGTATTACATATACATTATACCTGTAGCTGTGTATTACATATTACTGTACATTATAGCTGTTACTGTGTATTACATATTGCTGTACATTATAGATGTGTATTACATACACATTATAGCTATAGCTGTATACAACATATTACTGTTGTATTATAGATGTGTATTACATATTGCTGTATATTATAGCTGTAGCTGTGTATTTCATATTGCTGTACATTATTAATGTGTATTACATATTACTGTACAATAGTGATACAAAACTATTATTTAAAGTAATAGCAGTCAGGATGTTGGTGTGTACTATTTCAAGAAGTTATCAAAAATAAGAAAAAAGGTTTATTTCTTCATGAAACAATATTGCAGCACATTGTGATTCCAGTGCAGGGAGCTGAATTGCAATTCTAGACACAGCCTACAGACACAGTACAGTACTAATGTTGAGAACCACTTGACAAGCTTTCAGCCACCTTTGTACATGAAGTCTCTGTTGTGTCAGAGTTTCAATTTAAAGAAAATGTTCTATTCTATGTCTCCAAAGATACATAATAAAACAGCGCTTCTTTCTTTAACTATTTTTTTTTTTTACATCTTTCAGTTTTAATAAAGTCACCTAAATATTGTGCTCTTCAGTGTGAACAATTATAGAAAACATCAGAAAACAAATGTGAGAAAAATGTTACAACAACGTGAAGCCAAAGGAGCCATAATGCATGCAGTGAACCATATATTCAGAATGTATTTGTCCACGTCGTCTTTCAGAGCTCTGCTACATCTGTATAACAGCACAGCTGCCTAGAAACAGACAGGTCATGATCATCATGGGGACAGAGCACAATGTAACCAGTCAGGTCATGATCATCATGGGAACAGAGTGCAATGTAACCAGTCAGGTCATGATAATTATGGAGCAGAGTGCAATGTAACCAGTCAGGTCATGATCATCATGGGAACAGAGTGCAATGTAACCAGTCAGGTCATGATAATTATGGAGCAGAGTGCAATGTAACCAGTCAGGTCATGATCATCATGGGAGCAGAGCGCAATGTAACCAGTCAGGTCATGATCATCATGGGAACAGAGCGCAATGTAACCAGTCAGGTCATGATCATCATGGGAACAGAGTGAAATGTAACCAGTCAGGTCATGATACTCATGGGGACAGAGTGCAATGTAGCCAGTCAGGTCATGACCATCATGTGGACAGAGCGCAATGTAACCAGTCAGGTCATGATCATCATGGGAACAGAGCGCAATGTAACCAGTCAGGTCATGATCATCATGGAAACAGAGCGCAATGTAACCAGTCAGGTCATGATCATCATGGAGCAGAGTGCAATGTAACCAGTCAGGTAATGATAATCATGGGGACAGAGTGCAGTATAGCCAGTCAGGTCATAATGCTCATGGGGGCAGAGCGCAATGTAACCAGTCAAGTCATGATCATCATGGGAGCAGAGCGCAATGTAACCAGTCAGGTCATGATCATCATGGGGACAAAGTGCAATGTAACCAGTCAGGTCATGATCATCATGGGGACAAAGTGCAATGTAACCAGTCAGGTCATGATCATCATGGGAACAGAGCGCAATGTAGCCAGTCAGGTCATGATACTCATGGGGACAGAGCGCAATGTAGACAGTCAAGTCATGATAATCATGGAGCAGAGTGCAATGTAACCAGTCAGGTCATGATCATCATGGGAGCAGAGCGCAATGTAACCAGTCAGGTCATGATCATCATGGGAACAGTCAAGTAAAAAAGGCAGCACACTGCAGCGCTAAGACATGCAAACATGAAACATGAAAACTGAACTGCAATACTGCACTAGAAATATGAAAAATGAGAGCGTTTAGCGCATAAAAATGGCAATCGTAGGACCTGATATACGAGAGATGCCGTAAAGGGGCTATCAGGTACACATAAAATTGGCCATTTTTATGCGCGAAACGCTCTCATTTTTCATATTTCTAGTGCAATATTGCAGTTCAGTTTTCATGTTTCATGTTTGCATGTCTTAGCGCTGCAGTGTGCTGCCTTTTTTACTTGACTATATATGAGTTGGTTACTCTAGGTTCAGCACCTGTTCACACTTAGTCTATGTATGGATGTGACGGTCAGCTTTTTCAAATACATCATGGGAACAGAGCACAATGTAACCAGTCAGGTCATGATCATCATGGGAACAGAGTGAAATGTAACCAGTCAGGTCATGATACTCATGGGGACAGAGCGCAATGTAGCCAGTCAGGTCATGATACTCATAGGGACAGAACGCAATGTAACCAGTCATATCATGACCATCATGGGGACAGAGCGCAATGTAACCAGTCAGGTCATGATCATCATGGAGCAGAGTGCAATGTAACCAGTCAGGTCATGATCATCATGGAGCAGAGTGCAATGTAGCCAGTCAGGTCATGATGCTCATGGGGACAGAGCGCAATGTAACCAGTCAGGTCATGATCATCATGGGAGCAGAGCGCAATGTAACCAGTCAGGTCATGATCATCATGGGGACAAAGTGCAATGTAACCAGTCAGGTCATGATCATCATGGGAACAGAGCGCAATGTAACCAGTCAGGTCATGATCATCATGGGAGCAGAGCGCAATGTAACCAGTCATGTGTGTCATGATAATCATGGGGACAGAGTGCAATGTAACCAGTCAGGTCATGATCATCATGGGAGCAGAGCGCAATGTAACCAGTCAGGTCATGATCATCATGGGAACAAAGCGCAATATAACCAGTCAGGTCATGATCATCATGGGGACAGAGCACAATGTAGCCAGTCAGGTCATGATACTCATAGGGACAGAACGCAAGGTAACCAGTCAGGTCATGACCATCATGGGGACAGAGCGCAATGTAACCAGTCAGGTCATGATCATCATGGGAACAGAGCGCAATGTAACCAGTCAGGTCATGATCATCATGGAGCAGAGTGCAATGTAACCAGTCAGGTCATGATAATCATGGGGACAGAGTGCAATGTAGCCAGTCAGGTCATGATGCTCATGGGGACAGAGCGCAATGTAACCAGTCAGGTCATGATCATCATGGGAGCAGAGCGCAATGTATCCGGGCAGGTCATGATCATCATGAGAACAGAGCCCAATGTAACCAGTCAGGTCATGATAATCATGGTGACAGAGCCCAATGTAACCATTCAGGTCATGATCATCATGGGGACAAAGTGCAATGTAACCAGTCAGCTCATGATCATCATGGGAACAGAGCGCAATGTAACCAGTCAGGTCATGATCATCATGGGAGCAGAGCGCAATGTAACCAGTCATGTCATGATAATCATGGGGACAGAGTGCAATGTAACCAGTCAGGTCATGATCATCATGGGAACAGAGCTCAATGTAGCCAGCCAGGTCATGATCAACATAGGAATAGAGCACAATGTAACCAGTCAGGTCATGATCATCATGAGAACAGAGCCCAATGTAACCAGTCAGGTCATGATAATCATGGTGACAGAGCCCAATGTAACCATTCAGGTCACGATCATCATGGGGACAGAGCGCAATGTAACCAGTGAGTTCATGATCATTATGGTAACAGAGTGCAATGTAACCAGTCAGATCATGATAATCATGGGGACAGAGCACAATGTGACCAGTCAGGTCATGATCATCATGGGAACAGAGTGCAATGTAACCAGTCAGGTCATGATCATCATGGGAACAGAGCGCAATGTAAGCAGTCAGGTCATGATAATCATGAGGACAGAGCGCAATGTAACCAGTCAGGTCATGATCATCATGGGAACAGAGCTCAATGTAACCAGTCAGGTCATGATCATCATCATAGGAATAGAGCGCAATGTAACCAGTCAGGTCATGATCATCATGAGAACAGAACCCAATGTAACCAGTCAGGTCATGATAATCATGGGGACAGAGCCCAATGTAACCATTCAGGTCACGATCATCATGGGGACAGAGCGCAATGTAACCAGTGAGGTCATGATCATTATGGGAACAGAGTGCAATGTAACCAGTCAGATCATGATAATCATGGGGACAGAGCACAATGTAACATGGCAGGTCATGATCATCATGGGAACAGAGCGCAATGTAACCAGTCAGGTCATGATCATCATGGGAACAGAGTGCAAGGTGACCAGTCATTTCTTGATAATCATGGGGACAGAGCACAATGTAACCAGTCAGGTCATGATCATCATGGGAACAGAGTGCAATGTAACCAGTCAGGTCATGATCATCATGGGAACAGAGCGCAATGTAACCAGTCAGGTCATGGTCATCATGGGAACAGAGTGCAATGTAACCAGTCAGGTCATGATCATCATGGGAACAGAGCGCAATGTAACCAGTCAAGTCATGATACTCATGGGGACAGAGCGCAATGTAGCCAGTCAGGTCATGATACTCATGGGGACAGAACGCAATGTATCCAGTCAGGTCATGATCGTCATGGAAACAGAGCGCAATGTAACCAGCCAGGTCATGATCATCATGGAACAGAGTGCAATGTAACCAGTCAGGTCATGATAATCATGGAGCAGAGTGCAATGTAACCAGTCAGTTCATGAAAATCATGGGGACAGAGCGCAATGTAACCAGTCAGGTCATGATCATCATGGTGACAGAGTCCAATGTAGCCAGTCAGGCCATGATACTCATGGGGACAGAGCGCAATGTAACCAGTCAGATCATGATAATAATGGGGACAGAGCACAATTTAACTAGTCAGGTCATGATAATCATGGGGACAGAGCGCAATGTAACCAGTCAGGTCATGATCATCATGGGGACAGAGCGCAATGTAACCAGCCTGTTCATGATAATAATGGGGACAGAGCGCAATTTATCCAGTCAGGTCATGATAATCATGGGGACAGAGCGCAATGTAACTGTAATTTAGTTACGAGAATTGTAATACTCTGACTGCCCTGATGAATTCAGACATGTGTTTTGATTATGGCTTTCTACACATTATTTCTCCTTTTATTAACCCCTTCACCCCCAAGGGTGGTTTGCACGTTAATGACCAGGCCAATTTTTAAAATTCTGACCACTGTCCTTTTATGAGGTTATAACTCTGGAACGCTTCAACGGATCCTGGTGATTCTGACACTGTTTTCTCGTGACATATTGTACTTCATGACAGTGGTAAAATTTCTTTGATATTACCTGCGTTTATTTGTGAAAAAAACTGAAATTTTCCAACTTGTAATTTTTATGCAATTAAATCACAGTGATATGTCACACAAAATACTTAACAAGTAATATTTCCCACATGTCTACTTTACATCAGCACAATTTTGGAACCAAAATTTTTTTTTGTTAGGGAGTTATAAGGGTTAAAAGTTGACCAGCAATTTCTCATTTTTACAACACCATTTTTTTTTAGGGACCACATCTCATTTGAAGTCATTTTGAGGGGTCTATATGATAGAAAATACCCAAGTGTGACACCATTCTAAAAACTGCACCCCTCAAGGAGCTCAAAACCACATTCAAGAAGTTTATTAACCCTTCAGGTGTTTCACAGGAATTTTTGGAAAATGAACATTTAACTTTTTTTCACACAAAATTTAATTCAGCTCCAATTTGTTTTATTTTACCAAGGGTAACAGGAGAAAATGGACCCCAAAAGATGTTGTACAATTTGTCCTGAGTACACCGATACCCCATATGTGGGGGTAAACCACTGTTTGGGCGCATGACAGAGCTCGGAAGCGATGGAGCGCCATTTGACTTTTCAATGCAAAATTGACTGGAATTGAGATGGGACGCCATGTTGCGTTTGGAGAGCCCCTGATGTGCCTAAACATTGAAACCCCCCACAAGTGACACCATTTTGGAAAGTAGACCCCCTAAGGAACTTATCTAGAGGTGTGGTGAGCACTTTGACCCACCAAGTGCTTCACAGAAGTTTATAATGCAGAGCCTTAAAAATAAAACAAAAATTTTTTCCCACAAAAATTATTTTTTAGCCCCCAGTTTTGTATTTTCCCGAGGATAACAGGAGAAATTGGACCACAAAAGTTGTTGTCCAATTTGTCTTGAGTACGCTGATACCCCATATGTGGGGGGGAACCACTGTTTGGGCGCATGGGAGGGCTTAGAAGGGAAGGAGCGCCATTTGGAATGCAGACTTAGATGGAATGGTCTGCAGGCGTCACATTGCATTTGCAGAGCCCCTAATGTACCTAAACAGTAAAACCCCCACAAGTGACACCATTTTGGAAAGTAGACCCCCTAAGGAACTCATCTAGATGTGTTGTGAGAGCTTTGATCCCCCAAGTGTTTTACTACAGTTTATAACGCAGAGCCGTGAAAATAAAAATAAAAAAATTTCCCCCCAAAATTATTTTTTAGCCCCCAGTTTTGTATTTTCCCAAGGGTAACAGAAGAAATTGGACCCCAAAAGTTGTTGTCCAATTTGTCTTGAGTACGCTGATACCCCATATGTGGGGGGAACCACCTTTTGGGCGCATGGGAGGGCTCGGAAGGGAAGGAGAGCCATTTGGAATGCAGACTTAGATGGAATGGTCTGCAGGCGTCACATTGCGTTTGCAGAGCCCCTAATGTACCTAAAAAGTAGAAACCCCCCACAAGTGACACCATTTTGGAAAGTAGACCCCCTAAGGAACTCATCTAGATGTGTTGTGAGAGCTTTGAACCCCCAAGTGTTTCGCTACAGTTTATAACGCAGAGCCGTGAAAATAAAATAAAAACATTTTCCCCAAAAAATTATTTTTTAGCCCCCAGTTTTGTATTTTCCCAAGGGTAACAGGAGAAATTGGACCCCAAAAGTTGTTCTCCAATGTGTTCCGAGTACGCTGATACCCCATATGTTGGGGTAAACCCCTGTTTGGGTGCACGGGAGAGCTCGGAAGGGAAGGAGCACTGTTTTACTTTTTCAACGCAGAATTGGCTGGAATTGAGATCGGACGCCATGTCGCGTTTGGAGAGCCCCTGATGTGCCTAAACAGTGGAAACCCCCCAATTATAACTGAAACCCTAATCCAAACACACCCCTAACCCTAATCCCAACGGTAACCATAACCACACATCTAACCCAGACACACCCCTAGCCCTAATCCCAACCCTATTCCCAACTGTAAATGTAATCCAAACCCTAACCCTAACTTTAGCCCCAACCCTAACCCTAACTTTAGCCCCAACCCTAACTGTAGCCTTAACCCTAGCCCCAACCCTAGCCCTAACCCTAGCCCTAGCCCTAGCCCTAACCCTAGCCCTAACCCTAACCCTAGCCCTAGCCTTAACCCTAGCCCTAACCCTAATGGGAAAATGGAAATAAATACATTTTTAAAATTTTTTAATTTTTCCCTAACTAAGCGGGTGATGAAGGGGGACTTGATTTACTTTTATAGCGGGTTTTTTAGCAGATTTTTATGATTGGCAGCCGTCACACACTGAAAGACACTTTTTATTGCAAAAAATATTTTTTGCGTTACCACATTTTGAGTGCTATAATTTTTCCAGATTTTGGTCCACAGAGTCATGTGAGGTCTTGTTTTTTGCGGGACGAGTTGATGTTTTTAATTAGTAACATGTTCGGGCACAGGAGATATTTTGATCGCTTTTTATTCCGATTTTTGTGATGCAGAATGACCAAAAACCAGCTATTCATGAAATTCTTTTGGGGGAGGCGTTTATACCATTCCGCGTTTGGTAAAATTGATAAAGCAGTTTTATTCTTCGGGTCAGTACGATTACAGCGATACCTCATTTATATCATTTTTTTTAATGTTTTGGCGCTTTTATACGATAAAAACAATTTTATAGAAAAAATAATTATTTTGGCATCACTTTATTCTGAGGACTATAACTTTTTTATTTTTTTGCTGATGATGCTGTATGGCAGCTCGTTTTTTGCGAGACAAGATGACGTTTTCAGCGGTACCATGGTTATTTATATCTGTTTTTTTATCGCGTGTTATTCCACTTTTTGTTTGGCGGTATGAGAATAAAGCGTTGTTTTTTGCCTCGGTTTTTTTTTTTTTGTTACGGTGTTCACTGAAGGGGTTAACTAGTGATATAGTTTTATAGGTGGGGTCGTTACGGACGCGGCGATACTAAATATGTGTACTTTTATTGTTTGATTTTTTTTTATTTAGGTAAAGAAATGTATTTATGGGAATAATATATATATTTTTTTCTCTATTTAGGAATATTTTTTAATTTTTTTTTTACACATGTGGAATTTTTTTTTTTTAACTTTTTTACTTTGTCCCGGGGGGGACATCACAGATCGCTGATCTGACAGTTTGCACAGCACTCTGTCAGATCACCGATCTGAGTTCCAGTGCAGCAGGCTTATTGCGTTGCTCTGGAGGTCTCAGGGAAGCACGCAGGGAACCCCTCCCTGCGCGATGCTTCTCTGTACCGCCGGCACACCGCGATCATGTTTGATCGCGGTTTGCCGGGGGTTAATGTGCCGGGGGTGGTCCGTGACCGCTCCTGGCACATAGTGTCGGATGTCAGCTGCGATAGGCAGCTGACACCCGGCCGCGATCGGCCGCGCTCCCCCCGTGAGTGCGGCCGATCGCGCTGGACGTACTATTCCGTCCTTGGGAATTAGGGCCCACCCCACATGGACGGAATAGTACGCCCAATGGCAGAAAGGGGTTAAGAGAAAAAGCCCCTTGAGAATAATCAGAAGTAGGTGTAAGCAGTCTAAAAAAAAAAAACATTTTAAGTTTTCTTAAGACATATGGGGTATCACCGCGTTCAGGAGAAATTGCACAATAAATTGTAGGGTCTAGTTTCACCTATTAACCCTTTTGGAAATGAAAAACTTGCAACAAATACAAAAATGACACGTTTACCTCTAAAATATTATATTTTCATGCCCTAATATAAAATTAGGTGATGTACCTGTGAGTTGAAAATACTCATTACACCCCTAGGGTAAATCCTTAAGCAATGAAGCTTCTAATATGGAGTTACCTGGGGAGATCGTCAAGGCAGAGAAGTACACCTGGGCAGGAGAGAGACTGTGTGGATGATGTAGGGATGTGTCATCCACATGAAGCAAGAAGGAGGGTGGCATCACAAGAAGAACGGAGGTGCCGGACCAAGACTAGCGACGCCCATCAGACCAGACCACCCCATAGGTGAGTATAATAAAGGTATGTGCACACGATGCGGATTCCATTGCGGATTTTTCCACACAGATTGTGGACTGCGTTTTACCTGCGGATTCCCTACGGGTTTTCTGCGAATTTTGTGCAGATTTTGTGCGGAATTTTCCTGCGTTTTTACACCTGCGGATTCCTATTATGGAATAGCATAAAACGCTGTGGAATCTGCATAAAGAATTGACATGCTGCGGAAAATAAACAGCAGTTTCTGCGTGGAATTTTCAGCAGCATGTGCACTGCGGATTTGGTTCTCCATAGGTTTACATGGTACTGTACACCGCATGGAAAACTGCTGCGGATCCGCAGGGCCAAATCCGCAATGTGTGCACAGACCCTAAAAGTTATTTTTCTTCTCTTACAGGTTGGGTTGGGGGCAGATATACAGCATTATAGAATGTTGTACATCAGGCCTGAAAGGTGGTGGTCTTATCTCATATTGGTCACACCTGATGACAGGTTCTCTTTAAAACTTTGGTTTATCACCTTCCCACATTCATATCCAGAGTAGCTATAATTTTATTTTATGAAAATATTGTTGTTGGAAATCTTACTTTTGCAAGAGCAGCTAAAAATGTTTTATACATTATTTTACTTTACCCGTATGTGACATTTAAGTTTATATTAACTTTGTTTTAACTTAAATGCAAAAAAAATCAAATTGCTAAATTTTTATTCACCCCATTTACCAATCACTAGAGCTGAGTAGCTAGATAGATCCAAATTTGACTAAAATTTTGTGAAATTTGCTGTTTTTTATGCAAATTCTAACATTTTGAGATTAAATTCACGGTTTGAAAAAAAAACTTGTCCAACAGCATTTCTCACATAGATGAAGCATCAGACAGTGGGTTAATGTCATTTTGCATTGCCAGTGCCACACAATCCTCCCCCATAATGCCCTTCAGCTATGACCTCTTACAGAATATCCTACCATGCACACTGGTGGTCAGTATCTGATTCATCACAGATCAATGGTTCCCAGCTGAGCACAGAGTCGTTTTCCATCTCTAGAGTCACACTTCTGTAGAGTGTAAGCTCTTATAGTCAGCGCAATTCCATCATTTCTGTAGAGTGTAAGCTCTTATGGTCAGTGAGGTCCTCTGTCTAATGTAGAGTGTAAGCTCTTATGGTCAGTGGGGTCCTCTGTCTTCTGTAGAGAGTAAGCTCTTATGGTCAGTAAGGTCCTCTCTCTCCTGTAGAGTGTAAGATCTTATGGTCACTGGGGTCCTCTGTCTCCTGTAGAGTGTAAGCTCTTATGGTCAATGGGGTCCTCTGTCTCCTGTAGAGTGTAAGCTCTTATGGTCAGTGGGGTCCTCTGTCAAATGTATAGTGTAAGCTTTTATGGTAAGCGGGGTCCTCTGTCTAATTTAAAGTGTAAGCTCTTATGCTCAGCGGGGTGCCCTCTCTCGTGTAGAGTGTAAGCTCTTATGGTTAGTGGCGCCCTCTGTCAAATATAAAATGTAAGCTCTTATGGTCAGTGGGGTCCTCTGTCTCCTGTAGAGTGTAAGCGCTTATGGTCAGTGGGGTCCTCTCTCTCCTGTAGAGTGTAAGCTCTTATGGTCAGTGGGGTCCTCTGTCTCCTGTAGAGTGTAAGCTCTTATGGTCAGTGGGGTCCTCTGTCTCCTGTAGAGTGTAAGCTCTTATGGTCAATGGGGTCCTCTGTCTCCTGTAGAGCGTACGTTCTTATGGTCAGTGTGGTCCTCTGTCTCCTGAAGAGTGTAAGCTCTTATGGTCAGTGGGGCCCTTGGTCTCCTGTAGAGTGTAAGCTCTTATGGTCAGTGGGGTCCTCTGTCTCCTGTAGACCGCACATTCTTATGGTCAGTGGGGTCCTCTCTCTTCTGTAGAGTGTAAGATCTTATGGTCAGTGGGGTCCTTGGTCTCCTGTAGACCGCACATTCTTATGGTCAGTGGGGTCCTCTCTCTTCTGTAGAGTGTAAGCTCCTATGGTCAGTGGGGTCCTCTGTCTCCTGTAGACCGCACATTCTTATGGTCAGTGTGGTCCTCTGTCTCCTGTAGAGTGCAAGCTCTTATGGTCAGTGGGGTCCTGTGTCTCCTGTAGAGTGTAAGTGGATCACCCTCATGAGGCCGTGGGGTACTCGGTACTGGGTCCTGCGGTTCACAGGGGGATGTCACGGTGGCTGACCCGGTCCGTGGTCCTGGGACGTCTGTGTAAAAGGGGGAAAGGTCTTTAAAGGGATATAGTATAGTTTGTGTTCGTGACGCCACCTGTGGTATTCGGTCAGGATGACCAACGCTGCTTTAAGGGGTCCACTGGGATGATGTTATGGCAGCTAGATGGTATACCTTCCCACAGGTGAAGTAGGTCACCAGGGCTTCCCGGTGTGTAGATGGTGGTATGGTGAGAGGCGCAGAGAAGCACGAGGACACAAGGTTGCAGTCTCTTTACCTTTACTGAAGACTTCAGCATCCACAGTCCAGGGCACCAGATCACAGGGCAGGCAGAGTCTGACCGGTTTGGAGGCAAGTCCAGAGTCCCCTTGTCCAGGTGGAAATCAATAGCCTTCCCTTGCGCTGTAGTGGTGTAGTCCCTTACTGCCTATGGCTTCACATAAGGGTCTCACAGATGTGGTGTCTCTCTCTCTATGTCCCCCATAGTCGGATAGGACAGTACCCGTATGACTGGTGGCTTGAGGCTGTTTATAGGGACTCTAGCACGCCCTGGCCTCTGAGGGGTGCCACCGTGCCTCCTGTTATGGTTACCCCAATGACCAGGGGAATAAAAATACAAAACGGACTAGCTCTCGGGTGATGGAAACTAAGGTCGACCGTGACCTGAACCTGACCCAACACTTACAGTAGCCGGGGGATGTACCTACGATGCCCTAGACACCACGCGCCAGCCGGAGATCTAACTACCCCTATAAGAGGAATATACAGGCCTGCCTTACCTCCAGTGAGGAACCCCAAAAGATGATAGTAGGCCCCCACAGATATTGACGGTGAGTTCAGAGGAAATGACATACGTAGGATGAACAGCAGATTTAGCACAGTGAGGTCCGCTTACTAGATAGCAGAAGGACAGGAAAGTGTTACTTCACGGTCGACCTAAAAATCACTATTCAAAAACACCATCCAGAAATTACTTTAAACTCCAGTGACAACTCATGCCACTGGAGTAGTAATTTTCTGTCCACAAGAGCTTCCAGCACTGAAGAGTCACATTGCAGATAGCTGGACAAAAATAGCAAAAACAAGAAACAAAATTCAACTTAGCTGAACTGGAACTTGAGGCAGGTGAATGCAACAGAATGCTACTAGCACATTGTTGGCCGGCATGTGACTAACAGCCAAGCAGCCTTAAATAGGAAACTCCCCTAGAGGGTGGCGACAGGTAATCAGAGATGGAGGAAGGCACATAAGAGACACTACCATAACAGACCACCGGGGGAGCCCACAAACCGAATTCACAACAGTACCCCCCCCTTAAGGAGGGGGCACCGAACCCTCACCAGAACCACCAGGGCGACCTGGATGAGCACTATGAAATGCACGAACCAAATCGGGAGCATGAACATCGGATGCTGTCACCCAAGAATTATCCTCCTGGCCATAACCTTTCCACTTAACCAGATACTGAAGTTTCCGTCTGGAAACACGGGAGTCCAAGATCTTTTCCACCACATACTCCAATTCACCCTCAACCAACACAGGAGCAGGTGGATCAGCAGAAGGAACAACCGGTACCTCATACCTCCGCAATAATGACCGATGGAAAACATTATGGATATTAAAAGATGCTGGGAGGTCCAAACGAAAGGACACAGGATTAAGAACCTCCAGAATCCTATAAGGGCCGATAAACCGAGGCTTAAACTTAGGAGACGAGACCTTCATAGGAACAAATCGAGAAGACAGCCACACCAGGTCCCCAACACAAAGACGAGGACCAATACGCCGATGACGATTAGTGAACTGTTGAGTCTTCTCCTGGGACAACTTCAGATTGTCCACAACCTGTCCCCAAATCTGATGCATCCTATCAACCACAGCATCCACTCCAGGGCAATCCGAAGACTCCAATTGACCGGACGAAAACCGAGGGTGAAACCCTGAATTACAAAAAAATGGAGAAACCAAAGTGGCAGAACTAGCCCGATTGTTAAGGGCAAACTCTGCCAATGGCAAAAAGTCAAGCCAATCATCCTGATCAGCGGACACAAAACACCTCAAGTAAGTCTCCAAGGTCTGATTAGTACGCTCAGTCTGGCCATTAGTCTGAGGATGGAATGCAGACGAAAAAGACAAATCGATACCCATCCTGGCACAGAACGTCCGCCAAAATCTAGACACAAACTGAGTACCCCTGTCAGACACTATATTCTCAGGAATACCATGCAAACGCACCACATTCTGAAAAAATAGAGGAACCAACTCAGAGGAGGAGGGCAATTTGGGTAAAGGTACCAAATGAACCATCTTGGAAAAACGGTCACAAATCACCCAGATGACAGACATCCTACGAGAAACCGGAAGGTCAGAAATAAAGTCCATAGAGATGTGCGTCCAAGGCCTCTTAGGAATAGGCAAGGGCAACAACAACCCACTGGCCCTAGAACAGCAGGGCTTGGCCCGAGCACAAACATCACAAGACTGCACAAACATGCGCACATCTCGAGACAAAGAAGGCCACCAGAAGGACCTAGACACCAAATCCCTGGTGCCAAAAATTCCAGGATGACCTGTCAACGCGGAAGAATGAACCTCCGAGATAACTCTACTGGTCCAATCATCAGGGACAAACAGTCTACCAGGCGGACAGCGATCAGGCCTATCCACCTGAAACTCCTGCAAAGAACGCCGCAGGTCTGGGGAGACAGCTGACAATATCACCCCATCCTTCAGGATGCCGGTAGGTTCGGAATCACCAGGCGAGTCAGGCTCAAAACTCCTAGAGAGGGCATCCGCCTTCACATTCTTGGACCCAGGCAGATATGACACCACAAAGTTAAATCGGGAGAAAAACAACGACCAGCGCGCCTGTCTAGGATTCAGACGCCTGGCCGACTCAAGATAAATTAGATTCTTGTGGTCAGTGAGGACCACCACCTGGTGTCTAGCACCCTCAAGCCAATGACGCCACTCCTCAAACGCCCACTTCATGGCCAGAAGTTCCCGATTTCCCACATCATAATTTCGCTCAGCGGGCGAAAACTTTCGGGAGAAAAACGCACATGGTCTCATTACTGAGCAGTCAGGATCTTTCTGCGACAAAACTGCACCTGCTCCGATCTCCGAAGCATCCACCTCAACCTGGAACGGAAGTAACACATCAGGTTGGCGCAACACAGGAGCGGAAGAAAAGCGGCGCTTAAGCTCTTGAAAGGCCTCCACAGCCGCAGAGGACCAATTAGCAACATCAGCACCCTTTTTGGTCAAATCAGTCAAAGGTTTAGCAATGGCAGAAAAACCCGCTATAAATCGGCGATAGAAATTAGCAAAACCCAAGAACTTTTGCAGACTCTTCAAAGAAGTAGGTTGCATCCAATCACAAATAGCCTGGACCTTGACAGGGTCCATCTCCATAGATGAAGGGGAAAAAATATATCCCAAAAAGGAAATTCTCTGAACTCCAAAACTACACTTTGAGCCCTTTACAAAAAGAGAATTAGCTCGCAAAACCTGAAAAACTCTCCTGACCTGTTGAACGTGAGATTCCCAGTCCTCCGAAAAAACAAGAATATCATCCAAATACACAATCATAAACTTATCCAGATATTCACGGAAAATATCGTGCATAAAGGATTGAAAAACGGAAGGGGCATTTGCAAGACCGAAAGGCATTACCAAATACTCAAAATGGCCTTCAGGCGTATTAAATGCGATCTTCCACTCATCCCCCTGCTTAATCCGCACCAAATTATACGCACCACGTAGATCGATCTTAGTGAACCACTTAGCCCCCTTTATACGAGCAAACAGATCAGTCAGTAAAGGTAACGGGTACTGGTATTTAACTGTAATCTTATTCAAAAGTCGATAGTCGATACAAGGTCTCAATGAACCATCCTTTTTACCTACAAAGAAAAATCCTGCCCCTAGTGGAGACAACGAGGGGCGAATATGACCCTTTTCCAAGGATTCTCTGATATACTCCCGCATAGCAGTATGTTCAGGTACAGACAAATTAAACAAGCGACCCTTAGGAAACTTACTACCGGGGATCAATTCAATAGCGCAGTCACACTCTCTGTGGGGAGGGAGAGAATCAACTTTAGGCTCTTGAAAGACATCATAAAAATCTGACAGAAATGCTGGGATCTCAGAGGGAGTAGATGAAGAAATAGGAACCAAAGGTGCATCCCCATGAATACCCCGACATCCCCAGCTCAACACAGACATAGATTTCCAGTCCAAGACGGGATTATGAATCTGTAACCATGGTAATCCAAGCACTAAGACATCATGTAGGTTATATAATACAAGGAAACGAATAATCTCCTAATGGTCTGGGGTAAGACGCATAGTCACTTGTGTCCAATATTGTGGTTTATTGCTAGCCAAAGGTGTAGAATCAATACCCTTCAGGGGAATAGAAACTTCCAACGGCTCCAAATCAAACCCACAACGCTTGGCAAAGGACCAATCCATGAGACTCAGAGCGGCGCCAGAATCCACATAAGCATTCACAGTCACAGATGATAAGGTACAAATCAATGTCACGGACAAAAGAAATTTTGACTGCAAGGTACCTGTAGAAAAAGATTTATCAACCTTTTTATCAACCTTATTTATACGTTTAGAGCATGCTGATATAACATGAGCTGGATCTCCACAGTAGAAGCACAATCCATTTTTGCGCCTGTAATTTTGACGTTCGCCTCTAGACAAAACACGATCGCATTGCATATGCTCTAATGCCTTTTCAGAGGTCACCGCCAAATGGTGCACAGGTCTTTGCTCAGAAGACACCGCCATATGGTGCACAGGTTTTTGCTCAGAAGATACCGCCATATGGTGCACAGATTTTTCCTCAGAAGACCCCGCCATATGGTACACAGATTTGCGCTCCCGCAAACGCCGATCAATCTGGATAGCCAATTTCATGGCATCATTCAGACCTGTAGGCACAGGGAACCCCACCATGACATCCTTCACGGCATCAGAGAGACCTTCTCTGAAATTAGCTGCTAAAGCGCACTCATTCCATTTAGTAAGCACCGACCATTTACGGAATTTCTGGCAGTATATCTCAGCTTCATCTTGCCCTTGGGAAAGAGCTATCAAGGCTTTCTCAGCCAAAATCTCCAAATTAGGTTCCTCATAAAGCAACCCCAAAGCCTGAAAAAACGCATCTACATTCAACAACGCAGGATCCCCTGGCGATAATGCAAATGCCCAACTTTGTGGGTCGCCGCGCAGTAGAGAGATAACAATTTTAACTTGTTGAGTCTGATCACCAGCAGAGTGAGATCTCAGAGACAAAAACAATTTGCAATTTTCTCTGAAACTCAAAAACCGGGATCTGTCTCCGGTAAAGTATTCAGGCAGAGGAATCTTAGGTTCAGACATTGGAGCACGTATAACAAAATCTTGTAGGTTCTGTACTTTTGTCGCAAGGTTATTCAAACCTGCAACTAAACTCTGTGGATCCATGTTTCAAATGGGTGTAACCCAAGCATTCAGAGGTTAAGAGGAGAGGAGAAAAAAAAAGGCTGAAGACTGCAGTTTAAGCAAGGAATACAAATGATCAAACTAAGGTGCACTTTCAAACACAGAAAAAAAAAAAAAAACCTTTTCTCCTCCTTCCTGCTTTAGTGCATATTTTAACACATAGATTTTTTACAGGCCGGCCAAACTGTTATGGTTACCCCAATGACCAGGGGAATAAAAATACAAAACGGACTAGCTCTCGGGTGATGGAAACTAAGGTCGACCGTGACCTGAACCTGACCCAACACTTACAGTAGCCGGGGGATGTACCTACGATGCCCTAGACACCACGCGCCAGCCGGAGATCTAACTACCCCTATAAGAGGAATATACAGGCCTGCCTTACCTCCAGTGAGGAACCCCAAAAGATGATAGTAGGCCCCCACAGATATTGACGGTGAGTTCAGAGGAAATGACATACGTAGGATGAACAGCAGATTTAGCACAGTGAGGTCCGCTTACTAGATAGCAGAAGGACAGGAAAGTGTTACTTCACGGTCGACCTAAGAATCACTATTCAAAAACACCATCCAGAAATTACTTTAAACTCCAGTGACAACTCATGCCACTGGAGTAGTAATTTTCTGTCCACAAGAGCTTCCAGCACTGAAGAGTCACATTGCAGATAGCTGGACAAAAATAGCAAAAACAAGAAACAAAATTCAACTTAGCTGAACTGGAACTTGAGGCAGGTGAATGCAACAGAATGCTACTAGCACATTGTTGGCCGGCATGTGACTAACAGCCAAGCAGCCTTAAATAGGAAACTCCCCTAGAGGGTGGCGACAGGTAATCAGAGATGGAGGAAGGCACATAAGAGACACTACCATAACAGACCACCGGGGGAGCCCACAAACCGAATTCACAACAGCCTCCTGGGTGTAGGTGCGGACAGGTAACTTGCAATTAGCTGTCCTGCCGGTCTCCGAAGTAAAGCATAAAGTTCCTTACTCCCTCGGTGTTCCGGCTACTGGGATTCTATGCCTCAGAAGGAGGCAGCCTGTGCAGGGCTGGTCCCCCTCTGGTATCCTCTCCTTTGCTCTGACTTCCTTCACACTCGCTGCAATACAGTTCTGCCTTCTGAATGTCTCTTTCTGGGAGCTGCAGCTCTGAGGGCATGCACAGCTCCTTGGACCCTCTGTCCACCTCAGACTCAGGTCTGGAACGTTCTACCTCTCCCTACAGACTACCAGTTATATATATATACTACATGAAGAGCCCGGCGTTGCCTGGGTATAGTAAATATCTGTGGTTAGTTATAGCACCTCACTTCTCTTATTTTCCCATCACGCCTCTCATTTTCCCCCTCACATCTCTCATTTTCCCCTTCACTCCTCTCATTCCCCCCTCACTCCTCTCATTCCCCCCTAACACTTGTCATTTCGACCTCACATCTGTCATTTTCCGATCACTCCACTATTTTCCCTCACTCCTCTCATTTTGCACTCACACCTTTTCATTTTCACCTCACACCCCTCATTTTCACCTCACACCTCACATTTTCCCCTCAGTATATACATGTTTGTCATCTCCCTTATATATAGTATACACCTGTATGTCATCTCCTGTATATAGTATATACCTGTATGTCATCTCCCCTGTAACTAGTATATACCTGCTGTATGTCATCTCCTGTATATTGTATATACCTATGTGTCATCTCCTCCTATATATAGTATATTCCTGTATGTCATCTCTTTTGTATATACTATATACCTGTATGTCATCTCCTCCTATATATAGTATATACCTGTATGTCATCTCCTGTATATAGTATATACCTGTATGTCATCTCCCCTGTATATAGTATATACCTGCTGTATTTCATCTCCTCCTCTATATACCTATGTGTCATCTCCTCCTGTATATAGTATATACCTGTAAGACATCTCCTCCTGTATATAGTATACACCTGTGTGTCATCTGCTCCTATGTATATAGTATATACCTGTGTCATCTCCTCCTGTATATAGTATGCACCTGTATGTCATCTTCTCCTGTATATAGTATATACCTGTGTGTCATCTGCTCCTGTATATAGTATATATCTGTGTGTCATCTCCTCCTGTATATAGTATATACGTGTGTCATCTCCCCTGTATATAGTATGTACCTGTGTGTCATCTCCTCCTGTATATAGTATATACCTGTGTGTCATCTTCCCTGTATATAGTATGTACCTGTATGTCATCTCCTCCTGTATATAGTATATACCTGTATGTCATCTCCTCTTGTATATAGTAATATACCTGTGTGTCATCTCCCTTGTATATAGTATATATGTGTATGTCATCTCCTCCTGTATATAGTATATACCTGTGTGTCATCTCCTCCTGCATATAATATATACCTGTGTGTCATCTCCTCCTGTATATAGTATATACCTGTGTGTCATCTCCCCTGTATATAGTATGTACCTGTATGTCATCTCCCCTGTATATAGTATATACCAGTGTGTCATCTCCTCCTGTATATAGTATATATGTGTGTGTCATCTCCTCTTGTATATAGCATATACCTGTATGTCATCTCCTCCTGTATATAGTATATACCTGTGTGTCATCTCCCCTGTATATAGTATATATGTGTGTGTCATCTCCCCTGTATATAGTATGTACCTGTATGTCATCTCCTGTATATAGTATATACCTGTGTGTCATCTCCCCTGTCTATAGTATATACCTGTGTGTCATCTCCTCCTGTATATAGTATATATCTGTGTGTCATCTCCTCCTGTATATAGTATATACACCTGTGTGTCATCTCCCCTGTATATAGTATGTACCTGTATGTCATCTCCTCCTGTATATAGTATACATGTGTGTGTCATCTCCTCCTGTATTAGACCTTGCTCACACGTTATTTGCTCAGTATTTTTACCTCAGTATTTGTAAGCTAAATTGGCAGCCTGATAAATCCCCAGCCAACAGAAAGTTCTCCCCCCTGGCAGTATATATTAGCTCACACGTACACATAATAGACAGGTCATGGGACTGACAGCTGCCGTATTTCCTATATGGTACAGTTGTTGCTCTTGTAGTTTGTCTGCTTATTAATCAGATTTATATTTTTGAAGGATAATACCAGACTTGTGTGTGTTTTAGGGCGAGTTTCATGTGTCAAGTTGTGTGTGTTGAGTTGCGTGTGGCGACATGCATGTAGCGACTTTTGTGAGATGAGTTTTGTGTGGCGACATGCGTGCAGCAACTTTTTGTGTGTCGAGTTGCATGTGACAGGTTAGTGTAGCAAGTTGTGTGCAGCAAGTTTTGCGCATGGCGAGTTTTGCACGTGGCGAATTTTATGTGTGGTGCGTTTTGACTATGTGCAAGTTTTGTGTGAGGCAACTTTTGCATGTGTTGCAATTTTTGTGTATGTGGCAGTTTTTCTGCGTGTACAAGTTTTGCGTGTGTCGAGTTTTCCATGAGGTGAGTTTTGCACGTGTGGCGAGTGAGCCTAGTTTTGCATGTGGCGAGTTTTGCGCGTGGCGAGTTTTGAGCGGCGACTTTTGTGTTTGGACTTTTGTGTGGCGAGGTTGGTGTATGTGTGGTGAAATGTGTGCTAAGGGTGATATGTGTTCAAGCATGTGGTAGTGTGTGGCGCATTTTGTGTGTGTGTTCATATCCCCATGTGTGGTGAGTATCCCATGCCGGGGCCCCACCTTAGCAACTGTACGGTATATACTCTTTGGCGCCATCGCTCTCACTCTTTAAGCCCCCCTTGTTCACACCTGGCAGCTGTCAATTTGCCTCCAACACTTTTCCTTTCACTTTTTCCCCATTATGTAGATAGGGGCAAAATTGTTTGGTGAATTGCAATGCGCAGGGTTAAACTTGCACCTCACAACATAGCCTATGACGCTCTCAGGGTCCAGACGTGTGACTGTGCAAAATTTTGTGGCTGTAGCTGCGACGGTGCAGATGCCAATCCCGGACATACACACATGCACACATACACCCACACATTCAGCTTTATATATTAGATATACCTGTAAGTCATCTCTCCTGTATATAGTGTATACCTGTAAGTCATCTCCCTTGTATATAGTATATACCTGTATGTCATCTCCTCTGTATATAGTATATACCTGTTTGCCATCTCCTCTTGTATATAATATATAGCTGCATGTCATCTCTCCTGTATATAGTGTATACCTGTAAGTCATCTCCCTTGTATATAGTATATACCTGTATGTCATCTCCTCTGTATATAGTATATACCTGTTTGCCATCTCCTCTTGTATATAATATATAGCTGCATGTCATCTCTCCTGTATATAGTGTATACCTGTAAGTCATCTCCCTTGTATATAGTATATACCTGTATGTCATCTCCCCTGTATATAGTATATACCTGTAAGTCATCTCCTCTGTATATAGTACAGTCATGGCCAAAAGTATTCACACCCCTGCAATTCTGTCAGATAATACTCAGTTTCTTCCTGAAAATGATTGCAAACACAAATTCTTTGGTATTATTATCTTCATTTAATTTGTCTTAAATGAAAAAACACAAAAAGAATTGTTCTAAAGCCAAATTGGATATAATTCCACACCAAACATAAAAAAGGGGGTGGACAAAAGTATTGGCACTGTTCAAAAAATCATGTGATGCTTCTCTAATTTGTGTAATTAACAGCACCTGTAACTTACCTGTGGCACCTAACAGGTGTTGGCAATAACTAAATCACACTTGCAGCCAGTTGACATGGATTAATGTTGACTCAACCTCTGTCCTGTGTCCTTGTGTGTACCACATTGAGCATGGAGAAAAGAAAGAAGACCAAAGAACTGTCTGAGGACTTGAGAAACCAAATTGTGAGGAAGCATGAGCAATCTCAAGGCTACAAGTCCATCTCCAAAGACCTGAATGTTCCTGTGTCTACCGTGCGCAGTGTCATCAAGAAGTTTAAAGTCCATGGCACTGTGGCTAACCTCCCTAGATGTGGACGGAAAAGAAAAATTGACAAGAGATTTCAACGCAAGATTGTACCGGATGTTGGATAAAGAACCTTGACTAACATCCAAACAAGTTCAAGCTGCCCTGCAGTCCGAGGGTACAACAGTGTCAACCCGTACTATCTGTCGGCATCTGAATGAAAAGGGACTGTATGGTAGGAGACTCAGGAAGACCCCACTTCTTACCCCGAGACATAAAAAAGCCAGGCTGGAGTTCTGCCAAAACTTACCTGAAAAAGCCTAAAATGTTTTGGAAGAATGTTCTCTGGTCAGATGAGACAAAAGTAGAGCTTTTTGGGCAAAGGCATCAACTTAGAGTTTACAGGAGAAAAAAAGAGGCATTCAAAGAAAAGAACACGGTCCCTACAGTCAAACATGGCGGAGGTTCCCTGATGTTTTGGGGTTGCTTTGCTGCCTCTGGCACTGGACTGCTTGACCGTGTGCATGGCATTATGAAGTCTGAAGACTACCAACAAATTTTGCAGCATAATGTAGGGCCCAGTGTGAGAAAGCTGGGTCTCCCTCAGAGGTCATGGGTCTTCCAGCAGGACAATGACCCAAAACACACTTCAAAAAGCACTAGAAAATGGTTTGAGAGAAAGCACTGGAGACTTCTAAGGTGACCATCAATGAGTCCAGACCTGAATCCCATAGGACACCTGTGGAGAGATCTAAAAATGGCAGTTTGGAGAAGGCACCCTTCAAATATCAGGGACCTGGAGCAGTCTGCCAAAGAAGAATGGGCTAAAATTCCGGCAGAGCATTGTAAGAAACTCATTGATGGTTACCGGAAGCGGTTGGTCGCAGTTATTTTGGCTAAAGGTTGTGCAACCAAGTATTAGGCTGAGGGTGCCAATACTTTTGTCTGGTCCATTTTTGGAGTTTTGTGTGAAATGATCAATGTTTCGCTTTTTGCTTCATTCTCTTTTGTGTTTTTTCATTTAAGACAAATTAAATGAAGATAATAATACCAAAGAATTTGTGTTTGCAATCATTTTCAGGAAGAAACTGAGTATTATCTGACAGAATTGCAGGGGTGTGAATACTTTTGGCCATGACTGTATATACCTGTTTGCCATCTCCTCTTGTATATAATATATAGCTGCATGTCATCTCCTCCTGTATATAGTATATATGTGTATGTCATCTCCCCTGTATATAGTATATACCTGTATGTCATCTCCTCCTGTATATAATATATAGCTGTATATCATCTCCCCTGTATATGATATATACCTGTATGCCATCTCCTCCTGGCTGTCAATTTGCCTCCAACACTTTTCCTTTCACTTTTTCCCCATTATGTAGATAAGGGGCAAAATTGTTTGGAATTGGAACGCGAGGGGTTAAAATTTTGCCTCTAAACATAGCCTATGACGCTCTCGGGGTCCAGACGTGTGACTGTGCAAAATTTTTTGGCTGTAGCTACGACGGTGCAGATGCCAATCCCGGACATACACACACACACAAACACACACATACACATATATACACACACATTCAGCTTTATATATTAGATATATGGGGAGTGACCTAATAAATAGGATCAGAAGCTCCCCCTGGTGGTCTGGACTGTGAAATGTGTTGCATGTTTATGATACCTGGATGCAGTTATCCTTCTTTGCCTCCAAACGTAGCATCACTCTCCCCGAGAGGAAAGCAATACCACTGCGTCAACCAGGACCCTGGGGCACCGCATAAGCACTTATGGTCAGTGGGGTCCTCTGTCTCCTGTACAGTGTAAGCTCTTACGGTCAGTGGGGTCCTCTCTCTTCTGTAAAGAGTAAGCTCTTATGGTCAGTGGGGTTCTCTGTCTCCTCTAGATAGTAAGCTCTTATGGTCTTCAGGGTTCTCTGCCTATCCTCTCTACCTCATTTATATTCTGAGCAATTGCAAGTTTTACAGTATTGAGGATTACGTAGATTTATTGTAGATTGTAAGCTCTCACGAGCAGGGTCGTCTTATTTTGCTTTAATTATTGTATTGTTAACATTGTTACTTATGACTGTTGTGTTCGAAACTGTTAAACTGTAAAGTGCTGCGGAATATGTTGGCGCTATATAAATAAAGATTATTATTATTATTATTTATTCACAGCAAATTGAATTTTTGGGCAATGTTCATCGAAATTGACAAATTCACATCATAAATAATGTTTTCACAGTATTATATAGGTTATTATTATTCCAGAGATATCAATATGTTTATTGTAATTGCTTTGTACTTTTGTTTTTAATAGTAAAACTATTGAAAACATTTAGTTTTTAGCACATACAGTGTACTTGCAGATAGGGATATATCTGTATACATCAGCATATTGTGCCTGTAAAGAAAATTCCTATCTAGCTATTTAAATTCACTATAGCTAACTGAATGTTCTTGCCTTCCAAACATGATTTTGAGTCCCCAGCACTAACAATTTCCAAAACTAGGCTAGATATTAATTTAATATTTAAAGTCATCCGCTGAGCAGAGAGAGTCCCTCACCTGGGGAGTTGCCATAATTTAGCAGTGTAAGACAGAACTATCTTCTTCAGCAGCTCAGAAGCATATTCTAAAAGTTGAAAAACACTGTGACACTCAAAACATGCATTTTCAAATATTCTTTAAATGCAATCTGTCAGCAGGTTTGTGCTATGTAACAATTTGAGTAATCTGAGGACAGCATGAGGTAGGGTCTGAGAAACAGATTTCAGGGATGTGTCACTTATTTGGCTGTGTGCTGTTGTTTCCACACAATGAATGTTTTATCACAAAGAGATAATCACTGTGGGACTAGTGCCAAGTGGTCCGACCTCACCCCCTTCTGTGATAAGCAGCTCACTCTCAATAGACAATGTACACAGAGAGCCCGGTGTGGGCTGGGGCAGCTTTCTCAGCTCTGCTGCATGCTACATCTAAGAACTCTGATTGTGTCACAACTGCTACACCCAGTAAACTAAGTGAGACATCATTGGATTCAGGGTCTCTTTTCCAAAGTCATGCTGCTCTCAGATGAGGTAGCAAAAACCTGCTGTCAGATTCCCTTTAATGCCAGGGCAATTTAAATGTATGCACATGTGACGTTTCTGTCCTTGAGACTTTCACCAGACATACTGAAAATATAAAAAATGGTACATTAGTGTGATCTTAATGAAGGATATGTAAATGTAAATATACCAATAAAAAAAATTTTCAACACTGTGCACTAACCAGAAATATATACACCAAAATACGTATGAGTTACACAGAAATTGTTCGTTAGCAGTGTAAGGGGGTACAGAAACTGTTCCACGCCCGACCCCCTTAAAGTAGAGTATTATGCTTTACTGCTGTGTATATGTCATTCTGCCATGTGTTATGTATGTAAGTAGAGATAGGGTAAGTGTAGTACCCTGAATCGGACACTAGATGGGGCACATCAGTTTACATAGTTATTTAGGAGGAGCTAGCCATGGTTAAGAGGAGAAGTCTTCCGGTTGTATGTCAGAGGGGCCCGGGTGCCCGTGTAGGGCGGATAGCTCTGCAACGTTAAAGCAGAGTACCCAGCCATCCGGAATCCGGATGGACAGAAGTTAAGCTGAAGCAGCCGTGCGACAGCAGTGTGGAGCAGAAGCAAGAGAAGAGGTCCTAAACAGTACGGGGATGCAGGCCCCTCATCATGTGGCAGATCATTGCATGGGCTGATGCCCTCAGATCCAAAGTGAAACGGACAAGGGAACCCCCAAGCATAGTGAGTCTGGATAGGGAGGACGCTGCATTACCGCAAGCGGCGGTACGACCCAGGCACATACTGAGGGACATAGAAAGAAGCGCAGGGAAAGTAGAGAATGTGGACTGTATGAAACTATTTGCTGATGCTATATCTGAAAAGGATGTGCTGTGAACAGAGGAAAGGAAAGTTTTACATTGTAAGTTTGAAATGGACTCTGTCTCTTTATATGCAACAATGCGAGCAGCCGTACTTCAGCCAGCCCGGTGGGACCTTGACGGTGCAGAAGGTGAAGCAGAAGGAATGTTGCAGAAGGGACATTATATTCATGTGACAGGAGACCAAGACACGTTAAAGCGCATGCTCTTGGCTATGACTACGGCCTTGGCGCTCCCTCACAGCAGTATTACAAAATCTCTACAACACTGAAGGAAATCCTAAATTAATAATGTGACGTCTGACAAAATCCTCATTAGATTAATTATGGCAAAAAAAGGATACTGGGTTTTCTCTGCGCTACTGAAGTTCCGGTAAAGGATTCGCGGGTCAGAAGATAACTCGACATTAAACCACTTTGAATTATCTTCTGACTTGTGGATCCTTTACTGGAACTTCACTAGCGCAGAGAAAACCCACTAACTCAATACTATAATGCAATCACTGAACTTGTCATATGCAGCCAAAGTCCGGAATGAAACAAGTGCTTTATAATAAAGATTTTAAAAGAGTATTCCAGGATTTTTGCAGAGAATCACCTTAACCCAACTCATAAACTACTAATATCCTAGAACCTTCTTTTTTTAATGGGGCTGAGGAGCAGTGAGCAGTAATGCTGGGGAAGGCCATTCCTAATAGTACAAAGAAGTGCCTGGAGATCAATGAAGGAATGCAGACTCCTCGGCGAACTGATTGGTGGGGGTGCCATGACTTGCTCACTGACTCCCAGAAAACACCCACATTCCACTTGTCCTCATTTAATACATGGGACTGGTTCTGCAGATGCTTATAGAGATGGATCAGTTCTTAATCTTTTGAGACATGTCCTGTGGTCTGATGAAACTAAAATTGAACTTTTTTTTTATCTCTAGCTCCATCACATATTCACAGTTATGTTACTACTGTCCTATGCAGCCTCTGGTGTGCTGTAATAAAGACCATCCTGTCTGTGAGGAGCTGCAGGATACAAACCATATATCTGGCTTCCTGTCTGGAAGTAAATATTTACATGGGGACTAAACTCAGGACACTCTCCTTAAGTTCATACCTTTTAGGGTTAACATCCTGCAGTCATTTATGGCTCTGGTCTCCTGTGACACAAGGACAAAAAGTAGGTCACCAATAGACATGCCTTATACAGCTACTTCCAGTGCAAAAATAATTAGAAAGAAATGTTTCTCAGATACTGCAGGCAAACAGCATCTTATCATGTATAATGTGATCAGTAAATATTAGTAATTGGTTCACACTCTATTGCATTGTCTGAAATAGATAAATGTAGATCTATTAGATGCTACTGCGCAGACGCCGTCGGCGCCATCTTGCTAGAGAAAAAAAAAAAATATCTCCACTAAGATGGCGCTGGCCGCGCCTGAGCGGAAGCATCTATTGGCGATCTGATAGATTCTACTGCGCAGGCACCGGCGACGTCATCTTTGAAGAGGCAATTTTTTTTCTCTAGCAAGATGGCGCAGCCGGCACCTGCATGGTAGCAGCTATCGGATCGTCAATAGCTGCTACTGTGCAGGTGCGGCTGGTGCCATTTTCAAACTGATTTTATTTTTTTACAAATTGTCTCTTCAGAGAGGAAGAGGACTAGAACTCTAGTGCCACCTATTGGAACTAGCAATCCTAACAGTTAATGTCGACCCTTTAACGAGCCTTGTCACATGACTTAGGATAAAAGCCAAACCAGAATCTCAATTTGCAGACACTGTGTTTTGGGGTACTACCCCTCGTCAGTGCAAAGTGGAGATCTGGTTGGCTGATTGAGAGGCGTCTGACCGGGATTCAAGAAGCATCGTTTCTCCTTGTGGAGAGTGACATGTTAAGCATGTTGAGGTGAGAAGACTTAAAGCCGCAATGCTCCTCTGGGAAATATGCAAATTGTCTATTCCTGCATTGTCTCACCTCGACATGCTTAACATATCACTCTCCGCAAGGAGAAACGATGCTTCTTCGATCCTGGTCAGACGCCTCTTAATCAGTCGTCCCTCTAAACTTTCATCTCAAACAAGGAGAAGACTGATCAGAGATGCAGCCAAGAGGCCCATGATCACTCTGGATGAACTGCAGAGATCTACAGCTGAGGTGGGACAGTCTGTCCATAGGACAACAATCAGTCGTACACTGCACAAATATGGCCTTTATGGAAGAGTGGCAAGAAGAAAGCCATTTCCCAAAGATATCCATAAAAAGTGTCGTTTAATGTTTGCAGCAAGCCACCTGGGAGACACACCAAACATGTGGAAGAAGGTGCTCTAGTCAGATGAAACCAAAATCAAACTTTTTGGCAACAATGACAAATGATATGTTTGGCGTAAAGGCAACACAGCTCATCACCCTGAACACACCATCCCCACTGTCAAACATGGTGGTGGCAGCATCATAGCTTGGGCCTGCTTTTCTTCAGCAGGGACAGGGAAGATGGTTAAAATTGATGGGAAGATGGATGAAGCCAAATACAGGACCGTTCTTGAGGAAAACCTGTTGGAGTCTGCAAAAGACCTGAGACTGGGACAGGGATTTGTCTTCCAACAAGACAATGATCCCAAACATAAAGCAAAATCTACAATGGAATGGTTCACAAATAAACATATCCAGGTGTTAGAATGGCCAAGTCAAAGTCCAGACCTCAATCCAATCGAGAATCTGTGGAAAGAGCTGAAAACTGCTGTCCACAAACGATCTCCATCAAACTGAGCTCGAGCTGTTTGCCAAGGAAGAATGGGCAAGAATTTCAGTCTCTCGATGTACAAAACTGATAGAGACATACCCCAAGCAACTTGTAGCTGTAATCGCAGCAAAAGGTGGCACAACAAAGTGTTAAGTTAAAAGGGCCGAATAATATTGCACACCCCACTTTTCAGTTTTTGAATTCCCACAAAAATGTTAAATAACCAATAAATTTCGTTCAACTTCACAATTGTGTTCCACTTGTTGTTGATTCTTCACCAAAAATGTACATTTGGTATCTTTATGTTTGAAGCATGATATGCGGGAAAAGGTTGAAAAGTTCCAGGGAGCCGAATACTTTTACAAGGCACTGTATAATATTAATTTTGTAAACTAGGTGGCAGGTCAGTGAGGGATCAGTGACCTGTCAGAAGCCATACTGGTAAATACCTAATCAGAGCACCACATGAAGACCCCCCACAGGCCGCCCCGGAGCACAAGCATATCATTAACTCAAAACTGAAAACAGAAATTTAACAACAGCCACAAAACGGATTTCATCACCAGGTGTCAGTTTAATCAGTATAACGGCGCCGACCTGACACTGTCTGTAGTTTAATGTGCACAATCTTGCTGACAGGTTCCCTTTAAAGATGTAATTTCCATGTTGGCACCCTGGAGAATCTTGGCAGAGGTCAGTCTACATCACCACCTTGCATGAGCCCAGGTTCTGATATATTAGAATCAACCCACACAGATGTCTATGAGCATTCAGCAATTAGAGATGACTTGTGACAAGAGCACAGTTCTTGCTCTTCTTTTATTTCCACTGCTCCCCTAAGTACTCCAGTCTTTTCTTACGGTTCTAGAGATACTGGTCTTTTTATTTAGAGGGCCTAAAATGAAAATTTCCTGGTCTTTACCAAGGGGGCGCTGCCCACGGACTTCTCTGGGGGCGTTTCAGATCTCTCTAACCATGTGGCATGTTTAAAACAAACATAAAATAGGAACACTCAGAAGAGCTGCGGGAATAAAATAAAAGGACAGTTTTGATCTGATGACAAGTCCACTTTAACAACCCTGTCTGGAGCTGATGGTAGAGAAGATCTCTTATTGCTGACATTTATAATTTTTCCATTATTTCTTCAGTAACCTATTTGTGATTGACTTATGTGCATACAATAAAAGTTGAGCATCCAAAAAAAATAAGTAAGCATGTGCTTGCCCTGAGCAGATCAAGGGTCTGTCCTCAGAGACATTTCGTCTCATGGACTCAAGACATTATTTTATTATTTATATATTTTTCTTGCTTATTTAGAGCTAATGTATTCTGCAGCTCTTTACAGACATTTTTTCATCACTGTACCCATTGGGATTCACAATAAAAATTCCTTATGCCTTTGAAGTGGAGGCGAAAACTGGAGAATGCATAGAAAACCCATGAAGACAGAAGGAGAACATTCAATCTTCTTGTGGATATTGTCCTTGGTGGGATCTGGACCTAGGACTCCATCCTATGCTCCTACAAAGCTACATTGCTAGCCATTGAGCTACTGTGTTGTCCTGAGATAATCCAGGTAGACGTTATTTTTAGTGACAGTTGATGATCAGAAGTTGAGGGACCAAGTAATTAGAAATGGAAAGGGCTGGAGAACTATGTTTGGCTGAGTACATATCCTGCCCTAAGGTCAAATCAGTTGGGGTCCAGGGATAGATCATTGAGTCTAAAACATGTTTTGTTTTACAAAATGTTGGTGGTATTATAAAGGCATCATTATGCCTATAAAAACATGGTTACTTTTCAAGAACAGGAGTAGGTAGACCCTGAGATGTTTGCTCTATGTGACGTTTAGATCCAGTGGGAATTGTCCATGTGTCCATGTCTATAAACAGAAGTAAGTTGTTGGGCAGAAGAGAAGGATAAAAAATAAATGCTAGTATCGACTTAAAAAAAAGTACAAATGGGCCTCATGATGTTTAATGAAATACAATAGTAATCAACATATGGTTTGGACACAATATCTAGAACTTCACTATTAATCAATCCCGAGAGCGTATCTGTGAGCTGCATAACTGGACTGGAGACACAGCAGGAGGGAGGATGAGGATGAGAAAGAGGAGTAGTGGTCGCATATTGTAAACAGGGAAGATAGTTTAAATAACTTTTACAGGCCCGGTGGTGACTTCATGGTCGACCTTTCACCTTCAGCAGGTCAGTTTGCGCTTAGATTTGTACATTCTGTCTAAACAATGTGAAGGGGGTATGGTTTTTAATAAATCACTCTCCCTGGGCTGTCTTCTGCTTCCCATCCATCAATTTAATGCAGGGCATTCCTTGAAAAGTAGGTGGGAACTGAGGAGAGAGTGATGTTGTGGCCTGTAAATGCTGACTTCCAAGAGAAGTTGCAATCCATCATAGCTGCCATACACCTCTGTCCGCTGGTGTGTAAAGTGGTATTCCCCCGCCAGAGCAGCTCTGTCAATGGCACAATATACAGTGTAGCTTTACAGCTAACTGGCTGTGCACGCTAACACCTACATTCTGCCAATGTGTACATTAAGAGCAATGAGTGGGAGTTAAATAGTCACTGACAAAACCCAGGTATTATTTTTTTTGTTTCTGTAGGAATAGCCAAAAACAGAGGAATGTGACATTGGAGACAGATTCGAATAAAAAAGAACTATAAAATGTTCTTAGATTTACTCTGCCCAATTATCGTGAAACATCATCCCTGGGAAGGATTGTTTTCTAATAATCGAGCATAGTAAATAAGCAGCCAATCATCTAACGAACAAGCTAAACGCTCGCTCATCAGGTGAAATTATTTTTAAGCAGATTTAAATATTCTACACGGCAGCATATCTTGAGCTATATAGAGCCGCTTGTGGGGGTTTCTGATGTTTTGTTACATCAGTGGCTCTGCAAATGACACATGGTGTTCTAGCTAAATTTACGCACCAAACAGAAGTTTTTGACCACATATAGGACATTGCCACATTTGCAAGAGAGTCCAATTTCTACAAAAAATTTGCAGCCCATGTAATATTTTACTGGAAACATTTTTTTTCATTTTTTCAATCCACTTTATTCAACTCCTGTGTAGCATCTGAAGGGTTAACACATTACCTTACAGCCGTTTTATAATAAGTAGTTCTAAAATAGCCCATTAACTGCGATGCCAGTCTCAGCACTGGTTCAATTACATTGTGATGCTGTATAGAAAATATAGTATTATTTATTTATAGGGAGTTCAAACAATCCAGAAACTTTTTTTTATATTAAAGCCCTCACCTAATTAGGAAGAGGAACAGGCATGGCATGAGGAAAGTCATAGGGTGAGTTACTTAGTCTCTGACATGCCATTACCACTCTTAAGATGTTGCCGAGGGGCTCGGATGCTGGAAGTTGACACATTTTTTTCTTGGTGAAAGTCAAACCCGTCTCTTTTACTTCTTATCTGTGACACAAGATCAGCTAACAATGTGCTGCCAGTGGAATGTGTACTTGGGAAGAATGCTACATGACATTCAGCAAAATACAGAAAAGACCAAGCTTAGTGTTTTTGGAGATATCTTTCACTTATTTATTTAGCTTGCCTACAATATATAGCACTAACATATCGCACAGCGCTTTACAGACACAGTCGTCACTCACTGTCCTCATCTGGACTCACAATCTAAATTCAGTATGACTTTTAGAATGTGAGAACATAGGGAGAACATACATATTCCATGTTGCCGCATGGGTCAGATTAAAATCTAGGGCCAGAAAGTAGGAATCTAAAGTGAAGATTTTACAAACCAAAAAAAAAACTCCTATTATAGAAACAAAACCTGACGATGTTGGAAATCAAAGAGGAGAAAATTAAAGGAAGTATTGAAGGAGATAGGAGAGTTGTGGAGAGTACAAATGGGCGAACCCGAACAAGTTCGGGCACAAGCACTGAACACGAACTTCACTAGGAAGTCCATGTTACTGTTCGGGTTTGGCCCCCGAACACCGGTGTTTGACAATGCGGCAAACACTGCTTCTGATCAACGGTAAAATCATCACCACCAGCCAGACAGCTGCAGCTCCAAAACAGCGTGACAGCGTACGCCCGCAGCTATGATTGGAGGTATAAAGTTTACCTCCAGTCATTGGTGTCGGCTCAAATTCACCGCAGTGAAATTTTCCAGGTGAACTGCGATGTGTTCGGCTCTGCACCGTGAGACAGTGAGCCCACCAGTGCACTTAGAAACCTAAAATGTATATGAATAAAACATGAATTTTGAAACAAAGGAGTGCCAGGTATGGACAAAATAGGTATCCTTGCAAAGCCTAGTGCAAATGTTACAGATAGTTTCCCCCTAAAGGTTTTTATTACTGTAATTTGAAATATGTTTTTTTATAATGTGAGAGAGGAGGTAGAAAGTTGAGAATATTTGGCTGTTAGGGTGCACCGCATGCTACATCTGATATATCATAGAAAAAATAGTCCACAAACTCCACTATAGAGAAAAGGTAAACTTGTATAAGAATGATGGCAAAAAAGAAATACAGATTTCCCATCCATATCTTTCTATGAATTTCACTAAGAGTCCCAATTTCTTATGTTATATAAGGTTTTACTCACTCAGCTGCGGTTTGAGGAAAGTAGAATCCTAGAATCATAGAATGTTAGAGTTGGAAGGGACCTCCTGGGTCATCTGGTCCAACTCGCTGCTCAAAGCAGGATTCACTAAACCATCTCAGACAGATGTCTGTCCAGCCTCTGTTTGAAGACTTCCATGGAAGGAGAACTCACCACCTCTCATGGCAGCCTGTTCCACTCATTGATCACCCTAACTGTCAAAAAGTTTTTTTCTAATATCTAATCTGTGTCTCCTCACGCGGTTTTCATAAAAATGTCCAGTCAGGATTATTAGCTCCACTTTATTAGCATAAAGTGAAAACACGCAGAAAACAAACACTGTGGGTCCACCCACTCAGGTCAGTGTCTTAGCAAACACACACTGGAGGCCTACACACCTCTAGTCACACACCATGTGCCAAACAACAGCCTCCATTGTATAGGCTGTTAACCACACCCAGAGGTGAGGAATATGGGTAGCCAGAGCCACCCATCTCTCACAGCTACCCACAATCCGGTCCCAGGTGCAACAAACGAGCCTCTCAGTGCTTTCATGCACTAGAGAAAATACTCCGGGTTACATCACAGAGACAAGCCATGTCTGTGAAACATACTTCCTATCGACTAGGCGACCATTAGCCACACTACAGCTATAAATTTGATACATCATCATTATTATTAGCAGACAAGACATGAGGCAAAATTTGAATTGGCCAATTCACGTGGATTTATCCAGGAAATTTGATTTTCACAGAAGTTATTTTCCACAAATTAAATGTCCTTTATTGTGCTCTTGGGTCTCTCTAGAGCCTACAGCATAAGGGCTAGATCATCAGGCCCGTCTCAGATCACAATGCATGAACTAACAGCTCAACTCCTAAACCGAGAGTGATAGCCTCATTGGAATATATGAAGCTGTCACATTTGGGTCTGGAGATGCTCGGCCAATCCATGCATTGTGATCTGAAATTGGACCAATTATTGTGGACGTTGGAGCACTAATAAACATAATATGAGGCCTGAGATTGTTCTGCATAAGCTCATAGGAGCTGGAAGTCCCAGCTTAGATTGAAGAGAATAGGGGATTTCAGCACAAGCAGCGGTGATAAGAAGAATCAACGAGGACAGGACAGGTGATGGCGAGGAGCAAACGGACCAGACAAATGAGCAGCGGGGTAAGCCTAAATTTTTGTTATGTACCTTCACGGTTCAAAAAACTGTCGGCCATTTTGCTGAATCCGCATTAAAAGTGAATTACAAAAAATTACAAAATATTCACATGTGGGTGAATGCGGATTTTTGTAATTTTTGAATAAAATTAAATTCCACTCATACATTGTTAGGTGTCGAGTTCTCGCCTCTGCACAGGGGGAATCTTGAGCCATCTCCACTGCGGTCTCCCATCCTTCTCCAGCCACAGTGGAGCCTGCTCAGCGGAGACGACTGTCCCAGCATCTGACTCAGGCAGATATTCTGTGCCTGGTTACTGCTGTTCTTCCAGGTTCTGCCATTCTGCCATTAAGACCAGTGCTGGGCAGCGGCGAGCAGACGCTTTTGGGACTAAGTCTTGCTTTTCACCTTCTGAGCATGCCCAGGGTGAGATCTCTTATTGGAGGTCGAGGGTCACATGCTTTGATACTGCAGCAAAACCCATTGGTCCTCCAGGAAGGTCCTGAAGGTGCTCAGGCTCTGTGGTAGCCTCTTACTGGTCCTTCTTGGAAGGTCATGTACCTGCTGCAGCTATAAAGGGTTCGCATGGCCGCAAGGCCATGCGCTAGTATCAAATCTGTTATGTGCATGTGCCAGTGTGGTCACATTTATGTGTGTTCAGGGACTCGGCTGAAATAAGCCCCTAGAATGCCGGCACCTCCGGCGAGGAGATTGTGTGCGTGGATTTAGGGCCCCGGCTGAAATAAGCCCCTAGAATACCGGCTCCTCCGGTGAGGAGATTGTATGTTTGTGTGACCACAGACTGCCTTCAGCTCGGCAGTTAGCTGTGAACTCCTGTGGGGTTAACAGGGCACAGCGTCTTGTTTCCGTGCGACTCTGTGAAGTAACAGAGTTCTCTTAAACCGCCATATAGTGCCATCATTTGCTAGCAGCAGGGTCCTCCTGCACGGTGTACCCTGGGCTGCGAACGCACCAATAATATCTATATTTACTCGGTGCGTTCCGCTAGCCCTAACATAATACTAGCGCCAGGGTCTGGCTAGCAATGGCGGACAAACAGCAATCTTTGCGGTACATCCAGCAGCTGGAGGGTATGTTGGCGGCTCTCGAGTGCACAACCTCAGCTGTGGATGTTACCGCAGTAGCTGTTCAGGCTGCTAGCGTGGCTGCAGCAGCTTTGTCCACTGCCACTCCTGTTCCGACCCTATCTCGCCTCCCGCTGCCAAAAAAATTCTCTGGTGATGGCAAATTATGTAGGGGTTTCGTGAGCCAGTGCTCTATACACCTCGAGCTCCTGGCTGCACGTTTCCCTACAGAGCGGGCAAAGGTGGGATTCATTATGTCTCTCCTGTCGGACAGGGCATTGTAGTGGGCTATGCCGCTGTGGGAGCGTGGCGATCATGTGGTGCAGAGTGCTCCGCTGTTTCTGAGCACTCTGAAACAGGTCTTTTTAGGACCTCGAGTCACCCATGATGCGGCGCTCCAACTGTTGGCATTGACTCAGGGCTTGTCCTTGGTCAGCCATTTTGCCGTCCACTTCCGCGTCTGAGCTGGAGTGGTCGGATAAAGCCCTCATCCCTATATTTTGGAGGGGGCTGGCTGACCATGTTAAGGACGCTCTGGCCACTAGGGAGATTCCCGCCACACTGGAGGAGTTAATAGCTGTATCTACTCGTATTGACCTCCGTTTTAACGAGCGGAGGTTAGAGCGAGCCCAGTGTAGGCAGAGGTTTTGGCTGGCTCCCACCTTCGCCAAACCTTTGGAATCTCCGGTCCAGGCACCCGAGTCACATGAGGCCATGGAGGTGCTACGAGCGGGACCTAAGTCCCGGACCGCTCGTGCACTTAGGGTCTGTCATGTTTGCTGGCAGTCAGGACATTTTGCCACCAGATGTCCTCAGCGGTCGGGGAAACGTCAGCGTCTAGTGGTAGTAGGTGGAGGTTCACTAGATACGGTGACGTTTGCCTCCAAATTGTCCTTTAAGGGGACCATTACCATTGGCCCATCCACTCATTCGGTAGAGCTTTGCATGGATTCCGGGGCGGAGGGCAATTTTATGTCTTCTGCCTTCGCCCAACGACACGCAATACCTCTGGTGATGCTCGCCCAACCAGTGACCGTACGAGTGGTGAATGGGTCGACACTGACCTCACAGATTACACACCAGACCATCCCATTTACTCTATTAATGTCGCCATCTCATCGGGAGATAATATCTCTGCTCGTCATTCCTGAGGGAATTGATGAGGTCCTCTTAGGGATACCTTGGCTACGGTACCACTCTCCTCATATTGAGTGGTCCACAGGCAGGATTTTGGGATGGAGTGAATCTTGTGGGGGTAGATGTCAGAGGGAATGCGTTCAGGTTGCTACTACAGAGGTACCTGCAGATCTCTCCTCTCTCCCCAAGCAATATTGGCCCTATGCAGACATGTTCTCCAAAAGGGCTGCGGAGACTCTTCCGTCTCACCGCCCCTATGACTGTCCTATTGACCTCTTGCCTGGTGCTGAGCCTCCCCATGGTCGAGTCTACCCATTGTCTCTCCCAGAGATGGAGGCAATGTCTCAGTACATCCAGGAGAATCTGGCAAGGGGATTCATTAGGAAGTCTGTGTCACCTGCAGGGGCTGGTTTCTTCTTCGTGCAGAAGAAGAACGGAGAATTACGTCCATGCATAGATTACAGGGGTCTTAACGCCATCACCGTTAAGAACAAGTACCCTCTGCCCCTGATATCTGAGCTTTTTGACAGGCTTCAGGGAGCAAGAGTGTTTACTAAACTAGATCTGCGGGGTGCTTACAACTTGAGTTGCATCCGTGAGGGGGACGAATGGAAGACGGCTTTTAACACCAGGGATGGGCACCATGAATATCTGGTGATGCCCTTTGGGCTTTGTAATGCCCCCGCCGTTTTCCAAGACTTTGTAAACGATATCTTCCGGGATATGCTCTCCACCTCGGTTGTAGTCTACCTGGATGATATTCTCATCTACTCTCCAGATATAGACTCCCACCGGAGAGATGTGTGCAAAGTCTTCAACCTCCCACGGGCAAATTCCCTCTATGCCAAGTTGGAGAAGTGTGTGTTTGAGCAGGAGTCTTTGCCTTCCTGGGCTATATCATCTCGGCCCAAGGATTGGCTATGGATCTTGCCAAGCTACAAGCTGTGATGGACTGGCAAGAACCCCATTATCTCAAGGCGGTGCAGCGCTTTATGGGGTTCATTAATTACTATCGCCAGTTCATTCCCCACTTCTCAACTTTGGTAGCTCCTTTGGTTGCCCTCACCAAAAAGGGAGCAAATCCCAAGTTGTGGTCGGAAGAGGTCTCCAAGGCCTTCCTCTCTATTAAGTCCCACTTTGCTAGTGCTCCCATTCTACATCGCCCCGATGTAGATAAACCTTTCATAATGGAGGTGGATGCCTCATCTGTCGGTGCTGGAGCAGTCCTATTCCAAAAGGATGCTCAAGGTCGGAAGCATCCCTACTTCTTTTTCTCTAAGACCTTCACACCAGCGGAGAGGAATTATTCCATCGGGGACAGGGAGTTGCTAGCTATGAAGTTTGCCTTCTCAGAGTGGAGACATCTCTTGGAGGGGGCTCGTTTTCCCTTCCAAGTTTTCACCGACCACAAGAACTTGGTCTATATTCAGACTGCCCAGTGGCTAAATTCTCGCCAGGCCAGATGGTCCCTGTTCTTCTCCCGGTTCCATTTCACCCTCCATTTTCTCTCCGGGGAGAAGAACATTCGTGCCGATGCTCTCTCCCGCTCCATAGTGTCATCAGCGGAGGAGGAGGAGGAACCTCGGCTTATTGTCCCTTCTGAGAGTCTGAGGACTGTGGCTCCGGTTTTGCTAGAGTCTATGCCCCCGGGTAAGATTTTCGTGCCAGCAAATTTGCGACCGGAGGTTCTCTCTTGGGCTCACTCGTCCAGGGTGGGTGGACACTTTGGGACCAAAAGGACATCTCAGCTTCTGGCGAGGACATACTGGTGGCCGCATATGGCCCGTGATGTCGGAGACTATATTCGGGAGTGTGTCTCCTGCGCCAAAAATAAGTCTCCTCGACAACGGCCAGCTGGCTTACTTTATCCCATGCCGGTGGCAGACAGGCCCTGGGAGATGGTCGGGATGGACTTTGTGGTGGGCTTACCCAAGTCCCGTGGCTGCACCATTATTTGGGTTATCATCGACCATTTTTCCAAAATGGTGCATTTGGTGCCTCTTCCACGGCTACCTTCTGCACGGGCTCTGGCAGTGTTGTTTATTAAACATGTCTTTCGCCTACACGGTATGCCGGACAAAATTGTCGGTGACCGGGGTCCCCAGTTTGCGTCTCGGTTCTGGAGAGAGCTTTGTCGTCTACTCCGCATTGAGTTGAATCTCTCTTCAGCATATTATCCCGAGACGAATGGGTTGGTAGAGAGGGCCAACCAGACTCTGGTCACATATCTGCGACATTTTGTTTCTGCTAGGCAGGATGACTGGGCATCCTTGCTACCGTGGGCGGAGTTTGCGCTTAACAACGCCGTAGCCGACTCCACTGGTCAGACTCCATTCCTCCTTAATTACGGTCAGCATCCGCGGGTTCCTGTGCCTATGCCCATGTCTTCTGCCGACTCCCAGGGTGGCAGACTGGGCTGTGAGGGCACGGGACATTTGGGACCGCACTCAGGATGCCATCCGGGCCTCCAAGGAGAGAATGAGGTCCTCCGCCGATGCACATCGGTGCCCCGCTCCGATCTTTGCTCCTGGCGACTTAGTGTGTCTCTCCGCCCGTAACATCAGGCTGCGAGTTGAGTCCACTAAGTTTGCACCTCGCTACTTGGGTCCCTTCAAGGTCCTCGAACAGGTTAACCCTGTGGTCTACCGTCTGGCCCTTCCTCCACGCCTGGGTATCACCGACACCTTTCATGTGTCCCTCTTAAAGCCCGTATACATGTCCCAGTTTTCTGAGTCATCTGCTGGGACATTGGGTTCATCTTCGAATGATTAGGAGGTGAACGCTATCTTGGGGTGCAAGGTGGTACGTGGCAAAAATTTTTATTTGGTGGATTGGAGGGGTTATGGCCCAGAGGACAGGTCCTGGGAGCCTGCTGAGCATATTCGAGCTCCGCAGCTCATTGCTGCATTCGAACATAGCGAGGTCCAAGGAGGGAGGGGTAATGTTAGGTGTCGAGTTCCCACCTCTGCACAGGGGGAATCTCGAGCCATCTCCACTGCGGTCTCCCATCCTTCTCCAGCCGCAGTGGAGCCTGCTCAGTGGAGACGATGGTCCCAGCGTCTGACTCAGGCAGATACTCTGCGCCTGGTTACTGCTGTTCTTCCAGGTTCTGCCATTAAGACCAGTGCTGGGCAGCTGCGAGCAGACGCTTTTGGGACTAAGTCCTGCTTTTCACCTTCTGAGCATGCCCAGAGTGAGATCTCTTATTGGAGGTCGAGGGTCACATGCTTTGATACTGCAGCAAAACCCATTGGTCCTCCAGGAAGGTCCTGAAGGTGCTCAGGCTCTGTGGTAGCCTCTCATTGGTCCTTCTTGGAAGGTCATGTACCTGCTGCAGCTATAAAGGGTTCGCATGGCCGTACGGCCATGCGTTAGTATCAAATCTGTTATGTGCATGCGCCAGTGTGGTCACATTTATGTGTGTTCAGGGACTCGGCTGAAATAAGCCCCTAGAATGCCGGCACCTCCGGCGAGGAGATTGTGTGCGTGGATTTAGGGCCCCGGCTGAAATAAGCCCCTAGAATACCGGCTCCTCCGGTGAGGAGATTGTATGTTTGTGAAGTAACAGAGTTCGCTTAAACCACCATATAGTGCTGTCATTTGCTAGCAGCAGGTTCCTCCTGCACGGTGGACCCCGGGCTGCGAACGCACCAATAATAACATCTATATTTACTCGGTGCGTTCCGTTAGCCCTAACATACATATTCACACATCTTTAGAAAAAGCGTAATGCATAAACATCTCTTAAATAAGTGTTGCAAAATCATTTTTTAAAAGCAGGTCATTTTGCATCCACATTAGGGGATATGCGAGACCAAAGAAAAATGTAAAAATGAACATCTCTGGAGACCCCAAATTTGCAGTTTGCATACAACATTTCTGCACTGCTTCTAATAAATACACAGTTACTAATAAGAGATTGTTATTTTTTTAGGGCATGTTAATGCGAGTTTAACCATTTGAATGGATTTTTCAGGAAAGTCCATGCATGCCCTATCAATATTGTTCAAACTAGAGCATTGCTTCCATATATGCAACAATGCTTGGTATTACAGCACAGACAGGGCCGGACTGGCCATCGGGCAGTTCTGGCAAATGCCAGAAGGGCCGGTGCCAATACTGGGCCACTGCACGTCGACTCACCCTTTCCTCCCCCAGCGCTGCCGCCGCCGCATTCTATGACGCCGGTACAGTTGAATGCAATGATGGAGGAGAGAGCGTCACCTGATGCTCCCTCTCCCATCATTCCCCACTCAGCCTCTGACACTGCGGGTGAGCGCGTACTCACTGTGTCCCAGGCAGTGGCAGCCGCCGATACAGGAGCAGGAGGCAGCGCGGGCACGAGGAAAGGTGAGGAGCTTGAGCTTTTTTTTTACTGGACTGTGGGGCCATTCTAGGGGGGGGAGGATAGATGTGGGCTCTGCTGTATACTACTATGTGGGCTCTGCTGTATACTACTATGTGGGCTCTGCTGTATACTACTATGTGGGCTCTGCTGTATACTACTATGTGGGCTGTGCTATATACTACTATGTGGGCTCTGCTGTATACTACTATGGGGGCAGTGCTGTATACTGCTGTGTGGGCTGTGCTGTATACTACTGTGTGGGCTGTGCTATATACTACTGTGTGGGCAGTGCTGTATACTACTGTGTGGGCTGTGCTGTATACTACTGTGTGGGCTCTGCTGTATACTACTGTGTGGGCTCTGCTGTATACTACTATGTGGACTCTGCTGTATACTACTATGTGGGGTGTGCTATATACTACTATGTGGGCTCTGCTGTATACTACTATGTGGGCTGTGCTATATACTACTATGTGGGCTCTGCTATATACTACTATGGGGGCAGTGCTGTATACTGCTGTGTGGGCTGTGCTGTATACTACTGTGTGGGCTGTGCTATATACTACTGTGTGGGCAGTGCTGTATACTACTTTGTGGGCTGTGCTGTATACTACTGTGTGGGCTCTGCTGTATACTACTGTGTGGGCTCTGCTGTATACTACTATGTGGGCTCTGCTGTATACTACTATGTGGGCTCTGCTGTATACTACTATGTGGGGTGTGCTATATACTACTATGTGGGCTCTGCTGTATACTACTATGTGGGCTGTGCTATATACTACTATGTGGGCTCTGCTGTATACTACTATGGGGGCAGTGCTGTATACTGCTGTGTGGGCTGTGCTGTATACTACTGTGTGGGCTGTGCTATATACTACTGTGTGGGCAGTGCTGTATACTACTGTGTGGGCTGTGCTGTATACTACTGTGTGGGCAGTGCTGTATACTACTGTTTGGGCTGTGCTGTATACTACTGTGTGGGCTGTGCAGTATACTGCTAAGTGGGCTGTGCTGTATACTGCTATGTGGGTTGTGCTGTATACTGCTACGTGGGCTGTGTTATCTGCTATTCGGGTTGTGCTATATACTATGGGGGGTATATTATATTCTATGGGGGAGGCCGTATTATATACTATGTGGCTGTTATATACTATTGTGGGGGTATTTTATATTCTATGGGGGAGGCTGTGTTATATACTATGGGGGCTGCATTATATTCTATGGGGGCTACATTATATATTATGGGGAGGTGGGCTGTATTATATTCTATGGGGTGGCTGCATTATACTCTGGGGTGGCTGCATTATATTCTGTAGGGTGGTGGCTGCATTATGCTATATGTGGGCTGCATTATACTGTATCGAGGACTAAGGGGAATACGTTATACTATATGAAGAACTATGGGGTGCATTATACTATGGGAAGTGAATTGTACTACATGGATGACTATGGCGGTGCATTATACTATATGGAGCACTATGAGGAGTGTATTATGCTATATGGAGGACTGAGCAGTGTATTTTAATGTATGGAGGCCTTTAGGGAGTGTATTATACTATGTGGAGGACTGTGGTGCACATTATAATATATGGAGGACTATGGGGTGTATTTTACTAAACAAGCAAAATGCTGCATATTCAGATTGTTTTTGCTGGAACAAAAATCATTGCTCTCAGCAGCACATCGCCAGTGTAAATCGTAGATGTGCTGCTGATAACATGATACCAGGGCCGGACTGGCCATCGGGCAGTTCTGGCAAATGCCAGAAGGGCCGGTGCCAATACTGGGCCACTGCACGTCGACTCACCCTTTCCTCCCCCAGCGCTGCCGCCGCCGCATTCTATGACGCCGGTACAGTTGAATGCAATGATGGAGGAGAGAGCGTCACCTGATGCTCCCTCTCCCATCATTCCCCACTCAGCCTCTGACACTGCGGGTGAGCGCGTACTCACTGTGTCCCAGGCAGTGGCAGCCGCCGATACAGGAGCAGGAGGCAGCGCGGGCACGAGGAAAGGTGAGGAGCTTGAGCTTTTTTTTTACTGGACTGTGGGGCCATTCTAGGGGGGGGAGGATAGATGTGGGCTCTGCTGTATACTACTATGTGGGCTCTGCTGTATACTACTATGTGGGCTCTGCTGTATACTACTATGTGGGCTCTGCTGTATACTACTATGTGGGCTGTGCTATATACTACTATGTGGGCTCTGCTGTATACTACTATGGGGGCAGTGCTGTATACTGCTGTGTGGGCTGTGCTGTATACTACTGTGTGGGCTGTGCTATATACTACTGTGTGGGCAGTGCTGTATACTACTGTGTGGGCTGTGCTGTATACTACTGTGTGGGCTCTGCTGTATACTACTGTGTGGGCTCTGCTGTATACTACTATGTGGGCTCTGCTGTATACTACTATGTGGGGTGTGCTATATACTACTATGTGGGCTCTGCTGTATACTACTATGTGGGCTGTGCTATATACTACTATGTGGGCTCTGCTATATACTACTATGGGGGCAGTGCTGTATACTGCTGTGTGGGCTGTGCTGTATACTACTGTGTGGGCTGTGCTATATACTACTGTGTGGGCAGTGCTGTATACTACTTTGTGGGCTGTGCTGTATACTACTGTGTGGGCTCTGCTGTATACTACTGTGTGGGCTCTGCTGTATACTACTATGTGGGCTCTGCTGTATACTACTATGTGGGCTCTGCTGTATACTACTATGTGGGGTGTGCTATATACTACTATGTGGGCTCTGCTGTATACTACTATGTGGGCTGTGCTATATACTACTATGTGGGCTCTGCTGTATACTACTATGGGGGCAGTGCTGTATACTGCTGTGTGGGCTGTGCTGTATACTACTGTGTGGGCTGTGCTATATACTACTGTGTGGGCAGTGCTGTATACTACTGTGTGGGCTGTGCTGTATACTACTGTGTGGGCAGTGCTGTATACTACTGTTTGGGCTGTGCTGTATACTACTGTGTGGGCTGTGCAGTATACTGCTAAGTGGGCTGTGCTGTATACTGCTATGTGGGTTGTGCTGTATACTGCTACGTGGGCTGTGTTATCTGCTATTCGGGTTGTGCTATATACTATGGGGGGTATATTATATTCTATGGGGGAGGCCGTATTATATACTATGTGGCTGTTATATACTATTGTGGGGGTATTTTATATTCTATGGGGGAGGCTGTGTTATATACTATGGGGGCTGCATTATATTCTATGGGGGCTACATTATATATTATGGGGAGGTGGGCTGTATTATATTCTATGGGGTGGCTGCATTATACTCTGGGGTGGCTGCATTATATTCTGTAGGGTGGTGGCTGCATTATGCTATATGTGGGCTGCATTATACTGTATCGAGGACTAAGGGGAATACGTTATACTATATGAAGAACTATGGGGTGCATTATACTATGGGAAGTGAATTGTACTACATGGATGACTATGGCGGTGCATTATACTATATGGAGCACTATGAGGAGTGTATTATGCTATATGGAGGACTGAGCAGTGTATTTTAATGTATGGAGGCCTTTAGGGAGTGTATTATACTATGTGGAGGACTGTGGTGCACATTATAATATATGGAGGACTATGGGGTGTATTTTACTAAACAAGCAAAATGCTGCATATTCAGATTGTTTTTGCTGGAACAAAAATCATTGCTCTCAGCAGCACATCGCCAGTGTAAATCGTAGATGTGCTGCTGATAACATGATACTGTATGGTGATCTGTTAGTGATCTATTACTGATCGTTCTGTCCCATCATTATAACTCAGCTGGTGGAAAGAGGCCGGGAAACAATTGTTGAACAACTTCTGTATTGTCGATCAAACTCATTTAGCGGCCTGAACTCAGCGCACGTAAATACAACCGAAATGCTTTTACGTGATGTGCAATATGTTAGCATTTGGGGCCCCATTTTAAACTTTGCCTAGGCGTAGAGCCCCACTTTGCCTAAAACCGGCCCTGCCTACAAGTGTACAAAGATATTGTACAGTCACCATGTGACAAGTGGGCCTGTGTAACTTCAAATGCCAGGGCTGAATTTTAGTCCCAGTCCGGCCCTGCATGATACTGTATGGTGATCTGTTAGTGATCTATTACTGATCGTTCTGTCCCATCATTATAACTCAGCTGGTGGAAAGAGGCCGGGAAACAATTGTTGAACAACTTCTGTATTGTCGATCAAACTCATTTAGCGGCCTGAACTCAGCGCACGTAAATACAACCGAAATGCTTTTACGTGATGTGCAATATGTTAGCATTTGGGGCCCCATTTTAAACTTTGCCTAGGCGTAGAGCCCCACTTTGCCTAAAACCGGCCCTGCCTACAAGTGTACAAAGATATTGTACAGTCACCATGTGACAAGTGGGCCTGTGTAACTTCAAATGCCAGGGCTGAATTTTAGTCCCAGTCCGGCCCTGAGCACAGACCTATTTTTTTGATGAGTGTTCTGTGGGCTGACACAATCTATGACACATTTATGAATTTCTCTATCAATGGATGGTCCTGGAAACTCCTTTAAGGCTGAATTCACAATTAACATTTGCAGAATGCATATATTTGTAGTTGAGATCTTCTGCAGATTTTCCCACTTCAATGCAGTGTTTCCATGGTGTATACTTTATGCTATGTGTGAACCTAAGCTAAGTTGATTAAAGGGACTCTGTCAGCACAGAATGACTGTTGAAAGTACTGGCGCTTGGTGCTGCATGGCAGGGCTAATCATTTAAATATACCTTCCCACCTGCTTGGATTTCAGCTATATCCACCCTTCTCTGGCCCTGTGAAGCAAGAGCTGTCAATCAAAGAGGTCTGTGGAGGGAAGATTGAGGGAAAACAAGCATATAGGAAGGTGTATTTAAATGATTGACTCTGCCATGAAGCATCGAGCAGCAGGACTTAGTTTAAAAAGTCATTTTGTGCTGACAGAACCCCTTTAACATAATCAGGGTGCTTTAAAGACGGCCATGTTCATGACTTTCACCAAAGCTTTCCTACTTTTTGCCACTGAGCTGTCTTTAAGCTTCTATCTCTCACTTTCTACTTCGGCCTCACAAAGATAGCCACACACTAGACCTCATTTTACCAGACTCTGTTCCCTATCTAACCTCTCTATCTCACCTCTTCCTCTCACTGATCACAACCTACTTACATTCTCTTCCCTCTCCTCTCCAGATCCACAATCCCCACTTCACAAGCTTGCACACCATCGCAGAAATCTCAAACACCTTGCCCTATACTCACTCTCCGAATCTCTTCTCCCTCTTACAGACATAAGTTCCTTACACAATGCAGATGCTGCTGCCACTTTATAAAACACCACAACAGCTGCAGCTCTCGAAACGGGAGCCCCCCCTCACACATGACAAAACTCACACAATCAACGGGCAACCCTGGCACACCAGCCTGACTAAAGTACGGAGGCAGGATTCCAGGGTTGCTGAGCAGAGATGGAAAATGTCTCATTCCCATAAGCAAAGCACTGCATTCAAATAGTCCACCACTACTTTCAAGTCCACACTCACTGCAGCAAAACAAACATACTTCTCATCTCTCGTTTCCTCCCTGTCTCACAACCCTAAACACCTATTAAATACTTTCAATTCTCTCTTCTGTACCCCAGTACTCCTCCCTCTCCTCCCATCTCTGCTGAAAATATTGCCTCATTCTTCAAACAGAATATTGACAACATGAGGCAAAGCCTTTGCTTAAAGTCCCCACTGCCCCTCCTCATAACTACTCTACAAAACCAGATTCTCCGCCATTATGGAAGATCAACTTTCCTCTTTACTCTCCAATCTACTGGCTAACACGGTACAAAGATATATATTTTTCCTTTATCTGTTATTTTTGGAAATTTAGCCAAAGAATGTGCCGTGTCTACCATAAAAATCATCTAAAAACGAAAGCTCTGAGGGAAGACAATATACAGAGCAGCCATAAAACCTGGACTTTCCTGTTGTTGTAAATGAAAGCAGCCTTTGTACTATGCGCTTTTAGACAGATTCATGAATTTTAACTCATTTGTAATGCATTTTAAAATAATAAAGACTTAATGAGTCTCCTGCTCCAGGACATTTTTTTTTTGGATATGGTAATTACAAGAATTTACAGACTTCCCACAAGGGCAGCAAGCGTAATAGCATTGTAATGAACTGGCTGTAAATGTATAGTGGGGACTTATACTGACATGTCTATTGTGCAATACATGGAGTAGATGGAGAGGAACCCTTCTTTTCCCTGTTTAGGGGCAATAAGCTGTGATCCATAAAGGAAGTGAAAAGTACTGGATGTCTTTTATTTCTGTAGCTCCCTCCTGAGAACACTATTTGAAAACCTTTTCCGCATTGACTATTTCAATTTGCTGTGGGAGGGACAGACTTGATGGGCCATATCTCCTGTCTTTGTCTGTAGGAGGCAACCCTTGGATCAGTGTACAGAGTTACTCTGTGGAGTGACAGACAGACTTAACAAGTTATACCGGTGCCTGTCTCCTATCACACTGTTACATAATGGCACCAATATCTTTTTGTCACCCATGGTGGAAGGGCGCCTAAGTCTTTTCTCTCTCTATGAATACAGGTCTTGGAACAAAGCATTAATAATGTCATAATGGGGGGTTCTGCATAGGAGAAAATCAATGGGGGTCTTATTATTACTTATTTCCTGCTGTTGACTAATAACAGGGGAAATCCAGCGTTTGAGGTTCAGCCCCAGGGTAGTCTGAGGCTCCAACACTTCAGTTTATTTCTACATAAACAAATAAATTGGCTGCTGAAAGAGGGTGAGAGTTGGGTGGGACCAGGGCAGAGGCCATCCACCAAGGAAGAAATCTAATCTCATGAACACCTAAAGGTATATTATATTGAGGGTTATGATGATTAGGCCAAATCCCTGGAGTTGTGCTACAAATGGCATTGCATACAAAAAATCTTATTAAAAGAATTTGAAGAGCATTTTTTTTTGCTCCAGCAGCAGCTATGTATTATATTAAGGATAAAAAGAAAGAATCCAAGGTCAAATATAAAAATATGAATCTAAAATGTTCGCGATACGACAGATGGAAAATAACAAGTAATAAAAAAGGAAACAAACAATAAACATTTAATGAGACAAAAAGATAGAGTACTTTGCAGATTGTGGGGGTGGCACAATGGGCACCAAGTGCTGGTTTTGTTCAGTGGTTCAGACAACTCATTTTGCAGTGGGGGAGGGGGTTATTCATAAAGGAATACAGTATTTGAGACAACATTTATATAGTGCTCCCTGAGTTGCAAAAAGGCGAGTAGTTTAAGGACAGCAGAAATGGATGTTGGGCAGATCCCGTGTGCTCATTTCTGAGGGCACACCCTCCACCCTGATTTTCATATGTGATTGATGTTGCTCTTTATGTAAAATCATGCATACTTTTGCACTAAATTATACGGTATGCAAACTGAATTTCTATTCATAATGTTGCAATAAACAAATCAGTTCCATGTAATAGGTCACAGTGTCCTATCAGAGACATTCCTATGTGTGGCAATTAACATGTATTTGTAATTTATATATTTGGAATTTGGAATTCTTCAGTTTTTACTATGTAGCAATGAGTGATTTGAATCGATGCTAATAGAATTCGAGTCAAATTTTTAGAATTCACTTGATCCAGCAAATTTAAACAAATTGGATTCACTCCATATGAAGTGCTAAAAATGCACATGATTTTACACAATGCAGAAGACTACATCAGTCATGGAAAGCACATATGACTTTGTGCTTTGCGGGATGGGCCTCGTGGCTATCACATCTCATGGTATAGTAAAGCCATCAAAAGGAACTATCATGGTCTGTGTAAAAGCCGTGGTATGCCGAGGCATGTGTGCATGAGTAAGAGGCAAGACCAGGGCCATAGTCATGGCCGAGCACTCCAGTGTATCTGTGCCCTGCCCTCCCATTACATGAAAACATTGTCCATCAATTTGCGTACCTGTGGCTCCACTTTCTGCGCCATCAGGGTAACCTCTGCTTCGCTGTAGGTTCCCATCAGTCGGTGTTATAAAGATTGAGACACAGTCCTGTTTAACTTTAAAATAAACAACTTTACTCTTTCCTTTACGCAGCACATCCAGATTCTTCACACCCGGGTCAGACCATGCTGCATGGTTCCTCAGCATCGTCTCAATTCAGCTCTGCTACGGTTAGACCCTCCTTAGTCTGTTTCACCCCAGACAAGAGAATTTCTGTCTCCGAAGCTAGTTGCCACTTGAAGAGCGACCTGTCCTTCTGTTCTGTGCTTTGTGGTGACCTAGGGTACTCCTGTTCCAAGCTCACTGCATCTGGGAGTTCCCTCAGCAGCCGTTTCGCACCGGTACTGAGGGCATCTGCCCAAGCTATAAGTTGCCACATCATGGAGCTACCTTTGTCCCTGTACTGTCACTGTTTCTATCTTGATTCTCCTTTCCTGCTGCTGTACTGGCCACACTGCTGTTCAGGCCAGATGCTGTGGGTGCCTGGGCTTCTCCCTTAATAAATTTTGTGTGATCGCTGCTCTTTTCCCTGGGCACTTAAGCCCGTGTTGGTGGTCAAGGCACCCTGGTCCTTCTGCCCCTAATCAGGAAGTCCTCCCTGTCTTAACTGGAGCTGACCCCTCCTATCATGACTATGCACATTATTGTGCCCCCTCTAGTGTCTTCAATACTACACTTTCCCTATTTAACAAGTACATGCAATACAAAATTATATACATTAGGCACATAGCAGCTATTATAACTTTATCAAAAGAGAAGGGAGTGGAGTATTATATGTATCGGCATATCCCCTACACATGTCAAAAATTACTCCTGGCTCAAACAGACAAGGAACTATGGCTCTCCATCAGCCTCAGGAAGCTACATGACCTGTTCACATGCGAGTACTGTAAGCGAGTCTCCAGCTGTCAACCTTACTCTTCTTCATGCATTCGTATTGGTAGCCAACCTCACATAGTACCTTGCTGGGGTCAGCACCATTTACTACTGCTTGCCATACCCCAACAACTCCTCTTTATCCAGTGTGGCCAAGAAACAATAATATGCTCCAAGTCATCTATTTGTTTGCCAACTAAATTTCCACATGGTAAAGTTGCTCTTGGTGCAGTTGCTACTGTAGCACTTAGTGGATTCTGGTGCCTTTCGAGGAATGATGGCTTACGTGCAGCCTCACTGGAAGATACCCAGTCTCCATTATTTCTAACTGAAGAGTGTTCCTGCTCTGTGTTCTCATGTACAAATGAATGTGGGTTGTTCTCTAGTTTTAGCATTGAGCTAAAAAATATATTGCACTGTCAAGATGTGGAGCAGCAATTATGAAGAAGGATAGTAAATGTCATTCGTGGCCCAATGGGTCAATGTTTGGAGTGGCAGCCCGCTAAAAGGACACAGAATTAAGCCTACATGGTTGACTACTAGACTAGGTGGTGGCCATGGCCAGGAGAAGCTACAAAATGTGTCAGGATAACCAACAGTGGCATCAATGATGTTATCCCCCTCATATATATATCTGAAAATACACTCAAAGAGAAGGCACAACAGTAAGTGGATATAAATGTAGAGATTGAGTTACCCCAGGCACAGGCAGGGCATGAAACTGACAGTCAGTGTGAAATTAATGATGACGAAAAAGGCACTGGCTATGAAGACCAACCCGCACAGCAGGGTGCAAAAAGTGAAATAACAGGGCCCTAAGTCATGCTGGATGCTCATTAGCATCAAGCAAAGGGATGACTATTTGATAGTCATGCTTTTAGACCATAGTATAAAAGAAAACTAAAGGATTTTTTTTCTGGCTTCTAAAAGGGAGTTAATATTGGTGCATTACTAAGATAAGCTGTTTTGCTGCATGGCGTAGTTGTCAATGAGCAGACAACTAGATGTCTAATCAGGAGATCACTCTTCGCTCCAAGCAGAGCCAACATTCCCATCCCTCTGTGCTGAAGTTGTGGCTAGAGCAAGTATCTGAGGGAACCACAGCTATTACAATATATACATGAGACGACGGACTACATTAGTTATTTACCACTGTGCCAACCTGATGCACATCAGTAAATAGGGATTAATCTCCTAAACAACCAAGTTCAGACATACCTAGACTGTGTCCTTCATCGAGCAGATACATTGTGGCAAGAACTGGCACAGTTTCCTATGGATGCACTCTCTTGTCCAGCTTCCAGTGGTCTTTCAGTACAGGCCAGAGCAAGCCGCCCCTCCCCCCCACGGCGTTAGGCGAAGGCCAGCATGACATGGGTTTGCAGGGAGTGGGGATAGTGTTAATGGGGTGGGTTATGCAAAGAAGGGGGGTTTTATTGGGCAAGTTAGGGAGGGGTTTGGCCAGTTCCCATTCTGGAATTGCCGTGAGCAGTACCTTTATCACTCAGCACTCACCATGGGGTCAGTGGAGCAGGTTCTCTAGATGCTGCGATTGGCTGTGGAGAGGCACTGCCTGGGTGGCTTGAAACTCAGGTGGTGGCTATTATCGGAGGTAGTGGGGGTCGGCGTCGGTGAACCCGGCAGGTGCGCAGCATCCCCAGCGTGTTCGGCCTCTGGAGCGGTTATCCCCGACGCACCTCCTCAGTCCCAGCGCTGATGCAGGAACCCCTCTAGGGACCCTCCGGGCTGAGTTCCTGCCCGCAAGCATCCAAGTAGGCCCTGGTCTGGGAGGAATCTGACAGCCGGGCTGGGGACTGCAGCGGTTTGTAGGCCTTCTCCAGGACATTAGTTGCTTCCTGTGACATCACAGCAGGTCAATGTGGTGATGATCCCTTCAGGCAGCCCGCTTCCTTCTCTGGATCGAGTCGGCGGGGGATGCCCATATTGGATGCAGCAGCTGGTGGTGCCCCAGTGGATTTGGGGCTGCCGGACCTGTCAGGGGAGTTTGGATTACCGGCCTTATCTTCCAGCAGGGCTGGGGAGGAACCACAGCAGTCGATCCTGGGAGCAGAGCGGGCGGTGGGCTTGCACCTAGGTGGCGCACCTTCCAGGCTGGGCCTGCCAGCTCATCAGGTGCATATGGATCAGGCATTTCAAGAATTGAGGGGCTTCAGGATCCTCCAGCTCATCTCTATGCGGACCTCAGGCTTCTGAGGGTCCACTGGGCAGAATGAGGATAACGGACGGCTTGATGAACTCTAGGTCTGCGGCTGGGGGATTACAGCTCCCTCGCAGCCTGGTGAGTATAACTCTATGTCCTGTCTCTCTCTGTCTTTTCCCATGTCACAGTCATTGGGGGTTAGTCAGGTGGTGGGGTCAGTAGTATCAGGCCAGGGTGATGGGGTTCAGGCCTATTTAGTGGGTATTGAGGTTCGGGAGATTTTGAGGAATGTGCGGGATTTGCTTGCACGTTTAGAGGGAGATAGGTCAACACCGGGACATTTGGCCGCATGGGTGGGATCTCGGGGTAGGTCACTTTGTTCCAGATTGGGGTCTAGTAGCGCCCAGTAGAAGATCCGATCCGGTGTCTGTGTCAGTTTAGACAGAAACGGAAAAAATGTAGGTTTCATTTAGATGATAGGGTGCATGGGGAGGTTTGCGTTTGTTTTGAGGGCCCGCTTGGACCTCATCTTAAGAAGGAAGTGAGGGAGAAGATTTGGAAAGATGAATATGTAGAGATCTTTTCACATCTTCCTTTGGAAAAAATTAATTTGGATATAGGTAAAAAAGATGAGGGTAAGAAGGAAGAGGAAGAAAAACGTAGGTGGCGCCTCATCCTGCAGACATTTATTAATTGGCTGCAGACGTTTGCGATTTTGGCAAGTGTAATAGGGAAAAACGCGCCAGAGAATTGCTCTGGTCTGTAGCAAAGGGAAGGACAGCATCCAATCCAGGTGAAGTATAAAAAGTCCTTTATTGTGCCAAATGCAACGTTTCAACCATATAGGTCTTTTGCGGTGGTATGTACTTTTCCATTTGGGTCCAGTGGAACTAGGACGGGCATCCTTATATCAGTTGTGCTGTCGGCTATTCTCTAATGTTTGGACAATTGCTCTCGTCTGTTCTGCTACATGGATTCAATAGGGGAGGCGCATAGGGTCTATGATGAGCAGTTCAGGCAGAGGAAGGCGATTCGTCCAGCTATCCAATGGGATCAGAAGGACACTGGTTTGTGGCTGCGGGTCATGGCACCGACTAGGTTGGGTCATTCCTTTCAGGGGGAGCCGGGGTTGCCGGCCAGTCTACCTCAGTCAGGAGTCCAGAAACACGGTTTATGCTGGCAATTTAACGAGGACCAGTGTAAATTTGTATCCACATGCAAGTTGAAGCGCATGTGCTCGCTCTGCAATGGTTCCTCTCATGGTGCCGCAAGATGTTTCAAAAAGAATAAGTCAAAGCCAGAATCTAGTAATTCCAAAGGGTTGTTTTTGGAAAGGGGAGGTTTTTGTTGATAGATGTTTACCAATGGGTTGTTCTTTGTATTGTGCATTTTTTGAGGCCTTCAGTTCCTTCGTTGAGTGGGTTGTCCGGGATGTGTCAGGTTTTGATTCCCTGATCCATTACTTAGATCATTTTTTGTGCATCGGACCTGGTCAGTCCAGATGCTGCAAGGTAATTTTGAAAACAGTTTTTTGAGTGGCAGAGCGTTTCGGTGTACCACTGGCTCCGGGCAAAATGGAGGGGCCGTGTATGAGCCTTTCTTTTTTGGGCATTGTGATTGACTCTGTCAACTGGGGGTTTAGGTTACCGGAAGAGAAGGTGGTTGTGTTATGGGAGGAAGTGGCGAGGGCGAGGGCGAGCGCTTTTAAAAAAGCTGCTGTTACGAGATGTTCAATCGCTTTCTGGTAAGCTGAATTTTGCTTGCCACATCATTCCGATGGGGAGAGTTTTTTCACGGAGGTTAGCTAGCGCCACAAGTGGGGTGCGGGCTTCACATCATTTTTTCTGTTTGTCTGGTGAGCACAAGGCTGACTAGGAAGTTGGGATTGTTTTTTGGCAGATTACAATGGCCGTTTTTTGCTCATGGAGGAGGTGGTGGACAAGGTGGATTTGGAATTGTTCACGGATACTTCTGGTGGTATCGGTTTTGGGGCTTATTTTAAAAGTCAGTGGTGTGCGACTAGGTGGCCCGAGGAATGGTTTGCACTGGGTTGGGTCAGGAATGTAATGTTGTTGGAGATTTTTCCCATTCTGGTGGCTGTGCATCTGTGGAAAGCTGATTTTCAAAACAGGAGGGTCCGCTTCAATTGTGACAGCATGGGTGTGGTGTGCACGATCAATAGTCTGTTGGCGTCTTCACCTCCGGTAATACGGGTGCTTCGGCAGCTGGTGCTGTCTTGCTTGTCAATAAATTTGTACGTTACCGCCTCACATGTGACTGGTGTTAGGAATTCCATTGCTGATTCCTTGTCTCGTTTGCAGTGGGAGCTTTTCCGTTTGCTGGCCCCGGATGCGGAGGAACAGGGTTTGGAATGCCCGGCAGAACTTTGGAGCGTGGTCTCTGGTCGGCAGAACCTTTGATACAAGTATCTTTGGCTCCCAGCACATGGGTCACTTATCAATCGGTATGGGGGTTGTGGGAGGTGTGGTTGGAGTCGAGTAGGAGCAGCGGTTCTGGTGATGATCAGGTGGGAGCTTTATATCTGTGGTTGAGTTGTGGGGCTGCCGAACGGTGGTCCGCAGCAAAGGTGGGGCGGATCAGTGCAACTTTGGCTTTTGGTTTCAGGCTTCAGGGCAGAGATTTGACAAAAATGTTTTTGGTAAGGCAAGCGCTTAAGGGGTTTAGATGAAGGGGTGGTCAAGGGGACCAGAGGCGCCCGGTTTCTTTTCAAATGTTAGAGCAGTTAGGGACGCGAATGGTAGAGATCTGCAATTCTGATTTTGAGGTAGCACTTTTTCATTTGGCTTTTTCGCTTGCTTTCTTTGGGGTGTTAAGGGTTGGGGAACTTGTGGCTCCAAGCAGTAGCAGGCAGGGAGATTTGTTGGCTAGAGATGTGGTACTCACTAATGGTCAGCTAGAATTTTGGATCAGGCGGTCAAAAACAGACCAAGAGGAGATGGGAAAACAGGTAGTTTTGGGTGAAGTGGCAGATTCTTTGATCTGCCCGATCCGTTGTTTTCGGGCTATTGATAATTTTCAGCCGGGAAAGACGGGACCATTGTTGTGTCATAAAGATGGTTCGTTTCTTTCAAAATTTCAGTTTGTGGCGGTTTTCAGGCAGGGTTTGGCTTTGTTGGGTTTGGATGCTTCTCGGTTCGCGTCACATTCATTTCAAATTAGGGCAGCAACAGAGGCGGCTGTGGGAGGTTTGGCACCTGAAGTGGTACAGAGGATCGGTAGGTGGGATTCCAAGCGTTATAAAAGTTGCATTAGGCCTTAAGGGGTGGGGGCGGTATGGTGAGTTGGGGGGACTTGTTGTTACTTTGTTATAAGATTTGTTGGTAAGATGTTTATATTTTGCAGTAGGTGCCAATCCTCTATTGGTCTGGATCTTGGGCCTACATCCACTGGGGTGCACGGCGTGTGTATGTGCGGCATGAAGGAAGGCAACTCGGCTTTTTTAGGAACGTAGCAGTTGTTCGCTGGTTGGGTTTCAGGGGCATGGAATGGAACAGGGTCATTCAGGAGGTGCACAGTAATGCACGGCTCGATAGGCCTCCGGATATTTTGGTACTGCACGTTGGGGGAAACGACTTAGGAGTTCGCCCTTTTCGTGAATTAGTGAGTGACATTAAACACGACTTGCTACGGTTATGGTTATTGTTTAGTGGTATGACGGTAGTATGGTCGGATATCATTCCAAGAAAATGCTGGTGTCATGCCAGATCTGTTGAAAGGATCAATTAGGCGAGAATTAAGGTGAATCAGGCGGTGTCCAGTTTTGTCCTTAGGAACAGAGGTTTGGCTGTGCGGCATTTTGAGTTGGAGGAAGGGGGCGAGGAATTTTTGCTGGGAGATGGGGTGCATTTGAATGCTGTGGGCATCGATCTGTGGGCACTCGGTCTACAGAGTGGTATAGAGAGGGCCATAGCAGTCAAGTGTGGGGGGGTCTCGGGCATTTGACGTAGTCAAATACCCTCGTTGTGGCGGTTGGGGGGGTCCTTGAAGTTGGTGCTAAATTGGTTTGGATGTCTGTGGGTATAAGGATTCCTCAGTTGGTGTTATATTTTGGTTCTCTGGTCTGGTGATTTTGGGGGGGATTTTGGCTATGTTTGGCCGGATCCTCAGGGTTGAGTGGACATTAGTAATCTTTGGGGTTATTTGGTGCTCCCGAGCCAGTGGGGTAATGGCTGGGAGTAAGTTATGGTCTGTTTTTGTCAACAGTTTTTCAGTATGGTTAATCACTAGATTTTCGAGCTTCAAGGACCCATCCAAGGTTATTTATTTACTATTATTTATTTACTGTTAAATATTTGTTTGTTTATAATAAAGGCTGCTGTGGCCAATATTATCCAATATTTGGTGTTAGTGTCTTTATTTGGGAAAGGGGGACACTGGGGTTTTAGGGGATGGATCACGTATAATGTAAGTTAAGACACCCCACCTGAACATCGACAATATTAATGTCAAGAAAGCGTATTCAGCACAGCAAGTGGCTTTGTCACACCCAAATGAAACAGACTGTATTCCACAAGTTTGAAAAACCTTTTAGCTCTTAAAATGAGTCAAGCATGGGTTAGTGCTGATTTTCACTGACACATAATTTTCATTCACCTTTGCCCATATTATCAAGCTGCTAGTCTAGTGTGTTCTATATTGTTCTGCTGGTGCCAATGCCGATAGCCCCACACAACCAAACATCTCATGAAGGTCCATCATATAACATCTCCTTGCCTGTCCCATCCTATTTTATACTATTCAGTTACTGTTGCCGCCACTGCCAATAGCCACACATCTCCTACCTGTCCGTTACGTTATTTAGCTATATTGTACTGCTGCTGGGAACCCTACCCTGCACAGGGTAAATAAATAAAGTGATAATGTTTGGACCACTGCTTGTCAAAAAGCCATGACTTCTTCAGTGTACATCGCCTGTGTATAAACACCGGCACGGCAGGCATTTTCTCCAAAAAAGAGATACTTTTTGGATCATTTCTACATTTTAAAAAGCATACAAAGTCTGTCAGTGCAATGTGTTATTAAAGGGAATCTGTCAGTAGGATCAATGTTGTGAATTTGCTTTTTGCTCCCTCTAGTGGTTACTAGTTTTTTGACTCTGGTTTTTCTGTCATTCCTTTTATCCGCACCTGGGTCGTTAGTTAGGGGTGTTGCTATATAAGCCCCCTGGACCTTCAGTTCAATGCCTGGCAACGTAGTTATCAGAGCTAGTCTGCTGTGCTCTTGTCTACTGATCCTGGTTCCAGTTATATCAGCTAAGTCTGCCTTTTGCTTTTTGCTATTTGTTTTGGTTTTGTATTTTTGTCCAGCTTGTTCCAAATCTATATCCTGACCTTTGCTGGAAGCTCTAGGGGGGCTGGTGTTCTCCCCCCGGACCGTTAGACGGTTCGGGGGTTCTTGAATTTCCAGTGTGGATTTTGATAGGGTTTTTGTTGACCATATAAGTTACCTTTCTTTATTCTGCTATCAGTAAGCGGGCCTCGCTGTGCTAAACCTGGTTCATTTCTGTGTTTGTCATTTCCTCTTACCTCACCGTCATTATTTGTGGGGGGCTTCTATCCAGCTTTGGGGTTCCCTTCTCTGGAGGCAAGAAAGGTCTTTGTTTTCCTCTACTAGGGGTAGCTAGATTCTCCGGCTGGCGCGTGTCATCTAGAATCAACGTAGGAATGATCCCCGGCTACTTCTAGTGTTGGCGTTAGGAGTAGATATATGGTCAACCCAGTTACCACTGCCCTATGAGCTGGATTTTTGTATTCTGCAGACTTCCACGTTCCTCTGAGACCCTCGCCATTGGGGTCATAACAGTTTGCCAGGCCAGTATTAAATGTTTAATGCATTGCAGAAGAGGGATTATAAGAAAGAAGATTCTGAGTTTTTTTTTTTTTTTTCTTCTTCCCCTTTACCTCAGAGTGGCTATGCTTGCTGCAGACATGAATGTCCAGACCTTGATTACAAGTGTGGACCAGCTGGCTACTCGTGTGCAGGGCATACAAGACTATGTTATCAGAAATCCTAGGTCAGAACCTAAAATACCGATTCCTGAACTGTTTTCCGGAGACAGGTTTAAGTTTAGGAATTTCGTGAATAATTGTAAATTGTTTTTGTCCCTGAGACCCTGTTCATCTGGAGATTCTGCTCAGCAAGTAAAAATTGTTATTTCGTTCTTACGGGGCGACCCTCAGGATTGGGCTTTTTCGCTGGCGCCAGGAGATCCGGCATTGGCTGATCTTGATGCGTTTTTTCTGGCACTCGGTTTGCTTTATGAGGAACCCAATCTTGAGATTCAGGCAGAAAAGGCCTTGCTGGCTATGTCTCAGGGGCAGGACGAGGCTGAAGTGTATTGCCAAAAATTTCGGAAATGGTCCGTGCTGACACATTGGAACGAGTGTGCACTGGCCGCTAATTTTAGAAATGGCCTTTCTGAAGCCATTAAGAATGTTATGGTGGGCTTTCCCATTCCCACAGGTCTGAATGATACTATGGCACTGGCTATTCAAATTGACCGGCGGTTGCGGGAGCGCAAAACCGCAAATTCCCTCATGGTGTTGTCTGAACAGACACCTAATTCGGTGCAATGTGATAGAAAAACCGCAAATTCCCTCATGGTGTTGTCTGAACAGACACCTGATTTAATGCAATGTGATAGAATCCTGACTAGAAATGAGCGGAAAATTCATAGACGCCGGAATGGCTTGTGCTACTACTGTGGTGATTCTACACATGTTATCTCAGCATGCTCTAAACGTATAGCTAAGGTTGTTAGTCCTGTCACCGTTGGTAATTTGCAACCTAAATTTATTCTGTCTGTAACTTTGATTTGCTCACTGTCATCTTATCCTGTCATGGCGTTTGTTGATTCAGGTGCTGCCCTGAGTCTCATGGATCTCTCATTTGCTAAGCGCTGTGGTTTTACTCTTGAACCATTAGAAAATCCTATTCCTCTTAGGGGTATTGATGCTACACCATTGGCAGCAAATAAACCGCAGTATTGGACACAGGTTACCATGTGCATGACTCCTGAACACCGCGAGGTGATACGTTTCCTGGTTTTACATAAAATGCATGATTTGGTTGTTTTAGGGCTGCCATGGTTACAGACCCATAATCCAGTCCTGGACTGGAAGGCTATGTCAGTCTCAAGTTGGGGCTGTCGTGGTATTCATGGGGATTCCCTGCCTGTGTCTATTGCTTCTTCTACGCCTTCGGAAGTTCCGGAGTATTTGTCTGATTATCAGGATGTCTTCAGTGAGTCTGAGTCCAGTGCACTGCCTCCTCATAGGGACTGTGACTGTGCTATAGATTTGATCCCAGGCAGTAAATTTCCTAAGGGAAGACTGTTTAATCTGTCGGTACCTGAACATACTGCTATGCGTTCATATATCAAGGAGTCTCTGGAGAAAGGACATATTCGTCCGTCTTCTTCCCCTCTTGGTGCGGGATTCTTTTTTGTGGCAAAAAAGGACGGATCTTTGAGACCTTGTATTGATTATCGGCTTTTAAATAAGATCACTGTCAAATTTCAGTATCCTTTACCGCTGTTGTCTGACTTGTTTGCCCGGATTAAGGGTGCCAAGTGGTTCACCAAGATAGACCTTCGTGGTGCGTATAACCTTGTGCGCATTAAGCAAGGTGATGAATGGAAAACCGCATTCAATACGCCCGAAGGTCATTTTGAGTACTTGGTGATGCCTTTTGGGCTCTCCAATGCGCCTTCAGTTTTTCAGTCCTTTATGCATGACATTTTCCGGAAGTATCTGGATAAATTTTTGATTGTTTATCTGGATGATATTTTGGTTTTTTCTGATAATTGGGATTCGCATGTGGAGCAGGTCAGGTTGGTCTTTAAAATTTTGCGTGAAAATTCTTTGTTTGTCAAGGGCTCAAAGTGTCTCTTTGGTGTACAGAAGGTTCCCTTTTTGGGGTTCATTTTTTCCCCTTCTGCTGTGGAGATGGACCCAGTCAAGGTCCGAGCTATTCTTGATTGGACTCAGCCCTCGTCAGTTAAGAGTCTTCAGAAGTTCTTGGGCTTCGCTAACTTCTACCGTCGTTTTATCGCTAATTTTTCTAGCATTGTGAAACCTTTGACGGATATGACCAAGAAGGGCTCCGATGTAGCTAACTGGGCTCCTGCTGCCGTGGAGGCTTTCCAGGAGTTGAAACGCCGGTTTACTTCGGCGCCTGTTTTGTGCCAGCCTGACGTCTCACTTCCCTTTCAGGTTGAGGTGGATGCTTCGGAGATTGGGGCAGGGGCCGTTTTGTCGCAGAGAGGCCCTGGTTGCTCTGTTATGAAACCTTGTGCCTTTTTCTCTAGGAAGTTTTCGCCTGCCGAGCGAAATTATGATGTGGGCAATCGGGAGTTGTTGGCCATGAAATGGGCATTTGAGGAGTGGCGTCATTGGCTCGAGGGTGCTAAGCATCGTGTGGTGGTCTTGACTGATCACAAAAATCTGATGTATCTCGAGTCTGCTAAACGCCTTAATCCGAGACAGGCCCGCTGGTCATTGTTTTTCTCCCGCTTTGATTTTGTTGTCTCGTATTTACCTGGTTCAAAGAATGTGAAGGCCGATGCTCTTTCTAGGAGCTTTGTGCCTGATGCTCCTGGAGTCGCTGATCCTGTTGGTATTCTTAAAGATGGAGTTATCTTGTCAGCTATTTCTCCGGATCTGCGACGTGTGTTACAGAGATTTCAGGCTGATAGGCCTGAGTCTTGTCCACCTGACAGACTGTTTGTCCCGGATAAGTGGACCAGCAGAGTCATTTCCGAGGTTCATTCCTCGGTGTTGGCAGGTCACCCGGGAATTTTTGGCACCAGAGATCTGGTGGCCAGGTCCTTTTGGTGGCCTTCCTTGTCAAGGGATGTGCGGTCATTTGTGCAGTCCTGTGGGACTTGTGCTCGAGCTAAGCCTTGCTGTTCTCGTGCCAGCGGTTTGCTCTTGCCCTTGCCTGTCCTGAAGAGACCTTGGACACATATCTCCATGGATTTCATTTCTGATCTTCCGCTATCTCAGGGCATGTCCGTTATCTGGGTGATATGTGATCGCTTCTCCAAGATGGTCCATTTGGTTCCTTTGCCTAAGCTGCCTTCCTCTTCCGATCTGGTTCCTGTGTTTTTCCAGAACGTGGTTCGTTTGCACGGCATCCCTGAGAATATTGTGTCAGACAGAGGATCCCAGTTCGTTTCCAGGTTCTGGCGATCCTTTTGTAGTAGGATGGGCATTGATTTGTCGTTTTCGTCTGCTTTCCATCCTCAGACTAATGGACAGACGGAGCGAACCAATCAGACTTTGGAGGCTTATTTGAGGTGTTTTGTCTCTGCTGATCAGGACGATTGGGTGACATTCTTGCCGTTGGCTGAGTTTGCCCTTAATAATCGGGCTAGTTCCGCCACCTTGGTTTCACCTTTTTTCTGCAACTCTGGTTTCCATCCTCGCTTTTCTTCGGGTCATGTGGAGCCTTCTGACTGTCCTGGGGTGGATTCTGTGGTGGATAGGTTGCAGCAGATCTGGAATCATGTGGTGGACAACTTGAAGTTGTCACAGGAGAGGGCTCAGCGCTTTGCCAACCGCCGCCGCGGTGTGGGTCCCCGACTACGCGTTGGGGATTTGGTATGGCTTTCTTCCCGCTTTGTTCCTATGAAGGTCTCCTCTCCCAAATTTAAACCTCGTTTTATTGGGCCTTACAAGATATTGGAAATCCTTAATCCTGTATCTTTTCGTCTGGATCTTCCTGTGTCGTTTGCTATTCACAATGTATTTCATAGGTCCTTGTTGCGGCGGTACATTGTGCCTGTAGTTCCTTCTGCTGAGCCTCCTGCTCCGGTGTTGGTTGAGGGCGAGTTGGAGTACGTGGTGGAGAAGATCTTGGATTCTCGCCTCTCCAGGCGGAGGCTTCAGTACCTGGTCAAGTGGAAGGGCTATGGTCAGGAGGATAATTCCTGGGTGGTCGCCTCTGATGTTCATGCGGCCGATTTAGTTCGTGCCTTTCATGCCGCTCATCCTGATCGCCCTGGTGGTCGTGGTGAGGGTTCGGTGACCCCTCACTAAGGGGGGGGTACTGTTGTGAATTTGCTTTTTGCTCCCTCTAGTGGTTACTAGTTTTTTGACTCTGGTTTTTCTGTCATTCCTTTTATCCGCACCTGGGTCGTTAGTTAGGGGTGTTGCTATATAAGCCCCCTGGACCTTCAGTTCAATGCCTGGCAACGTAGTTATCAGAGCTAGTCTGCTGTGCTCTTGTCTACTGATCCTGGTTCCAGTTATATCAGCTAAGTCTGCCTTTTGCTTTTTGCTATTTGTTTTGGTTTTGTATTTTTGTCCAGCTTGTTCCAAATCTATATCCTGACCTTTGCTGGAAGCTCTAGGGGGGCTGGTGTTCTCCCCCCGGACCGTTAGACGGTTCGGGGGTTCTTGAATTTCCAGTGTGGATTTTGATAGGGTTTTTGTTGACCATATAAGTTACCTTTCTTTATTCTGCTATCAGTAAGCGGGCCTCGCTGTGCTAAACCTGGTTCATTTCTGTGTTTGTCATTTCCTCTTACCTCACCGTCATTATTTGTGGGGGGCTTCTATCCAGCTTTGGGGTTCCCTTCTCTGGAGGCAAGAAAGGTCTTTGTTTTCCTCTACTAGGGGTAGCTAGATTCTCCGGCTGGCGCGTGTCATCTAGAATCAACGTAGGAATGATCCCCGGCTACTTCTAGTGTTGGCGTTAGGAGTAGATATATGGTCAACCCAGTTACCACTGCCCTATGAGCTGGATTTTTGTATTCTGCAGACTTCCACGTTCCTCTGAGACCCTCGCCATTGGGGTCATAACAGATCAACTTGCCTAAGCTGTCTATATGGTCATGTAGGTCATATGAAGCTGAATAAAGTGATAGCTTGATATCTGCGATCCAATGTCTTATTCAAGAGAAATCAATGTTTTTGTTATATGTAAATGATCTGCTCCAGGCTATGGGCCGGACACTGATGTGCATGAGAATCTGCCCCTAGAGTCAATAGTAGACATGAAAATAAGCATCTTTGTAAGGCTGGTTTCACACTTGCGTTTTTGTCTGCAGCGTTTTTTGCACAAAAAACGCATGCGTTTTTTTCCCCTATATTTAACATTGAAAACGCATGCGTTTTTTTGCACATGCGTTTGATCGCGTTTTCAAACGCATGCGTTTTTTGTCTGCATGCGTTCATTTTCAAAAATGCTACCTGCAGTATTTTCTTGCGCGTTTTTTTTGCCGCGAAAAAACGCATGCGTTTTTTCGCGGCAAAAAAATGCATTGCTGTCTATGTAAACGCATGCGTTTTTAAGCACATGCGTTTGTTTGCGCTAAAAACGCATGCGTTTTTATAGAAAAAAAAACAGAAAACACACTGAAAAGCCACCCACCACCATCAAGGTGATAAAGGGATCCAAACCCTAACCCTAACTCTACCCCTAACCTCACCCCTAACCGTTTAGTGAACATTTTCTGACAGTCATATTGCCACGTATTTAAGTGCCACGTATCACGTATTTCAGTGCCACGTATGCCACGTGCCACGTATTTAAGTGCCATGTATCACGTATTTCAGTGCCACGTATGCCACGTGCCACGTATTTAAGTGCCACGTGCCACATATTTAAGTGCCACGTGCCACGTATTTAAGTGCCACGTGCCACGTATTTAAGTGCCACGTATTTAAGTACCACATATTTAAGTGCCACGTATTTAAGTGCCACGTGCCACGTATTTAAGTGCCACGTGCCACGTATTTAAGTGCCACGTATTTAAGTACCACGTATTTCAGTTGCACGTATTTCAGTGCCACGTATTTTAGTCACGTTTAGGGTTAGGGTTAGGGGTAGGGTTAGGGTTAGGGTTTTCTTGTTTTTTCTTGTGTTTTCTTGTGTTTTTCTATAAAAACGCATGCGTCTAAAAAACGCATGCGTTTTACCGCGTTTACATGCGTTTTTCACACATGCGTTTTTTTTTAAAACGCATGCAGATAAAAACGCAAGTGTGAAACCAGCCTAATACAGGTCCTTCTCAAAAAATTAGCATATAGTGTTAAATTTCATTATTTACCATAATGTAATGATTACAATTAAACTTTCATATACTATAGATTCATTATCCACCAAGTGAAATTTGTCAGGTCTTTTATTGTTTTAATACTGATGATTTTGGCATACAACTCCTGATAACCCAAAAAACCTGTCTCAATAAATTAGCATATCAAGAAAAGGTTCTCTAAATGACCTATTACCCTAATCTTCTGAATCAACTAATTAACTCTAAACACATGCAAAAGATACCTGAGGCTTTTAAAAACTCCCTGCCTGGTTCATTACTCAAAACCCCCATCATGGGTAAGACTAGCGACCTGACAGATGTCAAGAAGGCCATCATTGACACCCTCAAGCAAGAGGGTAAGACCCAGAAAGAAATTTCTCAACAAATAGGCTGTTCCCAGAGTGCTGTATCAAGGCACCTCAATGGTAAGTCTGTTGGAAGGAAACAATGTGGCAGAAAACGCTGTACAACGAGAAGAGGTGACCGGACCCTGAGGAAGATTGTGGAGAAGGACCGATTCCAGACCTTGGGGAACCTGAGGAAGCAGTGGACTGAGTCTGGTGTGGAAACATCCAGAGCCACCGTGCACAGGCGTGTGCAGGAAATGGGCTACAGGTGCCGCATTCCCCAGGTAAAGCCACTTTTGAACCATAAACAGCGGCAGAAGCGCCTGACCTGGGCTACAGAGAAGCAGCACTGGACTGTTGCTAAGTGGTCCCAAGTACTTTTTTCTGATGAAAGCAAATTTTGCATGTCATTCGGAAATCAAGGTGCCAGAGTCTGGAGGAAGACTGGGGAGAAGGAAATGCCAAAATGCCTGAAGTCCAGTGTCAAGTACCCACAGTCAGTGATGGTGTGGGGTGCCATGTCAGCTGCTGGTGTTGGTCCACTGTGTTTCATCAAGGGCAGGGTCAATGCAGCTAGCTATCAGGAGATTTTGGAGCACTTCATGCTTCCATCGGCTGAAATGCTTTATGGAGATGAAGATTTCATTTTTCAGCAGGAACTGGCACCTGCTCACAGTGCCAAAACCACTGGTAAATGGTTTACTGACCATGGTATTACTGTGCTCAATTGGCCTGCCAACTCTCCTGACCTGAACCCCATAGAGAATCTGTGGGATATTGTGAAGAGAAAGTTGAGAGACGCAAGACCCAACACTCTGGATGAGCTTAAGGCCGCTATTGAAGCATCCTGGGCCTCCATAACATCTCAGCAGTGTCACAGGCTGATTGCCTCCATGCCACGCCGCATTGAAGCAGTCATTTCTGCCAAAGGATTCCCGACCAAGTATTGAGTGCATAACTGAACATTATTATTTGATGGTTTTTTTGTTTGGTATTAAAAAACACTTTTATTTGATTGGTCGGGTGAAATATGCTAATTTATTGAGACAGGTTTTTTGGGTTATCAGGAGTTGTATGCCAAAATCATCAGTATTAAAACAATAAAAGACCTGACAAATTTCAGTTGGTGGATAATGAATCTATAATATATGAAAGTTTCATTGTAATCATTACATTATGGTAAATAATGAAATTTAACACTATATGCTAATTTTTTGAGAAGGACCTGTATATCCTCCCCTCTCCTCTACATAGTAACTGACATCTTCACCTTGACAAGCCAGCTGGTATGTCACTCTCCATAAGGAGAAACGCTACCCCTTAGACCCCAGTCCAGAGCCTCTGACCTAGCCAAATCAGTTCTCATGCTTCGCACTGACGAGGGCCAACAGCCCATGTCTGCGAATTGAGATACTGATTTGGCTTTTATCCTAAGTCATATTGCACGACTCGTTAAAGGGTTGATTGTGACTTCCAACAGGTGGCGCTATAGAGTTTTAAGTCCTCTTTTTCTCAGAAGAGGCAATTTGAATATCTTCTATCTCAGTAATGTTACATTCTATTTTCTGAAAACAGATTTTAACTGGGAATTAAGAATTTTGAGAATGAATGATCAGTCCTGGGGGAGAAAGGAGCGGATTTCTCTGATTAGACGTATTACAGAGAGGCTTATTTTCATGTGTACTATTGATTTATGAAATAAAAATTAAAATGACGGTTAGTCTTTCAGCACCTGTGTGTAGTCATTTTTGAGTACAGAATGTAGTAAATCATCTGGGACAAGCAAAACTTTGTTTCTGCTTTTGTACAGATTGCACAGTGGCTGCGTTTTTAGCAATACTGATTGACAAGAGCAATAAACATATTGTTTTTACAATACAATTTTGAATATACTTTTCAGATGAATATCAGACACAGTATGCAAGCCATTAGAAGATCATGTATACCATGGAACAGATTTTTTTCATCGTTCATTTTAGAAGATATAAAGTTAAGCCACTTTTTAAGTAATTATCTTAAATATGTTCTTTTGAAAACATGCAATAAATCCATCTGAGCTGCTCAGCTCTAGTCTCTCCCTGCTTTGCATCTCAATATTAGAAGTAACTGAAGGGGTATGGAGGGGTTATACACAAATCCCAAAATTTGGAAAGATGGGATAGTATCTACAGACTCAGAGAGGGCAGATATATCAAACTGCAGAAAAGGAGGAAAGCATATGCACAAGAAATAATTCCAGGGTAGAAGATTTGCTAACATATGAGCTAATGAAGACAGCTTTACAATGGTTACACACAGAGCTCACTTCCAGCCTATATTTCTAGGAGAGACAATCCCACAAAAAAATCTAAAACATGAGGAAGACTGCAAACCAAACATCCTATGGTCAGAAAATGAATGAAGGAATGAAGATTGCAGACTGAAACTTAATATAATATTATTAATGGGAGGCTGTCACCAGAAATTGTTTAATCAGGTTTTGTGTTACATGTATTTTTTTTAAATTGTTGGTAATGTTTTATTTTCATATCACAATCTTTATTAAAAAAAAAATGTAATCTTGCAATATAGACACACATCTTTTCAGAAAGAGACCCTAATTTCTTTATTAGATGCAAGATTACAATGAATGGTCTACACAGCAGATAACATAGAATCCGTTAATCACAACAGGGGATGTCAGAGCAGACCCACCCTTCACAACGGCCTTTACACAAGCTCATTAGACACTTCAATACAAAAAGATAGGGTCGGAGTCTGTACCGTATGACTATGTACATGTGTTGTTTCCTGAAACAACAGGAAGTCAGAGTTTAAAAAAGGTTCCAGTGGCCAGTGTAAAAATGTAATGTAATGTCTATTTTTCATACAGCTAGTGATATGGAAAAAAATGACAAAAATGAAAAACAAATATATTTAACAAAAAACTATTTTAAATAATATGTCATTTTCTGATGATAGCTATCTTTTAACTAAAGATAAGCACTCCCATATGTAAAAGCAAGTTTTTCCTTTCAAAAGTGTTCATAGTCTTTAGAGGTAATCTGAGTACAGCATGAAGTAGAGGTTAAAGCACTGAACTCAGGGACGTGTCACATGTCTGGCTGTGTGGTTTCCTTTACTTACACTGAAGCTTTAATCTCCTTATGATTATCATTGCTGTGGCTATCTGGCACTCGCTTACTAGTCTAACTCCGCCCCTTCTGTGATAAGCAGCTCACTGTCTATAGCTATGTACACAGAGAGTCTGGTAGGGATGGGATTAGCTTTTCAGCTCTGCTGAATTGCTTAATCTAAGAACACTGATTGTGTCAGAACGGCTGCACCCAGTAATCTAAGTGACACATTGTTGGTTTCAGGGTCTCTTTGCCTACATTATGCTGTTCTCAGATGAGGCAGAAAAAACTTGGTCACAAATTTCCTATAAATTCTCTTTTTAGGAGCTAATCAGAAATGGAGGTCATGTCAGCGGGGTGTAGGAGTATTACTGTATATGTGAAAAGGGTTTGGTGAAATTAGGTAATCTTTAAATGTTCTATGGGAGCAAAGATTGCAACAGCAGCCTCTTGGTAATCATTATCATATCACTACTTTGCATTAGGCCAGAGTAGTGGTGGCTATGATAAGTCTCAGGATATGTGGCCATAACAGATAATTAATTGTCAGGTAATAACTAACAGACCTTCAGATATCCAACACCGTGTTCCATCAGAAATGAAGATGAAGCACACGTCATTGTTTTTTAGTCAATATCAGTGCCAGATGAGACAACTTTCCATCTTATAGAAATGTATGAACATACGGTAATTTTTTTAAAGATCTGGAGAAATATTTCTGAACATTGACACAAATCTGATTTAGTCGTAGTTGATCCTGTGAATGCTGTATGTTACATAGGCCATTTGGCTGCAGCTGCTGCGCACACTCCACGGTGACTCCACCAAAATATGAATGACTGCACTGTTATTCCATTTTACTCCCCATTGGATGAAATGTGCGTAGCAATAAATCATTCCGCACATTATTTCTGTAATTGTAGTCATGGCTTTAAAGGAAAAAAAATGCATCAGTGGCGGATACAGCGTCCTCGCAGTGACAACTGAATGGCCATTGAAATTTCTGAATTTCGAAACATCTTTTCTCTCCGTCATTTGATCCCAGTCTGTCCTGCCAGGTGGAAGGAGACAGATTGCTTTCATTTCTAAATGCAATTATACTTTATTATGCTTTATTTCCCCCTTATCCTCTGAGGATACGCTCATAACCTCATATCCTCTCTCACGTCCACGTGGACCATGCTCGGCTCTGTTTGCTTTGTCTTCCTGACAACCGGCCAGTTTAATTAAAATCTAATTTGTTGCCCATGACAACTAGTTGCAGACATTTCACTCGTGTACCCATGCTTAGCTCATTTTCTGGAACGATGGCTTGGCTCTAGGTTGTCAGCTGGTTAAGGGTATCCCTCTAAAAAAAAAAGGAAGGCCTTAGTTTCTGCTGAGCCTGGGCCAAGTTGGTGTTACTGACTGGAATAATTGTGACGTGATTCCCTGTCACTAGACGCTCTGGATTCTATGAATGAGAAGTAGACTCTGTTGAGAGAAAGCCATTAATATGAGTTAAACAGGCCATGAGTGAATCTTATTTCACAAATATGGTCTTGTGGCTGAATGTCTCCTGTTCATGTGACATCTACTCCACATTAGCAGCACCGGCTGCCAAATGAGTTTGCAGGCATGGGTCTATAGTTTAGGTCATTACATACATTATTCCAAATCCCTTACCAAACACAGTGCCAGAGAGTCTGGTACTTACGTTATTTCCATGCCGTAACTACAACAGTTGCTGTTTTCTGACATTGACAGGGTTAACATCGTCTATCCAATGTTCTCTAAGGACCCAGCTATTTTTCATATTCCTTTCCACATGTTGGTTTCCCAAAGATTTGTCTTGTGCTTTCAAAAATAAGACAATTTACAGATGATTAGTAGCATTTGTGGTGTAAAGGCTGTCCAGTTGGCACAGTTTTATCACAGATATCCAGAAATGAATATATTATTTTAAATGATTGGGGTGATATTTGATGACTGATATCCATGACTTTTGCCCGGAGCAGGAGGACGGAGCACCATGACTGAGATGGGACAGGGGTTTGAAGCTTACCATGAGACTTGTCTGGAGGAATAGAAGAGGTGAAGGCACAGTTCTTGGACTTTGCAAGGTTTGGAGTTACACATTTCTTTACAATACCCCTGCCAACTTTATTACCACAATTTGAGGAATTTTTTTTACCTATATAACTACAAATGTGGAAATGCTCCTGGAACATCCAGAAGGTGCTACAAAAAACAAAACAATACCCACGGGACAAGATAGATGATCTCCTGTGGGCTGCAAAATTCTCCGAAACATCCCAGAAAGCAGGACTTACATAGGGTGTCCAATCATCCAATCAAACAATAAGACGACAGAAAATGGGGTTGTGATGAAAGTACTTAAGGTGAATGGCTTTGAAAAGAGGACATGGCTATAAATGGCTATAAATCATTTTCAATGGTGCACAATGTATGAAACAACCATACACTTCCCGCTAAGGTCAAAATTGTATGCATGATCTCAGAGAAGTGCTTCTCGCCTTGGTGGTTTTACTTCAGTCCCTATAAGGTGTACAGAGGTTTGTACAACCCACATTTTTCTTTCTCAGATAGACCTTATATTACCTGAAGGGTGGTTAATGTTTCTTCGCATTTTTCCTGAATGTGGCATTAAACTGAGTCCCTGCCACCATCTCATGGTCACTGTAAAAGGATCGAGGGCTGTCTCTCTATTCATTTCTATAGAAATTCCTAAAAACAGTCACGCACAACCACAGCGATGCAGAGGTTGGGGACCATGAAGTGAGAGCACAGGACATGTCAACATTTCTGAAAGATGTTCGCTCTCCTGTGGGACTTACACATGCCACTTGAACAGAGTTCTCCAACCTCAATCCAGCTCCAATGTTTTTGACACTCCTACAGAAGTGAGCTGAGAAAGGAACACATATGGGGCCTACTCTCCATTTACAGCTGCCACAAGATTCACAGAGCAGAGACCCACATCATTCAGACTATTCCATAAATGTTTAAGAAATAACACAGAAAACTGTACCTACTTGTCGATTCCCCCACTACTAGCTGGAGATTGGTATGTCACAGTCACATAACTCGATCACACCACACTGGAGCAGCGTAAACCACTGGGGACCTGGGAACCATTAACCAAGAAGCAGTGGAGGACATGAAGGGCATTACAATTTTTTTTAAAGCGTTTTCTGCTCATTAGGACGATTTTTATGGGGCTGAAGATATTAGATGTATAATGTTTTTTTTTATTCCGAGCTATTCAACCTTTAAAGTTCCTTAGAATATAAACCTCACTAAAGAAAATCTTGTCTTACCATTGACACTAAGTGAACACTGATGATGATTGGAAAGGAAAAAGAATTAGGTACATACATTGAAATGTCTTCTTATGAAAAACTCTACTAGTACATTATTTTTTTTCAATTCTATGATATTCAGTTTGGATTTGTGCGAAGTCGGTTGTCTAATACTTGCCGCTTTAATATTTATGCTTTCTGTCACATTAACATTTCCAACTAACTCACGAACCGTTCAGCGTTTGCCCACCCAGATGAGAAGGTACAGGAAAAGGGTGACATGCCCTTTCTGGCGTTGACTGGAGGTTTTTTATCCACTGGGCCTCAGTAGGCCTCAGGGCCTTACGCTCCATTAAAAGCTGACAGAATCTGCAGAATAAGTGGCAGTAGCCTGCCGCAGCAACCAAAACACTTGCACGAAATCCAAACAAAATTAGGCGTTCTTAATTTTACAACTGACAAGTTTGATGGATCATAAGACCGACAGCTAATATATTTGTAACATATGTATGTATGTATATATGATGTATGATACTATGCACATTTCTCATATATATATACAGTATATATATATATATATATATATATATATATATATATATATATATATATATATTGTGCTTTCTTTACTACTTCTTTAAAATTACTACACAATATTTTCAAGGAATACCTCTTTTTTTAATGGTGGCTTCTCTCATGAAGACACCTTATTCTCTAAATACAGTACCCAGCAATCATAGTGAAGGGAGAAGAAATGAAAGGCAGACCCATGTAATTTATATGTAACTTATTATACTTACTTATACCAATACTAGATGGTGGCCCGATTCTAACGCATCGGGTACTCTAGAATATGTATGTAGTTTATTTATGAAGATTTAAGAATAATTCAATGAATACACAGGATTCGGCTAGCCGGCGGAGCGCGACCAATCCCGCTCCAATTCACGGCCGGACTGCGCCTGTCGCTGATTGGTGTTGCCCGGCCGGGCGCGACCAATCAGTGAAGGCAAGGCCGGCTGCAGGTTTTTGAGGGCCTCGGGTGAAAGAGTTTCAGTGGGCCCCCCTTTAACACATACCACGATTCATGATGCACAGATATGCAGCACCCCAGAGTCCTGGTCATTGCAGTAATGTTATTCTTCCACAAGGGGGAGTGATATTACGTCTGATGGCAATAAAGGAGATCTTCTTTCCAGGTATCACAAACCATACACCACACTTCACACTCCAGACCACCAGGGGGAGCTACGCTCCTATCTATTAGGGCACTCCTCACAATTGGGTAAAACTGGTGGGCTGGATAGAGAGTTAGTCAGAAGCTGACTGGGCTTCACCCGAGTCAGTCCCTGTCAGGCAGACAGAGGGGAAGGAGGAACATCCAAGCTGCAGATAGAGAGGTCCCTGACAGGGGTGGGATCCTGTCAGAGGCCTAGCTAGACAGAAGGCCACGGAGCTGCGCCTGCCCCACGTGCGGCAGCATCCTAAGGAAGGAGACAAAAAAGAATTGTATTGTAGCGGGTGAGAAACGAAGTCCTAGCACAAGGAGAGGAATCCAGAAGGAGTTCTGCCCTGTAAAAGGCTGCCTCCTTCTGAGGTGCTGAAGCCAGCGGCCGGAACACCGAGGGAGCAACAGTCTCTAAGCCTTGCTCCAGAGACCGGCAGGACAGTCAATTCCACGTTGGCTGCCCGACCATATACCCAGGAGGCACGGTGGCAACTTGTGGGGGCTGGGGCGTCGTAGGGTCCCTGTAAAAAGCCTCAGGCCCCCAGTCATATGGGTTTGTCCTATCCATACCATCTGGGGGACAGAGAGAAAGAGACATAACATCTAGAACATCTACAACAGTTGTGAGGACCTTACCGAGAAGCTCAGCAGGGAGGTACTACAACACACAGGCGCTAGAGGAAGGCTACTGATTTCCACCTGGATAAGGGGACTCTGGATTTGCCTTCGGACCGGCCGGACTCTGCCTACCCTGTGGTCGGTACCCTGGACTGTGGATGTTGAAGCCTTTAGTAAAGGTAAAGAGACTGCAACCTTGTGTCCTCGTTATTCACTGTGCCTTACAGCATCCACCATCCACCACCTACACTCTGGGAAGCCCTGGGGATACACTTCACCTGTGGGAAGGTATACCATCTAGCTGCCATCACATCACCCCAGCGGACCTCAAGCAGCGTCAGTCACCCTGACCAAATACCACAGGTGGCGTCATGAACATTATCCCTTTAAAGACCTTTCCCCCCATTTTCTTAACGGACGCCCCTAGGGACACGGACTGGGTCAGCCACCGTGACATCCCCACCAATGGCCCGACTCCGAGTACCCCATGGTCCTATGGGGGCTCTCCAGATACAGCAGAGAAATATAGCACAGCCACGTAGCATATAACACAATCCACGTAGTATATAACACAGCCCACGTAGCATATAGCACAGCCATGTAGCATATAACACAGCCCACGTAGTATATAACACAGCCCACACAGTATATAACACAGCCCACATAGTATATAACACAGCCACGTAGTATATAGCAGTGTGGGCACCATCTCCCTGTTAAAAAGAGAATTAAAATAAAAAATAGTTATATACTCACCTTCCGGCGGCCCCCGGATCCAATCCAGGCCTTTAGCGATGCTCCCGCCAGGTCTGTTCCCAGTGATGCTTTGCAGCAATAACCCTTGATGTTGTAGCGGTCTCGCGAGACTGCTACGTCTTCTGGGGTCATTACCGCAAAGCATTACTGGGACCAGACTGCAGGTACCTGTACCGAGCTGGGTCCGAAACTGTTGAGGCTGCCTCTCTTGTTGCCTGGAGGAAGAAATAAGGAGTGGGACCGACCTCATGACCCGAGTAGGAGGGGCAGCTTAAAAAGCAAAGTGCACGCAGCTGCAGGCAGTTTAGCAGGAATCAGCAGCCGCGCGCAGCTGGGTGAGCAACGTGCTCTGTCCTCTGAGCACCGGTGCCATGACGGGCTGCGTTGTTTGGTTCCTGCCGCCTCCAGTGGGACTGCTGCAGAGAGAGGTGCCGTGTGCTCAGTAGCTGCAAGAGACAGAAGCGCCGTACGCTCAGTAGCTGCCAGAGACAGGTGCCGTGCGCCCAGTGACTGTGAGTACCACGCACGTCCAGAGGAGAGAAGTCTGAGTACCGGACAAACTTTTGCAGCTTAAATTGCCACTTTCTTCCCACCCATTTACATTTGACTCTGAGAGTGCCGTGGCATTGATTGTTTCAGCCTCACGTGTGCTTATGGACTAGGGGTTCAGCGGAAGGTACCGGAGACCGACCGCTGCCACCAGAAGACGGACCATCGCTTAAAGGACCCCATCTGAGGACATCGCCCTGCCACTGCCGATTCTACACCCTGTCCTCTAGCGGGATCATCAGCTGCAGAAGACCATACAGGACATGATAAGTTCTTTTCATTGGACTGCTGTTGTTTTACAGTTGCTATCCCTATTATCCCTCATTTAACCATTAACCTCCCTGCGAGGAGTGACTTCCCTGTTTATTAAATTGTTATATCTTGTTAACCCTAGCTCTGCCTCTTGTCTGTCACTGCATCCCGCAACCTGCTTACATACTTTCCACAATGTGTCTGCTATGTATAAAAGCATGTTTGGCATTACCGGAAGGTGCAGAGCTATACAGTAGGTGGTGCACAGGTTGCAGTGATACTTGGGCCCTGGATTCTGGAAGAGGTCCAAAAGGTCCATTGGCCCCTATCAGAAGGCTAATACTATTAAAGACCTGTGATAGTATGCGGCCCTGCTGGATATTTTGCACCAGGGCCTGGAAGCTAAAAGTTATCCCACCGGTGACCGGCGGTCATGGTCCAAGACAGAATGTACAGAGTACAGTAGATGTATGCCTGTCAGTTCCGCAATATCTCCAGAGTCCTCTCTCTCTCTATCTGTATGTGTGTGTGTGTGCATATATATATATATATACTCCTCACAATTGAAATTGCAACACCAAGGAGAATTTGTGATCAATAGACAAGTTAATGATATGCAAGTGATAACTGAATGCAAAACAATTTTCAAAACCCAGCTTTGACTTCACAGCCTTGACTTCTATCAATGAGATATTAATGGTTGTCTAAGGCATGTTCTGCCACGCTGAATGCAATTGGGAATCCAAATCATCAAGATCCGCTGCTGGCAGCTTCCACTACAATTGCTGGCCAATGACGTCCCATGGTAGCACTTTTAGGCTGCTCACTGCAGCACGAGCAACATTTGGCCTGGAACTGTTGTGTTGAAATTCGCTCCTGGGACTCTGTAGCGTCATGACTGTACCAAATGCCAGGCTGCATAAAAGTTTATCATTATAACTAGTTTTTGCGTAGTACTTAATTGTAGCTAAAACTAGAAACAGACCTAAAAATGAGTGACCGATTACAAGTCTCCTCTCTTTATGTTACTTTCATCCAGCTGCAAAATAAATAGATTTTAGTGCTCATATTTTGGTAATACTTGACCATGACTAGACTCCTGTGATGATACAGACCTGGCTCAGTAGAGCTGTAAAAAGGTCGAGTATAGCGGCCATGATACATAGTGCACCACAATTACAGTCATGAAAAAGCAGCATTGTTTGGAAAAACAAGCAACATACAAAAGGTACATTAAATGCTACGTGTGAGCTCAGTAAAATAAAGCATTGTAGGATCATGCACAAATATTCGCCCAAACCTAAAATAGATGACACCAGTCACTAATGCTAATAAACATCCACATAGCAACTGCCTACATAGTGTATACGAATACCAACTGTCCTGGGGCTGTCAGTACAGCTGCATATGGTCTATGTTTATATCACACTGTTAAAGATAGCAAACTGTGGGCTATGGTCTCACTACCACAGAGTCTGCGAGCCTATATACAGTAAATAATACCGCAGTGGATAGTGGCACCAAGCCTCACTGAATGCCGAGGGAACGGCAGCTTCTTGAAGACTAGAATCTGCTGATTAAAATCTCACAATGATAAAAATTCATGAGAAAATGCAGTAAACTGCACTAAAGTACTTAGATGGCACCATAACATGTCACCTCATGAGGTCTATAGGCTGCTCTAATGTACCTCGGCATGCCTCGAAATCTAGTAAGAGTCTGAAAAACTCTATCACCGGAAATCTACTTATATTTGGGCAGAAAGAGGCCAGCATGGTGGCTCAGTGGTTAGCATTGCAGTGCTGGGGTCCTGGGTACAAATCCCACCAAGGACAACATCTGCAAGGAGTTTGTATGTTCTACCCGTGTTTGCGTGGGTTTCCTCCAGGTTCTCCGGTTTCCTCCCAAACTCCAAAAACATACTGTTGGGGAATTTAGATTGTGAGCCCCAATGGGGACAGTGCCGATAATGTCTGTAAAGTGCTGTGGAATTTACTCATAAGTGAGTGAATAAAATAGGTTTCATTCAGACATCAGTTTTTTTCATATACAAGAAAATCGGACCGAGTTGATCGTCATTCGATTGTCACCAGAGTTTGGTCCGATTTTCATCAATTTTCTCGTACGTAAAAAGAAAATAAAAGTTTCTCCACTTCCTCTAGCTAACAGTCCATGAAAAATGGACAGTACTTGAATAATATACAAGAGCTTTTTGATTTTTCTTGGGCCCACAGACTTTCATTTCTAGACACTCTGATCAATATTGGACATGTCAATGAGATTTTGCGTGGTCCAGAAAAAATCAGACATGTGAACAACTCCATAGACTCTCATAGGTATGAATGCTATCTGTAAAAACACACACAGCTTACGTACATGAAAAACCGACTTGTGATTGAGGCCTTACGTGGAGTTATGTTGACCTGCAAATGAAAGGTATTGACAATAACCAGAATTTAACTCAAACCGTATTAGCCTAAGGCCACGTTCACATGGTCAGTATTTGGTCAGTATTTTACCTCAGAAATTGTAAGCAAAAAGCAGGTGTGGAACAATCAGAGGAAAAGTATAATAGAATCATGTCACTACTTCTGTATTTTTCACCCCCTCCTGGTTTTGTCTTACAAATGCTGAGGTAAAAAACTGACCAAATACTGAACTTGTGAACATGGCCTAACAGTCATTTTAGCCCTAGAAAGAGTCATGGTAGTGACAGGGTCACTAAATCTTCAGCTTTCCAAGAGAGATGTAATTTAAGATACCAATGTATAATACTATAGTCTAATACTCAAACCATCTTATTGTAGATATTTCACCCATAAATCCCAAATTCATGACTTCATATCCTTTATTTAGCAAATGTCCCTCAGGGTCTGGGAACTGGTATAATGATACATACAGTGAATAAATGGGTCTATTCATACCCTCATCTACTAGTCACGTGCTATTTTGCTTTTCCAAATTTTTTTCTTCTTTTTTTCTCGCTCCCATTGACCACCCGCATTATATTGCTCTTACCATTGTTATAATACTTGACTCATTATTTTTAAATGAGTTGATATATTGCTTTTATGTATTGTGACCTGCAACGTAACTGTGTTCTTTGGATCTTGCTTTGTCCATCTGTCCAGCACCTGGAAGCGTGAGTTCATCACACACAACAAAGATGTGAACGGACCCCCCAGAACAGGGCGAGCGGGGCAAAAGTGGGAGCAGGAGACAAGGGAAATACAGGATAAACAGGGCACTAATCCAAAACAACAGCACATAAGTCCAAAGAAGCCACTGTCCCTGGTCTCCAGCATCTGCCTGCTGTTTAGACAGGGAGTGTGTGGGAGCCATGTAAACACGGGACATACTGAGCTAAACAGGATGCGGGAGACATATTGTGACCGGGTGCAATGGGGATTATACAGTGTCGGAAGGGTGAGTGCATCCTCTAATTCTTTCTATATTACTTTGTTATGATCCTTTAAGAAAAAGTGAACTTTTTATTAGTATTCAATCCATTTGTGTAGGGAGTGCATTACAAGAAATGTGTTGTCTGCAGCTGTATTGTACAAAGGCACACCTCAAATCATCGCTTTATTATATATGTCAAGTCCCTGTCTTCCTCGGGAGCCATTTATTATGCTGTTGTACATTCCTACATATTATAGAAACATCAACCCACCTAAGAAATGATTACCAATTTCATACAGTAGGTTTAAACAAAGGCTCGAAGGAAAAAGTGGCAGCGATGGTCCATAGTTGGGACTGATGACAATGTTGCTTCAGTCCCCCGCTAGTAAAACAATGCTACAATGCATTTTAACTTTCTTACATCCCAGCGTAAAAAATGTTGGCTTCAAACCAACTGCAGATTAGATCGCAAAGTCCTCAAAGCAGCGACTCCTTACAGCTGCGCTTCCCTGTGTATACTGGCAGAGCTGTGAAAAAAAGAACTCCCCACCCTTGAAGATCAAGAAGGAGGGTCATCCCCCTGTATCCTGTGCTCCTGCTGTACAGGATAAGGGACGAGTCTTCCATCGGAAAATGCAGCACAGTATTGTGTTTGGACGTTCCCACTTGTAATTATGCAGCCTGCCGAGCGCTCTGCATGCTGTTCCGCTCCCATTCCACCATGAACTCCTGAAACCTTACAAGATGTAACCCTAAGAAACAAGAATTGTTTCCTCCGATCCACTTAAACTGCATCAGAAATCCTACACGTGAATCCTGACAAGCCTCGGTGTTATACAAAAAAAAAAAGGTGCCAAGCACCTCCGAACAAAATAAAGCAAGTGTGAACAGGTGCGAGCTGCTATGACTGCATAATATGCAAACCAAAGAATACAGCAGCCTCTGTAAGTGCTAAGATGTATGCAAACATTAATTATATGAAATATGGACGGCATTACTGCTATATCGAATCTACTCATAAGATGAAGGTACTTAGCGCACATATTGGCCAATTCACGAGAGCCCATCAGCCATGACAAGGTGTACCTTCCTTTGATGATACTCTAACCTAATATTTAACAAACATTGAAAAGCTTACAAATTTAAAGGGCAGAGTATCTGTCTATGCGCTATATCTATGCACATTGAATTACTTTGGGCGCCTATTTCAGTAAAGAAGACATATTCCATGTATTCATCTAATGTTTTACTATGTGTGCATTATTTGCACATTGTTTGTATATGTTTATATTATTATTACATATCCAGATTGTGGTATTTACATATGTGTCCCTTATTCATTTCACTATTTATATATAATCTACTTCATTTACATTTACCACAATTATTTTTTCCACTATATTCATTATTACTGTAATGTTGCGTGTTTATTCAAGCAACCATCTTTGACTTATCACCTGTTGCTGTTTTCTCGTATCACTCTGTTGATGTTTTCCTTTTGTTCCTCGGAACTTACTTTAAAGGGACTCTGTCACCTGAATTTGGAGGGAACAATTTTCAGCCATAGGGGCGGGGTTTTCGGGTGTTTGATTCACCCTTTCTTTACCCGCTGGCTGCATGCTGGCTGCAATAGTGGATTGAAGATTGCCTTGTGCAGGCATGTACTACAGAGGACAGAGAATGAACTTCAATCCAATATTGCAGCCAGCATGCAGCCAGCGGGTAAGGAAAGGGTGAATCAAACACCCGAAAACCCCGCCCCTATGGCTGAAAATTGTTCCCTCCAAATTCAGGTGACAGAGTCCCTTTAAGAGTATCAATCCCGGACTGTGCACATGCTCCTTTCATTTGGGATAGTCGTACGCCGCGTCTGTATCTACACTCGTTCCAGGTCACGTGATTGGCTCTGGATCACATAATTAATTATGCGTCTGCAAGTCTCCTCGCACCTTCTGACTCGGTCCTTGATTGATGCATCCTGTGACACACTCCTATTGCACCTGCGACACACGCCATTGGAAGTCCCAGGTTATTTAACCATACTTTGCTTCCTACTGGTCCATAGAGATTTACAAGATGGTTCCTCCAGTTCTGACACCATTCCCTGACGAAGACTAGCACCGAAACATGCGTTGGGGCCTGGCACCATTACAGCAGGAGGAGATGAATATGGGTAATCCTTACTTTTTTCTGAATATCATTTAGCACTCTGATGTTATTTTCCTATTTGCCTTTTTTTGCGGCACTGCCATTTATGCATTTATCTTCACTGAATATCACTTTGATTTCTGCAAACTATTGATAGCATGATTTATTCTATCCATTCCATCTCCCCCTGTTGTGGTTTGACATCTGCTAGTCAAGCATCTGTAAATCGAAACTGAACATGCACAGCTCCACACACCCATAATCCCACGCACCTCTCTGCACCAGTGTCGGTGATATTCATTTTGGATTTACTATGCATTGCTCCCGACGCCCATTATCCCACCCACCTCTCGGCATCAATGTGAACGATAGTAAAAATCTGAAAGGGCTGCACAAGCCTTATATTTAGGATACCTTTTGTATCGTACTAAAAAATAATCATAATAAAATTATATGATATCTTTTAGATATAATAAGTTTGCTCTTTTTGTCCTCCTGTTGTTATCTAAAAAATAATCACCTGACAAATTCCTTGTTATAACATTGGCTATATGTGCCGAATAAGTTTGGAGCTATCCAGACACCTCTCTTGTGGTCCTACATGGATAATTATTTACTTGTATTTCTCCACATTGAGGACATCATTAACCCTGACCAAATCCCCATCTCCATTTGCTGAAATGCAGACCTAAATGTCAAACCATACTTCACTGTTACCAGCAGACTCTCCAGCCTTTTTGTGAACAATTTGTCTTCTGTTACTGCCAAATATTTCTCATTTTGATTCATCAGTCCAGAACACCTGCTGACATTTTTCTGCCCCCAGATCATATATATGCAAGCACAGTTGAAACACTTTGCTTTGCTTCCATATCAAATGTATGTTTTTTTACCACAATTCCTCCATGAAGGCCACTTCTGGCCAGACGACTCTAAACAATAGATAGTTGTATCTGGTTTCCAGTAGTTCTGAGCTGATGGCACTGCTGGACATCTTCTCATATTGAAGTAAGCCTGATGTGTCTTTCATCTGCTGCACTAATTTTCCTTAGCCAACCTCAACATTGGCTATCCTTGGTGTCCTCAAATGCCGAGAAATACAGGCAGATACTTTAAATCATGCAATACCATTGTTGAGTTGTCTGATCTCTTTCTAGTTCTCTGAGATATTTGGAACAACCTCCTAGCCGAGTTCCTTCAAAAACTGCGTGCAAGTGTACGTAAAAGAAATTGATGCTGGTTTGAAGGCAAAGGGCAGTCACAGTAAATATTGATTTGATTTAGATTAATCTTTTATTCATTCACACTCTATTTTGTTGATTGGTGTAAATAATATATTAACACTTTTATTTTTCAAAGCATTTTTATTTTGCTGTATTTTTCCATATCTGCCTAACACATTAGTGTTTGGTATATAACATATTGCAATATAAGAAGATATGATGTACTGAAACATTTCTTAGGATATAAGAAACTATCATTTTTTAAGCTATTTATCATGTATCCCTTCCAATTATTATACAAATTACGTATCCGTCATTATTATTAACTGGAGGTGATACTGGGAAATAGATTAATGAATGATAGTTTCTTATATCGCAAATAAATGTTTTAGTGCGACACATCTTCCTATGCTACATCGGCAACAGTAGTGGATAATGTTATCATTAATTTAATCCATTGTCTGTAGTTCAGTTCTTGCCTTTCACAAAGGAAGAAGTTCTCAGCAGGATGCAGGGAACAGAAAAACAAAAACCATCTCCCAGACAATGGTATGTGAGGAAAATCCAAAATCCACAATGACTAAATAAAATCTTACTATTTTCCAAGAAACACAAACTTTTCAGACAGAGGCAGTCATTTCTGGACTAGAGGACACATGTGCAGGGCTTTTGTACATGGAACTTTGTGTTTCCTTTTAGTGCTGCTGAAAACCCTACAATTATGCTCGTTTACTACTCCTCCTTCATAATTTCCGGACGTCAAAGGCTCATTTTTGTGGATCGTGTGCTTATTCCAGCTTTATTCCAGCTTTATTCTGACTATTAATAGGAAAAAACTCATTACAAACCTTGCCCGATATCTGTGTTTTGTGCAAAATCTAGACAGGGAACATCATACAAGGTTTTGTAGAACAGTCACGGTTTCTAAAGGTGCTCATTTTATAAAAAGCTTTCCCTGAGAGAATAACTAACACAAGGACTTGTGGTTTTAGGCAGCGAGACAATGGTTCAGTTCTGAACAGTTCTCTGTTTTAGGGTGAAGGGTTACTTGTTGATTATTCCTTTGTGACTAACAAAAAAATAGTGAAATTTGCTATTTCCGCTATGAAAGTGAACAAGGCTTACAAGATAGAAAGATTACTTTTAGAACAATAAACAATTGCTGATTCCAGGGGCGACAACCAGCATTGATCTTCGGTGGTGGCCATTGTTGTTGACTTCCATCTCTTTAGACTTTAAATGGACTGGTCAATGATAGATAGGCTCTGCAAACATCTGTGCGTCATCCGAAGAAGTGCAGGGTCCATGGTTATGAACAATACACAGGGCAATTGTTCACCTTCAGATCTCTGGAAATGGTTAGAGGAGGATGGTAACCTTATATATTGGCAATATGGTTGTCCTCGGTCTGTTTTCTGTTACGCCAATTGAAAAGATTCTTTCATAGCCATTTGAAGTGAAGCAAATACACTTCTGCTGGCGTAATAAAGATACAAGTGGTCCTTGTGCTGACTTCTGGGGACTGGGCAAATTGCTAGAAGCCTCATATAACTCCTTTTTGTTGAGTCAAAAGGCAAATTGTCACCCTCCAAATGCAGCATGTCTAATAATCATTTAGTACAAAGTCATACTAGCAGTTTCCAGGAAGATTTTTATCTCGTTGCCAATGCCGTCAATATTCATGGCTTACATTGTATATTACTCAAAACTTATTCACATCTTAGTCATTGAATTCCAGTTTTCTTACATAGCCCCATTGGCACAGGTGTATAAAGTCAGTCACCTAGCTATGCAGCCTGAAAATCACAAATGTAGTCTAAAATCACAAATAAAAGTTCAAAATCGAATTAGACATATAGATCTGAATTACCATTTCAGGACTGCAATTAATGCACACCTTCTGCAGCGGCGCCATTGCAGCGATGTTGGTGCCACTGTTCCCGGAGACTGACGTGATATTGTTGTGTCATGTGCCAGTTGCAGCCAGTGAGCGACTGCTCTTCAGCCGCAAACTTTACTATTTCATCAGATTGGAAGGGCACTCTGACGGAATATTGGTGAGGAACAGCCAAACAGTTGCCACTCGTTGTCTGCAACCTGCAAGTGACACATGTTTAGAAAGTTTGAAGCATGACAAACCATCATTCACAAGTAGGACTGCCACCTTTTTCACCCTAATAACTGGCCATGTTTCTCAGGTAAAAGTGACATGCATTTAGGACTAGGCACAGTTTAGCCTTCAGACTGTTTCCCATATGACATGAATATTGTTTCTAATGGAAAACACTATGGCCCCAATTCATCAAGGCAATTCCACCAGAATTACTTTGAAAATAAATTGCGTCTTTTGGTATTGTTTCACAGTTTCTCACAGTTCCCCCAAAATGGGGTGTGAAAGGATGCGTTGGGGGCATGACACCACAGTTAGTCTAATTCCTGGTGAGCTGCGGCATCCTTATGCCAGAAATCTTACTCCATTCAGTGACTGGAGTAAGATTTGTGTTAAGATGCACAGAGGTGCACACCATATGTCAGACGCTTCTGATTCATGAAGAGGCATGTTCATAAATCAGGAGCGTATGACTCCACAACATCCCCTCATCAATGGGAATTGTCCGTCTTCATGACTTGAGACCTAAATGTCCAAGCCATTTTTTTGGGTGCGTGGCAGCTTACTGGGTGAGGCAGATCTGCTAAGCTTCAGGTTTGAGTGGGCACATGGACTCTGGGCATTGATGTAGCATCCAGAGAGGCATGTGGGCAGCGAAGACTGTAAAGGATCAATTAGCTTTAATTAGTTCTGGGGAGAAGATGTCATTGATCCATGCCAGTCAACTTGCAAATCCCAACGAAGACCACAACAGAGGGCAGCAGACCCAGTGGATGGAAGCATTGACCGGGATACCCGGGACAGATGTGTAACAGGGTATCCCTAACTAGTAAATCCTACTTAGTGTGAACTCATACCCCAATACCATACCCACTTTTATCTGTGTTTAGGTACACTTACAAGCAGCATATTTTTTGGCTATCACTGTAAAATGGGCATCTGTAGATATACCCTCTGTCCTGATCAGCGTAGGGAGGAAGTTTACGTATACCACTACCAGGCAAAGGTGAAATATTCTTGTCCACACTGGAAGCAAACTGACTGCACACCTCTAAATATGCAAAATTATAGCCACTTGCCGTAGCCTGGCTGCCACATGTGTAGTTGTCCACAATGAATGTTTTTTCCCCTCCATAAAAAGTTTAAAAATAAGGAATCTTAGACAGTGTAGATTAATGGTGACATCAATGAGTGATCATGTAAGAAGCTTTCCCGCTGTGCTTTCTAGGCACAAAACTAGATGAAAAGTATGGCAACACAAGATTTGTATTGAATGCAGCACATTTATTGTAAACTGTAAGTACATTATCCTTAAAGCACCACTCCACACCACTTTTGTGTTGCACTGCTGGAGTGGTGCTTTAAATGTAAGTCCCCTGCCACCTGTCTCATACTTGCCTTCCGGCATTTTCATCCATTTTCGCCGCAACTCCCGTCGGTCTCCGGTGATAAGTGACCTGACAGCAGCTCTAGTGTTTCATAGAGCTTTGTGGAGGTCACTTTACGATACAAGTCTATGAGAGTCGCGTTATAGCCAGGTCCTGGCTTTCATACACTTGCATTTAGAGCTTGTGATGTAGCTTCTGAGTTCCAGTCAATCAGAAGATGCGCTCACAAGATAGTGCAAAGGGACCGAAACGGCACCAAAAACACTGTGAAGACACCGGAGGGTGAGGAAATTACAGGGGCTTAGATTGAAAGCGACACTCCAGGGCTGAAAAAAAGTAGAATGGTGCTTTAATATTGTTTATAATAATGTCTAAAAAATAAGCGCGCAACGTCTAACCCCTAGTGAGAGCTGCTCTCCACTCTATCTAATAGTGGGCCTCAATGACAAGCATTGAAAGGGAATCTGTCTCCAGATTTTTGCTAACTCATCTGAAAGCTGCATAATGCAGGAAAAGAGACCATCAAAAATGATGAATTAGGCTAAAATATCTAGATAATGAAAAGCAAGCTACATGCTATTGATTAAAAAAAAACAGAAAAAAACATGCAAAAGGGTCAAATTAAATAATGAAATGGATCAAACACAAAAGTCACTATTAGAACCATTTTCACTCCAGGAAAAAAAAAAATACACAAAGACGATGATGAATGGCAGCATTTGTTTTGGATAGAAATAACAGAAAAGATCATCAACATGTTTCACCTTTTTAATATCTCTATATTATTAATAAAAGAAAGGTCCCCTAAACTTTCTGGCGCTCATACATTTTTACTATTCAGTTTATATAACTGTATAGACAACATAACCCTCCACAGACACCTCTCCCTTTCTTCCCCTTGACATTGACTAAATCCAAAGATAACAGAGCTGTCATTCTGTTCTGCCTTCAAACACACATTTACAGAGAACAAGAACAACGTGCATCTTTGTTAATACCTCTTAAAGGATCAATTCCTCAATGACACATAGTCAATAATTATACATTCAGAGGCAACTTAAACAGTGGAACTCAATCTCATCCCCCTCGAAACATTGCCCTTTGCTCTTCTTGAAGCACAACTTGTACTGCGGAGAGAGGTTGTAATTTTTGCAGTACGAAGCAGCGGTTACAAAATGATCTCGTTGACCTTTCCAAACAGTGAAACTTGAAAGTGCTAGATAATAATTGGGAGACCGCTAAACACAACATTAGCATAATTGGGAAAAGTAAACCAGAATATTGTCTTATTAATGCTTCATTGTTCTCTGCAGAAAAGAACTTCTTATTAATGTGAGCAACCAAACATAAGTACCTAAGACAACTTAACGGAAGTCTCCTGATGAAGAAGTGGCGAAACGCGGACTGGGGAGTTTAGACAGTGACTTTTAGCTAGCGTAGTTACATTTATCGGATGTTATTCCAGTTGGCTGAGGACATTTATTTTATCTGTAGGTTTTTTCCTCTTCACTCCACGCACCTTTTGACTTGAGTCACTTGTCTGTTTTTTTAAGCTGTTACATGTCTAAAACTTCAAGGTACATTTCTGAGCCTCCCTGCTACTAATCTATCCTATTTTTTTCTGGATTAACGCTATTAACCTGCAGATTAACCCCATATCTGCAGGTTAATAGCGTTTTTTCTGGTGACAGGTTCCCTTTAAGAATAGTGTAATTTAAATAGCCATCGATTAGAAAATAGCAGACAGTATATGTGAAAAATGCTCTGTTATCTTCATTTACATTATCCTGGAGCAGTATAATCTTGTTAACACAGCTGTGCCTGTCCTTATTCAAAGTGTGCAAGTAAATTCATGATCCTGGGCGATTATTCAACATTTAAACTACCAACTATATGTACAAGGTTAATGAAAACAGTCAGGTAAAATCAAGTCCCATGTACAAGGTTAATGAAAACAGGCAGATAAAATCAAGTCCCATAGTAATATATGCACAGATAAATTCTGTAATAATACTGTAAGGAAAAATGTAAGCACGTGTGCTCTCCTGATCAGTAAAACTAATATACACTATATGGACAAAACTATTGGGATACCTACAGGAGCTTTTATGATGTCCCATTATAAATCCACAGGAATTAATATATAGTTGGTCCCTTTGCAGCTAAAACTGCTGCCACTCTTCTAGAAAGGATTTCTACAAGATTTTGGGGTGTATCTGTGGTAATTTTTGTCCAATCATCCAAAAGAGCATTTGTGAGGTCAGACGCTGATGTTGGATGAGAGGGCCGGGCTCACAATCTCCATTCTAGTTCATCCCAAAGGTGTTAGATCGGGTTGAGGTTGGGGCTCTGTGTGGCCTGTCAAGTTCTTCCACGCCACCAAACTCATCCAGCAATGCATGTATAGTCCTTGCTTTATGCACAGGAGACAGTTTTGCTAGAAAATTAGGGCCCTCTATATACAGTGGGGAAAATTAGTATTTGAAAAACTTACGATTTTGCAAGTTTTCACACCGACAAAGAATGGAGAGGTGTCACGGTTCCACCCCTCATTGTGTCTCAAATGCAGTTACTGACAGCTTGGCCATCCAATCTGGTATAGGGATGTGCTGAAGCTGTCAGTACTTTGATTGACAGATTGGCCATCCAATCTGGTACAGGGCCATGCTGAGCTGTCAGTGTGTTGTTGTGTGTTGTTGACTGACACCTCGACTATCCAATCTGTAACTGGAAGGCACCGGCTGTCTCCATGTGTTCATTATTCCAGTTAATGGCCATGCTTCTCAACTGAGCTGTGTCTCCTAGAACTCTACCAGACCTACATTCAGCTTGTGAGGTTTGTTCTCCTGTGCCTTGAGTTCTGTGTGCTTGATCTGTTGTCTGACCTTGGACTTCGTTCTGACCATCTGCCTGTTTAACCCCTTCAGCTCTGATCCGTTATCCTATCGGTACTCTGACCTCGGAACGTTACCTGACTACACTTTTGTCCCTTCCTTCAGTTTATGACATACCCTCCTGGCTTCTGACCTTGGACTCCTTGACCCCTCTGACTCACAGCTTGTATTTTCAGCAGGCAGCCACCTTCGCCACCAAGAGCAGCTTATCAGCAGGAGTATCGGGTGTCGAACCTGACCGATCAGACATTGAGGACCTAACCTAAGGGTACCGTCTCACATAACTATTTACCAACGATCACGACCAGCGATACGACCTGGCCGTGATCGTTGGTAAGTGGTTGTGTGGTCGCTGGGGAGCTGTCACACAGACCGCTCTCCAGCGACCAACGATGCCGAAGTCCCCGGGTAACCAGGGTAAACATCGGGTTACTAAGCGCAGGGCCGCGCTTAGTAACCCGATGTTTACCGTGGTTACCAGCGTAAAAGTAAAAAAAAAAAAACAGTACATACTCACATTCCGGTGTCTGTCCCCCGGCGTTCTGCTTCTCTGCACTGTGTCTGCGCCAGCCGGAAAGCACAGCGGTGACGTCACCGCTGTGCTCGCTTTCCAGCTGGCCGGCGCTCACAGTGCAGAGACGCAGAACGCCAGGGGACAGACACCGGAATGTAAGTATGTACTGTTTGTTTTTTTTTTACTTTTACGCTGGTAACCACGGTAAACATCGGGTTACTAAGCGCGGCCCTGCGCTTAGTAACCCGATGTTTACCCTGGTTACAAGCGAACGCATCGCTGGATCGCTGTCACACACAACGATCCAGCGATGTCAGCGGGAGATCCAGCGACGAAAGAAAGTTCCAAACGATCTGCTACGACGTACGATTCTCAGCAGGGTCCCTGATCGCTGCTGCGTGTCAGACACTGCGATATCGTATGGATATCGCTAGAACGTCACGGATCGTACCGTCGTAGCGACAAAAGTGCCACTGTGAGACGGTACCCTAAGGATAGGTCATCAATGATAAAGTAGTGGACAACTTCTTTAAGACTTCCTTTCACTGGATCTTTGGAGTCTAGGCCAACATCTGAAAAACATCCCAATAGCATTATTCCCGCTCTAAAATTTAAAGCTAGCGTAATGGAGTCAGTCTTGGCATTTGCTAAACCCAAACTAGTCAATCAGGCTGTCAGACAGAGAAGTGTGATACATTGCTCCACAGAACACATTTCCACTGTAGAGTCCAATGGTAGCTTCACACCACTCCATCCGGCATTGTCCTTGGCAATGTAAGTCTTGAAAGGAGCTTGTCAGCCATGGAAACCAATAACATGAAGATCCCAGTACACACTGTGTGCTGATTTTAAAAGCAATGGAGGTCTGGAATCTGCAGTGATTGACTGATCACACTGCATTCCTCTACATCCACTGCTTTTTTACAGCTGGTCCTTCCTCCATGGGTAATAGTAATTTCCACACTCCCACTCTGGATACCTAGACAGCCCAGGGATTCCATCCCTTCATGTAATGTACAAGTGGATTGTTCCTTGTTTTACCCCATAGTGACATCCCGCACATATCCAATTCCTGCCTGATGAAGGGTATATCACCCAAAACATTGCTTTACTTCACTTTGGTGACTGCACTTCAGCACTCGCACTACATAACTTTATATGGTTTGACACTTTATTGTTTGGTCGTTGTAGTTCCTAGACGCTTCCAGTTTATTGTGGAATATTTAAGTAGAGATGAGAAATAAAAAATTTCCAAAACTAACTTGGTACCTGGTGACATCCTCTCCCAGGACCACGCTCAAACACAAAACAGCCCATTGTTTCACAAATGTCAGTAAAGGCAGACTGCACAGTGAGGGGCTGGATTTTATATACCTGGGGCAATTGAACTGAATGAAAAACATTAATTCATTAATTAAAAGGTCTGTCCTGATATTTTTGTTTATATAGAGTCTGTCAAGATAAAGAAACAACTACATATATAGTAGTTTTTTAAATTATTGCAGTATCTTTCTCTCTAAGCGACGAATTAACAAGCCACAGACTCCACATTCTGATACAGATACAAAGGTTAGGTCAGTTTCTTATATTTGGGTCATATCCTGGCCCCAATACATTCCAACGTTCAAGGGCCCTAGAGGATCCTCCCCATGATTTCCCTTCAGTTTCATTTATAGAGTACAAAATCACAGTAATATTATTTACCATCATTCTCCCTCAATTTGACTGAAGAATACTTGTGCGATCTATGGTCATGTAGTGAGACCCCTGCCTTGTCCTTCACTGCTGGGAATATTCTTGAATATTCAAATAGTCCTCGGGTTGGACCACCTCACACCCCACAACATAAAACCAGGGCCGCTATAAATCAAAGGTGATGGACAGCAATCCCATCTCCTAAGCCTGGCAATACACTGAGAAAACTCCTGGATGCCTCAGTGTGTCGGCCAAATGCGGGATTCTAGAAGGAGACAGTTAGTACAGTTATATTAATTAGAGGATGTTAGACCTGGTGACATTTCTTTAAGATATTGATCTTGACTGAAAGCAGATTCGGCATCTGATCAGCTCCGAAAAGTGATTCAGAGCATTTTGGTTGTACATGTCTTTTAGGGTTCATGCGCATGACCATAGTTTTGGGCCGAGTGAGATCTGACAAAACATTGCATCCCACTCAGACCAATGTCATTCGATAGGGATGTGCATATGTTTGATTTCCTGCTCAGTCTCAGGAAAAAAATCACTTAAAGGGGTTTAACCACCATTAAGAATACATTTATTTAAGCAGAAAATGTGGAAGTAAATGTTTTTGTAATTTACAGTTATTAAATATTATGCTCCGTTCAAAAAATAACACACTTTTATCTTCTGAAGTATGCCCCCTGGCATTATTCCACTCTGTCCTCCCAGTGGCCGATAAGCTGGCCGAGCACGCTCAGTTCCATCAAATTATCAGATGGCACTTGGTCATGCAAGTCAATGAGTCAGTTGAAAATATTGGGCTGCAGTCGAATTTTTCCATCTTCTTCTCATCAGAATGGATTACACTACGATCATACTCTGATCAGAGTTAGATCAGAGTGTGATTAGCATAATCGTTCCGATTCTCTCGAATGAGTGAATATGCGCTGGTGTGACCCTAGTCCTAAGCATTTGACTAGGTGTCTATAAGCGATTTATTCTATGGAGCCTCTTTTTGTATTTGGGATAAGTAGATGTCCATTATACGTCCAGATTTCCTAGAAGGGGTATAATTAATTTAGAAATATGAGCAATATGTTAGAGTAGATGCAAGATTAAGGAAAAATAACAGATGAAAGACTTTTCTGAGATTATCCATAGTGAGTTTAATAAATGAATCATGTCTTAGGTCCACATGTGGGCCAGAGAACAGCGTCCACCACACCAACCCTAGCAACATGAGAGTGACGGGTAATGAATTGGGATCGGGTGCTGGTGTATGTCAGCTCAGGCAGATGATGGCCGCTCAGGATCTGCGCAGCTTGCCCCCTTTCAGATGTCGCGGCTGTAATAGATTATGATCAGTCAGAGACACCGGTTCAGAGGGAAGCTGTTGGCAGATAAAAGGGCCACATTGGTAACAAGGGAGCTCTGTTTGTAAATAAATGGGGTGTCTTACTGAGAAACGCTAAGGATATGGGGGACAAGAGGTCAATACAAGAAAAATGTTTAACTGAGCACTTGGACAGCGTTCTTACTATAATGAGGTGACTGAATGGAAAATGGAGGTCCAAGATAAGAACCAAAGCCGAGCTTAGGAGACTTTGCTACATTCAGGTCATTCATTCTGGAGAAAATAATTCTAAACATAAACTAGAGATAAAGGTAAACTGATAACAGTAACCTGGAAAAAGAAATCTGCTCTGCAGTATGTTACTGATTTCATCTCAGATTGCAATTATTACAGAGACATGATTATGAGACGGGATTTATACATGCAGGAAATGCCAATCACAAGCTAATATCAAAGAGGTTTCTTGGTTTACCTCCCCAGCCTGAACGAAATTATGCTCCAGCCGTATTATCGAGGGCCGAAATAACGACGCTCGTCAGCTGTAATTTTTCTCCAAAGCATTTGTAACCGTTAATACACGGAAATAAGCAGAATGAGTTGGCCTAAGGGAAAAATTGTAAAACGACAAGATGCAAACTGTAATTCATATATATAAAAAAAATCTCTTAATTGCTAAGTTGTAGGATATGTAAAGTTAGTACCAACAGCATTTATTTATTTAGTAATTGTAACCTTTTTAAGGCCCCGTCACACACAGCGACGCTGCAGCGATACAGACAACGATGCTGATCGCTGCAGCGTCGCTGTTGTGTCGCTGTGTGGTCGCTGGGGAGCTGTCACACAGACAGCTCTCTCCAGCGACCAACGATCAGGGGAACGACTTTGGCATCGTTGAAACTGTCTTCAACGATGCCGAAGTCCCCCTGCAGCACCCGGTAACCAGGGTAAACATCGGGTTACTAAGCGCAGGGCCGCGCTTAGTAACCCTATGTTTACCCTGGTTACCAAAAAAAACAAACACTACATACTCACCATCTGATGTCCGTCAGGTCCCTTGCCGTCTGCTTCCTGCTCTGACTGAGCCGCCGTACAGTGAGAGCAGAGCGCAGCGGTGACGTCACTGCTGCGCTCTGCTCTCACTTTACGGCGGCAGTCAGAGCAGGAAGCAGACGGCAAGGGACCTGACGGACATCAGATGGTGAGTATGTAGTGTTTTTTTTTTTTTACATTTACGCTGGTAACCAGGGTAAACATCGGGTTACTAAGCGCGGCCCTGCGCTTAGTAACCCGATGTTTACCCTGGTTACCAGTGAAGACATCGCTGGATCGGTGTCACACACACCGATTCAGCGATGTCAGCGGGACCTCAACGACCAAAAAAAGGTCCAGGCCATTCCGACACGACCAGCGATCTCGCAGCAGGGGCCTGATCGCTGGTACGTGTCACACATAGCGAGATCGCTACTGAGGTCGCTGTTGCGTCACAAAACTAGTGACTCAGCAGCTATGTGAGACGGGGCCTTTATACATTTTCCAGGAGCTGCATAAGATAAATCTCAGCGATTGCAGAGCAGTATGATATTTTTTGAGATTCTCTGCCATAAAATAAGTCTTGATCCAGGTGGATAAATCACGATGTATGGGCTGTGCTACTGGAACAAACAAATCTTCACCGGTAAAGAGTAAGGTCTTGTAGTTCTACGCTTTTCAGAGCCTTCTTTAAGGATAAAAAAAACAAATGTCAAAATAATTTTTGGCATAAAATAGTATTCTAATGGTTAATAATTTGCATAATACCCAATCACAAGATTAGCTATGTTTTCATACCATTACATTATGTGGCTTAAAAGAGCATTTTGTGTATTTTTGTGGTGTGAAATAATATTTTGCTTACAATATCTATACATTTTTCAACTCAAAAAACAAAGCAATTAAGTGGTTTTTTTTTTACTAAAATCAGTACACATATTGACAATGATATGCCACAATGGGCCATCTATAATTGTTATTGTCTTACAGCTTTAAAGCTGTTTCAGTTAAGTCCTGAATAGTTCACATATAAGAATACTGAGGCTCTATAGTTTCAGACATACAACTAGATGTTTAACGCACTGCTCCAACATTGGGTTTTTTTCAGCGCTGGAGTGGCGTTAACTCTAAAGGTACCTTCACACGAAGCGACGCTGCAGCGATAGCGACAACGATGCCGATCGCTGAAGCGTCGCTGTTTGATCGCTGGGGAGCTGTCACACAGACCGCTCTCCAGCGACCAACGATGCCGAGGTCCCCGGGTAACCAGGGTAAACATCGGGTTGCTAAGCGCAGGGCCGCGCTTAGTAACCCGATGTTTACCCTGGTTACCAGCGTAAAAGTAAAAAAAACAAACAGTACATGCTCACCTGCGCGTCCCCCAGCCTCTGCTTCCTGACACTGACTGAGCTCCGGCCCTAACAGCACAGCGGTGACGTCACCGCTGTGCTTTCACTTTCAGTTTAGGGCCGGCGCTCAGTCAGTGTCAGGAAGCAGAGGCTGGGGGACGCGCAGGTGAGCATGTACTGTTTGTTTTTTTTACTTTTACGCTGGTAACCAGGGTAAACATCGGGTTACTAAGCGCGGCCCTGCGCTTGGTAACCCGATGTTTACCCTGGTTACCAGTGTAAAACATCGCTGGTATCGTTGCTTTTGCTTTCAAACACAACGATACACAGCGATCGGACGACCAAATAAAGTTCTGGACTTTATTCAGCGACCAGCGACATCACAGCAGGATCCTGATCGCTGCTGCGTGTCAAACGAAACGATATCACTAGCGAGGACGCTGCAACGTCACGGATCGCTAGCGATGTCGTTTCGTGTGAAGGTACCTTAAGCCCCCTACCCCAGTCATATACTCACTCTCTGGCGTCTTCAGTTTTTTCTTCTGGTTCCCCTGCAGCAGGTCACTTTTCGCCGAAGACCGACAGGAGCAGTGGCAAAAACAGATGAAAATGCCAGAAGGTGAGTATCAGTCAGGGGGCAGGGGACTTCCATGTAAAGCACCACTCCAACAGTGCAATAAAAAAAAACGCTGGAGTGGTACTTTAAGAAAATGCCAAATTCTCCATGTAAAAAATAAATCAGACAATACTATACAAAATATTACTCAATAATCATGATTTTAATAATACAAGAAGAGACTAAAAACGACATAACACCAAGACATGATTAAAAACGTGGATGGCAAAGAGGAACGAGAGGTCACCAAGTGATTTCAGGAAAATGAATGCAACAAATATTATTTTTATTCATAATAGTAATAATAATAATAATAGCACACACCAAACCAGTATTGTGTGCACCTAATTAAATATATATGATAAAAAACAACAACAGTTTAATACACCCCCAAAAATGGAAAACTTAGATGAATAAATACATAATTAATTCATATAGAAAATTACAGTGGGGCAAAAAAGTATTTAGTCAGTCAGCAATAGTGCAAGTTCCACCACTTAAAAAGATGAGAGGCGTCTGTAATTTACATCATAGGTAGACCTCAACTATGGGAGACAAACTGAGAAAAAAAAATCCAGAAAATCACATTTTCTGTTTTTTTATCATTTTATTTGCATATTATGGTGGAAAATAAGTATTTGGTCAGAAACAAAATTTAATCTCAATACTTTGTAATATATCCTTTGTTGGCAATGACAGAGGTCAAACGTTTTCTGTAAGTCTTCACAAGGTTGCCACACACTGTTGTTGGTATGTTGGCCCATTCCTCCATGCAGATCTCCTCTAGAGCAGTGATGTTTTTGGCTTTTCGCTTGGCAACACGGACTTTCAACTCCCTGCAAAGGTTTTCTATAGGGTTGAGATCTGGAGACTGGCTAGGCCACTCCAGGACCTTGAAATGCTTCTTACGAAGCCACTCCTTCATTGCCCTGGCGGTGTGCTTTGGATCATTGTCATGTTGAAAGACCCAGCCACGTTTCATCTTCAATGCCCTTGCTGATGGAAGGAGGTTTGCACTCAAAATCTCACGATACATGGCCCCATTCATTCTTTCATGTACCCGGATCAGTCGTCCTGGCCCCTTTGCAGAGAAACAGCCCCAAAGCATGATGTTTCCACCACCATGCTTTACAGTAGGTATGGTGTTGGATGGATGCAACTCGGTATTCTTTTTCCTCCAAACACGACAAGTTGTGTTTCTACCAAACAGTTCCAGTTTGGTTTCATCAGACCATAGGACATTCTCCCAAAACTCCTCTGGATCATCCAAATGCTCTCTAGCAAACTTCAGACGGGCCCGGACATGTACTGGCTTAAGCAGTGGGACACGTCTGGCACTGCAGGATCTGAGTCCATGGTGGCGTAGTGTGTTACTTATGGTAGGCCTTGTTACATTGGTCCCAGCTCTCTGCAGTTCATTCACTAGGTCCCCCCGCGTGGTTCTGGGATTTTTGCTCACCGTTCTTGTGATCATTCTGACCCCACGGGGTGGGATTCTGAGTGGAGCCCCAGATCGAGGGAGATTATCAGTGGTCTTGAATGTCTTCCATTTTCTAATTATTGCTCCCACTGTTGATTTCTTCACTCCAAGCTGGTTGGCTATTGCAGATTCAGTCTTCCCAGCCTGGTGCAGGGCTACAATTTTGTTTCTGGTGTCCTTTGACAGCTCTTTGGTCTTCACCATAGTGGAGTTTGGAGTCAGACTGTTTGAGGGTGTGCACAGGTGTCTTTTTATACTGATAACAAGTTTAAACAGGTGCCATTACTACAGGTAATGAGTGGAGGAAAGAGGAGACTCTTAAAGAAGAAGTTACAGGTCTGTGAGAGCCAGAAATCTTGATTGTTTGTTTCTGACCAAATACTTATTTTCCACCATAATATGCAAATAAAATGATAAAAAAACAGACAATGTTATTTTCTGGATTTTTTTGTCTCAGTTTGTCTCCCATAGTTGAGGTCTACCTATGATGTAAATTACAGACGCCTCTCATCTTTTTAAGTGGTGGAACTTGCACTATTGCTGACTGACTAAATACTTTTTTGCCCCACTGTAAATACATTGGAAAAAGTTGAATCAAATATATAACTGATATCAAATTATATATATAAATAAAGTGCAAGTATATAGCATTGACTAAATTGTGAAATACTATACCTACAATAATCAGATGTGTATAATACAGACCTGCACTGATAATAAATATTGATTGGTCTAACTAAATAAATCAAAGGTAAATCAAGAATTACATTTCATTAGGTGTATGTAAAAAAAAAATCTTAGTAGAGACCTGTGGTCATAATAAATAGCAAATTCTTGCTGCCACATACCCCGACGCGCGTTTCACTTACCACTTCCTCAGTGAGCGACATCAACTAGATGTTTGAGTATTACCTATGAATAGTACTGGCCTGTATAATGTTAGAGTATATAACTCCTGGATTACTAACTTAAAGTGGATCTGTCACCACATTTTGTAATACTACTGCATACAATATTAAATAGATATATTTGACCTGATGGGGCTGCTGTACTTTAAAAATCAATGTCAGAATGGCTGTATAATCCTGATAGTAAAATGGGCATTTTATGATTCAAATTGGATCACCAGCCTCATCAGATATCTTTATATGAATGTATGCAGCTTGTACTGTGTAATCTGATGACATATCTCATTGAGCATGGAGTAAAAGTAACCCCCACACATGCCCATATTCCTCTTAAAATTCAGAACAATGTTGTTAAAAACTCTTGAAAATGCTAAAAGAACATGTTACTACATAGTTGAAAGATACCCTTGGCTATCTACAGTGATGAGTCTGACCATGAGATTTCCATCCAACCTGATCCTACTCAATATAGGAAAAGTAAATGAAAAGAAGAAACAAGCAATAAACTGATAATTGAATATTACGGAATCACTATCTGTAGCAGTAGAAGTATTTCAATAACTAGATGGCAGCCCGATTCTAAAGAATCGGGAGTCTAGAATCCATATATACTTTATTTATTCAAATGTAAGAATAATACAATTAATAAATAATAGTAAGAAAGAACAAAAAATGGCTGCACTCACCAGCTCTTGACAATTCTTGACAGTACGGCACATTTCTGATTGGTCGCTCGCGGCAGGCGGCAACCAATCAGAAAAGTGCCGCGCACCACGAAGGCATATATCTTTGTCCACCCTGAGCGGGTGTAGGACGCTGGTGACGTCACTTATCTCCGGACATTATCTCCGGACAAAGCCACGGAAGTTGGCACAAATTGCCGGAAGTAGTATTCTAGGCAATTATATATTAGATTTTAATGTTATCAGTGTTTACCTTTGAACGTTTATATTGTATTGTCCTGTCACCAGCCATGTGTACGATTATCGTCCGAAAGCCTCTCTGGAACCAATAATCACCCCATGTAAAGGTATCTTTATAAGTTAAAGATTCAGAATACTATGACTTTTATCATATCCTGAACAGTCAAGTTTTTTATGAACCGTTAAGGTTTTCTGGTTGAAGTAAAAAAAACTCTGAGTGTTTACAGTTTGAAACCATAAAATGTTGAAAAATTATGTCATTCTTGAGTATATCACTCAATGGTGCTCATAAACGTGTCAAATTTGATCTATAATATACTTTAATATACGTTACTTTAATCTTTAATATACTTAAGAACAGGGCCCCAGACATCACACAGGGGGTCTGAAACACCGCACAGTGGTCCAAAATATCGCTATGCTGCCTGGGGCCCCTGTGCTCTGCCTGGGGCCCCATATGCTGCCTGGGGCCCCTGTGCTCTGCCTGGGGCCCCTGTGCTCTGCCTGGGGCCACTGTGCTCTGCCTGGGGCCCCATATGCTGCCTGGGGCCCCTGTGCTCTGCCTGGGGCCCCATATGCTGCCTGGGGCCACTGTGCTCTGCCTGGGGCCCCATAGGCTGCCTGGGGCCCCTGTGCTCTACCTGGGACCACTGTGCTCTGCCTGGGGCCCCATAGGCTGCCTGGGGCCCCTGTGCTCTACCTGGGACCACTGTGCTCTGCCTGGGGCCCCATATGCTGCCTGGGGCCCCTGTGCTCTGCCTGGGGCCCCTGTGCTCTGCCTGGGGCCCCATGTTCTGCCTGGGGCCACTGTGCTCTGCCTGGGGCCCCATAGGCTGCCTGGGGCCCCTGTGCTCTGCCTGGGACCACTGTGCTCTGCCTGGGGCCCCATATGCTGCCTGGGGCCCCTGTGCTCTGCCTGGGGCCACTGTGCTCTGCCTGGGGCCCCATATGCTGCCTGGGGCCCCTGTGCTCTGCCTGGGGCCCCATATGCTGCCTGGGGCCCCGGTGCTCTGCCTGGGGCCCCATATGCTGCCTGGGGCCCCTGTGCTCTGCCTGGGGCCCCATGTTCTGCCTGGGGCCCCTGTGCTCTGCCTGGGGCCACTGTGCTCTGCCTGGGGCCCCATGTTCTGCCTGGGGCCACTGTGCTCTGCCTGGGGCCCCATAAGCTGCCTGGGGCCCCTGTGCTCTGCCTGGGACCACTGTGCTCTGCCTGGGGCCCCATATGCTGCCTGGGGCCACTGTGCTCTGCCTGGGGCCCCATATGCTGCCTGGGGCCACTGTGCTCTGCCTGGGGCCCCATATGCTGCCTGGGGCCCCTGTGCTCTGCCTGGGGCCCCTATGCTCTGCCTGGGGCCCCATGTTCTGCCTGGGGCCCCTGTGCTCTGCCTGGGGCCACTGTGCTCTGCCTGGGGCCCCATATGCTGCCTGGGGCCCCTGTGCTCTGCCTGGGGCCCCATATGCTGCCTGGGGCCCCTGTGCTCTGCCTGGGGCCCCTGTGCTCTGCCTGGGGCCCCATATGCTGCCTGGGGCCCCTGTGCTCTGCCTGGGGCCCCATGTTCTGCCTGGGGCCCCTGTGCTCTGCCTGGGGCCACTGTGCTCTGCCTGGGGCCCCATATGCTGCCTGGGGCCCCTGTGCTCTGCCTGGGGCCCCATATGCTGCCTGGGGCCCCTGTGCTCTGCCTGGGGCCACTGTGCTCTGCCTGGGGCCCCATAGGCTGCCTGGGGCCCCTGTGCTCTGCCTGGGACCACTGTGCTCTGCCTGGGGCCCCATATGCTGCCTGGGGCCCCTGTGCTCTGCCTGGGGCCACTGTGCTCTGCCTGGGGCCCCATATGCTGCCTGGGGCCCCTGTGCTCTGCCTGGGTGTAGGACACTGGTGACGTCACTTATCTCCGTACATTAGCTCCGGACATTAGCTCCGGACATTATCTCCGGACATTATCTCCGGACATTAGCTCCGGACAAAGCCACGGAAGTTGGCACAAATTGCAGGAAGTAGTATTCTAGGCAATTATATATTAGATGGGCATTTCCTGAAGGAAATACATGGTGCTTGAACAGCGCTACCAGCTTTACAGCAGCACTTTTCACACACGGGACTGGGGGGTGCGCTTACTTTTGCACCCGGGGCCGGGGGCGCGCTTACTTTTGCACCCGGGGGCGCACTTACTTTTGCACCCGGAGGCGCACTTACTTTTGCACCCGGGGGCGCACTTACTTTTGCACCCGGGGGCGCACTTACTTTTGCACCCGGGGGCGCACTTACTTTTGGGGCCGCACTTACTTTTGGTGGGCGGGGCTCCTCGGCCTCCGATTTGGTTGGTGGGGCCCCTCGTCCTCCGATTTGGTGGGTGGGGACCCTCAGCCTCCGATTTGGTGGGTGGGGACCGGCCTACGATTTGGTGGGCGGGGACCCTCGGCCTCCGATTTGGTGGGCGGGGACCCTCGACCTCCGATTTGGTGGGCGGGGACCCTCGGCCTCCGCTTTGGTGGGCGGGGCCCCTCGGCCTTCGATTTGGTGGGCGGGGTCCCTCTGCCTCCGATTTGGTGGGCGGGGACCCTCGGCCTCCGCTTTGGTTGGCGGGGCCCCACGGCCTCCGATTTGGTGGGCGGGGTCCCTCTGCCTCCGCTTTGGTGGGCGGGGCCACTCGGCCTTCGATTTGGTGGGCGGGGCTCCTCGGCCTCCGATTTGGTTGGTGGGGCCCCTCGGCCTCCGATTTGGTGGGCGGGGCCCCTTATCCTCCGATTTGGTGGGCGGGGCCCCTCGGCCTCCGATTTGGTGGGCGGGGCCCCTCGGCCTCCGATTTGGTGGGCGGGGCCCCTCGGCCTCCGATTTGGTTGGCGGGGCCCCTCGGCCTCCGATTTGGTGGGCAGGGACACTCGGCCTCCGATTTGGTGGGCGGGGACCCTCGGCCTCTGATTTGGTGGGCGGGGACCCTCGGCCTCCAAATTGGTGGGCGGGGACCCTCGGCCTCCGATTTGGTGGGCGGGGACCCTCGGCCTCCGATTTGGTGGGCGGGGACCCTCGGCCTCCGATTTGGTGGGCGGGGCCCCTCGGCCTCCGATGTGGTGGGTGGGGCCCCTCGGCCTCCGCTTTGGTGGGCGGGGCCGGGCCCCTCGGCCTCCGCTTTGGTGGGCGGGGCTGCTCGGCCTTCGATTTGGTGGGCGGGGCTCCTCGGCCTCCGATTTGGTTGGCGGGGCCCCTCGGCCTCCGATTTGGTTGGCGGGGCCCCTCGGCCTCCGATTTGGTGGGCGGGGACTCTCGGCCTCCGATTTGGTGGGCGGGGACCCTCGGCCTCCAATTTGGTAGACGGGGACCCTCGGCCTCCGATTTGGTGGGCGGGGTCCCTCTGCCTCCGCTTTGGTGGGCGGGGCCGCTCGGCCTTCGATTTGATGGGCGGGGCTCCTCGGCCTCCGATTTGGTTGGTGGGGCCCCTCGGCCTCCGATTTGGTGGGCGGGGCCCCTTATCCTCCGATTTGGTGGGCGGGGACCCTCGGCCTCCGATTTGGTGGGCGGGGCCCCACGGCCTCCGATTTGGTGGGCGGGGTCCCTCTGCCTCCTCTTTGGTGAGCGGGGCCGCTCGGCCTTCGATTTGGTGGGCGGGGCTCCTCGGCCTCCGATTTGGTTGGTGGGGCCCCTCGGCCTCCGATTTGGTTGGCGGGGCCCCTCGGCCTCCGATTTGGTGGGCGGGGACTCTCGGCCTCCGATTTGGTGGGCGGGGACCCTCGGCCTCCAATTTGGTTGGTGGGGCCCCTCGGCCTCCGATTTGGTGGGCGGGGCCCCTTATCCTCCGATTTGGTGGGCGGGGACCCTCGGCCTCCGATTTGGTGGGCGGGGCGCCACGGCCTCCGATTTGGTGAGCGGGGTCCCTCTGCCTCCGCTTTGGTGGGCGGGGCCGCTCGGCCTTCGATTTGGTGGGCGGGGCTCCTCGGCCTCCGATTTGGTTGGTGGGGCCCCTCGGCCTCCGATTTGGTGGGCGGGGCCCCTTATCCTCCGATTTGGTGGGCGGGGACCCTCGGCCTCCGATTTGGTGGGCGGGGACCCTCGGCCTCCGATTTGGTGGGCGGAGACCCTCGGCCTCCGATTTGGTGGGCGGGGACCCTCGGCCTCCGATTTGGTGGGCGGGGACCCTCGGCCTCCGATTTGGTGGGCGGGGCCCATCGGCCTCCGATGTGGTGGGCGGGGCCCCTCGGCCTCCGATTTGGTGGGCGGGGACCCCCTGCCTCCGATTTGGTGGGCGGGGCCCCTCGGCCTCCGATTTGGTTGGTGGGGCCCCTCGGCCTCCAATTTGGTGGGCGGGGACCCTCGGCCTCCAATTTGGTGGGCGGGGACCCTCGGCCTCCGATTTGGTGGGCGGGGACCCTCGGCCTCCGATTTGGTGGGTGGGGCCCGTCGGCCTCCGATTTGGTGGGCGGGGCCCCTCGGCCTCCGATTTGGTGGGCGGGGCCCCTCGGCCTCCGATGTGGTGGGCGGGGCCCCTCGGCCTCCGATTTGGAGGGCGGGGACCCCCGGCCTCCGATTTGGTGGGCGGGGACCCTCGGCCTCTGATTTGGTGGGCGGGGACCCTTGGCCTCCGATTTGGTGGGCGGGGACCCTCGGCCTCCGATTTGGTAGGCGGGGCCCCTCGGCCTCCGATTTGGTGGGCGGGGACCCTTGACCTCCGATTTGGTGGGCGGGGACCCCCGGCCTCCGATTTGGTGGGCGGGGACCCTCGGCCTCCGATTTGGTGGGCGGGGCCCCTCAGCCTCCGATGTGGTGGTCGGGGCCCCACGGCCTCCGCTTTGGTGGGCAGGGCCGGGCCCCTCGGCCTCCGATTTGGTGGGCGGGGCCCCTCGGCCTCCAATTTGGTGGGCGGGGCCCCTCGGCCTCCGATTTGGTGGGCGGGGCCCCTCGGCCTCCGATGTGGTGGGCGGGGCCCCTCGGCCTCCGATGTGGTGGGCGGGGCCCCTCGGCCTCCGATTTGGAGGGCGGGGACCCCCGGCCTCCGATTTGGTGGGCGGGGACCCTCGGCCTCTGATTTGGTGGGCGGGGACCCTCGGCCTCCAATTTGGTGGGCGGGGACCCTCGGCCTCCGATTTGGTAGGCGGGGCCCCTCGGCCTCCGATTTGGTGGGCGGGGACCCTTGACCTCCGATTTGGTGGGCGGGGACCCCCGGCCTCCGATTTGGTGGGCGGGGACCCTCGGCCTCCGATTTGGTGGGCGGGGCCCCTCAGCCTCCGATGTGGTGGTCGGGGCCCCACGGCCTCCGCTTTGGTGGGCAGGGCCGGGCCCCTCGGCCTCCGCTTTGGTGGGCGGGGCCGCTCGGCCTTCGATTTGGTGGGCGGGGCTCCTCGGCCTCCGATTTGGTTGGCGGGGCCCCTCGGCCTCCGATTTGGTTGGCGGGGACCCTCGGCCTCCGATTTGGTGTGTGCTCTGCCTGGGGCCACTGTGCTCTGCCTGGGGCCCCATATGCTGCCTGGGGCCCCTGTGCTCTGCCTGGGGCCCCATATGCTGCCTGGGGCCCCTGTGCTCTGCCTGGGGCCACTGTGCTCTGCCTGGGGCCCCATGTTCTGCCTGGGGCCACTGTGCTCTGCCTGGGGCCCCATAAGCTGCCTGGGGCCCCTGTGCTCTGCCTGGGACCACTGTGCTCTGCCTGGGGCCCCATATGCTGCCTGGGGCCCCTGTGCTCTGCCTGGGGCCACTGTGCTCTGCCTGGGGCCCCATATGCTGCCTGGGGCCACTGAGCTCTGCCTGGGGCCCCATATGCTGCCTGGGGCCCCTGTGCTCTGCCTGGGGCCCCATATGCTGCCTGAGGCCCCTATGCTCTGCCTGGGGCCCCTGTGCTCTGCCTGGGGCCCCTGTGCTCTGCCTGGGGCCCCATGTTCTGCCTGGGGCCCCTGTGCTCTGCCTGGGGCCCCTGTGCTCTGCCTGGGGCCCCATAGGCTGCCTGGGGCCCCTGTGCTCTACCTGGGACCACTGTGCTCTGCCTGGGGCCCCATATGCTGCCTGGGGCCCCTTAGCTCTGCCTGGGGCCCCTGTGCTCTGCCTGGGGCCCCATGTTCTGCCTGGGGCCACTGTGCTCTGCCTGGGGCCCCATAGGCTGCCTGGGGCCCTTGTGCTCTGCCTGGGACCACTGTGCTCTGCCTGGGGCCCCATATGCTGCCTGGGGCCCCTGTGCTCTGCCTGGGGCCACTGTGCTCTGCCTGGGGCCCCATATGCTGCCTGGGGCCCCTGTGCTCTGCCTGGGGCCCCATATGCTGCCTGGGGCCCCTGTGCTCTGCCTGGGGCCCCATATGCTGCCTGGGGCCCCTGTGCTCTGCCTGGGGCCCCTGTGCTCTGCCTGGGGCCCCATGTTCTGCCTGGGGCCCCTGTGCTCTGCCTGGGGCCACTGTGCTCTGCCTGGGGCCCCATGTTCTGCCTGGGGCCACTGTGCTCTGCCTGGGGCCCCATAAGCTGCCTGGGGCCCCTGTGCTCTGCCTGGGACCACTGTGCTCTGCCTGGGGCCCCATATGCTGCCTGGGGCCACTGTGCTCTGCCTGGGGCCCCATATGCTGCCTGGGGCCCCTGTGCTCTGCCTGGGGCCACTGTGCTCTGCCTGGGGCCCCATATGCTGCCTGGGGCCCCTGTGCTCTGCCTGGGGCCCGATATGCTGCCTGGGGCCCCATATGCTGCCTGGGGCTTCTGTGCTCTGCCTGGGGCCCCTGTGCTCTGCCTGGGGCCCCATGTTCTGCCTGGGGCCCCTGTGCTCTGCCTGGGGCCACTGTGCTCTGCCTGGGGCCACTGTGCTCTGCCTGGGGCCCCATAAGCTGCCTGGGGCCCCTGTGCTCTGCCTGGGACCACTGTGCTCTGCCTGGGGCCCCATATGCTGCCTGGGGCCCCTGTGCTCTGCCTGGGGCCACTGTGCTCTGCCTGGGGCCCCATATGCTGCCTGGGGCCCCTGTGCTCTACCTGGGGCCCCATATGCTGCCTGGGGCCCCTGTGCTCTGCCTGGGGCCCCTGTGCTCTGCCTGGGGCCCCATGTTCTGCCTGGGGCCACTGTGCTCTGCCTGGGGCCCCTGTGCTCTGCCTGGGGCCCCATATGCTGCCTGGGGCCCCTGTGCTCTGCCTGGGGCCACTGTGCTCTTCCTGGGGCCCCATAGGCTGCCTGGGGCCCCTGTGCTCTGCCTGGGACCACTGTGCTCTGCCTGGGGCCCCATATGCTGCCTGGGGCCACTGTGCTCTGCCTGGGGCCCCATATGCTGCCTGGGGCCCCTGTGCTCTGCCTGGGTGTAGGACACTGGTGACGTCACTTATCTCCGGACATTAGCTCCGGACATTAGCTCCGGACATTATCTCCGGACATTAGCTCCGGACATTATCTTCGGACATTAGCTCCGGACAAAGCCACGGAAGTTGGCACAAATTGCAGGAAGTAGTATTCTAGGCAATTATATATTAGATACAGCAGGTGTCCAGGAGACAGAAATGTCCTGCAGCTTCGCTATCAGTAGGCTGCATGCTATCTGCATTGGGATGTCATTATATGGTGTCACATTCACAGGCTACAGGATGACAATACGATCAGCATGGGGTCTGCTGGTGGATTTCCAGGGCAACAATGAAGAATTTGCAATTGCCTGCAGCCCTACCTCCTGAGGAAACCTGGAGAAAAAGGACTGTTCCTATTCATAGAGGAAATTTCTTGTTAAAGGAGTTTCCACAACTTTTCACCTATTCACGCAATAGATAAGATTGTGATCGATGGGGGTTCAGACCCCCCAATCATTAGAATTGAGGTCTCAGATTATCCTGCATGAAAGGGGTTACGGACATAGCCAAATTCAGTACTTAGTTATCTCTTGTCAGTCAGTCTCATAGACAGTGATGTGAGTGCTGGTCATGTATGCAAACTACCGCATGATTGGCATAGACGAGGACTGGGGATCGCCCTGCATGTGATCAATGGGGACAGTCGGACCCCAGGACTCAAACACTTATTACTTATCCTGTTGATAGGTGAAAATGGGGATTATGTGAAGACTCCTGCATGAAAATCTAAGAAATTCATGTAGATTGCACCAATGTTTCAAACCTTGAATGTCTTATGATGGCTGTGCAAATATTTATGTCATGTGCATTTTCTTGTCCTACATTTTTCTCAGGTTTTAATTAGTTTTGATGTATCTTTAGTTTTTTTTATGTTGGAACATTTCTGTTCATATTATATATAATTGCAAGCAAAAAACTGAGTAACTGTCAACTGTTCTCTAGAGACTTGGTGATACGATAAACTCCTATAACGTGGAATAACACACCGTGATTTCAGATTCAATAAGTCCTTGTGAATGTGGCCAGCCTTCCATATCACGGGGCAGCATACTGCCCGGGTCACTGGCTGCCCCCTGACCTCCCAAATCTGTCATTCACAAAACATGCCCCACAAGCAGCAGCCACTGATGTGACTCTGTACTTCCATCCCAAAGCCCTGGCCAATGAACTAGAACAGCAGTCCTGGCACACAATTGGTCCGAGAGAGTCATGTTACCTAAATGACTCAGGTGTCAGGAACCAAAGGCTCAGACGAGTGACATTCACAGACTAAAGCAGATGGACTGAGTGATCCTTGCTGTCACAGGTCGTACATCTTGATGTAATTAGTAGGGTTGAGCGAAACGGGTCGATCATTTTCAAAAGTCGCCGACTTTTGGCTAAGTCGGCGTCTCATGAAACCCGATCCGACCCCTGTGCTTGTCGGCCATGCGGTACGCGACTTTCGCGCCAAAGTCGCGTTTCAATGACGCGAAAAGCGCCATTTCTCAGCCAATGAAGGTGAACGCAGAGTGTGGGCAGCGTGATGACATAGGTCCTGGTCCCCACCATCTTAGAGAAGGGCATTGCAGTGATTGGCTTGCTGTCTGCGGCGTCACAGGGGCTATAAAGGGGCGTTCCCGCCGACCGCCATCTTACTGCTGCTGATCTGAGCTTAGGGAGAGGTTGCTGCCGCTTCGTCAGAATCAGGGAGAGCGTTAGGCAGGGTCCACTAACCACCAAACCGCTTGTGCTGCAGCGATTTCCACTGTCCAACACCACCTTCGGTGTGCAGGGACAGTGGAAGCTATTTTTTTTTTTTTTTCCCCTCAGCGCTGTAGCTCATTGGGCTGCCCTAGAAGGCTCCGTGATAGCTGTATTGCTGTGTGTACGCCACTGTGGAAACCAACTGCTTTTATCAAAGCACATATCCTCTTGTTCCTTCCTTTCTGCACAGCTATCTTTTTTGTTTGTCCACACTTTTTATTTAATTTGTGCATCAGTCCACTCCTATTGCTGCCTGCCATACCTGGCTGAGATTACTGCAGGGAGATAGTAATTGTAGGACAGTCCCTGTTTTTTTTTTTTTTTTTTTTTTTTTTTTTTGTGGGAGATTAAGATTGGCATTTCTGCTAGAGTGCCATCCCTGTGTGTGCCATCTCTCACTGAGTGGGCCATAGAAAGCCTATTTATTTTTTCCTTCATTTGTGTTCTAAAATCTACCTCAACACAAAAACACTACATCAATCAGTGGGAGAAAAATATTGGCCTCAGTCAGGGCTTGTGTGCCACTGCTGTGTGTGCTATCTCTCATTCAGTGGGCTATAGAAAGCCTATTTATTTATTTTTTTTTTAAATATTATTTGGTTTCTAAAGTCTCCCTGAAACAAAAAAAATACCTAAAAAAACAGTGGGAGAGTAATATTGCCCTTTCAGCTTGTGTGCCAGTCTTGACTCCTGGGTGTGCCACCTCTGTCCCTCTCATTCAGTGGGCCATAGAAAGCCTTTTTTTTTTTTTTAATATTATTTGGTTTCTAAAGTCTCCCTGAAAATAAAAAAAAAAATACATAAAAAAACAGTGGGAGAGTAATATTGCCATATCAGCTTGTGTGCCAGTCTTGACTCCTGGGTGTGCCACCTCTGTCCCTCTCATTCAGTGGGCCATAGAAAGCCTTGTTTTTTTGTTTTTTTTTTAATATTATTTGGTTTCTAAAGTCTCCCTGAAAATAAAAAAAAAAAAAACATAAAAAAACAGTGGGAGAGTAATATTGCCCTTTCAGCTTGTGTGCCAGTCTTGACTCCTGGGTGTGCCACCTCTCTCTCTAATTGTGGGCCATAGAAAGCCTTTTTATTTTTTTCCTTCATTTGTGTTTTAAAATCAACCTCAACACAAAAACACTACATCAATCAGTGGGAGAAAAATATTGGCCTCAGTCAGGGCTTGTGTGCCACTCCTGTGCGTGCCATCTCTCATTCAGTGGGCCATAGAAAGCCTTGTTTTTTTTTTTTTTTTTTAATATTATTTGGTTTCTAAAGTCTCCCTGAAAATAAAAAAAAAAATACATAAAAAAACAGTGGGAGAGTAATATTGCCCTTTCAGCTTGTGTGCCAGTCTTCACTCCTGGGTGTGCCACCTCTGTCCCTCTCATTCAGTGGGCCATAGAAAGCCTTGTTTTTTTTTTTTTTTTTAATATTATTTGGTTTCTAAAGTCTCCCTGAAAATAAAAAAAAAAATACATAAAAAAACAGTGGGAGAGTAATATTGCCATTTCAGCTTGTGTGCCAGTCTTGACTCCTGGGTGTGCCACCTCTGTCCCTCTCATTCAGTGGGCCATAGAAAGCCTTGTTTTTTTTTTTTTTTTAATATTATTTGGTTTCTAAAGTCTCCCTGAAAATAAAAAAAAAAAAAACATAAAAAAACAGTGGGAGAGTAATATTGCCCTTTCAGCTTGTGTGCCAGTCTTGACTCCTGGGTGTGCCACCTCTGTCCCTCTCATTCAGTGGGCCATAGAAAGCCTTGTTTTTTTTTTTTTTTTTAATATTATTTGGTTTCTAAAGTCTCCCTGAAAATAAAAAAAAAATACATAAAAAAACAGTGGGAGAGTAATATTGCCATTTCAGCTTGTGTGCCAGTCTTGACTCCTGGGTGTGCCACCTCTGTCCCTCTCATTCAGTGGGCCATAGAAAGCCTTGTTTTTTTGTTTTTTTTTTAATATTATTTGGTTTCTAAAGTCTCCCTGAAAATAAAAAAAAAATACATAAAAAAACAGTGGGAGAGTAATATTGCCATTTCAGCTTGTGTGCCAGTCTTGACTCCTGGGTGTGCCACCTCTCTCTCTAATTGTGGGCCATAGAAAGCCTTTTTATTTTTTTCCTTCATTTGTGTTTTAAAATCAACCTCAACACAAAAACACTACATCAATCAGTGGGAGAAAAATATTGGCCTCAGTCAGGGCTTGTGTGCCACTCCTGTGCGTGCCATCTCTCATTCAGTGGGCCATAGAAAGCCTTGTTTTTTTTTTTTTTTTTAATATTATTTGGTTTCTAAAGTCTCCCTGAAAATAAAAATAAAAATACATAAAAAAACAGTGGGAGAGTAATATTGCCCTTTCAGCTTGTGTGCCAGTCTTCACTCCTGGGTGTGCCACCTCTGTCCCTCTCATTCAGTGGGCCATAGAAAGCCTTGTTTTTTTTTTTTTTAATATTATTTGGTTTCTAAAGTCTCCCTGAAAATAAAAAAAAAAATACATAAAAAAACAGTGGGAGAGTAATATTGCCATTTCAGCTTGTGTGCCAGTCTTGACTCCTGGGTGTGCCACCTCTCTCTCTAATTGTGGGCCATAGAAAGCCTTTTTATTTTTTTCCTTCATTTGTGTTTTAAAATCAACCTCAACACAAAAACACTACATCAATCAGTGGGAGAAAAATATTGGCCTCAGTCAGGGCTTGTGTGCCACTCCTGTGCGTGCCATCTCTCATTCAGTGGGCCATAGAAAGCCTTGTTTTTTTGTTTTTTTTTTAAATATTATTTGGTTTCTAAAGTCTCACAGAGAAAAAAAATAAAATAAATTAGGTGGGAGATTAATATTGACATTAGTGCTTGAGTGACAGTCCTGCGTGTGTGTCATCTCTGTGATTTGGTGTCACAGAAAACAGAGTGTGTAACATTGTGCCTGATTTTCCTTGTGGTCTCACCAACCTGTTAAGGGATATTGAAATCATACTGAAGTTATAGCTCACCGTGTAAGTTGTTTGACAGCAACAAATAAAGTTAGTTTGGTTACGATTTTTAAACAATGAGGAAGTCTGGTGCAAGAGGTCGTCGTGGGCGTTCATTGTCAGCTGGTAATGATGGTAGTGGTAGTGGAGCATCAGGTGGTCGTGGGGATAAAAATATTCCACCTAAGTCTGGAGCTGTGGAGCCAGTTTCGTCGTCAGGCTACACAAGGCCTCGAACGCTCTCTTTTCTGGGAGTAGGAAAACCGCTTTTAAAGGCGGAGCAGCAACAGCAAGTTTTGGCTTACATTGCAGACTCAGCCTCTAGCTCTTTTGCCTCCTCTTCCGAAACTGGTAAATGTAAAAGCAGCGCGTCGCTTGTGGATGTTCACGGTCAGGGACAAGTCGCTTCCTTGTCCTCCTCAGCAAAAACTACAACAAGAGAGAAGGATGCAGCAGGCGACACAACGGGTCACTCCATGGAGCTCTTTACACATACCGTCCCTGGCTTAGAAAGTGAAACATTTAACAGGCCATGCCCATTACAAGTAGATTCTGACATGGAGTGCACTGATGCACAGCCACAGCCAGAGTACTATGCTGCTCCTTTGACTCAGACCACCACATTGCCCTCTCAGGGTACAGATCCACAATCAGACCCTGATGAGACTATGTTGCCCCGCCACGAACGCTATACCACCGACCGACACAGTGACACAGACGAAGTTGCACACGAGCTCGAAGAGGAGGTAATAGATGACCCAGTTATTGACCCCGATTGGCAGCCATTGGGGGAACAGGGTGCAGGCGGCAGTAGTTCAGAAGCGGAGGTGGAGGAGGGGCCGCAGCAGGCATCAACATCGCAACAGGTTCCATCTGCCGGGCCCGTATCTGGCCCAAAACGCATGTCAAAGCCAAAACCTGTTGGAGGACAGCGTGGCCATCCGGTTAAAGCTCAGTCTGCAATCCCTGAAAAGGGATCCGAGTCTAGGAAGAGTGCAGTCTGGCATTTTTTTAAACAACATCCAACTGATCAGCGCAAAGTCATCTGTCAAAAATGTTCAACTAGCTTAAGCAGAGGTCAGAATCTGAAAAGTCTAAATACTAGTTGCATGCATAGACACTTAACCACCATGCATTTTCAAGCCTGGACTAACTACCAAACGTCCCTTAAGGTTGTAGCACCCTCGGCCAATGAAGCTAGTCAGCAACGCAACATCCCTTCCGTCACTGTAAGGCCACCATTTTCCGCACCACCGGCAGTATCTGTGCAGGTTTCTTTGCCAGCCAAAAGCAGTCAGGGTCAGGGAATCACCAGTTTAGTAGGAGGAAATATTGCATCTAGGGCACCGGCGGAAACAATACCGTCTCCAACCGTCTCTCAGTCTGCCATGTACACCGGCACACCCGAAAGTTCCACGATCTCCTGCTCTCCAGTCCAGCTCACCCTACATGAGACTCTGGTTAGAAAAAGGAAGTACTTATCCTCGCATCCGCGTACACAGGGTTTTAACGCCCACATAGCTAGACTAATCTCGTTAGAGATGATGCCCTACCGTTTAGTTGAAAGCGAAGCTTTTAAAGCCTTGATGGAGTACGCTGAACCACGATACGAGCTACCTAGTCGACACTTTTTTTCCAGAAAAGCCATCCCAGCCCTGCACCAGCATGTTAAACAGCGCATCGTCCATGCACTTAGGCAATCTGTGAGTACAAAGGTGCACCTGACTACAGATGCATGGACCAGTAGGCATGGCCAGGGACGTTATGTGTCCATCACGGCACACTGGGTGAATGTGGTGGATGCAGGGTCCACAGGCGACATCAATTTAGGGACAGTTGTGCCTAGCCCACGGTCTAGGAAACAGTTGGCTGTAGGCGTTCGCACCCCCTCCTCCTCCTCCTCGTCCTCCTGCAGAAGCTACAGCTCTTCCACAGAACGCAGTCGGCCAACCACTCCATCGGCAGATGACACTGTTGCACACCAGTTGTCCCATTATGGGCCAGCTACTGCCAAGCGTCAGCAGGCTGTATTGGCTATGAAGTGTTTGGGCGACAACAGACACACCGCGGAAGTTCTGTCCGAGTTCTTGCAACAAGAAACGCAGTCGTGGCTGGGCACAGTAGATCTTGAGGCAGGCAAGGTAGTGAGTGATAACGGAAGGAATTTCATGGCTGCCATCTCCCTTTCCCAACTGAAACACATTCCTTGCCTGGCTCACACCTTAAACCTGGTGGTGCAGTGCTTATTGAAAACTTATCCTGGGTTCTCCGACCTGCTCCTCAAAGTGCGTGCACTTTGCTCACATATCCGACGTTCGCCTGTACACGCCAGCCGTATGCAGACCTATCAGCGGTCTTTGAACCTTCCCCAGCATCGCCTAATCATAGACGTTGCAACAAGGTGGAACTCAACACTGCACATGCTTCAGAGACTGTGCGAACAGAGGCGTGCTGTTATTTATTTGTGGGAGGATACACGGGCAGGCAGTAGGATGGCAGACATGGAGTTGTCAGGTGTGCAGTGGTCGAAGATACAAGACATGTGTCAAGTCCTTCAGTGTTTTGAGGAATGCACACGGCTGGTTAGTGCAGACAACGCCGTAATAAGCATGAGCATCCCCCTAATGCGTCTGCTGATGCAAAGTTTGACGCACATAAAGGAGCAGGCGTCTGCACCAGAGGAAGAGGGAAGCCTTGATGACAGTCAGCCATTGTCTGGTCAGGGCAGTGTACAGGACGAGGTAGCGGGCGAAGAGGAGGTGGAGGACGAGGAGGATGATGGGGATGAGTATATTTTTAATGCGGAAACTTTCACGGGGGCACAGGAAATTGGTTGCGTGTCACGGCCGGGTTCTGGTTTTTTGAGGGACACAAGTGACGTAGATTTGCCTGCAACTGCCCCTCAACCAATCACAACCGGAGATTTGACAACTGGAACTTTGGCCCACATGGCGGATTATGCCTTACGTATCCTAAAAAGGGACACACGCATTACGAAAATGATGAACGATGACGATTACTGGTTGGCCTGCCTCCTTGATCCACGCTATAAAGGCAAATTGCAAAATATTATGCCACATGAGAACTTGGAACTAATATTAGCAACCAAACAATCAACTCTTGTTGACCGTTTGCTTCAGGCATTCCCAGCACACAGCGCACGTGATCGTTCTCACACGAGCTCCAGGGGGCAGCAGACTAGGAGTGTTAGGGGTGCACACATCAGAAGTGGCGTTGGACAGAGGGGTTTTCTGACCAGGTTGTGGAGTGATTTTGCTATGACCGCAGACAGGACAGGTACTGCTGCATCAATTGAAAGTGACAGGAGACAACATTTGTCCAGTATGGTTACTAACTATTTTTCATCCCTTATCGATGTTCTCCCTCAACCGTCATTCCCATTTGATTACTGGGCCTCCAAATTAGACACCTGGCCAGAATTGGCAGAATATGCATTGCAGGAGCTTGCTTGCCCGGCAGCAAGTGTCCTATCAGAAAGAGTATTCAGTGCTGCAGGGTCAATATTAACCGAAAAAAGGACTCGTCTGGCTACCCAAAATGTTGACGATCTAACATTCATTAAAATGAACCACAACTGGATTTCAAAATCTTTTGCCCCACCTTGCCCGGCCGACACCTAGCTTTCCTATGAAAAGCTCTTGCCTGTGAATTACTTTTCTAATGTCTAATTTGCTGCTGCAGATTGTACAGCATACGACATGTTTACACCTCCCTAAATGGCCAAACTCCCCACACGGGGCCGTGGTATCGCGACTTGGCGCAAGCACCCGTGAGACTGCTGTTTGTCTGAAGAGGTGGGTGTGCTCGCTTTTGGTTGACGGCATTGCTACTGGGTCCCTCATAGTACAATGTAGTGTCTCTGGCGGTGGTGGTGCGCACCCAACGTCAGACACACCGTTGTAACATGAGTGGCCCTGGGGCGGTCCCGCCGGCCTCAAGAGAGTTCCCCCCTACCCCAGCTCAAACTGGGCTCTACCACGTGCAAAATTATGTCGCACAGCTCCACCAATCTTTAGTCTATTCGCTGACATCATTCAATGTCTGGCACTGACAATACAAATTTGTAGACATCTATGATGCAACTTAAAGTAGTCTGTGTCTGTGTCCTATATTGGCACCATTAAATAGTTACTGCCAAATTACTATGTCAGAAACACAGCAGATGAGCCCACCCCTGTACCTAAGTATGCCACCTTTTTTTTTGTTTTGGTTGTTTTGCGAGACATTAACATCTATTTATATTTTGGGAGTACTGGGACAGACACTCCTTGCACTACTCCTCCACTCAGCACCAAGCTGCCTGCCCGTGTATCCATGTAACCGCTGTAAAACTGCCATGAGCCTATTGTTTGTTATTTTAGGCCTTTGAAGCCTTTCTGCGCTCCCTCCTTCCACTAGTCCTCCACTGACCAGACCACTGCTGCCCGTGTACCCCTGGAACCAATTTTAAAGTGCCTACAGCCAGCCCATTTTATTGTGTTAGGCCTTCGAAGCCTGTCTGCGGTCCATACTTCCACTAGGCCTCCACTGACCAGACCACTGCTGCCCGTGTACCCCTGGAACCAATTTTAAAGTGCCTACAGCCAGCCCATTTTATTGTGTTAGGCCTTCGAAGCCTGTCTGCGGTCCATACTTCCACTAGGCCTCCACTGACCAGACCACTGCTGCCCGTGTACCCCTGGAACCAATTTTAAAGTGCCTACAGCCAGCCCATTTTATTGTGTTAGGCCTTCGAAGCCTGTCTGCGGTCCCTCCTTCCACTAGGCCTCCACTGACCAGACCACTGCTGCCCGTGTACCCCTGGAACCAATTTTAAAGTGCCTACAGCCAGCCCATTTTATTGTGTTAGGCCTTCGAAGCCTGTCTGCGGTCCATACTTTAAATACTCCTCCACTCACCACCAAGCTGCCTGCCCGTGTATCCATGTAACCGCTGTAAAACTGCCATGAGCCTATTGTTTGTTATTTTAGGCCTTTGATAGCCTGTCTGCGGTCCCTACTCCTCCACTGACCACCAAGCTGCCTGCCCGTGTATCCATGTAACCGCTGTAAAACTGCCATGAGCCTATTGTTTGTTATTTTAGGCCTTTGAAGCCTTTCTGCGCTCCCTCCTTCCACTAGTCCTCCACTGACCAGACCACTGCTGCCCGTGTACCCCTGGAACCAATTATAAAGTGCCTACAGCCAGCCCATTTTATTATGTTAGGCCTTTGAAGCCTGTCTGCGGTCCCTACTTTAAATACTCCTCCACTCACCACCAAGCTGCCTGCCCGTGTATCCATGTAACCGATTTCAAACTGCCATGACTGCCTACTGTTTGTTATTTTAGGCCTTTGTGAGCCTGTCTGCGGCCCCTACTTGCAATACTCCTCCACTGACCACAATGCTGCCTGGAGTGCCTGCCTGTGTATCCATGTAACCGATTTCAAACTGCCATGACTGCCTACTGTTTGTTATTTTAGGCCTTTGTGAGCCTGTCTGCGGCCCCTACTTGCAATACTCCTCCACTGACCACAATGCTGCCTGGAGTGCCTGCCTGTGTATCCATGTAACCGATTTCAAACTGCCATGACTGCCTACTGTTTGTTATTTTAGGCCTTTGTGAGCCTGTCTGCGGCCCCTACTTGCAATACTCCTCCACTGACCACAATGCTGCCTGGAGTGCCTGCCTGTGTATCCATGTAACCGATTTCAAACTGCCATGACTGCCTACTGTTTGTTATTTTAGGCCTTTGTGAGCCTGTCTGCGGCCCCTACTTGCAATACTCCTCCACTGACCACACCAATGCTGCCCGTGTACCCCTGGAACCTATTTAAAAGTTCATAGAGCCTAGTTATATATTTTATTTACTATTAATAAGGCCATGATGGACTACGCTGTACCACGCTACAAGCTAACCAGTCGACACTTCTTTTGCGAGAAAAGCCATCCCAACCCTCCACCAGCTTGTAGAAGACCGCATTGTCCATGCACTCTGGCAATCTGTGAGTACAAAGGTGCACCTGACAACAGACGCATGGACCTGTAGGCATGGCCACGGAAGATTACGTGTCCATTACGGCACAATGGGTTAATGTGTTGGATGCATGGTCCACAGAGGACAGCCTACTAAGTATGTCTGCAGTCCATAATTCAAATTGTCCTCCACTGTCTAAATCGGAGCTTCCACCTTCTGGCTTTCGGCCTATAGTATCAGAAATTAAACTGCATTTGGCCTTCAATTTTGGTTACGGCCTACTAACGGCTTCTGCCCCTCCCTGGTGTTGCCCACAACTAAATAAAGCTGAGCTTCAACCTTCCGGCTCTCATTAAGTGGTTTTGAAAAAAAAAAATGGTGGATAGGGCCTACTAACGGCTTCTTCCCCTCCCTGGTGTTGCCCTCAACTAAATAAAGCTGAGCTTCAACCTTCCGGCTATCATTAAGTGGTTTTGAAAAAACAAAATGGTGGATAGGGCCTACTAACGGCTTCTTCCCCTCCCTGGTGTTGCCCTCAACTAAATAAAGCTGAGCTTCAACCTTCCGGCTATCATTAAGTGGTTTTGAAAAAACAAAATGGTGGATAGGGCCTACTAACGGCTTCTGCCCCTCCCTGGTGTTGCCCTCAACTAAATAAAGCTGAGCTTCAACCTTCCGGCTCTCATTAAGTGGTTTTGAAAAAAAAAAATGGTGGATAGGGCCTACTAACGGCTTCTTCCCCTCCCTGGTGTTGCCCTCAACTAAATAAAGCTGAGCTTCAACCTTCCGGCTATCATTAAGTGGTTTTGAAAAAACAAAATGGTGGATAGGGCCTACTAACGGCTTCTTCCCCTCCCTGGTGTTGCCCTCAACTAAATAAAGCTGAGCTTCAACCTTCCGGCTATCATTAAGTGGTTTTGAAAAAACAAAATGGTGGATAGGGCCTACTAACGGCTTCTGCCCCTCCGTGGTGTTGCCCTCAACTAAATAAAGCTGAGCTTCAACCTTCCGGCTCTCATTAAGTGGTTTTGAAAAAACAAAATGGTGGATAGGGCCTACTAACGGCTTCTGCCCCTCCCTGGTGTTGCCCACAACTAAATAAAGCTGAGCTTCAACCTTCCGGCTCTCATTAAGTGGTTTTGAAAAAACAAAATGGTGGATAGGGCCTACTAACGGCTTCTGCCCCTCCCTGGTGTTGCCCTCAACTAAATAAAGCTGAGCTTCAACCTTCCGGCTCTCATTAAGTGGTTTTGAAAAAACAAAATGGTGGATAGGGCCTACTAACGGCTTCTGCCCCTCCCTGGTGTTGCCCTCAACTAAATAAAGCTGAGCTTCAACCTTCCGGCTCTCATTAAGTGGTTTTGAAAAAACAAAATGGTGGATAGGGCCTACTAACGGCTTCTGCCCCTCCCTGGTGTTGCCCACAACTAAATAAAGCTGAGCTTCAACCTTCCGGCTCTCATTAAGTGGTTTTGAAAAAACAAAATGGTGGATAGGGCCTACTAACGGCTTCTGCCCCTCCCTGGTGTTGCCCACAACTAAATAAAGCTGAGCTTCAACCTTCCGGCTCTCATTAAGTGGTTTTGAAAAAACAAAATGGTGGATAGGGCCTACTAACGGCTTCTGCCCCTCCCTGGTGTTGCCCACAACTAAATAAAGCTGAGCTTCAACCTTCCGGCTCTCATTAAGTGGTTTTGAAAAAACAAAATGGTGGATAGGGCCTACTAACGGCTTCTGCCCCTCCCTGGTGTTGCCCTCAACTAAATAAAGCTGAGCTTCAACCTTCCGGCTCTCATTAAGTGGTTTTGAAAAAACAAAATGGTGGATAGGGCCTACTAACGGCTTCTGCCCCTCCCTGGTGTTGCCCACAACTAAATAAAGCTGAGCTTCAACCTTCCGGCTCTCATTAAGTGGTTTTGAAAAAACAAAATGGTGGTTAGGGCCTACTAACGGCTTCTGCCCCTCCCTGGTGTTGTCCTCAACTGAACAAAGCTGAGCTTCCACATTCTGCCTTTCGCCCTATACTATCAGATATTAAACTGCATTTGGCCTACTAGTGTGGTTAGGCCCTTGAAACAGTGTCTGCTGCTCTTGGGTTTGCTACTCCACTGAACAAAGCAATGCCGCCTGTTTAGTCCTGTTACCAATTTTGAACTGCATTTAGCCTACTTTATTCTTTGGCCCTATATCTGTTTCCTCCTCATCCTGCCCATTGCCCAGCCACTGCTAAATGAGTCTGCTGGTACATTGACCTAGACCACTACATTCCCCTTGTACTCTACACAGCCAGAATCTGACCCTGCTGAAAGTAAGGTTCCCCTTCTCGCATGTTATACCACCTTACACAGGGACAAAGAGGAAGGTGCAGATGAAAGTGCAGGTTCCTTCATCAGGTGGGGGGGGCATACTCGTTGGCGACGTCACTGGCACAGGGCCCCTCAGAGTACGCAAAAGTGTCGCTGCTGGTGGGAGGCGCCCCCGCCATGCAAACACACCGCCGTACTTTGAGGGGCCCTGTGCCAGTGCCAATGCGAACGAGTGGGCCCCCCCCTGCTTGCTCAGGATCACAGCACTTGCAACGTTTAAATACTTACCTTTCCCTGCAACACCGCCGTGACGTAGTCCGCATTTCCTGGGCCCACGAAAAAATTGAGCCAGCCCTACTCCCCCCACAACTTTTGCCAAATGACCCCCAATTCCCTATGCCCAACTATTATTATAAAGTTAATTACGATTGGCAAGCTTCAGAAACAAGAATGGATGTTTTTGGCATTAAAATGGGCACTGTAGGTGTTTTCCTGGCCTCCACTCACTGCCGACTATGCTTCCCCATTGACTTGCATTGGGTTTCGTGTTTCGGTCGATCCCCGACTTTTAGCGATAATCGGCCGAATGCACTCGACTCGACTCTGGACAAAATCGGGTTTCCCAAAACCCTACTCGATCTGAAAAAAATGAAAGTCGCTCAACCCTAGTAATTAGGTCTTGTGTCAATCCACTGAGATTTTAGAGACATGAGTGTGGAAGATATATTGAAAGACTGATCCTGACTCCATCACATTCAAAGTATGCGTGGCTAAACTGGATGAGATCTGGCATCTGTGACATCACCAAGGGGCTTATTTCTGTGGTCTAACAAGGACTACTTGAATTTGTGATCATGCCCAACAGACTAGAATCCAGTTTGCCCATGCCAACCATGGCTGATAAAAGACTGCTGGTTGGCTGTGTACAAGCAATGGTTGTTTAATGGTCTGATCTGGCCATCCAGAAGTCTCCATGGACAGAACGATAGTTAATTTGATTCTCTGTGCTCACAGGATACATATCACCAATATCGGCAACACATAATGATTTTATTTGCACAGGATGATGTTAACGCTGGCATGGATGGTGCAATTACTGGATGATAGAATGGTTTCCTTGTTTATCTGGTGATTGTCAACATGTTTACACATGTTGATAATCCACAAATGCTCATTCCTAATTATCAGAATGTCTAAATGGGCCTCAACTGCTAATCATTGCAGGGTATAATGACCAATCTGTTTCAGTTGTGCTACAGTGCCTTGCGAAAGTATTCGGCTCCCTGGAACTTTTCAACCTTTTCCCACATATCATGCTTCAAACATAAAGATACCAAATGTAAATTTTTGGTGAAGAATCAACAACAAGTGGAACACAATTGTGAAGTTGAACAAAATGTATTGGTTATTTTAAGTTTTTGTGGAAAATCAAAACTGAAAAGTGGGGTGGCAAATTTTTCGGCCCCTTTAACTTAATACTTTGTTGCGCCACCATTTGCTGCAATTACAGCTGCAAGTCACTTGGGGTATGTCTCTATCAGTTTTGTACATCGAGAGACTGAAATTCTTGCCCATTCTTCCTTGGCAAACAGCTTAAGCTCAGGAGGTTTGATGGAGATCGTTTGTGAACAGCAGTTTTCAGCTCTTTTCACAGATTCTTGATTGGATTGAGGTCTGGACTTTGACTTGGCCATTCTAACACCTGGATACGTTTACTTGTGAACCATTCCATTGTAGATTTTGCTTTATGTTTGGGATCATTGTCTTGTTGGAAGACAAATCTCCATCCCAGTCTCAGGTCTTTTGCAGACTCCAACAGGTTTTCCTCAAGAATGGTCCTGTATTTGTCTCCATCCATCTTCCCATCAATTTAGCCATCTTCCCTGTCCCTGCTGAAGAAAAGCAGGCCCAAACCATGATGCTGCCACCACCATGTTTGACAGTGGGGATGGTGTGTTCAGGGTGATGAGCTGTGTTGCCTTTACACCAAACATATCGTTTGGCATTGTTGCCAAAAAGTTCGATTTTGGTTTCATCTGACCAGAGCACCTTCTTCCACATGTTTTGTGTGTCTCCCAGGTGGCTTGTTGCAAACTTTAAATGACACTTTTTATGGATATCTTTGAGAAATGGCTTTCTTCTTGCCACTCTTCCATAAAGTCCAAATTTGTGCAGTGTACGACTGATTGTTGTCCTATGGACAGACTGTCCCACCTCAGCTGTAGATCTCTGCAGTTCATCCACAGTGATCATGGGCCTCTTGGCTTCATCTCTGACAAGTTTTCACCTTGTTTGAGATGAAAGTTTAGAGGGACAGCCCAGTCTTGGTAGATTTGCAGTGGTATGATACTCCTTCCATTTCAATATGATCGCTTGCACAGTGCTCCTTGGGATGTTTAAAGTTTTGGAAATAATTTTGTATCCAAATCCAGCTTTAAACTTCACCACAACATTATCACGGACCTGCCTGTTGTGTTCCTTGGTCTTCATGATGCTCTCTGTACTTCAAACAGAACCCTGAGACTATCAAAGAGCAGGTGCATTTATACGGAGACTTGATTACACTCAGGTGGATTATATTTATCATCATTAGGCATTTAGGACAACATTAGATCATTCAGAGATCCACAATGAACTTCTAGAGTGAGTTTGCTGCACTGAAAGTAAAGGGGCCCAATAATATTGCACGCCAAACTTTTCAGTTTTTGAATTTCCCAAAAAATTTAAAATAACCAATAAATTTCATTCAACTTCACAATTGTGTTCCACTTGTTGTTGATTTTTCACCAACAATTTACATTTGGTATCTTTATGTTTGAAGCATGATATGTGGGAAAAGGTTGAAAAGTTCCAGGGAGCCGAATACTTTCACAAGGCACTGTATATTGTCAGTTGTGCCCATAATAGTGTTACAAGTTGGAAACTACAGAAGAGTGGATTGATCCACAGAGGATCGAGTTTGAGTCAAATTTCCTGAAATGTGTGGTTTCACGCGAATTCGAACAATTCAAAATTTAATTTGTGGTAAAAAAATAAACACTTGTCTTACACAATTTCCCACATTGCTGAAGCATCAGAGGGCAGGCTAATGTCATTTTGCGTTGTGAGCCTCCCCATAATGTCCTGCAGCTATGATATCTTACAGATTATCATCCCTTTTACAGTGGTGGTCGGTACCTGGATCATCACAGATCAGCAGTTCCCAGCAGAGCACAGTTTGAACATTCATTTTCCATTTCCAGAGTCACTGGGTAAGTCTCTCTCCTGTAGAGTGTAAGCTCTTATGATCAGTGAGGTCCTCTCTCTACTGTAGAGTTTAAGAGTTAGTATTCACCGCACACTCTCTTGAATATATGCAAAAATAAGCTATTTATTGATATACCATCAAATATGAAGTAGAGCAAGAACACAAGAAAAAAATGAGTTTGACGTTTTGATCCTCCAGGATCTTAATCATAAAGTCGCTTTTCCACAGGAAATTAACATATAGAGAGTGTAGGCAAAGGAATCCCAAAGGGAGCATGAAAGCTGTCATGTAAGGTCAGATGCCTAGCTGAGGCATAAATCACCATCCTAGGGAGGGACTTGGTAGTATGTTAGTTGTGAGCGGCGCGGTGCTCCTCTCCTCTCCTGAAGAGTTTAAGCTCTTATGGTCAGTGTGGTCCTCTCTCCTGTAGAGTGTAAGCTCTTATGGTCAGTGGGGTCCCCTCTCTCCTGTAGAGTGTAAGTTCATATAGTCAGCAGCGCTCGCTCTTTCTCCTGTAGCGTGTAAGCTCTTATGGTCAGTGGGGTCATCTGTTTCCTGTAGAATGTAAGCTCTTATAGTCAGCGGAATTCTCTCTCTCTCCTGTATAGTGTGAGCTCTTAAGGTTAGTTGGGTCCTCTCTCTCTCCTGTATAGTGTAAGGTCTTATGGTCAGCGGAGTCCTATCTGTTCTGTAGAGTGTAAGCTCTTATGGTCAGTGGGATCCTCTGTCTCCTGTAGAGTGTAAGCTCTTATGGTTAGTGGGCATCCTCTGTCTCCTGTAGAGCATAAGCTCTTATGGTCAGTGGGATCCGCCCTCTACTGCAGAACATAAGCTCTTATGGTCAGTGGGGTCCTCTCTCTCCTGTAGAGTGTAAGCTCTTATGGTCAGTAGGGTCCTCTGTCTCCTGTAGAGTGTAAGCTCCTATGGTCAGTGGAGTCCTCTGTTTCCTGTAGAGTGTAAGCTCTTATGGTTAGTGGGCATCCTCTTTCTCCTGTAGAGCATAAGCTCTTATGGTCAGTGGTATCCTCCCTCTACTGCAGAGCATAAGCTCTTATGGTCAGTGGGGTCCTCTCTCTCCTGTAGAGTGTAAGCTCTTATGGTCAGTAGGGTCATCTGTCTCTTATAGAGTGTAAGCTCCTATGGTCAGTGGGGTCCTCTGTTTCCTGTAGAGTATAAACTCCTATGGTCAGTGGGGTCCCCTGTAGACTGTAAGCTCTTATGGTCAGCGGGGTCCTCTCTTTTCTTTAGAGTGTAAGTGTAACACCCCAGGAAGCCGGTTGTTACAGTGGTGTTAGAGAGTAGTTAGAAAGAGGGAGGAGTTAGAGAGTAGTTAGAGAGAGAGGAGTTGGAGAGGAGAGCTGGAGCCATGCAGACGTGAGGTTCTGCAGTTCCTGACCAGGAGTGGAGCAGTCAGACAAAATTGTATGTTAGATCGTTTAATGGCCACCATTGTTGCACCACGAGGTCGGTAAGGAGCGGAGAAGATGTGCTGTCACGGGTGGAGCCTGAGGACAGGTATGAAGACTGGACCTGCCCACTACAGAGACTTTAATGCAAAAAGAACATGTCCGTCAGGAGGATGGATCCACCCCCAGAGATGGCTGGTGGTAAAGTGGAGCAAGGACCGCTCACAAAAGAGAGAGAAGGAGGAACGCATGGGAAAACATGCAGCAGAGATGGCTGAACACTACCCAGTACACGCTATGGCAGATGGCAGTGGAGAGCCGCCGGAACCTACTGAAAAAGGAGTGGACTTCCCCGGTCGGCCAGAAGAAACCTTGGACCAGAGGACAGCATTGGATCCGAAGCTCCTCGGCGCTGAGATGGAGGAGCTGGCCCGACATCTCCTTTGGTCTCAGCTGGCACCAGTGACCGCGTGGAAGAAGACGCTGCTGAAGAGAATGATGACACCTAGGAAACAGACCCTGTCACCGGCGCTCCTTGTCGCAGAGTGCGTCTTCTTGCAGTCACCGCTAATCTGTTGCATATGCCAACACTCCTGACCCCAGCAGAGCAAGAGGAGGAGACCAGCACCGGGAACTCAGGTATGCACACTGCCCCGGTAGTGGACAAGACCCTGGTGGGACCAACCCTAACGTCCGCCCAGGTAGTCACAGCAGTAACCTGGGATCGCATGACTGACCTGGTGGGTGCCCTGAAAGAACCGATGGTACCCAAACCCTTGTCCTTGGGGTATACAGGAAGGAGGAGGCAATATACTGGAGGCACCCAGAGACAGATCTTATGGGATTCCCAGAGGAGGCACAAGCGGGAGCTAATCAAGTGGAGATTGTTAACAGGGAAGAGTTTTGCCGGCAGCAAATACTTAAATTGGAGGCAGAAAAGCAAAAGCGCAGAGCTCAGTGGGAGGCCATGGAACAGCGTAATATGCAAGCCAAAGCCCAGACCCGCAGAGCCAGACCCGCAGATAGGGGTTCAATCAGACAAGGGATTGTAGTCTCATTTAACCTGGATAGAGGATAGGGATTTATTCGGGAACCTAGAGTACCTACAGAACTGTTTTTGAACCGCAGGGATGTGGAGTCATATTTGCAAAAGGGACACCCATACCGTGACTTGTATCCTGGTGACCAAGTGACATTTACTAGGCACAAAGGTGAAAGGGAATGGTATGCCCTTAATGTTAAGCTACGCACAGAAAAGCATGCGAAATCAGACAAAGCAGCTGAAACTGTGGTACAAACCCAGGCAACACAAACCCCAGTTTCTGGACTAGCACCTGTTGTGATAACCAGAGAGCACTATTCCCAACCAGGAGGTTGCAGACCTGAAGACCTGCCATGGAAGAGAAAGTAAAGAAAAAGAACAAACAGATAATGACAGTTGCTGTTTATTAGTAAATAGTTAATTACCTGGTTAAAAATGTTTGGTTATGCTTATTGGAAGATAAAATGGACAATAGGGTAATGGATGGTAAATTACCTAAAAACTTTCCTTGTAAATACTTGGCACCTCCTAAGGAGCATCTTATTGGTTTTACCACGCCTGGCAGCGTGAGTAGAACCGTGTTTGTTTCAAAAGACCAGAACAAAAACCATTTGGCGTGGCCAAAGAAAGGTCTGGATATTTACACCTTGCAGCCCAACCAAGACCTACATTGGGGTTTAGAACAGGTCCCCCTCATCATTATAGTTGGTGCACAAGGACACCCTGGTATCAAAATGTTTTTACTTTGATATTCAAAAATGTTTGCACATTTGTAAATTATGTTATGCAATGTTCAGGGAAATAAACTTCCCACAAAGGGAAGAAAAAGTTTATTTACCTATTGAAATGCATTTCCAAAAATTTTTTGCAATATCTAATCTGTTATTGTTATGCTTCTTTTCCCTGTCCGGGAGTACTGGATTTAACGGTGGAGGAATGTAACACCCCAGGAAGCCAGTTGTTACAGTGGTGTTGCCTTCCTCTTGGGGAGGGTGATGCCATGCCTTTAACAGGTGACACATATACATGCAACATGTTCTGATCCCAGGCCAGAAAGGGGAGCTCTGACCTGGTTTCAGGGTGGCTTCCCTGGATTTTCTGGCTTGGGAGAGGAGTTAGAGAGTAGTTAGAGAGAGGGGAGTTGGAGAGAAGAGCTGGAGCCGGGCAGACATGAGGTTCTGCAGCTCCTGACCAGGAGTGAAGGAGTCAGACAAAGTTGTATTTGTGAAACGTGCAAGGGGAAAGAAAGCACAGTAGAAGTGAGAAGCCTGAGGGGAGCTGCGGCTGGGCTCCCTCCACGCTGAAGCTCAGGAACTGGACACCGGGTGTCCGAGGCTGTGTGGGACTGTATACCCCACAGCAAAAACCAGAGGGCAGGAGATTTCAAGTCGTCTGTCCACAACCACACCCGAAGGCACAGCAACATATAGTGCCTGGAATCGCAATCAGAGACACCTGTAAAAGGGCTTGCGTTGCCTGCCATGCGGGTACTGTCCTACATATAGGATAGAGAGAGAGGACCTTGTGAGAAGTCATAGGCAGCAAGGGACACACACAACAGCGCAGGAAGGAAGGCTTTTAACCCCACCTGCAAGGGGGATTCCTAATCGCTTCCAGGCTGGCCGGAACTCACCATCACCTGTGATCCGTACCCTGGACTGTGGCAGACTACCACCAGTAAAAGGTAAAGAGACTGCAACCCTGTGTGTTATGATCCGGTGACCATGGAGCCGCATGAGACTTTCTCAGGAGTAGGTGGAACCTGTACTGACCGCAAACCCTAAACTGTCACCGCAACTAGAAGTAGCCGTGGGGTGTACCTAACACATCCTAGACACCTCGACACAGCCGGAGGACTAAATACCCCTATAGATGGAAATGGGAATTCTATCTTGCCTCAGAGCAGAACCCCAAAGGATAGGCAGCCCCCCACAAATATTGACTGTGAGTATTAGAGGAAAGACACACGCAGGCAGAAATCAGGATTTAGCAAAAGAGGCCATGCTAGCTAAATAGGAAAGGATAGGACAGAATACTAAGCGGTCAGTATTAAAACCCTAAAAATATCCACAGCAGATAATACAAAAATTCCACCATCTAACTAAAGACATGGAATGTATATCTGCATCTCCTGAGAATCCAACTTGACTGAAATATCCAAACGCAGTCTAAGCTGGACAAGAAAAAACATTGAATAGTACTGAATTGTAAAGCACACAGCATGTGTGCTGTAGAAACAAAACCAGACACTTATCTTTGCTGATTTGGCAGCAGGGCAGGAGGAACCAGACAGAGATGCAAAACCTCCAAGAACAATGGACAACTGGCAAGGGCTAATGAATCCTGCACACCTAAATATCCCAGTCAGAGCTGCAATCAGCAGGGACACCTGCCCAGGATTGCAACCCAGGGACAACTGCATTACTACCAACAACCACCGGAGGGAACCCAAGAGCAGAATTCACAACACCTGTGTCCTCTGATTCTATCTGGCACTACACCATCTACCATCTTTACCCACTACATCAGGAGCCCAGGAGATCCAGCTTCACCTGTGAGAAGCCATACCATCCCTGCTGCAGTACCATAATTCCCAATGGACCCCTTTTAGCAGCGTCGGTCATCCCTGACCGAATACCACAGGTGGCGTCACAAACATTCTTTATTCCACAACCCCTTTAAAGTCCTTCCCTTTTGGTTGGATGCCCAGGGCCATGGACCGGGTTGCTGCCACCATGACCACCCCTTTAACGACCACCGGACCCGGTACCGAGTATCCCCTAGGCCCTAGCAGGTGCTCCATAAGCTCTTATGGTCAGTGGCATCTTCTGTCTCTTGTAGAGCGTAAGCTCTTATGGTCGGTGGGGTCCTCTCTCTCTTGTACAGTGTAAGCTCTTATGGTCAGTGGGGTCCTTGGTCTTCTCCTCATCAACTACAAAAAACATCTGACTGTTGTGCTTGCCAACAAGGGTTTTGCCACCAAGTATTAAGTCTTGTTTGCCAGAGGGATCAAATACTTATTTCTCACTGCAAAATGCAAATAAATGTATATAATTTATACAATGTAATTTTCTGGATTTTATTTTTGATATTCTATCTCTCAATGTTAAAATTAACCTATCCTTAAAAGTATAGTCTGTTCATGTCTTTGTCAGTGGGCAAACTTAAATCAGCAAGGGATCAAATAATTATTTCCTTCACTCTAGGTGGCATTTAGGCATGCAGTGACAGCCGGCAGAAGAGCGTAGAGCAATTTTTAGATCTGTAGCTGCCAATGACAAATGATAGCAAAAGTCAAATCAACAGGTTAAATTCTGGTCAAATTTCTGCATACCCATAATGCTCTCTTTGCCATATGTTAACACTAAGGGTATGTGCACACGTCCGGATTTCTTGCAGAAATTTCCTGAAGAAAACCGGAAATTTTCTGCAAGAAATCCGCATTTTTTTTGTGCGTTTTTTTTCCGTTTTTTTCGCTTTTTTTAGCATTCTGCAAGCGTAATTAGCTTGCAGAATGCTAAAGTTTTCCAAGCGATCTGTAGCATCGCTTGGAAAACTGACTGACAGGTTGGTCACACTTGTCAAACATAGCGTTTGACAAGTGTGACCATCTTTTTACTATAGATGCTGCCTATGCAGCATCTATAGTAACAGATAGAATGTTTAAAAAAAATAAAAAAAATGGTTATACTCACCTGCAGGCGTCCGTTCCTATAGATGCCGTTGTGGTTCAGGACCTTCCATGACGTCGCGGTCACGTGAGCGGTCACATGACCGGTCTCGACCAATCACAAGACAGTGACGTCATCGCAGGTCCTTCACCGCACACCAGCTTTAGAAACCGAAGCGGCAGCATGCAGCGGAGAGGCGGGAAGACATCGAAGGTGAGTATAGGACTATTTTTTATTTTAATTCTTTTTTTTTACCAATTATATGCTGCCCAGTCCGTGGAGGAGAGTCTCCTCTCCTCCACCCTGGGTACCTACCGCACATAATCTGCTTACTTCCCGCATGGTGTGCACAGCCCCGTGCGGGAAGTAAGCAGATCAATGCACTCCTAGGTGTGCGGAATCCCCTGCAATTCCGCATTTTAATGAACATGTTGCTTTTTTTTCCGCGATGCGATTTTTTCGCGGAAAAAAAGGCTACATTTGCACAAAAAATGCGTAATACACTGAAAATAATGGGAGGCATATGTTAGCGTTTTTTTCGCGTTTTTATCACGTTTTATAGCGAAAAAAAACGCGAAAAATACTGAACGTGTGCACATGGCCTAAGAGGGGAGGATCTCACCATGTATACCTCTATTGAAAGGCTGAAGAGTGTACCCTACTGTGAGCACTGGGATTAATCACTAGCAAACTTTCATTGCAAGAAATGTATACAGCTTGATATATATTTCTAACAGTATACCGTTACATACTGGCTATTGGAAGGCCTAAAAGACATCTTTTTGACCTCTGTTGGATAAATGCTCCTCAGAAGATACTTTTAGTGTACACTGCAGGAGCCTTTCCCAGCAAATGTGCCAAGCTAATGCTCTTAACCTGAGAAGAGCGGAGTCTAATGCTATTTGTTAAATTTTCTTCTATATAGTTTAATGAACAAAAGTTTAATTGTATAAGATGGTAATGAAAAGGTTCAAGTCTACATAGGGCAAGATACTTGAACTTTTGTATTACTGGAGATGAAGATCTGTGTATCAATTCCTAGTACTTTATTTTCAGTAAATGTATAAGCCGGATTTTGTAAGCATTTTTTTCATGTCCAGTTATCTATACTTACACCTCAGTATTTCTTTTATACTAGTAAATAGTCAGAAGTGCCCAGTCGTACGCTTATATCTAATGGAAGATTAATAGCTATGTCCAAAAACTTTTTCCAACATCCTTTATTCCCAGTGGGTACACACCAAGGTGTCAATATTGTTCCTACCGCAAATGGCAAATTTCTATCACCACGTAAAAAAAAAAGAAGAAAACAGCAAAGGAAAAATGCAGCTGAAAGCTTATAAAAGAAGCAAAATATGGTTAATGGGTAAGAAGCAGTCTAAATATAATAGACATTCTCGGGAAACCTTTATATACAAGACCAAAATCATTAGGAGCCAGTTCAGCTCAATCTATACTTCCATTGTCTTGGATCCGGGTGCTGTATCCAATATTGGATCTCCGTGACTTTTCCCCTTTGTTTTACATAGATGTTCTAAATGCTTTCACATTAGGAGACACATTAGTTTAATGGCAAACATTGTGGTTTTGGCTCAGTACACACACCAGCTGAAGACAGAGACAGAAAGAGGAGGAGGATACACATTAACTGAAAAGAATAAAAAGAGGGACGCTACAGCAAAAACTATGGAATATAGGCGCACACACGGACTCCTGATCAAATATCACACAGGCATCCATGGTGCTAAACTTCCTCTCCACGCCTCATCTCTCCCTCCCTTCTCAGGTGTCCTTTATTCTAGCAAATAACATGGTTTTAGGTTTCCTTGTCCTCTTTTTCTCTTTTCTTCAACCCCCACAGCTTCTGTCTGGCTATTTTGTTTGGTCCTGAGGGATAATCTGGATTTGAGTTAAGAAATGTAAATACCTTAATCTGGTTTGATGTGCCAGTAGGTAGGAGAACCATGGGATTCCTAGGTGTCAACTGGACATACGAGTAGCCATACATGTAATAGTATATCCAGAGATGGACAAAAAGCTTTTAGAAGTGTGAAGGGAAATGGGAAAAAGCTTGTTGTTCAGAGGCATCAACAAGTAATAAACAGGTCACAGTTACCTAATAAAAGGTGAACATGGGAACATTTACAGGAGCGAGGTCAAAGGGGTGTTCAAGGCAAAATGTGGACCTTCAGACAAGTCAGAAATGAAGAGAGCAGAGGTCAGCAGTGGTGGCCCATTTATAGGTTAAAAAAGAGACATAAAACCTTACGGGTAGAAGATGTTAAACTCATCAACGTTAACGCCTCTGTATTCACCAGTTGCATTAATTTGTGAAGACCAGTGGTCTTTTGTGTTTGTTTAACAGCAATTAAGTTGTTTTTTTAGATCTTTAGCTATATCTTAAAATGTGTCATAAATCAAAGTATTACTATTGGCTTTTCAGACCAACTATTATATGACACATGTGTGACTTATTGTATTAGACATAACAGGACACAGTGAAAACGCTTTCTCTGGGCCTGAGTGAGAAAGCTGAACCCATCATGTGCAGACTAAGATACAACTTCACTTGTGCATAGAAACATGGAATATACGTGATAACTGTACTAATTCATAAAGTGAAATTACTCTAATTGATGGCATCAGATCTCGGCTCTGCCTATTTGAGGACATACAGTTCTTTTGGCATGTTGGCCAATTAGTAATACAGCCATTAGGGTCAGTTTCCAGTGCCTCCCTTGGAGCTTTCACTCATTTTCTGATCATATAGACACACAATATCATTGATTTTCATGCTCGATCCGGTGAACATTTCTTAGCGCCACAGCAGTACAGTACTTCAGCACAGTTTACCAAAACTATGTACAGAATAGTAGTACTGTAGGGTTCTATTTTGTGATTTTCTTTGGTAGGCTACATTGCGTTTTATTAAAAGGGTGGTTAAATCATACCATGTTCATGATCTATCCAAAGGACTTTGTGAGGGTCCCGCACATGTATCCCCATCGATTGTGTTTATTTCCTCGAGCAGCAGCTTCATTCAAAGTGTAGTGGTCGCTGTCAGGTACCGCAGAACAGCTCCTAGTCTTTTGAGCTGTTCTGCAGTACCAAGTTGTGGCCGATACACATTAAATGAAGTGCACTCCTAGGATAGCTTTATCATAGACTCCATATCTTAGAGAGTACAGGTGAGACATATACAGTGGGTACGAAAAGTATTCAGGCCCCTTTAAATTTTTCACTCTTTGTTTCATCGTAGCCATTTGGTAAATTCAAAAAGGTTCATTTTTTCTCATTAATGTACACTCTGCACCCCATCTTGACTTAAAAAAGCAGAAATGTAGAAATTTTCGCAAATGTATTAAAAAAGAAAAACGGAAATATCACATGGTCATAAGTATTCAGACCCTTTGCTCAGACACTCATATTTATGTCACATGCGGTCCATTTCTTTGTGATCCTCCTTGAGATGGTTCTACTGCTTCATTGGAGTCCAGCTGTGTTTAATTAAACTGAAAAGAAACCACAAAAAATATAGTAGAATCCTAGAACACAAGAAAAACATACAAAAACAAGGATCCCTAAAATATAACCTTTATTAAAGCTAAATAAAAAGAACTCTTTTCAACAACAATACAACAATATAAAAAACCACAAGATATGTACCTATTGAGCCCTAAAGGAACGCTAGACTCCAAACCGCCTAGCAGTGGGGGTAGGCACCCTAATTTACTGCGATAGGCGCCCCCACTCCTCGTCGGCTCACCCTAAAAAGTCCCTAGAGGTCCCTGTGATGCAGGAACCCTGGTGAAACCTAGAAAATCCCTATTGGGAAAAAACTACCTGGCAGTGGAGGTTGGCACCCTAATTTGAAGCGGTAGGCGCCCCCACTCAGCGTCGACTGACCCTAGGGTCCCTCAAAATCCCCTACAATAAGGATAGAAGATGCAAGAAAATGTCCCAATACATTTTCTTGCATCTTCTATCCTTATTGTAGGGAATTTTAACCCAATTGAGCATCTCTGGAGAGACCTGAAAATGGCTGTCCACCAACGTTCACCATCCAACCTGGCGGAACTGGAGAGGATCTACAAGGAAGAATGGCAGAGGATCCCCAAATCCAGGTGTGAAAAACTTGCTGCATCATTCCCAAAAAGACTCATGGCTGTACTAGCTCAAAAGGGGGCTTCTACTCAATATTGAGCAAAGGGTCTGAATACTTATGACCAAGTGATATTTCAGTTTTTCTTTTTCAATAAATTTGCAAACATTTCTACATTTTTATTTTTTTTTTGTCAGTCAGGATTGTCAGTCAGTGTACATTAATGAGAAAAAAATGAACTTTTTTGAATTTACCAAATGGCTGCAATGAAACAAAGAGTGAAAAATGTAAAGGGGTCTGACTACTTTCCGTACCCACTGTGTGTATATATATATATATATATATATATATATATATATATATATATATATATATATATATATATATATATATATATATATATATAGATATACAGCTCAGCTTAGTGCTGGTTTGCATTACAATCTCCCAGCTTTGCGTTCTCATTTCATGCTATCACATTAATGTAACTGTACTGGTTTGGGGTTATTAATTATTCATTTCTCATTTATCCCTTTTGTTTGCACAACTGTGCAGATTTCTTCTATTGAGCAAACTTGGCAAAGCAGTTAACATTACACAATCTTATCTAGAAGCCCAGTGGCAGCATTTATCTTTTATTTAGAAATACCTGGGTATTCACGCGTGAAGCCATTATTCCAAATTAAAATAAAGATATTTAAGACTGACATTCCTGCAAGCTAAGACTGGTTACATATAATGTATGTCATCTGGGCATTTGGTGCGGAATAAGTCAATATGTGCACTCAGACCTCTTACATTTGGGATGTATGATGTCTAGTCAGCACTTCATTACCATGCCATCCGTTCACTTTCATGCAGAGGTCCCATGTCCTAACCTGCGTTGCCCTCCCCCTAACTCTTAATGGATTGTTTTTCTGTTCAAAAGCACAAAATCCTGGGGACATGAAAACCCTGAAATTCATCACACATCTCTCTGGTTTCAACACCATTAATCAAGTCCTGATGAAGAAGTCACAGGTCTTGACCTACGACCCTGCAGAAAACTTTACAATGCCCAAGGTGTGGCAGGACTACTTCATGCCACCAAAACATTCCTCTTGTGTAATCTTGTTGGACTGTGTAAAAAGTAATCACTTTATGTAGTTTAGTTTATTTCCATCTACTCGTAGTTTGGGATTCTAAACCCTAGAGCAAAAGATTATGTTCTGATAATACTACGCTCAAATAGTGCTTTCTCTATAATGACAAAAGTACAAATCAATAGGCTTGTGAGAACTGATAACCCCCATTACTGCTCATAGAGAGGGGTTGTCACTCAGCTTTCCATGACTCCTGCCAAAATACGCCATGCTAACTCTTCTGCTCCAATATCACAAGATACATAGAGTCTTTATAAAATTCAGAACATCGGTATATGGCAGCTATAGTGGTTGTCACCGAAATTTTAAAAGGTTTGTTCGGTGTTGACATTTTTTACTTAGGCACAATTTGTGATAAAATAACAATCAGAAGCATACTCGCATCCTGTTGAGGCTAAGCAGGCCGCTCCAGTGATCAGCGACTGATTCAAAAGTGGTGACTGTGTGATGTAGATGTCACAGGACAGCTTGTGATTGGCTGCAGCGGTCAGGTGACTGGAACAATGTATCTTTAGAAAAACATCCAAAGGAACGAAATTCCATTAATCTGGTACCTGCAGCATCTAAAGGATGTCCTGTGACATCTAGAGGGTGTAGTCATCCCTTCTAGAGACAGCACTGACCACCGGAGCGGTTAGGGGTAACAGCAGGTGAGTATCCCTCTGTATGTTATTGTTTTAATAGTTCATGCTAATATACAGTGGGGAAAAAAGTATTTAGTCAGCCACCAATTGTGCAAGTTCTCACACTTAAAAAGATGAGAGAGGCCTGTAACTGACATCACAGGTAGACCACAACTATGAGAATCTAAATGAGAAATCAAATCCAGAAAATCGCCTAGTCTGATTTGACAAGATTTATTTTGCAAATTATGGTGGAAAATAAGTATTTGATCACCTAAAAACATGCAAGATTTCTGGCCCTCACAGGCCTGTAACTTCTTCTTTAAGAAGCTCCTCTGTCCTCCACTCATTACCTATAGTAATGGCACATGTTTAAACATGTTATCAGTATAAAAGACACCTGTCCACAACCTCAAACAGATATACACTCCAAACTCCACTATAGTGAAGACTAGTGATGAGCGAGTGACCTCCGAGTATTTATGACTGCTCTAAGATTTAGTTTTCATCACGGCAGCTGAATGATTTGCAGCTACTAGCCTGCTTGATTACATGTGAGGATTCCCTAGCAACCAGGCAACCCCCACATGTACTCAGCCTGGCTAGTAGCTGTAAATCATTCAGCTGCCGGTGATGAAAACTAAATCTCCGAGCAGTCATAAATACTCGGAGGTCACCCAAACGTGCTCGGGGAAACCCTGAGCAACGAGTACACTCACTCATCAGTAGCGAAGACCAGAGAGCTGTCGAAGGACATCAGAAACAAAATTGCAGCCCTGCACCAGGCTGGGAAGACTGAATCTGCAATAGGCAAGCAGCTTGGTGTGATGAAATCAACTGTGGGAGCAATAATAAGAAAATGGAAGACATACTAGACCACTGATAATCTCCCTTGATCTGGGGTTCCACACAAGATCTTTCCCTGCGGGGTCAAAATGATCACAAGAACGGTGAGCAACAATCCCAGAACCACACGGGGGGGCCTATGAATGACCTGCATAGAGCTGGGACCACAGTAACAAAGGCTACCAACAGTAACACACTACGCCGCCAGGGACTCAGATCCTGCAGTGCCTACGTGCCCCCCTGTTTAAGCCAGTACATGTCCGGGCCTGTCTGAAGTTTGCTAGAGAGAATTTGGATTATCCAGAAGAGTATTGGGAGAATGTCATATGGTCTGATGAAACCAAAGTAGAACTGTTTGGTATAAACAAAACTCGTGTTTGAAGGAGACAGAATGGTGAGTTGCATCCAAAGAACACCATACCTACTGTGAAGCATGGGGGTGGCAACATCATGCTTTGGAGCTGTTTCTCTGCAAAGGGACCAGGATGACTGATCCGTTTACATGAAAGAATGAATTGGGCCATGTATCGTGAGATTTTGAGTGCAAACCTCCTTCCATCAGCAAAGGCATTGAAGATGAAACATGGATGGGTCTTTCAGCGCATGATAACGATCCCAAGCACACCACCAGAGCATGGAAAGAGTGGCTTCGTAAGAAGCATATGAAGGTCCTGGAGTGGCCTAGCCAGTCTGCAGATCTCAACCCCATAGAAAACCTTTGAAGGGAGTTGAAAGTCCATGTTGCCCAGCGACAGGCCCAAAACATCGCTGCTCTAGAGGAGATCTGCATGGAGGAATGGGCCAATATACCACCAACAGTGTGTGCCAACCTTGTGAAGACTTACAGAAAACATTTGACCTCTGTCATTGCCAACAAAGGATATATAACACAATACTGGGATGAAGTTTTGTTAATGACTAAATACTTATTTTCCACAATAATTTGCAAAATATGTATATATGTATTTATATTACATAGATAGAAAGATGAAAATCCGGCAATTCAGCAGCCGCGGTAGTGTAAAATCACAACAGGAGTTGACAGGATAGAAGAGATGGATTACATACAGTAGATACACATAGAATAGGTAGATATACAGATGTCTGTAACAAATACAATTAGTACAGTGTATGGGCAGCTTACTGTACATGTATTTATTGAAAGGTGAAGTGAGTTAATTGGCTGTGAACTCGCAGGACTAGTCTGACGGCACCATGAGCAGGAGAACTTTCTCACGCTCATGGAGCCCTTGCAGCGCCCCCACTGCCGCAGGGCCGAGGGGTACCCGGTACCGGGCCTCTGAGTCTCTGCTCTGTGGTTGTCACGGTGGCTAGACCCGGTCCGTGACCCTGCTGAGGGGCGCACAATAAAAGATGGTGGTATGGTGCTGATGTTATGATGCGGTGTAGTGCCGGTCGCAGTCAATAACGAGGACACCAGGTTGCAGTCTCTTTACCTCTTTACTGAAGGCTTCTGAGTCCTCATTCCGGAATACGGTTAACAAGGCTGCGCAAGTCCGGCCGGTCCGATGGCACCTCCAGAGTTCCCTTTGCAGGTGGAAATCTGTGCCTTCCTGCTAGCGCTATGTGTTGTGGTCCTCCCCTGCTGAGCTTACGGGATAGTCCCCACAACTGTTGTGTCTGTTTCTCGTGTTCCCTCACAACTCGATTAGATGATCTTCTGCTAATCTTCCGTCCCTCCCAGATGTTATGGTTGGGACGCACCCGCATGACGGGTACGCTCGGAGCTCTTCCGGGACCCTAGAGTCGCCCCTCTCCAAAGGTTGCCCCCTATCTCTGCGTAGGTGATTTAGATGAGACAGCCCGCCTATGACTGACTGTCCTGCCGTTGGTTTGAAGTATGGCTTAGAGCTCTGTACCTCCTTGGCGTTCCGGCCGCCGGTTGTTTACGCCTCAGTAGGATGTTGCCTCGATCTTACAGCACGACTCCTACTGGTATTCTCCTTCTTGCTTTGATCTCGTTTCTCACTCAGCACAATAAATCTCGCTTCTTATCCTTTCTTAGGGCACCGCCGCTATGAAGTGCAGGCGCGGTCCCATAGCTTTCTCTCTGTTTGCCAGGCCTCTGTCAGGATCCCACCCCTGACAGGGACCCTACCGAATCTTCCCCTGCAACACCCTCTGCCACAAGGTGTTGCCTGGTTCCAACCCAGTCAGCGTTCTCCCTAACTTCCTGCCTAACCCCCAGTTTTACCAGACTGTGAGGAGTGGCCTAATGAATAGTACCCTTAGCTCCCCCTGGAGGCCAGACTGTGAAATGTATTGGTGTCTGTGATACCTGGTCAGATGAACTCCTTCAGTGCCATCAGACGTACCATAGCCCCCCTTAGCGGCGGAGCCATAGTACTGCAACGACCAGGACTCTGGGGCGCTGCATTCCCCCCCGGTTAAATCCAGTACTCCCGGACTGGGAAGAAAACAACAATACATGTTAGCAAAAAGACATACAATTTTGAAAATGCAAGTACAAGTCAACTTTGTAACAGAGCTTCCCTTTATGGGAGGTGAGGACACTTGAACATTACAAACATGGTTAAATACTTTCAATAACAGACTATAAATAACTTTTCTTACCCAACCGGGTGTTCTACTGAGTGCAAATTCTGAACAATAGTTTAGCATTGCCTTTAAGGACATACTCGCTAAATCCACTAAAGACCTTCT